>NC_143504.1:57827500-58497498 GCF_051622355.1 Phaseolus vulgaris
GTTTTATTATTACTGTTATTATTATCTTAATTAATATTTTGTTATTATATTATTAAATTGGATAATTACCAATAAATATTATTAACGATAAATTATCGAAAAATATGGATTCACCTTAAATTACTAATAAATATTATAATCAATTTATAAAATTCAATAATAATTTAGAATTATTGATGGGTAGATATTTATAGAGGTTGAGATCATGTAGTATGTTATTACCCACCAAATACTATAATAAATTGTATTATTAATTATAAATTTGTGTTAACTTAATTTTAAATCTTGCAGTGTTTCAATGACACACAATCCTTGACTCAATAACAATGAAACATGTCAGAACAACCTATGTCAAATGTTTTGTTAACATATATAACACTTTAGGAAAAATGACATATTAGTATAAACTTTGGTACAATTAGTTTTTTATGGGACTTTTTGTTGTTTGAAACTTTGTTTAAATTTACTAATTATCTTTTGCACTTGTGCATTTAGGATTAACTATTTATTGATAACAACTAGATTTGTAAGTGATTATGTCAATATATATGTTTGGGATGAAATATATTGTTTGTAGGTTCAGATTGTATGAAAATAAGCAAAATTTAAAAAAAAAACACTACTTTTAATGACGGTTCATTTAGAATTGTCATTGTTTGAGAAATTTTAACGACAAAAATAATGAAGAATAGTCTTTGAGGAATTTTAATGACGGTTCATGCAAAGTCGTCCTTATTTAAAAAAAAAAAAATTTTACAACTCTCATTTGTGTAGTGGTTATTAAATCAATTTACAACAATAATTTTGTAATAATTTTTCGTTAAAATGCTATTTTATGACGACACTCTCAATCATTGTTGATTGATTCAATTTACAAAGATATCTTCATTAACGACGAATCCAAAATCATTTTTAGAAACCATTTTTAACAAGTCTATAACTGCTAGATGCTCTTACTAGTAAATGACATCTTCAACCATCTAATATTACATCATAGAAATAATTCAATACACTAAAATTTACAATATCTTAACATTTTAATAATCATCTTTTAGAATAAGTGATTCATCACTATAATTATTTATTTGTAACAAACATATGTATACTTCATAGTTTTCTATCAACAAAATAAAGTATATAAATAGAGCACTTAGGTTACTCTATCACTTCATAAGACAACTCTTATCTCAATTCCTGACTCCCTCGATAGCTTTAAAAGTTTTTCTTTAAGTAGAGAAATAATAAGATGTTAAAAGCCAAAATGTTCTACTCTATATATCCTTCTTTCCACATTCACAACTACTCCTTGTATATATGTTGCATCTTCACTTCCTTTTAGATGTTTGTAAGGAGGTGCAAGAACTAGGTTAGACCTTACATGAGCCCCTTATAGATAACTACCTTCAAACAAAACTTAAACTTGCAACTATATTGTCTATAATACAAAGAAAAAACCTTCAAATTATATTAGCTACAATGGAAGTAAATTTGTACTTGTTCACTGCCTTATGAATTTGTTTTCAAACACATACTGGGTTAAGAAGTCATTTTCGAAGGTGTAATGATCACATCACCTTGGTTTAATCTCTGCATAAGGGATCAACAAAAATAACTTCATCTTAATTACTAAAATGACCCTTTTAGTACTCTTGCTAAATTTGGACTTTGTCATTTTAGTTATTACAATAACCAACTTAACATACAAAACAGAGTTTGTGATTGATTGAAAGTATAATTTTATATCGTTTGCGCATAAATTATATACTCCACATTATAAACCTCTTCTACACTTTGAGTCATCAATGCGCATATCACACATCACACAAAGAGTTTGGCACCTTAGTTCATAGTCAAATTGTATCAGTGATATACAATTAAGTCATAATCTAGTTAGGTTGACAAGTATGATAGTAAGAGTAATGTAGTATGATTCTTATATATGTCAACAAAGTTTTCAGGGTCTACCAATCTCATATCCACCCTACAAGAAGATACACATGATTGAAAAACTGCAAAGTCTACGTGGGTGATTAAGTGAATATAATGGTGCTTAAAACAAGCTAAAAATCAGAACAATGTAAGGTATATAAATTGAGCATGATTCTCAGTAAGAATCTGTGAAGCCAAGAAGGTAATTTAATTTAGCTGAATAAGGAGCATCTCCATCAAGGTCCAGCAAGCTATATGCTATGGTCCCCTCTCCAGTTATGTGATTTGTTCTCATTATAGTATGCGATCTAACCTTCCAATAATTTGAATGCAGCTCAGCTTTTAATGATTATCCAAAGCTTCACATGCATGCTTAGCCTTATTTCCTCTTATTGTTATCACCATTCACCACAATCAATATTCTTTCTGTTGTGCATTAGAAAATAGAAAAGATAAACAATTATAGCACACTTTCTGATAAAAAAATGTTATAATCAGAGATAGGTCCCACGATAGACCAAGCTAAGACTAAGAGCCAACAAAGTCCCCCCATGCACCATTTCTCTAGTTTTCCTATTTTCCCATTCGAAGCACTGAGTGCTTGGACAGCCACATCTCACTGTTTAACTAGCTTTTTTTTATCACCAAGAAAAGATATAATAAATATGATTCACTTTATGGGTGATTCAACTCTTTTACAAAACAAATGAAACATACACTTTGAAGAAACTTTTGACTTCTTACCTTACCATAATTAGATAAAAACGACTTAAAATTTAAAGACCAACCTCATTACCCTATCAGCAACTATTAATTGAGTATATACATACCAGGAATTCTAGACACCAATCAGAAGATGAAAAACTCACTGAAGATATCTTTGACGAAATTCAAGACCAAACCTTAACATGTGTCAAGGAGATGGAGAATACTTCATAATACTGTTCAATTAACTTTGAAACCATAAAGGATTTCATCAACTAATTCTGTTTGTATATGGTACTACCTTTTGAGGGTCAGCGGGTCCAGTGGTGGCACAATATGAATCAATTATCAAATCATTTGTGATTTCCATAATTAAAGAGCAAGAATTCAATCCCACATACCCAATTGTTTTCATTGTGGCTTTAAGCTATACGCACCAGCCTGGCTATGAGCACTCATGTACATTTTCTACTGTTTGTTTGTAACTATTTGTGCTGGACTCTTGCTTTTGCCTTTAAATGTAATAACGCAATTTCTTTTCTTTATCTTTCTCACAGAATTATATTCCTTTTCCATAACCATGTTACTGATAGAAAGCATCTATATCTATCTATCGACTTTGATGATAAATTTCTGTCAAGAAATCTGCTTAATCATCTTTAATACCATCTTTCTTGGAATCAAAGATTTTTTGACAAGATTGAATTTAGTACGATAATTCTGCTTGTTTCTCTTATTCTGATTGGTGTCTTGTTTTTTTTGTTTGTCTTGTTTCACTTTAGTTTGTTTGCGGCGGTAGTTTTTGGTAGGGTTAGTCTTGAGTAGTCGACTGAAAGGTGTTGTGTTGTTAGGTCGTCTCAGGTTTTTTTATATGAATTGAATCATTCTGAAGTGATTCTTATGTATATATCGTTTCTTGTTGATAAAAAAAAATTGAATTCAGCAATATAAAATATGATTAGTGGTATGTGTAGACGATGCTTGGTGTAGAACACACATTGACCTTTCTGGTGTGAAGTGTGAAGTAACATTCATATAATAGATTGGTGTCGCATTGGTGGGCCTCTTGGCCACATGCCATTGAATATCTTATCTCACTGGGGTAAGGAAAAGGATGCTATTGCCAATACTTGCTTTGCTGTTTGGGTCCCCCAAAAACTTTTAGGCATATTTGCACTTTCTTTGCTGACAAATGACCTAGCTTCATGAACCAAGGAAAAGACCCCTTTAACCATTTTCACCAACACCAGTAGCAGTAGCAGTTAACAAACATGTTTCTGCTTCTGAAATGTGATAGATGATCCCTTATTGCCGGAACAATTGTTTTAAATATTTCAATGTTTGTTGTGACTACTGAAAATCGCACAAAAATTGTGGCTGTTATGGCTAATATATTATACATACACGCAGTTACAATTATAATAATTGTGGAGACTTCAAACAATTTGGCGACTGTTTTAAAACCATGATCTCGTCATCATGTTATATTATATAATTTAAAAAAGGAGAGCATTATCAGCCAAAGGGGCTGGTTTATTAAAGTGCTTCATTTCCTGCAAAATGACAAATCACAATTTGAATCTTTCTACAAAAATTATTCCGTATAAAAGTGATTTGTATATTTTATTATGTAGTGAATTTTTAGTCTAATTCAAAGTTAAGATGAGGTTTGCAAATACTTATATACTATAAAATATCTTTAGTTAATGAAAGATCTTCGTGAATGAAATTATATAGTTATGAGTGGGTCGATAGCGAATAATCTGAATAGTTCAACAAAGCTTGGTTTGGAAGATTCTAAGTGACTCATATTATATTAGGAAGTGAACATCAAGTCTAATTTAACTTTATAAATGATACTCATAAGATGAGACTTATATACTATGAAACGTTTTTATTCGATGTGAGATCTTCTAACATCTTTATTTATGAGAATCAATTTATGATGTTTTTCTATTAATTATTTTGTATATTTAAATATCTTTAATTAAAAAGTTGTTATTGTTAATGAACAATTGAAAAGAGAAAGTATTAACAATGAGGATGATTCAAAAAAAAATTAAAACATACTTAATTTTTTTTTCTTAATTATGATACATTAGTTTCTTGTAAATGAACGAAACAAGTGTTTGATAAAATTGCTTCTCTTGCAGAATATATATGTTGGAGAAAAACATTGTTAAGAATATAAAAGTAACAAATTTTGAAAAAATATATATTCTTATATCAATGCATTTCACCGTACTATTTAATAAAAAAAGTATTTATACTAAGACTAAAACAAGACATTGAATTTCAATTTAGAAGTACATATTAACTTTTTGGAAAACATCTTCAGTGAAAGTTCTTACGAAGTTACATGCTTCTCAAGTTTAAGAATGGCTTCTTATCCATTTTTATGTTTTCGTCCAAGGATATTGACATGGTTTTTTTATGTAACAAAATATGGGTTCTTGTAAAAGTAATCCATTTCATTGATTAAAAAAATGTGAGATAACTAATATGTGGAATTCATTTTAAATTCTTAAATGATTGTACTAGTAGAAAATTTGTTAAAATTTGATGAGGTATGGATGGATGACCTAAGCTGAGTTAAGAATTTTAGTAATCATACAATGTAGTAACAATTTTCTCGAGGTGTTGGAAAATAAGTTAATTACTAGGGTTAATTTGGAAAAGCATAGAATTGCGGTTGAAAGTCCTTTATATAGTCTTTGTAGGGTGAAGGTGGAATCAAATAGCCATTTATTTTTCTAGTGCGGATTTGTTTGGCTAGTGTGTAATGCGTTTACTTCAGCAAATGAGATATGGGGAGTCATTACAAGAAAATCATGAAATAGAAACCAATTTTTAGAAACCAAAATAATTAGTTGCAATAGTAACTAAATTAGAAACCATTTTAGAAACTAAAAAAAAATTGGTGTCTAAATTAGTTTCTATTATTTTCTATTATTGTTAAATAGTTTCTAAATTGGTATCTAATTAGCAACCAAGGTTTTAGAGACTAAATTTAGAAACTAAATAATTGGTATCTAAAACCTTAGTTGCTAATTAGATACCAATTTAGAAATTATTTAACAATAATAGAAAATAATATAAACTAATTTAGAAACCAATTTTTTTTTTTTTAGTTTTTAAAATGGTCTCTATTTTAGTTTCTATTGTAACTAATTATTTTGGTCTCTAAAAATTGGTTTATATTTCATGATTTTCTTGTAGTGAGTGATTTGGACTGCAGTGGTAAGTGAGTTGTGGAAGCACAGAAACAACGTAATCTTTAATGGAAAAGTTGTCGATGATTTAGAAGTGGTTATCTTGGTTCAAGTGAAGGCTTGGTCTTGGATTACGTTCAAGTCTCTCTCTGGTTTGTTTTCTTTTTTCGAGTGGTGTCTCGAACCTTTGGTTGGTATGATGATGGTTTCTAGATTTATCTTTTAGCTCAGATGTATGTTTTTAGGATGTTTGTTTTTGGGTTAAGTCAGAGATGTTTTGTAATTTTAGGTGTCCGGCGGTGTGAGTGTTGAGATGGAATGTCTTAGGTATTTTATTTTGTATAAGAGTTGGATCACCCCGGAAGTAATTCACATTTATTTATTTATTTTTTATTGCCGATAAAAAAAACCATTACTCAACTTGCACAATTAAAAATACTCATAATTAGGATTAATCTGAATTATGTTTTATTAATTGCGTGATAATCTAAATTAAAGCGAGCCTTTATGAGAAAGGTTAAGCTTTTAGAAGAATATTAGTTTACCTTTCTTTTCTATTTATTCAATATGAAAATTCTTCATTATCATGTCACGTAAAGTAAAAGAACTTCGAAGATTATTTATTTATTTAATGGTTAAGTTATCTCATAAGAGTTTGTCTAGACTACGAATATGTGATAAATGTATTAAATCAAATCTTAATATTTTTATAATTACAGACTTTTAATAATTATTTATATTTGAAGAAAACTATTTAATATTTTAAGAATGAAGGTTACCGAAGCAAGTGGTTGGAGTTGATGGGAATGGTGGTAGTCTCCATCCCAACAATCTCTCTCACATTTAAAGCCTCACTCTCATAAATCAAAACAATTACCATATTTGGTTGAGTAAAGTGTTTTAACTATTATCAAATAAAAAAATATTTAAATATTAAATATTATTAATAATTCCAACATATTAATATAAATTCATTTTTAGTCAATCGATACTTCTTATTAACATTGATATTTTTTTACTGATATTAACGATTTTTTTATTGATGTTGGCTAATATTGTTTTTAATTGATATCGTAAAATTATTTAGATTGATATATTGATATTTTTTTATGAAATTGCTGGTTAGAATTTTATCTACCAATTTTTTAATTGATCTCAGCTGAAAATTCCTTAGTTGTTCTTTACAAAAAATTCTAGTTAATGTTTGTTGAAAATCTTTCTACGCAATATTAGAAAAAATGTTCACAAATTATTAATAAATAATAGCATTGATTGATGTTGATGATAAAAAAAGTAATGTTCATTAAAAACAAATCACAACCAACAATAAATTTTTAGCTAATACTAAACAGAAATGTTTACGTTGGCTCAATTAAATATTTGGTCTTGGATAACATCTAAATGAGGTTCTGCTTGTTTTACTTATACTGAGTGGTATATTGATCTTATGACTTGTATATTGTCTATTAAGTGAGATTATGCAAAGTTTATCTCTTTGATTAGGGTGTTTTTTACTTTAAGGTTTAGATAGGCTGAAAGGGGTTTTGTGGAAATATTGTGTTATGAATATGTATAAGGGTTGAACCATAAGTGGTTCATATTAATTTATTTTTTATTGTCGATAAAAAAAACTTAACAAAAAAAATTATTAGAATAGTAAAATTAATTATAATAATTTAAATAAAAAATAACTCTCATTATAACAAAATATTAAATTTTAATTAATTTTAAAAAAATAATAATTAATTACTATATTCATTAAATTAGATATAATTTTATAAACTAAAAAATTATTAATATATAAGTAATTTTTATTATTAATAAAAATTTATAAACTAGTTTATAAATTTGTTTAAAATTAATTACTAAAATTTAGTAACTTATTATTTAAATTTTAAATTAAGTTAAAAATACTTTATAAATTTTATTGATGATAAAAATTATTTTAGATATCATTATTTTTTTAGTTTAAAAAATCATATTTAACTTAATAATATAGAAATTAATTATTTTATATCTTTAAAATTAATTATTATTTAATAATTTTATTTTAATATCATGTCAATTTTAATAAAAATAATAATTAACATCAAGTATAATTATCCTAATAACATTTTCATATTGCCACACTCAAAATTGAATTTAAGAAATAATATCAACAGAAGGCAAATAAATATAAAAATATGAAAATTATAAATTTTTATTTTTTAATTAAATTTAAAAAATTTTACTTTACATAATCAAATTATTTTTATAAAATTTTAATTTTTTTTTATCCATGCAACCTTATTTTTTCATAAACATAATAAATGTTTATAAAGCATTTAACTTTGGTATAAAAATAAACTAATCTCTCAAAATTTCCTATTTAAACACGTTATTAGTTTCAATGCATATATTTTCACCCCACCTCAAAAACACATTACCCAACACAGCTCAATCCATCCACACAAAACATAAGATGAAAAGATGTACCTAATCATATGTCATCTTACTATGTTTTTACATTACAGCAAATAATTTACTTTTGTTATAAAAAATAAAACTCAACAACTCAATCATATATTTTATTTGTTTAACATAATATTTCCAAAAATATTATTAAAAAAAATTATATATGTATACAATAACAGTACAAAACTTTAAATAATAAGAAGATGAATTATGTTCACAATCCAACATTAAATTGTTCCAAGACTATAACTGCTAAAAAGTAGAAAAAAATAATAATCTTTTACTAAAACATGAAATATTACAAAGTGATATTTTTTACTGTAGAATTATAAAAGTAACATTTTTTTTAAGAAAATATACATACAAATATTTACTATGGTATAATCATAGAAGTTGCATGACTATATACTAATCAACAAAAAGAGAGAGAGAAGGTTATATAAAGAAAAGCATACCAAGCAAACCTACCAAAGGTTGGGTGAATACATATATAACATCTCTATACTAATCTCTTGACATATTATACCTATATATATGGTGGATCTTTGAATTTTGTTCTTCTCTTATTACTACGAAATACATGAGTACCTATACATACTAACTAACTGCAGAAAAAAAAAAAAAAAAAAACAATAATGATAATGAAGTTTTCATGAGCTGTTACCAAAATAAAAGTCCCATCAACTTCATGGCCTTCCATATCCTTGAAAGGTTCCACTTACTCCAAGACAACCATTTGAAAGAGATGGAACCACCATAGTTTTCACAAAGGAATGCATGAACTTTTACAAGAGAAAAAACATATATAGGTGCATGAACTTTTACAAGAGAAAAAACATATATAGGTGGTTTATTGAGTAGTTTGATAAGGTTAATAAATTCTTGATAGAATAAATTTGAAATGATTTTGATACCATATTAAAAAATATAAATTTGTAAGATGACGTTTGTATTCACTTACATACTATGAAATATTTTAATATTTAGTCGAAAGATCTAAAAATAGAAAAAAAAACAAAATCAAATAATGAAATTTAAATTTAAAGCTTAGTTGAGTTTAGTGTGTTGAATTAAGATTAGAACATTATGTGGGTATCTAATATGTATTGGTCTTAAATTTTGTAGTACAAAATAGAAAAGGAATCTTAGAGTGAATGTTATATTAATTGAACTCCATAGTTCTTCCCCTCTTGTGCAAACATTGACCAAACAAAAGCTTTATTGATCTAGCCAGATTTGCTGAAATTCTACAGTCTTTGTACGACAAAGAAAAATTTATATACAATGTACTATGAACCACTGCTAAAGTGCACCCTGTAGGGGTCTACCTTAATTATTCAGAATTTGACCCATTTCAAGTGATCACGTTCTCAACTTTTCTTTAATTTTCTAGAAATTACAGTGACATACTACTAGTTTTTTCTTAACAAAACTATATAGAGTTAAACTTTCTTTAGTTTATTTAATCAATGCTTCAACAGGGTCTACATCATACTTTTTACTAATTGACTTCCACTACTAGATAATGTGCTGAACAAAAGAATCACATTATTAAGAGTTGTTCACTATAATTTTATGACACATTCTTAATATGCTTATGTGTGGAAAAGATGAAAAAAAAATTGAGATGATTGTATTTTAATAATGAAGTAGTGAAATTATATATCAAGTTTATTCCAACTTAAACAAAAATTAAACTAGTTTTTTTTCTTTGACAGTGTGGGCTTAGCATAAAATGATAAAGAATTGAAAAGTTCCATGAGAGAAATTATTTAAATGATATTATTATGTTACGTACGATGGCTTTCTATTTCTTTATCGTTGACTATAACAATTATTTTTTGCTTCTCTAAAGTTATAATATGACAACACAGTTGCAAAAATTTCAAAACACGTTGGTTAAAGAGGAATATCTTCTTGTAAAAAATTAATTTTGTGTCGAATTAATGTCATTTTGTGGAAAGAAAAAGAACAAAAAGTTGATGCAACATCATCAAAAACTGAAACTCTTGAAATAAAGTGTTTCTCTCCAACACAAAATATTACAATATAAGTTACATGAACAAAACCTTGCTAGATTAATTGTAAAATCATGCACTATTTTGAATTTTGTTTTCGATTGTTTGATCTAAAATTTTCTAATTTCTATTGTCTTATGAAAAAAAAATGCAAAAGTAATTATAAAATATCTTGATCAGACCCTTTATGAATCATATATGTTATTAATTAGTTTATAAATTCTTTACTTTTTTTTTTATAGATTCTTTATTAATGGTACAAGTTAACCATATTTAATTATAGATTACAGCTAATATCTAAGAATAAATGCATGAGTTGCATGTATTTTTGAACAAATTCTAGAAAAGAAATATATATAAAAATGAAATTATTTTTTCCATAAATTCAAATTAGATAAATTATAAGAAAAAAATTCTGTAAATAGTTTATATATAAATTTCATTTTTTTAATTCTTATGGAGAAAATTGTCATATGGGGCAAGAAAGATTGAAATAGAAAACAATTACAAAACTTGTCTTTGAATAACATTTTGAAAATTAATGCAAAATCCAACAGCCAAAAACTACAACTACTTTGTTCAACTATCATCAATAAATATATGTAAATTGTGTGTTATATTAATGAAAGTGTACACAGTTGTTGAGACCAAGTGTGCATGGACTACTTGAGAAGGAACGATTCAATTAATCACACAAATGTTAATGAATTTTTTATTTTCAACCAATCTTGTTAAGAACATCACGTGATGGATTCAAGAGGTTTGGTTGGTCAAAGAAACCCCGTTGACCATGATCAAGGATCCACCAGTAGAACTATATACCCCATTGGATAATTTAATCAAGTGGGTGTATAAAATATAATTGCATTCAACTGCAACATCGGAGTCCAACATAGTTTAATAATAATTTCACGTTCAGAAAAGTGAGGCAGAAAAAAAATAGCATCACAGATAAATTAGGCTTATATGAAGTAAACGATAGCATATAAAACACATGAAAATAAGGAATCAAATAGCACCATGCTAGTTTGATAGGAAGAAGTTGCACCCATGTAGATATAAGACAACAAGCTCCATTATTAAAAGTATTTATCAAGCACAAGTTTTACATGAAATAATGCAGTTTCTGCACTTAGTTTCCGAATTACTTGTTATCACTATCCTCGGCTATGACAACAATTTCAGTGTTTGTTTGTCCCAGCAAGCTGCTTATGGATCGAGCTTTCACCATTCCAAGCTTCATCCTCCTCTTTGTGACAATCACTGGCTTCTTCTCATCAATGTGTTCAGCATCTTTTTCCAAAGGGTCTTCAGTGAAACTGTTTTGCTTCTCTGATGAATGCTCAGATTTTGGCATGTTGCTCTTTGGTGCACCACTAGTTGTGCCAACGGACTTGTTTCTCACACTGGTCATGCTTCTCAACCTTCCCTTCCCCAAGTGATGCTCGCAGAGAGAGTAACCCACCAAGGTTTGCTGACAACACCTCCATCCTCTTCCATTCACACGACTGCACCTTGAACCTTCCATTAGTGCACCACCCCTTACCCTCTTCTTACCAATGTGCACTTCAGCTTTTGTTTCTCTTGTTACCTCTTCTTCGTACTCCTCCTCTTCCTCTTCCTCTTCTCCTCCTTCACCTCGCCTCGAACACTTCCTGTTCATCTTTGTCTTCATTCTCTTCATCTTCATCTTGGAATTCTTCTCCTCCTCATAATCTTCCTCCTCCTCATCGCTGTTATCCTCTGTTGCACTCTCGAAGGTCCCTCTTCGTTTCTTGGGTGGGAAAGCTTTGTCTCCCTCGCTCCATCTCCCATCTACATGTATGAAAACGGAGAAGTTATCTTTTGACACATTCCAGGGTCAAGGATGAGAGATAAAGCAATGGAAGGTTATGCATAGACACCAATGTATCACTAGACACTTAGAATAGAAGGTGATATGAAATGATAAGGAAAGAGAAATGACAATAAATGAAGAATGTTATGTAGGTGTATGAAGGAATGCATGTGATATGTATTAAAGAGAATAAAGTTTTAAGTGGGTGCAGAACTGGTGTAAGAAAAAAAAATCAAAGTTGCATGACTATATATATCTATATACTCTCCAACCAAAGTTAAGACTAGGGAGTGGTAAAAGCATGCATTGTTCAAATCAAACTCTTTGTGCATCTTTGTTCATCTTTTGTTACCTTGTTTAGGAGGACTTGGGGGTGAAACAGTCTCAGTCCATGAGATTCTTCCTCTCCTACAAACAAAAGAAGATCCAGTGAGACCAAAATATGGCATGAATAATACACTTCACACAAAATTTATTGTGAAAAGGGAAAGGATATGAAAAAAAAAAGAATGTAATGTTGTTGAAATAGTGAGAGATGTGATGCAGTTGGGGACCAGCATTTGGTTGAAGTCGATTGTGCAGCTCAAGGGCAAACGGTAGTTTAACCAATTTGGAGAAAAAAAAAACGATTGCATTTCATAAGAGGGGTATGGTGGCTGCACAAGCCTCTTATTTAAAACACTTTCAACAGTATTTCCACTTACAGTATTTTCTTTTTCTATTGTGCATAAAAAAAAA
Organism: Phaseolus vulgaris; assembly: GCF_051622355.1. Lineage (NCBI taxonomy): Eukaryota > Viridiplantae > Streptophyta > Magnoliopsida > Fabales > Fabaceae > Phaseolus > Phaseolus vulgaris. The sequence continues at coordinate 57,840,394 of NC_143504.1, forward strand.
TTATAGAAAAAAAAATTCCATGCTGGTTAAAACCGAGTTATGGGTCTCCATGTTTTCACCTTTTTTACTAGGAGATTTGATGAAGGAGAAAGAGGAAATAATATCATGTCTTTATCTATTTTAATTCATGTCTAGCTAGCTTGGATTCATAATTCTTACCTGGTATCATTACCCTTATGTCCCCCTCCTTGTTCTTCCCTTCTCTCATCTTCCATCTGCAAAATCACACACACCAAAAAATAAACACACATGGGATCCACAAGAAAAGGTTGTTATTGGTTCATGGTTAATGGCTACCCTTAATGTGCCAAGCCCCTTTGTGAGTGTAAAATAAAAATTAAAAACAGCTACACAAAAAATGATAATTTTAATTTAATTACACCAACCCCTTGTCAAAGGATGAAGCAAAAGTGCACTAATTCACAAACCCACCCCAAAAGTCGACCAAAAATTAAAAGGGTCGATGTGAAATAGTGTTTCCACTAACCAAAGAGTCTCCTTGCTTCCTGCGCTGCTGCCTCAAGTTCTGTGTCTTAGGAGACTCATCAGAGCCGTTGGTGGGTTTTCCGATCGGTGGGAGAGGCTGATGATCAGACGGCTGGGAGGGATCCAAGAGGGGTGAGGGTGCAGCAGCCGAACCAAAAGTGCAAGAAGGGTGGAGTGAGGTAGTGGTGGCATCTTTGAGTTGCACCACCAGCGGTGACCGGTTGATCAGGTTGGGATCTGAGTGAGTGACCGGCAATAGAGGGAAAGGCACTTGCCTCTTACGGATCCTCATAGGTGCAAAGAAGATTGGTTGGAGCTGTGCTGTCTCACCAGATTCACCTCTTCAAACACACACTTGCAGAATCCTACACACCCCAGAAGAGATCTTAGTCAAGATTTCGGGGAAAACAAGGATTCAACACAAAACAAAAGGAGAGAGAAGAAGAAAAAACTGTTGAAAGGTTCACCACCACACACACCTATCTACTACTACTTCATGGCATCAACAACCAAGAAGAAAAAAAGACATGGTTTTACGTGAGTTTATCTATGAAACTCTCACCTCAACAACGCCCCCACCCTACACACACTTTCTCTCTCTATATATGCTTTCTTTGTCCCTGGGTTCCTCACTTGCTTTTTATTTGTTGCACCAAGGAAAGGAGGGTGTTGTATGGGTGAAGGGTGGCACGTGTGGCAGGGGAGGACACGTGTGGAGGGTTACATGCTGGGACGGTGGCCGGTGGAAGAAGAGAGAGAAGAGGAAAGAGACATGTACGGATGCAGATGCCAGGGTGGAGGAGGGAGGATTGGGAAGAGAGAGAAAGAAAATTGATAAGAGAATATGAGAGAGTAAGAAGGAGCCTGTGACTGCATTTTGTTGATACTTTTAAGAAGGGGGTCTGTGGGCCCCACAATGAGGACTCTACTTAATAAGGACCCATATGTTTTGTAGTAGCCATGCTCTTTTCCATCTTCTAAGAGGAATTCATTATTTTTAATTATTACACTCACCACAATTTTAACTTATATTCCACTCTAAACTAAATATTTTAATCAAATCAAAATTTCATTTAATTCACCTTTAATTAGGTTCAAACTCACTTAATTCATAATTTATTTTTCTATAAACTTTTGACTGGGATTGGACTAAAAAATAACTTTTTTAGGATGGGTCAAAAGGAAATTGGTTCACTTAATTTAAACAAGTTGAAATTTTTTTCAACTATAGCTAATTTTGTTAGGAATTTTAAACATTTTTATTTAATTCAACAACGTTTGTAAAGTTTAGCAAATAAGTGGTCGGTTGAATCAACTTATTTTTATTATATTTATTTTAATAAATTTAGTTAACTCACCTAACTTTTTAATGAATAGAGTGTGATTACAAGATTTTTAACTGTAGATTTAAATTTTTTTTTTTTCTCAACTTGGCAATATTTGTTAACTACAATAAATATATAGTTCAGTTAAGTTGCAATAAAACATTTTTTTTATCAAAACTAACACATTTTGATTATAATGTAATATATATATATATATATATATATATATAAATAAATAAAACATGCTTAATTAAGTTACTTCAGTTATCTTAATTGGTAACAGATAAAGTCAAGTTGCAAAATATGTAACTGATCATCAAATAAATTAAATTAGATGGGTGTCTTTAATCTCAATTAATAATAAATGAATTCAACTTAAAAGCAAACTACAATAAAATATTAAATAATAATCAAATTTAAAGATAAAAAATAATTAATAATAATTAAATTAGATATTATTTTAGAAATTAAAAATTTATTGATATTGAAAGTAATTTTTAAAATAATTTATAAATTCATATTTAAATTAATTACCAAAATTTTAACTATATACTATTCTATATTCTAAATTAGTCTTTTTAAAGACTAATTTATAAAATATTTTATAAATTTTTATTAATAATATAAATTACTTTATATATCAATAATTTTTTTAATTCATAAAATAGTCTGTAATTTAGTCAAACATTAACTAATTATTTTGGTTTCTAAAATCAGTTTATATTTAATGATTTTTTTTATTGTGTATTATATAAAAAAAACATTAATATATCCAATTATTTTGACACTTCAAGAAAATCATTAAATAAAAAATAATTGTAGAGACAAAAAATAATTAGTTACTGTTTTGATTAAATTATATATTATTTTAAAAACTATAAAATTATTAGTATTTAAGCTTTTAGTAAGCATTTGCTAAAGCTCTTATTCTTTTCAATATAACTCTAGGTTAGAAGATTTGGATGTGGGGTGATGTGGTCACCAACTCCAATTTTTGCTTACAGGATTGTATTTTTTAAAAGTAAAGTAATATATTGACTGAAATGATTGAACTTGAACCACTTTATGTAATACTTGTGATAATATGTTTACATTTTGCTTCCTTATGAACTTTTACATTTATGACATCATTTACAGGCAGATCTTGTGCCCAAGAAAGCTGCATAAGAATTTTGCTTAGAGTTGTGAATTTTCTTTACATATAAGTTTGAGGAAGAATCATGTTTTATTTGGTGGGTAGTGAACCTTGTGGCAGTTAAGTGGATTTTATGGTCATTTGATCACATTATACCACTTTAAATTTTTGTTCATGTATTTATTTCATAATATCGGAATAATTTGAGTTATATTATTGGATTGAGTTAATATATATTGAAAAGTTTAACTTAGTTCAACATCGATCAAGCTTGCATCTTTCCATCTTATTCAAAAACTATTTTTGTTTTGTTGTAAATGCAAGGGAGACTTGTGGTTTTGTAATTTGTTCACTTTGTTTTTCAGTGCATTGTAGATTGTTATTTAATCGTCTTTTTTCAGGAACCATGACTTTGTGTGCAGTTTATGGCTATTTTTTTTTTCTTGTATGTTACATGACATGGATGACAAGTATATTAAGTATGTATCATTGTTGTAATTAAAGCTATGGTATAGTTGTTGAATTACTTAATATGTGATGTTTGATGAGAATTGGTTGTTTGATATTAAATGATGTATGTAATGGAGTGAAAGTGTGATAAGACAGTATTTTCAGGAAAGAAAATATTGTGTTGAGATTATTATTAAGGTGTATTGATTTGTAAGTGTCTTGTGAATGAGATAATCCTGACTCTACTAGTATAATGGAATCAAATAGATGAAGTTATTCGGTTAGTGAGAGTCGAAAGAGGTTTATTTGACCGAGTCTGAGGTCTAAAAGAACTAAACTGATCAGATCAAATTAAATGCATTTATCCTGTCATGTGAGATTATGAGACATTTAGATAATTATGCGCTTGAATGTGTGGATTCATAGTGAGTAATATGACATATGCAAGTCTTTGATGCTAATTTCAATACACGAGTCTTCCAGAAGTAGAGTCAAGTGTCTGAGTCAGTATAAATTTGACAGAAGTAATGTGAATGATGAATGTGATAGAAACTTGATGAAATTGTGAAAATGTGTGAATATTGATGGTTTATGTTGATATTTAAAGTTTTATATTTGAAGTTTTAAAAATAGTTAGTTTACCATGTGTTTTGTTTTGTGTTTGTTTTCTGTGATGATTATGTTAATTTACACAGATGGAGGTGTAGGCAATAGAGCTCATCAATAATCAACCAAAGGATGAGATGCTTTTATTTTTTATGTTTTTTTTTTAAATTTTGTCTATATATTGAAATTTCTAACAAGAGGAATATATTTTAAGATGCAATATGAGAAAATAGTATATGTTAATTAGATATTGCATGCATAATATATTATCAAATATGGGTAAAAATATAGATGTCACATTATTTACCTATGATTTGAAAAATAATTTATTTATCAAATTAGTTTTACATATTTATTATGTCAAAATATTGATTTATATTTAAAAAGCATTACTTTTATTTTTATGATTTTTTTTTCTATTTTAACCATCTCTTCTTATCATATGTAATTCATCATGATTTTTAATAAGTTAACAAAAAAATTATAAAATTGATCTTAATGAAAATATATTTTTCTTTTATTTCTTAAAATCATTTTATTTTAAAAAAATAATATATACTTATTGATAATATTTTTTTATACGACCATGTAAAATATATTGCCATGTTTAAAAAATTTATGAAATATTTTTTTAAAAACATATTTATCATTTTCTATAATTATTAAATGATAGTATAAGCATTATTTAAATTATTAGTGTATAAACATTAAACTGATATTATTTTAAAAATTTAATACTTAATAGTTCATTTCAAACTTTTAAACTATACATAGTAAAAAAAATATCAGGTTTGTCTTTAATAAAAAAAATGAAAATTAATTCCTTTATGTCACTGTCCACCATAACCTGATAATAGTATATATTGTTATACAATGTTTCTTATAATAGTGATTAAAATAATTTTTTTGATATAAGTTATTTATAGAAAAAGTTTATAATGATATTAAAAATAATATAATAAAATGATGATAAATTAAAAATGAAAAAATTTAAAAAAATAAAATTAATGTTCTTTAAATGTAATTTATATATTCATATCTTGAAAATAACTTTTAATAATTATTAAAATGTGTTAAAACATATTAGAAATATCCATTACTTATTAATTAATTCTTTTGTTTTTGTGGTGGAAACATTGGTAAGATGAATTTGAAGTGTGCCAGTATGTGCATTAATGACATCTTGATATAACATATTTAATATTATTCAGAGAATTTAATGTTATTACAAGAATAGTATCATTCTTTGTCTTGTCTGATGTAAGATATACAATTCATAATAATTATGAAATAACAAAATTTTTTTAAATATAATATAAAAATTATGAAATAAAAATTAATTTTTAAAAATCAATATAATTATTATTACTGTTAAATATTCTAAATTTGTATCTAATTATTAAACAATGTTTTTCTACCAAATTTAGAAACTAAATATTGGAAATTAAAACCTTGATGGCTAATTAAATATCAATTTAAAAACTATTTAACAATAATAAAAATTACATGAGTTAATAGCATTAATATTTATTTTTTTATTATTAAAATATACAACTACACATAGAAAAATTAGAACTCACTCATACCAGTTGTTCATAATTCCAGTTCAACTTCTTAAATGTATAAAATACCACTCCTATTAGAAAAAATATGTGATTGTATTAAGTGTTTAGAGTATTTTATATTAATTTAATGATAATAATTTTTATTATATGTTTTACATTTATCAATGTTCATTTTTAATTGGATTTTATTTAACTAAATAGTTATGAATATATAATATTGAAAATATAATTAAATTATTACTATAAATATAATGAAATTTATAAATCTATATTCAAAATAATATTTAAATTTTAAATATATGTGTATATATTACATTAAATTATTATAACGATGAATTAAAATATTCAACAAACAAAAACTATTAAACTGTTATAAAAGTGAATAATTTTTATATTAAAATTAATTAATATGATTGTAAAAGTGAATAATTCAAATACTACCATTTTGAAAAAAATATTTTTACAATATTTTAAAAAAAATTGGAATTTTAAGAAATCAATTGTAATACAAAATTAATAAAATTATAGTTGTTATAGTATTACCACTAATTACTTACACTTTCAATAGAGATTTTTTATAATATTTTTAAATGTTACTAGATTGTATTGAATTATTTAATCTCTGTTATTTTAAATTTTAATAGTGATTGCTAATGTTTTCTAAGAGGTTAAATTTCAAGAAATACTTCTACCCTAATACCTAATGCATGTCATATTTCGTGTAAGAAAAAGAATGACATATATTAAATATGTGTTTGAGTGTGGTGAACTTAGAATAACCTTTATAATTTTTAAAACTTTTAATTTATGTTTGATTTTTTTAATGTTTCGGAAACAATATTTATTTTATATTCGGGTAAGAAAAAAAATGATATATATTAGACACGTGTGATGACTTTGGAACTACTTTCATAATTTTCGAGACTAGTTTATGTTTGACTTTTCTAATGTTTTGAAAACAATATTAATGTCATATTCGTGTAAGAAAGAAAATGACATATATTAGACACGTGTGTGAGTGTAATGACCTTGAAACAACCTTCATAATTTTCAAGACTTTTAGTTTATTTTTTACTTTTCTAATGTTTTGAAAACAATATTTATGTTATATTCGTGTAAGAAAAAAAATGACATATATTAGACACGTATGTGAGTATGATGACCTTAGAACAACCTTTCTAGTTTTCAAGACTTTTAGTTTATGTTTAACTTTTCTAATGTTTTGGAAACAATATTAATGTCATATCCGTGTAAGAAAGAAAAAATGACATATATTAGATACGTGCATGAGTGCGATGACTTTGGAACAACTTTCATAATTTTCAAAACTTTTTTGTTTAAATTTAAAGTTTTTAATATTATAAAGACAATATTAATTTCATTATTTTAAACACTAATATATTTCTTTGCTTAAAAAAAACTTAAAAAAACTAAGTACTAATTACTATATGTCATGGTTTTCACTTGGTTTGCATTATAAGTTTTTCAAATAATTATAAATTAACTTTGATATTTTTCATATTATCATACTATATAGTTTCAAGCTAGATTAATTTGTATAAACTACCCTAAAAATCTCTTTTACAAGAAGAAAGTAAGCTAAAAAGTTATTTATTTATTTTTAAAAGTAATTGGACATTTGTCTTTGCATGTTCACACACGTTTTCACTTCCTGTTCTTCCACCATCACAACAATCTATTGCTCTGCTTGGTTCTCTACCTCTTATCTCTTTCTATCATTTTTTTTTAATTTTAATATTTTAACAAGTTTAATTGTAATAATCAATACATTCCACATAGCATCTGTTAGTCACTACAAGGACTGATCAATGTTCCCTAATAAAAGACAACCACCATTTTAGTATCTTATATTTTTTTCAATTCTTTCTCTAAATTGTATAATATATATTGAACTATGTCTTGAATTTATTTTTGCTCTTGAAAATGAGCAACTTTTATTTTATATATTTACAAAATAATCTTTAATTTTCATTCTTTTAGAATTTAGAATGAATAATTTTGGTATTGTGGCATAATTATTTATGACATTTGTTAACTAATAAAAATTTAAAAGAAAAAATAAATCTCTCTTCTACATAGATTCACCTTAAACTCCTCTTTTAGGTCAACATCATCTAAAAGTAATGACATGCATTGGAAGGACCATTGACAACACAGGAACTATTAATATTTAGGACCACCTGTTTACAGTTTTAATAATACTTTATAAGTATAAGCTTTCAATTTCAAAAAATTGAAACTTAAGATTTTATGGTATGTTATACACACAAAAACTCATTAGATATTGTACAATTTATCATGTAAGATACTCTAAACCAAATGCAATAAAACTACATTATGAAAACTCAGCATACAAAAGAGATAGTATAGTTACAGAAACTGCTGTATTAGGAGGTTTGGAATGTATTTTTTTTATGGTATACTTTTTGGATTTGCTTGTTTTGTAAGTTAAAAATGATACTAACACTTTTTTGTGTATAGGTTGAAACATCCTTTAAATGAAAAAGAACACTTAATATTGAGTTAGTGATTGAGATGTCTTTGTTCAAAGTTTGACCTTGGAGAATTCAACGGTGTCTATATTATTTTTATAAGAGTTGAAGTATGATTTCTCATGTGATTTTCTAAAGAGAAGAAACACAGGTGACAAACTTGGTTATTCATAAACTAAATGGTAGCATAGCTAATTTCTACCATACCAACTTGAGTTTCTAGGTTTTTTTTTAACAATGAGAAAAAAAAGTCATCAAAAACCTGTCTAAAAAATGCACACATGTAAACATAAATATTTATAATCTCTCCTTAGAAATGTGCTATTATGAAAGAAGTGAAAGCTTGCAAGAGCTGGATAAGACCAATGTTTCAGAGACAAAAAATTCATTTTGCCAGAGAGTAAGATTTAAAGACTATAGGACTATAAGAGCTAGATCTGGCATATGAGGCATGAAAAGTCATTCATGAAGCATTTAAAAAAAAAGCACAATAATTAATCATTGAGAAGTGTGGCTATGTTTCTATGAGTAATGGCTGCAAAGAGTTACTTCTTGCATCCTCCTTTATGTCTCTATCAGAAGTCAAGACAAAAGTATCATGTTTCCATTTAAATGGCTAGCGTCTATTTAAAATAGTTTCTAAAGCTTCAAAGTAACAAAAACCCTATGAAAAGAAAAGAAATCTAAGGAATAGCATTAGAATGTGTTGCATTTCTACTTCACAGAACAATGCTCATGATCTTTCTAAGCTTGTACTTGGCAGAAAATATTTTGTGTATAGCATTTCCACATCTTAGTGTTTTGTCCAACAGCAAATTCAACACACCAATTAAGCACTTAGTTTAATCTGTCCTAAATGAATTCAAGAAATAATCTTAGCTGATGTAGCAAGTTGTGAGTGTAAGTGTTTGTTACAGTGTTCAACTTGAAGAGGCTAGTATGGAAGAAAAACTGTTTACTTTATAGCTTGTATAATGTAATTAGCACTAATGTAATATAAATCTCAGTGATAGAATACTTTATGATTGGAAAAAGGAAAATGGTTGGGTCAACCAATATAAAGCATATGATGTAAAGCTTCTTTTTACTCAACTTTTTTGACTTTGATTACCTTGCTCAACCTTTTTCTTAACCAACATTATCTGATAAAGTTCAATTAGCTTCTGCTTGTGAACAAATTTTGAGTAGACATGTTAAAGAAAAGTAGTTGCATATAAAAGCCAAATGCTAAACTCAGTATACAAATCTAGCTTATTTTATATGACCCTACTTATCTTAAACTATTAGTACTTGATCCTATGCAATAAAGTAAATTTGAAGGAAGTACAATTTACCTCTATAATGTGCTTTTGCCACCTTTGGATGTCTCCCAGATTAGAGGACTCAAGAACCCATTGACCAATGTATCTTGGACCAATTGGGCTAGGGAATTTCATTTGGTTGAGTTCAGGGCATTGTTCATCATGGGTGCCAGAACTGATAGGCATGACTAAAATAGAAACACAACCATCACCACAGGCTTGTCATCTAAAGGGTTAAAAGAGAGTGGACAAACATATTCTTGGTCCTAAACAATCCTTGAAAACACTCCAATTTCTCATCCTTTAATATATCATCATCATGGCATTCCATGAACAAAGAGTGAAAAGAATTGATGAGATATCTCCAATTAGCAGTTATGGTTAGAGTATGAGAGGGTATGGGATTGTATTCAATCTTATTTCTCACATTTCTAGAACAAGTTGTCAAAATAGTGTAAAATCAGTTTTCGAATTCTAACTCCTGCTCAACAGACACCAAGATGCTGTGTCAGGACTAGTCATCTGATCAAGGAAAGAATATGAACTGATTATAATATATGCATTGCATACCCTTCAGTCTAGGCTAAAGACAATGCTCCTTAATTCTCATGACTGTATATAGAAATTTGGTTGAAATGAAAAGACATGTCCCTTGCTTCATTAAAGTCAGGCACAACACCTTTATTTCTATCATTCTCATTGAATACCACAGAATAGTAGTTAGCATGAGAACTATGGTCTAAGATAACCTAGAGAAACTCTCAACCATAGCTTTGGGAAAAAGAAGTTGAGCAGCCACAGTGAGGTAGCACTTTATCAAGAGCTTGAGAGCAATGTCTGAAAAATAGTACATTATAATTTCAAGTCAACTTATATCCAACGGTTCCAATGGACCAAGTTGTACTACCTAGCAAATTGACAAAACTCCTAGACTCTGGCTAGAGAATTTTATTATTATTATCAAGATTAAAGAACAATTCAATTGAAGTCTGCTGTGATGGCACTACCTTCAAACAGTAGTTGGTAGAGAAATAAGACTGTCCCAAAGAAGACTAATGGTTTGAGAGAATTAGCACATGTTTGACTTGGTTTCAAACCAAGTTAAACTGATTCACAATTTTTCACAACAGAAGACTTGAGATGTCAAACCAAATACTACACACTTAACAAGCAGGGTAACAATATCCCTTAGGAGATTTTATATGCTATTTCAATGGCTACAACCCTATTGACCAGGTGTCCAGAACATTAAAAAGGAAAGGGTAATGTTTCTTGAAAACCTTCTTTGGTGTGACATGTGTCTTTTCTGTTGGCAGCTTCCCTAACATTTGAGGAGAGAAAAGTCAATGAACTATTAATCTTAATAATTTAGAAAAGGAAAATAACTGAAGGGTGTGACACCATCACCCACTTGCAAACCCCATATCTTCTTCCTCTTGATTTTGACACAAGCTTTAGTCTGCAATATCATCATCACCCTTTCCACCTCTGCTGCACGTGCTGATTTGCACCACGACCTTATAGTCTCCAGTTACATACATGGCCTGTGCAATTACAGTTACAAGATAACATGCAAACTCATTGTGAATATCAAAACTTTAACCCACAAATCAGTTAGGTAAATATCAGTTTCCACACATTCTGGGGTGAATTTTTCCCATGGATAGCTTCAAAGATGAAGTTCAAGGTCATAATTTCATCTTGGTATATTGGTTTTAGACTTGGTAAGCAAATTTAGAAGAATGTTGAAACATTCTTGGCAGTGATATATAGCAGCAAATTTTGGTGACCAAGTTCTCACTTGGAGAAGATAATAATAATAATAATAATAATAATAATAATAATAATAATAATAATAATATACATCATGTAGGTTTGAAACATTTCAAGTCATTAAAATTCTTAGAATATAAAAAATATAACTTTAAAAGCTTTAAGGGAATTTTCTAAATTTGTCGAATTAAAAGGAAAAGATACTCCTACTCAATTATAAAATGTCATTTAGAGATTTTCCGACCTCTCACGAGTATTAAAAAATTGACATATTTTTATTATAATTTTTCTCAAAATATCCAAAATATTTTGTTTAGAAAATTATTTGATATTTTAACATAAAACAATTTTAAATTATTATTGCTATGAAAATAATATTTTTATAAATGTATTATTCGTTGGCTGGCACGTAGAAACCAAATTATGGCCCAATTTCTATCTTATAATCCCAATCCTAGTATATTGCATTAATATCTAATATTTTTTACAATAAATGAAAAATCGAAAATATAATCATAGGTGTCTTATTCATTTATCCATATAATTTAATTTTACCATTAGTTATTAATTAATCCAACGTGTCAAAGATCAGATTGGTCGGGTCATTCTACCTTTAAAAGAAAAACAAGAAAATATTTCAAATTTAAGTTTAAAATTTTATTAATCTAAACCAACAAAACACGTGTTTATTATTACTGTTAGTTTATTTTGTAGATCTAACTTTTCGACATTAAAAAATGAAAAATTAAAATAAATTATTAATATGTATTATATTCTTTAACTAAATTTTAACACGGTGAAAAACATGAATTTTCTGTATTATTTGTCTTTTTTAATTAACGTAGCAAATGCTAAGATGCTTCTTTTTGTTTTCTATTAAAATATGCAATGATTTTATTTTGTTAATGTATATGATCATTTTTCTAGAAAAATTGTCAAAGTAATGAATGAATTGGACAAACTATGAACTAATGAATCAATTTAAAAAATATCATAATTTAAAAACTGATAAATATTTTTATACGAACTAAATCCAAGAAAACCTACTTTAAATTTACGACACTATCACCAAACATTTTTTTGTCAAAATTATATGAAAGAAAAAATTGGGAGGTGCCAATAGTATATCCCTTCAACATTTGGGTGTACTTGTATATACTTTTCTTTGGGCTTTTTATGGCCCATTTACTCGTACTGATGAGAAAAACAAAAATTAGCATGCTTGAATCACTTCTATTGGAGTACGTTTTGACAAACTTTTTTTACTGCTGCTTTTTTAAAAAAGAAAACTTAAAAACATATTTTTTTATAAATTTAAATTTCATATATAAATTATTAATAATATTTAATCTATAATATAATTTTAATCAGGTAAATAGTATTTAATTCCCCCTTAAATTTTACCACTTTTACAAACATATATCCAAACTCTAACTTTATCTTAATTAATTTCTAAAATTTATCTCACTTAAAAATCCATACGAATGAATTTGAATTTTATTTCAACTGATCTTAAAAACTTGACTGTTTTTGTAAATACACACCTATAAGTTTATTTTAATTAATCCTTAAATATGTAAAAAGAAAATTTTTAACCGATAATTTTTTCCGGCACCTCCATATTCTTTTTAGGTATCTCCACAAATATTTCAATTTCAAAATTACCTTTAGATAAAAAAATTCAAAATTTATTTATTTATTTATTTTCAAATTATATAATCCATAAATCTTTTGAATTCAAAAATTCGATATATAAAATTATATTTTAAATGTTAAAGTTTTGAAAATATTTTTTGAGTATAATAAATTCTAAATACTTTAAACGTATTCTTAATTTTAGAGTTAGAAATTTTAAAATCCAAAAAAAAGATAAAAATAATGTCAATAAAAAAATTATGAAAATGGTAAAATTGTCATTTATCGTCTTTATGAGAGTGCATGAATAAAGCATGGAAGTGCTGGAAGAAATTGCCGACTAAGATTTCAAGAACTTGTCCTAATTTTTAGTCCAATGAAAATGAGTTCTTATTTTTTTTATTGAAAGTTTTTATGTTAGGCATCACTATGCAACTTGACATCTCACCTAGGCTGACACCTCAAGTAACAACAATCATCTGTCATCACATGAAAAAAAGTATTATTATTAAAAAAAAAGGAAAAAGAAAGAAAATACAAAAATATGGGGGGACTAGACCAAAACCCACATGTTAACAAAAACGATACATAGGTAGACTATACCTATTCATAAAGAATTCTAATAACAGACTAGATGGAAGTCTATTATACCAATGAAATGATTGTCTATGAATGAACCCTAAATTAGCCAACTTATCAGCACATGCATTTCCCTCACGAAAAATATGAGTAACCCTAAACCTGATTGTCCTACAGAAATTAAGACAAGTATTCCATCGATTACGAAGCATCCACGGAACAGTAGTCCTAGCAGCAAACGCAGCACAAACCAAGACAGAATCACATTCAAGCCAAACATTAGTAAGTCCCATCTTTTGAGCTTCCTCCATAGCATGTATAACTCCATAAAACTCAGCAACCAAAGCAGTCTGAACTTCAAGAAACCCTGAAAAAGCACCAATAAATTCTTCCATACTCCCACGAAAAATACCTCCACAAGTAGCAAGACCAGGATACCCCCTAGCAGCCCCATCAGTGTTAATTTTAACCCAGCCTGGTGAAGGAAATTCCCATTTAACTGGAAGAGGATGAAGAACTTTCCCACTACGAGTCTTAATACCAAAAAACTTAATCACGTTGAAATCCAACATATCATTCTTTATTGAAGGAATTTCCCACTAGACAAGTTAAATCTTTAATTACCGAAATAGCCTTAGAAACCTCAATCTTATCCTGAAATCTAGCATAATTCCTCATACGCCATATCATCCATATAGAAAAGGTTGTCACAGCAAGTTTAATCAATTTAACCAAAGGACTACCATCACTCTTAATAAAAGAAAGAAGATCATCCTTATTAGAGAAATGAGAACTAAGAAAAATCTGTCGAACCCAACTCCAAATATGTAATGCATTAGAACATTCAAAAAATAGATGTTTAATTTTATAACAGATCCTATAATAAATTTTATATTTTTTAATTTAGTTTTCATTACAAATTAGAATATAATCCATAGAAAACTTAATTTTGAAATACTGTTTTATTTTTATTTAAAGTAATAAATTAATATTTATTTTAAATTGAATATGAAATTATGGAATATACTTTTGTATTGATTATTTTTTTATAATTGAATAAGCTTTTATTAAAAATAATAGATGTTATTTTATATTTTTATGATTTTTTAACCTATTTTTCAATTCCTGTTATTCACTCAGCCCCTTCCCTGTCTTCTTTTTCCTACCCTTTGCCCTCACAACGGCCATTGGCTTTGGTTTCTTCTTTTTTTCTTTATAAAAAAACTTGGTTCTTCATAGTTCTCCACTTGGCTCCTCAAAACTCTATAAACTAAATTTTCAATATAAAAAAAAAAATCATTTTTAATTTTCCCATCTAATTTTTTTAATAATTTTTTTCTAAAAATAATACTAAAGTGATACTTGGGGACGACTAGTCCAATGCAATTAGGTTAGACAAGAATAATTCAAACTAATTAAGAAACTAAATAAGTAAACTTATATAAAAGGCTATGATATTTTTTATAATATAAAATTTTAAAATAATAAATTTGTGAATTTTACGAAATGTTGATAGTGACTGAGAAATTTAAATAGAAATTCATGGTAGATGTATTCTACTAAAAGTTTTTGTAATATTTAACCTCATAAAATTATTTATAAAATATATTACATGGTTTATATTCATTTATATATATATATATATATATATATTATAAAATTGTGATATAAATTAAAAATATGAAAAAATAAGAACTTAGCAGTTTTATAGTTAGTACTTTCACCAGGTCGTGAGAGAATCTTTCTTGTCTCTTAAGAAAGAAATTGCATTGAGCAAAAGAAGAGTTTCTAGAATGGCCTGCTAAATATGAATATTTCTATTGTTTGCTGAAATAATAAGATAATAGAATTGACCAAACAAAGAAAAAACCGTGTCGGTGGACAAATAATGATTCATCATGTTTTTACTCTCTTACTTAATTTCTAAGCATGTACCTATAATATACTTGTTTAAAGAATAAGTTGAAACTGTAATTAAGGATTATTTCATTTGCAAAGATTTTGTTGCTAATGTATTCAAAATGAAAAATAGTATCATACATCAAGTTTTGAGTTTGACTTGTATAAAATACCAGTTACTAAGTAGAATTTGTCTTTTTTAAATTAATTTGTCGATATTAAGACTAAACAAAATTTATAGAGTTTAGTATTTTTCATTTATACTAATCATATAATACTTATAAGTGAAGAAGATAAAATATATTTTTTTTACTTTAAAATTAAAAGAAGTTTTATTTTCTGTTTTTTATAAATTTTGAAATGTTTAAATTTATATTTTAATTTGTAAAGAAAATTCGATTCATTCTATTTTATTTTGTTTCTTTTTAATTAGAAGTGCTTAGATTTGTTTGTCTAAATAAAGTTGTATTATTTGGGTAAAACATATTCTGATAACTATAAATTATGAAATAAAAATGAAATAACCAATCAAATTTTAATTTACAATACTATAAAATTATTAAATAAAAAAAAAATTTAGAAATAAAAAATAATTAGTTGTTATAAATTAAATATTATTTTACTTATTCTATAGTTGATAGATAAAACTTTGATAGTTAATTAAATACCAATTTAAAAACTATTTTATAAATTTAAGATTTTTGGCATTATTTTTTATTTTATCACACCACACTACAAGAAAATTATTTAATAGAAACTAATTTTAAAGACAAAAAATAATTAGTTGTTATATTAATTAAATTATATACTATTTTAGAGACTAAAAATATTATTGATTTCTAAATTAAGTTTTATTATTGATAAATAATTTCTAAATTAATATCTAATTAGCTACTAAGATTTTTGTAATAACTTTTTTAAGTATGTTAAATAGTATATAATTGTGTATTGGTGTGATTCGTCCTAAGTGATTATTTATTTTATCACCATTGATCGCTCTTACTAATTGTGAACTTATTGTACATATATTCAAACACACAAAATCTTCTTTTGCATGTTTCATTACATGCAATATATTCTGAGTATATGACCTGGTATTACATGTTGGTTAAGGGTCAATGATCAAGGTTTTAGTTTTCTTCCCCAGGTCCCCACTACCTACACAAATTTTCATTAATCTTATACTGTGTCTAGTTAAGACTTCCAAGTAATAACCAAAACTTTCTCTTAAACAAACTCATTAACGCGCTTTCTTTCTCTATATATACACACACACATTACCTATATACCAATCAATCATAGGGAGAGAAGATATATACATCAAATTGTGAACCATGTTTTCTACTAACAATACTTATTATCATTCCCTTGTGGCCACCATTTTGTTAGTGCTAACATTTGTGTTTCCTTCAGAAGGGCAATTGAGTGCAAGCTTCTATTCCAGCACATGCTCCAATGTGTCATCTATTGTGAGGGATTCTGTGCAGCAGGCTTTGACATCTGATTCACGCATTGCTGCAAGCCTCATTCGTCTCCACTTTCATGATTGCTTTGTCGATGTAAGCTTCCATCCTCCATTTCTTTTTCTTTCTACCTTTTTTTCTGGTGTCATTATAGGATTAATAAATCTTTAGTCTTTGATTAATTATAAGTTTTTCTCATATTGTTTTTCTTATTTTGATTGATGTCTTGATTCTTATTTTGATGTAAAGTCTTTATTGCGGTTGTTGTTGAATAGGATTAGGTGTGTTACTGTATCTGAAATGTGTTGTGTTGTATGGTTGGATTAGTCTTTTGTATAACGATTCATATATATATTGTTTATTGGTGAAGTATTAATAAGTGTTGTGTTTTGTCTGTGGGATTAGGGTTGTGATGGGTCCATTTTGCTGGATGTAGATGGTAACATAACAGAGAGTGAGAAAAATGCAGCTCCCAATGAGAATTCGGTTCGGGGATTTGATGTGGTTGACAGCATAAAGAGCACCATCGAAGCTTCATGTCCTGCTGTTGTATCTTGTGCTGATATCCTTGCACTTGCAGCTGAAGCTTCTGTGTCCTTGGTAACTTTATAGTTTGATGAGTTCTTCTATCTTAATTAAGTTTTTTCAATCGACAGTGCTCAGATCTGAAACTTTAGTTAAGGAGATACAATTCAATATCATTGTTGATGAAATTTTCTAAAACTATGAGAACATTTTTTAAGTCTATGAAAGGAATTAATTTAAAAGAACAATGTGAAAACTTTTCCATATAACATATTTTATCACGTTTTCTACTTTCTTTGACTTCTCTTCTTACATTCGGAGAAGCATATGCAATAGAAAAGAAACCATTGTTTTTCTTCTTCTATAGACATTTAATTGAGTGTAAAATGTTGCAGTCTGGAGGACCTTCATGGAACGTGCTACTTGGAAGAAAGGATGGTTTAACTGCAAACCAAGCTGGTGCCAACACTTCTATTCCATCTCCATTTCAGAGCTTAGCCAACATCACATCTAAATTCTCTGATGTTGGCCTAGACACCACGGATCTTGTTGCATTATCTGGTAACTTAGTGTAGATGAAATATTTTCTTTTATCAGCAAAATATAAATAAAATAAAATAAAACATTTCAGAAATGTTCCAACCCTTATATAAATACTTTAAAGGTGTCACAACCCTTATGCAGACACTTCAGGAGTGTCCAAACCTTTATACACAAAATGACCAAAGCTAACCTACTCAACACCTGACCAACATACATTTTTCAGACTCTAGAGACCTCCAAAACAAATCTCAAATGAAAGGAGTGACAAACCACACCAAAAAAAAACTCCTACTACCCTATGTGGTTCATATAACCAGTTTTTAGTCTAAACAATACACACAATACAAACCCTACTACAATACAAATCCTACAACACATATGATCGTGACTAATTATATTTTTCATAATTACACGTTTAGTTTTTTAATTTCTAATGTTACTAAAAATATTCATATTTGCTGCAATATTTTCTATAAAAAATTCATAAAAAAAGAGTTTTGTACTGATTTTCTGATGAATTCTGTAAAATTTAACGAAAATATTATTGCTGACATGGGCCCCTTGTACCTGGATAATTTCTGTCCATGCATACAAATTTTACAAAATGATTAATTCATGGAGTTTTGTATCAGGTGCACACACTTTTGGTCGTGCCCAATGCCAATTTTTCTCCCAAAGATTGTTGAACTTCAATGGCACAGGAAGCCCTGATCCTACCTTGAACACAACCTATTTGGGCACTCTGCAACAAAATTGTCCCCAAAATGGAAATGGAGCTACACTGAATAACCTTGACCCTTCAACCCCTGATACTTTTGACAACAAATATTTCACCAATCTTCTCATCAACCAAGGTCTTCTCCAAACAGATCAAGAACTCTTTTCCACTGATGGTTCTTCCACAATCTCCATTGTTAACAACTTTGCCAACAACCAATCTGCCTTCTTTGAAGCTTTTGCTCAGTCCATGATCAACATGGGTAACATCAGTCCTTTGACAGGTACTCAAGGACAAATCAGAACTGATTGTAAGAAAGTAAATGGAAGTTGAAGAAAGAGGGCATAAAATCTACCAATACTTGTACAGTGCTGATGCATCATGTAATTTTTGGTTTGCATCTGGGTATCTGAGTGAAGCTAAGAAATGGTTAAGAAATTTAGATAGCTCAAGATTTTGCATTTATGTATATGATTGAGAATTTTCTCAAAAAAAAATTATGTCTAAAAGTGTCATATATTTTATGAAGGAGAGGATTGTTCGAGGATGTATAACTTTGTTTTTTTTAAAGATTAAGGTTTTTTTTTGTTCATGTCAAAAAAAAAATATGAAATAAAAACTAATTTTAGAAAAAAAAATAATTAATTGTTATAGTGACTAAATTAGAGATATTTTAGAAATTAAAAAAAATTATTTTTTAAATTAGTTTATATTATTGTTAAATAGTTTCTAAATTGGTATTTAATTAGCTACCAAGGTTTTAACTATCAATTATTTAGATTCTAAATTTGGTAGCAAAAACTTAGCTAATTAGATACCAATTTAGAAATCATTTAACAATAATAGAAACTAATTTAGAAACCAACATTTTTTTTAATCTCTAAAATGATCTCTAATTTAGTTATTATAGAAACTAATTATTTTTTGTCTCTAAAATTAGTTTTTATTTCATGATTTTTTTGTAGTGTGTCACTGCTTGGAGGGTGACTGAAAATAAGATTGCTAGCAAAGTCAACCTGGAGAGACGACAGATTTTAACTAGGAATTCATAATGACCATCCATGGTTCTGAAAGTTGTCTTGTGAGTGTCATTGGGGTTGAGCCTAACTTGGTGCTACCCTGAGTATAAGTCTATCTTCGTAAAAATTGTAGTTGACCCCAGTTCATCTAGCAATTCATCAATAGTGAGTATGGGGAAGCGATCACGTATGGTGACTGCATTGAGGGCTTTGTGATCAACACAAAAGTGCCATGTGCCATCTTTCTTTTTAATGAGCAGGACTGACGAAGAAAAGGGGTTGTTACTGGGTTTGATGAACCCTTCCTGCAGCATGGTATTTTTTTGAGAGTGAGGGTAACAGTATGGGCGTACATTAATCGAGTCAGTGTTGGTAAAAGGGGGATATGGTGGTCATGGGGGCGTGGTGGGGATAGACCATGGGGTGATTTGAATATTGATTGGTGTTTATGTAAAATCATTTGAATGGATTGGGGTAATTGGTACAACAAGGAGGAGGATGTTTGCATGCTAGATTCCAGGGAGATGGAAAGCGGGGAATGGGTATCAACTGACAATAGATGTAGGGAAGCAGGGAAGCAATGGTGTTAGTGGCAATGTTATGTCAAACTTGATGGTAAGTGTCTTGAATTGGGGTTGGCGAGGTTGTAGTTGTGAGGGTGATATGTGTATTGAGGTAAGTGAAGGAAATACTGGGTATAGAAAAATCTACTTGAATGTGGCCCAACTTGCGCAGCCATTCAATGCCAAGAACCACATCAGCACCCTCTATAGGGAGGAGATAGAAGGGAATAGTGAAAATTGCAGTTTGGATAGATATCTGGATAGCAGGACAAATGTTTTGGCATGTTATGGAGGCATTGTTTCCTACCATGACTCTAAAAGGTGGACTGGGCTGAATGGGTAGGTGTAAGTGTCGGAGTTTATGAGAACAGTGACCGACAAATTGTGGATGAGGCCTTGGAATTTTAGTGTTTTGGGGGGAAATTTCATGTAAATGTGTGGGGGGATAGATAGAAATGGACTATGTTTGTTGTGTGGGTGGGATCAGGAGGGACGTCTAGGATTTCGGAGACAGGTTTTGTATCATCTAAAAGTAAAAGAAAATGTGAGGTGGAACATTTGTGGCCTGGAAGAAATTTTTCGTCACAGTTATAACACAAGCCAAAAGCACTACGCTCTTGCATCTGGGTTGGTGTAAGGTGTTTAATTGGGAGGGTATGGGTTGTAGGTGGTGTGGTTTGAGCACGGCTGGTGGAGGTGTTGGTGGGGTTAAAAGCAGTGGTGTATGCAGGGGTCGGGTTGGTCTAGGTTTGGAATCTTTGAATTTGTCTTCAATGAGCTTAGCTAGGCCAATAGCTTGTGAGATGGAATAGGGGTTCAAAATTGAAAATTCTCTCCTGATCTCAAGGTTGAGACCTGATATGAAACTTGATGGTTGGTATATGAGGAAGATCGCCCGAAAGGTAATTCCAAGGAACGGGTGAAGGAAGGTCTATCAGTAATGAGATTATTTTGGTGCATCCATTTAAACCAGCTAAGAGCTTCTCCTTTCATGTAAAAAGGAACCATGGATAACCTATTTTCTGGGGAAATATGATAAAAGTTAAAGTATTGTTCTGCTTGGAATAACCAATTTAGAGGTTCAGGTCCTTAAAAAAAAAGTGAGTTGTAGTTTGGGTGGTCTTAGAGTTGGAGGAGGTGGGGTAACGATGGTTGTGTGGTCATGTGAATTAGTAAAAGTTGATGATTGAATATGAGGTAAAGTAGCAACCTGGTCCTCTAACAGAGTAAGGGAAAAGTGGAGGAAATCATTTTTTACCTCAAGATTGGTCTGGCAAGCTTCATTAGACTTCAATTAAGATTGAATGGATGTGAGGCGGTCCTGGATGGCCTGTAGGAGGTCTTCCAGTTCCTTGGATTGCAGCTTGGGAGGCATGGAGGAAGACAAATGAAAGCACCAATGATAAAGTAAACTACCATAGCTACAATATTAACCAATACTCGGGAAAAGATACTAGGATAAAAAGTTCTCTACCCTTTTATTTACACAGATAGCATCACTTATATAGTGGTGCTTTAGGTTACAAAATTTAGGTTATACTCTGGGGTCATTACTTTTTACTACAAGCACCTCCCTATATGTAGTCCCTCATTCATAAAGGCTGTTTGTTTTGTCAGTCTTGTCCACTCGCAGGTTTCTTCTACCAAAACTGTATTACACTATTCTAATGTATAGGATATTAGGACTCGCTTTTCTGCACATTCTTCCTTTGGTTCTCTTGTATTTTTCTCATCATAAGCTGATTCTCTATTCTTCATACAAGTACCAATGTTCATAATTCTGCTTTATCGTTATAATGTTTGTTATTTTCCTTGAATGATGAGCAATATGATGAAAAGTGGTTTCATATGACAACCTTTTCAGTTACAATCTTCTTCCAATACCTTATGAAGTTGTTGCTACTGATACTAATATTGCTTTAAAATAAACATGCAACAATGGTTTTAAAACTGACTCAATTGTTTTGGTTAGGTCCAGAGAATCTTTCCTGTGTCCATAAAGAAATTGTGTTTAAGAAAAAAGAAAAAGACGTTTTTGGTGAATGAATACTATTAATTGCTGGACTGCAGAATCCATATTAAAATAGATTTCAACATACCAAAGGAAACAATGTGTCGGCGAGCAAATAATTTCCAATGCTCACTTAATTATTTTCTAAGCATAATTCTAGACTACATGTACCCATAGTATTCATTTAAATAAGTATTAATAACTAAATTTAGAAACTAAAAATAATTATTAACTATATTAATTAAATTAAATACTAATTTAAAAATTAAAAAATTATTCATATTTAAAATAGTTTTTATTATTAATAAAAAATTATAAAATAGTTTTTAAATTTGTATTTAAATTAATTACCTAGTTTTTAACAACTAATAACTTAGATTCTAAATTAGTTGCTAAAAATTAATAGAGATTAATTTAAAATATAAAGTAATAAGTAGTTAAAATTTTGATAATTAATTGTTAGATAACAATTTAAAAATCATTTTATAAATTTTTATTAATTATAAAAACTATCTAAATATCAATAATTTTTTAATTTATAAAATATCCCTAATTTAATCAAATAGTAATTAATTATTTCATCTCTAAAATTAGTTTTTATTTAATAATTTTTTTTAAGTAATAAATAAGTTAAAGCAAATTGTAACTATCATACCAAATTCTCAAAAAATAAAATAAAATCCTATATATAATTTGTGACCCAAACATTTCATCTCGTCAATTCATGGGATTTAGTCAAACCCATTTTTCCTAACTACAATGAAAATTTGAGAGGAGGAAAATGGAGAAGAGTGTCCACAAATATTTAAAACTATTATAAATTCTAAAAACTAAAACTCAAAAACACTTTTTTTTCATAAGCTTTCGTTTAAAAATATTTTAATTATCCAAATCATAGGGATTTTCAAATTAAGTTTACTACTCATATAACAATTTATATAATATTTTTTTTTCATCACATCATTCAGTAGCATGTGGATCTCCCAAAAAATATTTCACTTCCTATAGTAGCCCAAAACGAGCCCAAAGGTTCCCAACATCAGTTCTGCGCCCTAAATACCTATAACATATTACTTATAATATGATATTTAATGTTCAAATATTTATTCAATATAGAAGAAATTCATACTTAATAAATATTCTTAGACCTTATTTACAAAGGATTACTTTAAAGTAATATTAAAATCATGTTGAAAAAATACTTGAAAAATGTTTTAAATGAACTTATTAATAATGAAGATTGAGTTATTTTTAATCTCATGTATTGGTTAATTTTAATGTTACAATTTTGCTTGATACATTCTTTATAATGAAAACACACCTTATTTAACTAAAAATTCACAATTGAATGAAATTAATCAATAATTCCCTAGGAATATGATAATTTTTTAAAAAACTATAATTAAATATAGGCACATCTACCAAATAAAAAAAATTATTTCTGCCAAAAAATTTCAAACCTGCACAAAATATATAAAATTTATCATTTAGAATCAGTCATATGACAATAATTGTCATTGACTGATATCAAGTTTTTAGAAAATTTCTTAATGAAAGTACTTATAAAGAAAATATCAAATAAATTAAACTTTTTTCATGCCACTAAGTTAAAATCAATATATATATATATATATATTTATTTTAACTAATAAAAAATATGTTTATTTATTTTTATGTTGACAAATTTATCGAAAATAAGTTCATATTATTAGTACAATCCAAACTTGTGATAAAATAATTTATCTTACTTTTATGCAGCGAAATAAACAATCATGTTTTTATCACTACAACAATAATTATTTTTGTCTCACTATAACAATAATAGAATGATTGGTGAGTAATAAGTGATATTTATAATACTCTTGAAAAAAAAATAGGACTATTGATGATTAATAAGTAATATTTGTAATATTTTTTATTAAAAAAATATTGATGATTAAGGAATGTGAAGAAATGTTCTCTTTTTATTATTATTATAACACTTGTTGATCATTGTTTGAATATTTAAACAAAATTAATTTTTATATGACTCAAGATATTAAAGATTTATATGGATTAGAGATATTTTATGGTATATAAATAATTATAAATTTTATTTTATAAATTAATTTTGTAAATTTGAGTTAGAGATACTGATAAAAAAAAATTGCATGCAAAATAATATATATTAATATAATACTTTTATTAATGCATATGACTTCATTAGTACTTCAACTTAGTTAAGTTTCAATCATTGTGGTTTTATTTTCTGCTTTAGTTGTCCCCTAGTGAACCCATTACACATTCAAAATTGACAGCAACTTAAACTATATGTCTAGTTGACAATTCTAACTAACTTCATCTTAAAGAAATAGGCCTTCATATAATTAACAACCCCTACAAACTTTAATTACCTTCTCACAACTCTTTATAATAATTTTTAATTCAATAATTTAACTTATATTCCAATTAAATAACTTAATATTTTATTATTAAAACCAGTTAAAGAGTTTTCTTCCAAAGAAAAATAAAGTAAAAAAAATGAATGACGCGCTTTTTCTCTTCTATATATACACATACCACCTATATTATGAATCAGAAAAAACCCACCAACATCTGCGAATCAATACATAAAATTATGAACCATGTTTTCTACTAACAACACTTATTATTATTCCCTTGTGGCCACCATTTTGTTAGTGTTAACATTTGTGTTTCCTTCAGAAGGGCAATTGAGTGCAAGCTTCTATTCCAGCACCTGCTCCAATGTGTCATCTATTGTGAGGGATTCTGTGCAGCAGGCTTTGACATCTGATTCACGTATTGCTGCAAGCCTCATTCGTCTCCACTTTCATGATTGCTTTGTCGATGTAAGCTTCCATCCTCCATTTCTTTTTTCTTTCTACCTTTTTTCTGGTGTCATTATAGGATTAATGAAGGTTTCATCTTGTATTACTACTAAATTTTTCTGTGTTTGTTCTCTTGTTGAACAGGTTAAGTGTGTTATTGTGTCTGAAATGTGTTTTGTATGGTTGGATTAGTCTTTTGTACATGAGTCGGATCACTCGTGAAACGATTCGATTCATATATATTGTTTATTGATGAAGTATTAATAAGTGTTGTTTGTGTTTGTGTGATTAGGGGTGTGATGGGTCCATTTTGCTGGATGTAGGTGGTAACATAACAGAGAGTGAGAAAAATGCAGCTCCCAATGAGAATTCGGTTCGGGGATTTGATGTGGTTGACAGCATAAAGAGCACCATCGAAGCTTCATGTCCTGCTGTTGTATCTTGTGCTGATATTCTTGCACTTGCAGCTGAAGCTTCTGTGTCCTTAGTAACTTTCTGATAACAATCTCTTACAACATTTTCCTTTTTCTCAATATAAAATACACACAGACTTTGAAAGTACTTATAAGAAGATTGTTCTTGTGTGTTTCGAACTTTCATAATAAATCACTGAAGTTGACCTAATTAACTGTTTTAAATTCTCATAATAGACAAAAGTTCCTATACATTTAAAATAACAGTTGTGTTTATAGATTCTTTAATGAAGTGTAAATTTTTGCAGTCACAGGGTCCTTCATGGACTGTATTACTTGGAAGAAGAGACAGTGTGACTGCAAATCAAGGTGGTGCCAACACTTCCCTTCCATCTCCTTTTGAAAACCTAACCAATGTCTCATCCAAATTCTCTGCTGTTGGCTTAGACACAACTGATCTTGTTGCATTATCTGGTAATAATAATATAGTTTTGTTATGTTTTTGAACAAGGGTTGAAACACTATTAAATTATTAATGTTTATTATTTTTTATTTGTTGGTAAAAAAAAATAATATGAAGAAGTTAAAAGGATAAAATAGAAAATTTTGTAAAGTATTTATAAAGTGTTTGAATAAAATTGAACTTTGATTAGGTGCACACACCTTTGGTCGTTCCCAATGTCAATTCTTCTCCCAGAGATTGTTGAACTTCAATGGCACAGGAAGCCCTGATCCTACCTTGAACACAACCTATTTGGGCACTCTGCAACAAAACTGTCCCCAAAATGGAAATGGAGCTACATTGAATAACCTTGACCCTTCAACCCCTGATACTTTTGACAACAAATATTTCACCAATCTTCTCATCAACCAAGGTCTTCTCCAAACAGATCAAGAACTCTTCTCCACTGATGGTTCTTCCACAATCTCCATTGTTAACAACTTTGCCAACAACCAATCTGCCTTCTTTGAAGCTTTTGCTCAGTCCATGATCAACATGGGTAACATCAGTCCTTTGACTGGAACCCAAGGACAAATCAGAACTGACTGCAAGAAAGTTAATGGAAGTTGAAGACAGTACTAACACTATCTTCAAGAAGTTCTATAATCTTATCATGTATATTTAGTTTTGATTCTTCATTTGTTTGTGGCTAAGAAATTGGGTACAGTTTAATGTTTGCATTTGTGTATCTAGGGCATAAAATATGGTTTTGTTCTTTTGTCTTTCTGGGTGGACTACAAAATTATTCATAAATTATTGTGTTTACAGCTGTTGTATTATTCTCTTGTTTCCTAAAAATGATGTTATCAATAATTCAACCTATTAACTTGCATTGCACTACACCATTTTCGTTTCTCACACTAATTGCAATGAAAAAACACACACCAACTAAGAATAATAAACTCCTCTAAAACAATAGAATTGTTGCAACCCCTTCCTTTCTATTGGTATAATTTGTCTAATAAAATATTTACAGGAAAATAAATGTAATGTTTCCTTTAAATTAATTTTTTTAAGAATAAATCATCACTAAAAGAAAATCATTAAATATAAAAGAATTTTAAAAACAAAAAAAATAATAAGTTTCTATATTGATTAAATTAGATATTATTCCAAATACTACAAAAATTAATATAATAAAAACTAATTTAGAATAGATATCAATAATTTTATTAGTCTTTGAGATAGTATATAATTTAGTTAATATAATAACTAATTATTTTTTATCTTTAAAATTAATTTTAGTTCTTATATTTTAATTAAAAACATATTTTTAGTATTTAAGAGAGACTAAAACTAAATCACTTTTAACAAATATATAAATTAAAAGTGAAAACAATTTTAAAAAATCAAACTGAAATTCGTAATATTATCAAACACAAAATATATTTAGAGAAAATAACTAAGATGGTGGAAGTACAAAATTAAAAGTAAGAAAAATTTACTTAATGGTAATACGGCTCTTACATAGTGGAATTGGATCATCATGATGATGGTCCAAATCAAATCAAGCCCATTGGTAGAAATTTCTCTATATCTTGGGTCAAAATTACAGTTTCATGAGGCTGAAAGCCCCAATCCCAGAATATTTAGGGCAAGTTCTTTCTGCACCCTATCAATTTCAACCTGCACCTTATTATCTTTTAAATTTCTCAAAATTACCTTTTATTTTGGATTTGAAAATTTGGAACTCGAAAAATATAATTTAAAAATCAAACTTTTATTCTAGAAAAGGAAATTCAAAATGTAAAAAGTACATTCCGAAAAAGAAAAACTGAAACACAAAATTTGAAAATGCATTTCATAATAGTATTTTCAGAATTCAAAAATATATCAGATCTAAATTCGGAAATTTATTCCCAAAAGAAAAATCTGAAACACAAAATCTGAAAATAAAATAATTTCCAAAATTTAAAACTGTGTTTAGAAAATTTAAATCCAAAAATATATTCCAGAAAAAGAATTTCGGAAGTATTTTTTTATATACATTCTTCTTTCATATAAGGTTACTTTCGTATTTTTCAGGGGTATTTTTGTCATTTTTCAGGAGCATTTTTCTCATTTTCAATGACTGGTTGGGTGTATGTTGAAATTGATAGGGTCCATGGAGAATTTGCCAAAATTTAGGCTTTTTATTTCAGGATGTGATTAATGGGCCTAATCCCAAATAAAGGCCCATGTACCACCTGTACAAAATGAAGTAGGTTTCGTTTTTGTAATTTTGTATATACTTCCACCAAAAAAATGGCATTTGTAAATTCAATCAAACGTCAATTGATTCACTAATTGAGTTTTGATTGCAACCTATTCAATAACAACATTTTATTTTTTAAATATATTAAAAAAAATGTTCAATTATAAAATATTGTTATCTTAAACTAAGATCGAGGTGCATTAAATAAGAAGGAAGAAAGTAATTTTGTTGCACTCCAAACACGTGACAAACATTCATTGATCCAATTTATAAGACTATTCAGCAACAGTAGATTTTATTTTATAATATATTAAAAATAATTTATGATTTATTGAGAGGTGAATTTGGAAATTTGAATTGTTTTTGGTAGATAGAAATAAGAAAGTAGAAAGGGCATGATTGGACACACGAGTGAGTGTGTGTGAAGGCATCTTATCTGGTGTTTGTTTCCATTGTTTTGTGGTCAACAAAAACTTGGCACCATCATCATCATCATTCCAAACTTCACTCTTCTTTTTATGCTTCCATAATGAAACCCAATATTCCATTTTCTACCCTAAACATTATTTCTTTTCGACAAACTTTCATTATTCTTTATCATTCTTATCATCACTTTCATAATTATTATTATAATAATTATTCACTCATCCCTCTCAATCTCAGGCATGCTTCCTCCAAATTCAATTCCATGTCTTTCATTTATTCAATTTATTATTTCTCAAAACATATGTAGTAACATGAAAAATATTGGTTTATTATTATTATTATATATTCTCCTGAATGCAACCATTACTAGGCTCTACCAAGTAGTCTCTCGTAGAAGGTACGAAGGTTGTGGAAGATCATGAAAAATTTCTGAGTTTTTTTTTTGACAATGTGAATTATAATCCACAGCAAAATACTGTAAAGAGTCTGTGTGCCTTGTTGCTTTCATCAAACTTTCTTTGTACCGTTTGTACTGAAATTGAAACTTTATTTAAATGGCACTATTTTTTTAACCATGGGTCTTAAATATTTGATTTACAGAATACTTAAACAGGAATGTTGATTATACGATAAAACAAAAATGTTCTTTATATAACATATTGAATGTTAGTAATGAAATAGAACTCTTATAAGATACGCAAGTTTCCACCAATAAGTAGAGATTGTCAAAAAATCATTTGTAATTGATATAGAGAGATTACAAATCTCTATATTCTAACACGATGAGTTAGAATTAAAATAAAAAATATAAGCTAAACTATTTTGTGACGTGGTTTTACCGGTCGGACCCGAACAACCGAAAATATGATTGAATAATGGTTACAACATAATAAATACGTAATAAGGAGATAATTACAAGATATTCGGATAAATATCTCAACACAACGATAAATCGAAAGATACATCTCCATGATTTCAGGGAGTCGCTACACATGTTCTGACCAACTGATTATCTGGCTTGCACAAGTCGAGGCACAAGTCAACCTATAAATAGAACTTCTGAAAGGAGAAAATATATGTTTTTCATATCCTAAGAGAATACATCAATTATACTAGCACTAATGTGTCGGAGTGCAATCGCAGGTACCCCAACCGACGAAACACACACAGCGAGAGGAAGAACTTCAAATGATTAAAAAACTACCAGCACGTCAATAAATTATGTATCAGTGGATAAACATTACCTAGACCCTCTCATCCATACAACTACATTTAGAACACTTTACACAAAAATCCTCACTATATTTTAATTAAGACATGGAAATCTAAATAAGAATGTGGGAAGTCCCATATAATTAGTGTATTGATTGAAGAGTGTGGGGGCAGGAGGTTGTGAGTTGTAGTAATAGTTTTGCATGATGAGAAAGTAAAGATTTGAAAAGGATGAAGAATGTAATGAAATAGAGAGGCAAGTGCAAATATTTTAGGGTGAGTTGTCCCATGCTTTGCCAACAAGACGCAGCATTCCAGGTTGGAGAAGTTAAAGATTATGATGGAAATCATTACAATCATCATAATTAACCAAAACAACAACAACACCATCTCTAATGTCTCATAATGTCTACTGTCACTAAAACCAGCTAACAACTTTTCTAATACTCCTTCTCAAATTATCCTAAATTTTTATTGATCATCTATGTGTAAAAATCTTAAACTACAAATAATTTGGGGGTCAAAGTAATATTTGAGGTTTTTTATATTTTTCATATTAATTGTTATTTATTTTTTCTATATCAAGTGAAAATTTTATTTTGTTTTCCATTGCATAGTTTTAAATTTAGTTTTTTTACTATTATTTTAGGATATTTTACATATTTTTTGAAACATTTTCTTAATCAAATTACATTCATTGAATAATAGACACGTATCTTTTTAGTTCAAAAGAAAAATCCAATAGTGTGATAACAACTCTTCAATGTGTAATTTTTTAGAGTTGTTTTAACTCAATAGATCAAACTCACTAATGAAAGCTCTTCTCCACTAATACATTAGAAAAAAAAATGTATAAGGAATACAAATTAGGTCGTAACTTTTGTAAAATGCATTTTCTTGGAAAATTCATTTTGTTTAAAGGTGACAAGGCTCTTATATATCAAGATCTTTGTCAACGACCCTTTGAAATTTGGAAACATCTACATCATTGGAGTATGGTTTCCTTAGACAAAGATTTCTTTCAATTTTATAATTAATATTATACAAGTTTAAATAGTAAAATATATCTAGGTTGTTTTTAATTATAATTTAAAGAAACAGAAAGGATTAATATTGAGTTTATTACATAAAAATATGAAGATTTTTGTGTGGAGAAAGTATTTTGGTTTTGTGATGATCGTAGACAGCAGTGGAAATTCTGAGGAGTTTGTCGATTAGGGTTGGCGTATATGAAAATTATGGGTTGGATGGTGGTGACAGGAACATGGGTAGTGATGATTACAAAAAGATTAGGAACAAGAGATTGACCATATCTTCATTGAGTTCCCTGCATCTAGATTCTACACACTAGCTCTCTGTGCCTAATGCCTAATACTATTTATATTTATATTTATATATATGTAAAAATTGCAAGGAGACAACACCTATATATATGATTGCCATAATTTATTACAGACTAAACCTACCCTTACTTATTGTTCCCTTCTATTATTATATATTTCCACACAGGACCCATTCTAATGTTCATTCATAATTTAATGGTTATAAAAAATTTGGAAAATGATATTTTGATAATTTAGAGTTGTATATGACTCGAAAAAAATATTAAAATAATAGTATCGAGAGTTGTAATGTAATTATATAAAAAATGGGAATTATTAATATATTATTATCCTTTCTAGTATATAATAGGTTTTCCAACTCTCATACGGTTCTTATCAAGTTTTTGTTGTTTTCAAGATATTTATAATAAGATTTTAACGCTTAAGTTAGTTTTAAGAATATAAGTGTTGTAGGTGTGTATTTGAATAAAATTGTTTTTTTTTATCAACAATAAAAAATAAATAAATAGAAACTACTTCAGGGGTGGTCCAACTCTTATACATAAATAGCTAGCACCTTAACAACCTCCAACCAAGGAACACCTTCCTACTCAAATAAGAAACAACCAAAGCTACTCAAGAAAGCATTAAACAACCAGCCTCATAATTGTTATGATATGTTGTAAATGTACGGAATTATCTACCCTCGTAATCTTTTGGGATAAGGTTTTTGTATATGGATTAGAGTTCCTTAAGTACTCTTAGTTATATTTTTTTATTGTTAATTAAAAAAAAGGAATGTTGTAGGTTTTAGTATAAGAGTTTCATTACCTTCTTTCGGAGGGGTGATTTCCTATTTATAATTATAATTTTGAATTTCAGAATGTTGTGTATTAATGCAGTTTCAACTCAATCTAGTTTTTTTTATTAGCAATAAACAATTAAATTAAATTGGTTTACTTAATAGGTGGTTCAACCCTCATACAAAGAATAAAAGATAAAAGTTTCTTTCTACCTTCGTAACTAAAATCCACATATTAACCTTCTAGCATCAACATTAAATTGAGTACATACATACCAAGGGTACAAAACACCAAAAAACTCACTGAGAATATCTTTGAATATCTTTGAATTAATCTAATACCAAACCTTGACATGTGTCAGATTTTTTAATTGAATCCAATTTATTGTCCGAAATATTGTAGCCATAAATTTGTTTGTTAGATTTCATTTGTGTGCTAATTAAAAGAACCTTTTTACAATTTGAAACAAGCATTTTTAGAGTAGTTTTTGCTTCACCACTTCACGTGACATCTGTTTTACTCAAAGTTGGTATAATCCTTCGTATCTTTAGAAGGACAATAAATATATTTTTCTTTTACTACGAGGATAGATCATTATTATTGGTCTGGTTTATGTTGTAGTTAAACAGTTACAACATCTTCATTAAAAAAAACTTTGGATTTTCTACAATGTCTCTTCACTCTTCAAGTAAATCACTAGTAAGTACTGTTTTATAAAGCCTGTTAATTGATTCAAATAGTTTGATAGAATTAAAAGTATAATGGGAGAAAAGTACTTTTACATGCCCTCCCCCCAAACAGTACCAATGTTATTTCCTAGATTCCAAAGTGGACCATGTTACCATAAAAATGTCCCTTTCACATAATCTCTATCTTATACCCAAAATCATTATTAAGGATGCTGCAGACAAACTTTTAACACTTCATAGTTAATAAAAAATCTCAAATCTAAAGTGTAATAAGACATTAGAATGAGATTATTAAAAATAGGATTATTATAATTTTTTTCTGTTATGGTTTCTTCGGGTAAAATGGATAATTATCGACAAATATCACTTTTTTTTATTTGTTTATAACATAAAATTCTCATACAAATAGACTCACTTAGTTATCAAAAGTTACCCATATAATTCAACAAAGAAAATGGGCCACACCCTTGTCAATATTAAACTAGAAATGAAAAGTCAATAGCGTCAAACAATATAAAAGTACCCTTTAAAAAAATTAATTTTGTTTTAAAAAATAAGACTATGTGAATTGTGTTTTTCATTTTTAGATATAAAGTTGTCATTCTTAATAGATAATCTTAATTGATATTTAATTTTCTATGATATATTAAATTTAATTTTTATGTATATTTTTTAATATTAAGAATCTGTAAAATGATACTTCTCTTTTTAGTATTTTAAAATTGATATCATATTTAATTATTAATACTTATCTGTTATTTAGTTTATATTATTATTATTATATTAATAATAAGTCCATCAGGTTTGAATTATTTAAATCACTAGTTCAACAAAGGTTTGATAAATGACTAACATTTTTGGATAAATAATAATGATAGATTCACTAAAAAAATAGTAACAACACCATTAAAACTGTATGTTTACTTTTTAAAGCAATAGACATTAGTGGATATATTAAAAGTAATAAAAATATTATTCATTCGAAAGTGTAATATTATATATATATATATAGCATGAAAGCTTGAGTAAAATTAGCAATGGAATTGAAGTGAGTTTAAAAAGGCATAGTACAGTAGAAACCTAACGTACAAGTTTCAGAGGATTCAATGAATTTAAAATCAATCAACTTCCAATAATTGTCCAGTGAGGACATTGGGACCCTCTACCGAGTACCATTTTCATAATTTTCTTACAATAAGAAATAATCAAACATTTTTTGTAAAAAAAAATAGATGAAATGGGTATAATATAAGAAAGAGAAAGAAAAAGAAAAAAGAAAAAGAAAAAAGAAAAAGGAAAAG
Organism: Phaseolus vulgaris; assembly: GCF_051622355.1. Taxonomy (NCBI): domain Eukaryota; kingdom Viridiplantae; phylum Streptophyta; class Magnoliopsida; order Fabales; family Fabaceae; genus Phaseolus; species Phaseolus vulgaris. The sequence goes on from NC_143504.1 coordinate 57,874,193, forward strand.
GATTGAAGGTAGAAGAATAGAGTGATAGATTAGGGTAAGATATAAGATCCGACGTACAAATGATTGGTGCTCCATAGATTGTCTCCTTGAGATGTTGCACCACGTCCCCATCACTCAACTAATCATTCTTATTAACTATTTTCATTCTCTTCTCACCCACTCTATAAATAATATTCCAAAATTATTTAATAATACATTTTTTTATCAATATTAAAAAATAAATAAATGGGAATCACTTTAGGTGTGGTCTAACCCTTATACGTAAAGAACTAACGTTTTACTAATATTCAACCAACGAACACCTTCCAACTTAAATAAAGAACAATCAAAGCAACTCAAGAAAACATATTAAACAACCAGCCTCATTGAATCCACTGGGTTCAGTGGATTTAAAACCCAGTTGAGGTACGTAAAAGAATTACAACAAGATTTGCAAAATTATTTTCTAATAATATATCCACTAATAATATTATTTTCTAAAATTTCAAGTTATCTGAAACTTTCATATAATTTATATGCACTTTTATTTTTTAACTCATAAAAACATATTTTAAATATTAAATAGATTAATTTAAATTTAAATAATAAAGTACAAGATTCTATCAGTATTATCTTGTAAAATTTAATGTTATATATTTTTTGTTTTTCTATGTCCGAATTTCTCATAGTTGAGACTAAATAATAATTCATATACATATTTTTTTAACTTTATAGAAACTTCTTTTAAATAAAAAATTACTTAATTTTAAAACATAGAACATTGTAAATATAATAATTACCTTTAATGTATTATTTTATGAACATAAATATTATAAAAAAAATGTTATATATTACAAATGTGTGTGTGTATAACTATTTTTATTAGTTTTATAATCATGTGTGTCAGATGTTCATGTCACTTGAAATTTAGTGTGAAAAGCGTTTCTTTTTGTTTCTATTTAACCACTCTTTGGAGAACAAATACTTAAACATAAGTTATGTTATTTTAAACTCGCTAAAAATATTTCCGTCTCTGATATTTTTTAATTTTACTCTGATTTCTTAAGTTTAAACTAGTTTAATTTAGTTCTTAGTGTATTTGTGTTAGATGAAATTGATTTTTTATTACTCTTTTAGATTAATTATATCAGTTTTTTAACACTTAATCTAGTCAATAATTAGAATATTATATAGTATACTTATTTTATCAGAAAAAAAAATATGAATTATTTTAGGATGATTCACCTTTATACATATGTCAATAGTTATATTCATTTATAGTACATATTATGTATATCTGAAATATAATTTTTTTTCACAAGAATAAGAATGTACAAATCAACTAAGAAAAACAAAAACAATATTTTAATCATGAGTAGTTTTTTACTATTATGTACCGTCTCACTTATTATTGTATTAAGCATGATTATAATTATATACCCAAATACAACATGATATATATGTATTACATTTATCATCACTTTACATTGATAAACATAACGTACATAAAGAAAATTTTACTTTAATAACTTTCAGTGAAGATACAAAACATCTTCAAGACATATCAATAAGACACTATAACTTGTTACAGTTTACGTTTTCAAAAAAATTATATTAAGCGTAATTTAAAGTGTTTAGATGTAAAAAAAAAAAAAAATTAACTACAAAAATTATATTAAATGTGATAACTTTTTTATTTTAATAATATTATATTTATTTATTATAATAAATAAAAACATAATTTAAAAAAAAATACATAATTATTCGTATTAAACATATAATTGATATATCCTCTATGTAATATATTTATAAAGACATAATAAATTATGTCTCTATTTTTCCTCATATAATCTTCGTATACATACGAACAAAGTGATGCTTTGGATTATCTTGTTTTGAAGTATTTATCTTATTGTTTTCCCTCCCTCCCTTCTTTTTTTCTCCTTGTATAATGCATCTGCGGTTCAAATAAATAGTTTTCTATTATTTACACGAAAGTAAAATGTTTAATCATTATATCAATATGTTACATTTGTTTTTTTCTTTATAAACACAATGAATTAATATTCCAAAATTTAGCCATAAACTAGCATGATTCGATAAGGAGATAATTAGAATATAACAAAGAAGATATAATTTTATGAACAACGAAAATGTTGAAGAAATATAATATTTCTTTTATCAGAATAAAAAAATAAAATAAAATATCTTAATTTTTATAAAAAAAAATTTAAATCAAAATTTTAATACTTAAAAATCCAATAGATATTACAACACATTTATATTTCTTACTCAATAGAAATATAGATATTACAACTGTAATTTCTTTACGTACTTAACTGAGTTTTGAACTCAGTAAATTTTATGAGGCTGATTGAGTTTGATTTAGTTGTTTTTTATTTAAGTTAGAAGATGTTTATTGATAAGGGTTGAACTTCTTGAAAAAGTGATTTTCATTTACTTATTTTTTATTGTTAATAAAAAACACATTTATATTATTTAGATAAGATAAAAAAAATGTAAAATGTAATATTAAATTGATGGTGATGAAGGGAATGGAAAAGGAAAGCAGTCAAAGGGAGATAAAGATGATTAATTAGGTGCAGATGATTAATGGTTGTGGGCAGTTGGGAGCAGTGGAGAAGGCAGAGAGTGCAGTGAACCCATTATTGTTTTTCCATGACTTGTCTCTCCTCTATCACGTCATTTCTCTCTTTCTGACACCAAACCTCATCATTACTCACTCACCCCCCTTCTCACGTGACTTCTTCCCCTTCTCACGTGCCTCCAAATTCCATTATTCAATGCCATCTCTGCATCATTCACATCTTTTATCCATCACTCACTCACTCACTCACTTCTCACTCCTATTCAATTATCTCCTTTTTCCTCATTTTTTAATTTAATCCATACACTTTTTTTTCTTTTCTATCACCAATATTTAATACCACAATCTTTAATATTCCTCGATGATAATGATCAACTTGTACAAGAGTTTTTAATCATATTTGTTAAGACAAGTTTCTTAATTACTGTTACAAAATTTTATATCCTGAAACTTCATAGTATTAATTTAGTATTTTGTATCGATTGAGATTACAACCTCCTCGATCGTTTAAAAAAAATCATAAAATAGAAAAACCAAAATAATTAATTATAATAGAAACTAAAATAAAAATCATTTTTAAAATTAAAAAAAAAATTCTAAATTAGTTTTTATTATTTTCTATTAGTATTAAATAATTTCTAAATTGATATTTAATTAGTAATTAAGATTCTAACTACCAATTATTTAATTTTTAAATTTGATAGCAAAAATCTTGATTGTTAATTAGATATTAATTTAAAAACTATTTAACAATAATAGAAACTAATTTTTTTTTAATTTTTAAAATGATCTTTAATTTAATTACTATTACAATTAATTATTTTGATTTCTATAAACTAATTTTTATTTCATAATTTTTTTCTAGTATCCATTAATATTTAGTCTTCCCGTGAGAATTCCATTTGCAGACAATAAAACTTAATAATGAGTGTGTTAATTTTGACTACAATATTAAAAGTTTAGCTTTAAGTTGATCCATCAAATTGAGAAGCTATAGTTAAAATAACTAAATAATTATAATGTATTCAAGTAGGGTTTTATTGTTTTTTCACCATTACATAAAGAGAAAAGAAAATCTTACAATTTGACATATTTTACACTTTATGATTTGATAGATGGCTGTATTTTCTTGATGGCTATGTGCACGATGCTTTTTTTTATACTTTGGAAAATATTGTTTTGATTTTTCGGTCTAATTATAGATTTTCTATACATAACTAAGCATTATAAAAAATTATTTACACAATAACCTACAACAATTTTCCATACTCATATAAAGTATTTAATTATATATTTGTTTTCTTTTAAAGTTCTAATCTGTTTTTGGCTTGAATCAATTATATATTACACCATGACATGTTTTGTACTGTATTATACGGAATTGTGTAAACTAATAAAAGAATTAAAGTAATATTATGTATTCACATTTTTAGTTTATAACAACTTGAAGACCTAATCTTTGACCGGTGTTAGAAAAATAATATACAAGTTGGTCTTATATGGTAGCATATACGTATACATGCAGCAGCATTATTTTGAATTATCTAAACCAGGTTCATCTGAAAGTCAATAAAGAAGAATATGACCTATAATGAGAACTTGTTTAAAGAAAAAAAGACACTTACCTTAATATACTAGGTAGTGGCTTTATTTAATGTTGAAGAACTGCCACGTTCACTGATCCACCAACACCAAGTAGCTTTGTTTTCTTTCATATTATAGTACAAAATCAGATTTTTTGATAGGAAAGTCTCCTTTAGATTAGAACAATATTTCTTTGTAACATTCATAACAGCCTGCACTTTAAACCTAAAATAATATCAGATGAAATCACAAATCCTAGACCTAAAATGATTAAAAGAACTCCATAATTTGAATCACGGTGATGGTACACTTTTATATACTCATTCAATATTTGTGTATGGTTAATTGATGAATGTGTTACGTGTTTTGGTTGAGATTTGGATAATGAAGCCACTAATCTGGATAGGGTCATGCAGCGTGGTTTTGAAGTCAGACCAAAAATATTTTACTCCAGATTCAAGAAACGTGCCAATTCGATTCTATGGTGGTTGTTGTTTCCTTGTTTGACCAAGTCACTTCCAGTCACATTCTAAATAAAATTTTATCCGTTTCGGTATAGTTTTACATCGCTCAAAAGTAGAGATAAATTACAGTTTATATACTTCTTTCTCTTTTGATTTACTGTCTTCTAAAAATAAAATTGTGACGAAACATTGACCTCAAAAGCTTACAATACCTCGGATGCGATGAATCACTAACATAACGATGCTATTTTTCAAATTTAAGGTAGAAATAATGAAGTTCTCCTCATTCTTTAGAGGTGGTGATTCACACCATCATAATAATGTTATCTCTTGAACTTAAGGTCAGAATCGTATAATTTTCTTACTTTTTGAAAGCTGAATTACTAGAACTTAAAGAAATATCACTCAAAATTCATCTGAATTCTGAACAACCTCGTATCGAAATCGAAAACGATGATAATAATATTTTTTGAAGAAAAGATAATCTTTTACATAGAAATTAGTGATACTGAGTTTTTTTTTCTTGTTTAAAATATGATATATAAGATTAAGTAGAATATGTAGGTATTTGAATGTAATAATATAAAGATAGTAGGAAGCATGTTGGAATGCAGGAAAAGAGTTTGTATAATAGTAGGGTGGTGTATTTTGATGATACTATTTATGTGGTTGTTTTGTCTTGATAGAATTGAATAGAAGATTGGATTGAAAGGGGTGGGGTTTTGTGAGAGTGTAATTGGATGAAGAATTATTAGATGAGGGTGACTTTATGGCATGGTTGGTTTAGAGAGAGAGAGAGAGAGAGAGAAAAAAGAGGGACCCATCCAATAATTCACGCATCTCTCTCTGCAGCTTATCATTAAAGCCTGCATGAGTTCAATTATTGCAATGATCCCAAAAGCATGACATATCTGACCCTCCTCATTTCCTCTGTGTGCCTATTTTTAATTACCACTTCTTTCCCAAACCTATCCCTCCCACGCGCAAGGGACCACCCTCCCTTTCATTCTCCCTCCCCCTCACCTTTCTTCTCACACTAACCCTAAACTCCACAATTTACCATTTTTTTTTTAAACTTTTTGATAAATTTTTAAAGAAATTTTAGATAAGTTTATAAAAACTTTTGTTATTATAAGTAAAATAAATTTTTTATTAAAATAAATTTTAAATAATTTTAATATTTTATTAATAAAAAAAAAAGAAATAAGAACTATTTTAAAATAATCCAACTCATGTAAAGAATTACAAAGAGAGACGAATAACCTTTTCTTTCAAAAACTTGCTATTTTTTTACTAGAACAAATATAGTATGATCAACCAAAATAAATCACTTATTTTTAATCAAATACATATAGACTAGAGGATAATAATACTAATCAGAAAAGAAAAAACAAACAATATTATCCAAAATTAAATCTTTAGTTAAACTTTTAAGTCAAACTTAATCTTATAATCCTATAAGATAAAATAGGTATCCAACTAAATACAATAAAATATTTTTTATTTTTTTTTTAGATATTCAACATCATATAATACATTAATCTCACCTACTTTGCATGATAAATTTTAATAAACACAAATAATTCAAACATAAACTTTCTTACATCAAATTGGCTCATACAATGTGTAACCAACCCAATTTTTTCTTTTCCTGAATGAATTTTATGATTTCAAAATATGAGTCCTTTATTAGCAAAGAATATTTGGAATTCATGCAAGAAGGAATTATTGAAGTTGATTGTAGACATCTGGGGCGACCCTCATTTTAAGGAGTTGTTGTCATTGGATACCAATTCTTTTAAGAATCCATTTTTGCATGTCGATTTTGAAGATGCTAATGGTTGAAAAGATGGGAAGAGTTAAAGAAGTTTGGCTTCCCCTTTTCACGAACCACAAACTCATTTGCTTACTTAAACCAACGCAAAGCAAGATCGAAAGCAGAAAACTTTTGTTGGAATAGTAAAATCCGGTCGGTTTGTCTCTCTAATCAATGTATTATAATAATCCCAATTAGGTCAAATTCAAATCTCGTGCTAATCATCTCATCCACCTTTTTTCCAATGTTTTTCTTCCCACACATCACGCTTATTTCTAAAAACAAAATCAATTAGTTTTCATTCAAAAACATAAAACATTAAACTAAATGAAATGTATTTTAAACGTGCTTTTGCGGCCAACTAGCTGGTGATTGCTACAGACAGCTTAACGAACAAACAAGACCAAGATCTATATATCTAACACTTTTTTTAAAGGTGAAAAGTTTCAAACCTAAAGTGGTCCATCTTTACTACACCAAAAACATATTATTATTTACTTAATAAGGATTTACCATTTTTGTAAAAATATAACCAAAAAATAAGTGATTTATTTGGTCTTTTAGGAAACGATAAATTAAAGAATTTTATTTAAAAAACAATAAATTGACTCTTTAAATGAACAAATTTTTATTATTAAATGCATGGGAAACTTTTTCATACTTGGTATCATGTCAATATCAAGTCATGACTAAAAATAATTGAATTTTGTCATTTATACATTATGGTGTAATGAGACTTTTTTATTATAAAAAATACTTATGAAAAAGAATATTATAAACCCTAACATATATCATAAATATCTGAGTGCTAGAAATAATAGGATTTTTGGGCAGCTTCAAAATCTTTAGCTGGAAGCTAGAAGCAGGTCATTTCACTTCATCATTTAAACAATCTAGTGATAAATTGTTTATTATTTAACTGGGAAAGTGCAGAAAAATATATAATATTAGGGTTAATTAATTAGAAGGGCTTGGGGAAAATGAAACCCTGAAACAGTACAGTTGAACTGTTTATAATGCCTTAATAGACATAGCCCACATGATTCTGTATTGGGTACCAAAGACAAATGATCATTCTTATCATACTGTCATGCATAATGAGAATGAGAATAAGCATGATGGTGACGATAGATGAAAGGCCAACATATATACTGGCTAATCAATAAGACAACAGTAGCAGGTTTATAATCCCAGACATGTCTCTCAGATGATATATCATTTTCTTCTTGTCATCATGACGCTATTTTTTTTTCTTCTTCTTCTTCTTCTTTCTTCTGGTTTGGTGCACCCTCTTAAATTTGAGTCCATTTAATGGGGTTGGCTCAGTAAAAAGAAAACTACATTTAATCTCTTTGCTTAAACTCAGTTGAAAATTGACTACACATTTTTTTGTACCACTTTTTCCTGCATCAGTACGCACCACAACATTACACTAGAATGGAATTTCTTTGTACCCCTTTTCCTTATACCACTTTTTGCTTAAGCATTTTATATTGTGTTATTAAATTTTGGATGATGACAACTCTGCAAGGAAAAAACTCTCATCAGAAACACCATAAAAAAAATTCTCTTAGAAGGAAAGGAATAAAAAAATGACAAATGCCATGAGGGTTGTGGTGGTTCATTCTTATAATTTATTACACAAGGAAGCCTTACCAACCCATGGAATTAAAAACAAAAAATAGGGCTAACTTGATTCACTCAAAACGGTATAAACTGCAAAATAACTAATAGAATCTCAGTCGGCTTTTCTGACCACTGATTATTTTCCTTCATTCTAGATTCTCCAATGTTTACATTATCATTTCTAAATTCCATTTGCTTCATTATATATACGTATATAATACAACATTCTCTTTCTTAAGTATATGCTAGGTTAAAAATGTAATGGAAACAACATATCATAAGGGTAGTTCATTAAAATAAATGCTCAATTGGATTTTACAATTTAAAAAATATTTAGTTGCTTGTTTAGTTTATACAATTATTTTTCATTCTTATGAATGATATGTTTTTAATCTTACATATTTGAAGCTGAGTTTGGTTGATTAGGTGTTTCTCTCAATTAACTTTAAAAAAATAACAAAAAAACCACGATGAGTGATAAAATTAAATTAATAAATTTGATTTGGTTTGTGAGTCCTACTGGGCAAGGGATATTCCTTAAAAAAATATATATACATACATAACTCATTGTCTCTCTTATCTTAAACCATGAGAAGTGTGTACAAAGCTACCATATATATATATAAAAAATCCTAGGCTATATGGGGTGGTGGTGTATTTTATGGGAGTGTGGTGGTGGGGGAAGGCATGACAACGGTTGAATATTTAAATAGATTCACGTGCCTTTGTCAACCTGTGTTTGTCGGTCAATCTTTATTCCCACAAAGGCAAGGGAAGAAGCCAACATAAAAAGGCAGTGTTGTTGCTGTTCTTGTTGGTTCTAAGGAGAAGAAGAACAAGAAGTTGAAGCAGAACAAGTTTTCTGCAACACCAACCAACCAACCCAATGTGCTCTTTCTAACCCTCTTCTCCATTCAACAAACTACAACTACTCTCTGTCGGTACATATATAACAACATCATCATCATCATCATCTACACTCAAACTTCCTCTGTTGCTTCAAATTACACACCTTTTATCAACCCTTTACCATGGAACTGGCTTTGAGCTTAGGAGACACTTCCAAGTCCTTTGCTTTTCTCGACAAGCCTGTAAATTTACCCTCCAAGGACCCACCTGGGTTCTGCATAGCTCCGGGGAAAGCCTTTGAAGACAAAAGAACCGATGCTGAGAAAAGGGGTTCTTCAGATCCACCAGTTCAACTTGATCTTCTTCCTTTCACTCCCGTTCTCAGATCCCAACCTCCTTCCCAGCTTCGAATCCCTTGGCTCACTGAACCATGTAATGCTCTCTCCCTTTTCCAACCTGCTTCATTAATTCAATCTCATCCTTTTTCACACAAACAACAAATTAATCATTGCATTTTTAGGTTGAATAAACAATTTTCCTAGTTTGACTTTTACAGATAAGGAATATAGTGAAAGCAGAAAATTTTACTGAAAATTTATGTCGGGTTTCTTTTCATGTTAGACTACGATGTTCTTTTCATGTTGGGTATATCAATGGTTATAGAAAATACTTTTTTTTTTTGTTTAGGATGAGAATGAACACAGATAATTTTCTCGTTTTTATTTTATTATATAGTTTCTTAGGATGATGAGAGCTGTGTTGTGTTGCTAAGATTTTGTTCTGTGGTTGTTGACTATAGGTGGAGCGGCGAGGGTGCTGGATGTAAATCTTTTTCCCTCGGCTGCGGAGGACGGCGATGACGGGACGTCGCTGTCGTCGCCGAGCAGTGCGGTGTCGCCGTTTCAGATGGATTTCAGCATAAGAAACGGTAATGCCGAGTTTGGAGGAAGAAACAAGAGGGAACAACAAGAGGGTGAAGGTACAAGAGTGAGCGATGACGAGGAAAATGGCTCGACTCGGAAGAAACTCAGACTCTCCAAAGAACAATCAGCTTTTCTGGAAGAAAGCTTCAAAGAACACACCACTCTCAATCCAGTAAGTCTACACAAAACACCCTTTTGTTCTTTCTTCTTTAGATAAACTAGATTAGTTCCTCTGTTCTATACCTTTTTTATTCTATAAATGGGTCCTAAATATTCTTAACTTATTTATTAACTTCTAATTTTGACCATAACTTGCAGAAGCAGAAACTTGCTTTGGCTAAACAGTTGAATCTCCTTCCTCGTCAAGTGGAGGTTTGGTTTCAGAACAGGAGAGCAAGGTAATCTACACTGAACAACCTTAGTTTACATTTTGTCTGTTAAACATTGTGTTGTGTTATGTTGGTTTTTGTTCTGTGTTTGATTTGGGAATGTGACTTCAGAACAAAGTTGAAGCAAACAGAAGTGGATTGTGAGTACTTGAAGAGATGCTGTGAGACTCTAACAGAAGAGAATAGAAGGTTGCAGAAGGAGCTTCAAGAACTAAGAGCCTTGAAAACTTCTCAACCCTTCTACATGCAGCTTCCAGCCACCACTCTCACCATGTGTCCCTCTTGTGAAAGGGTTGCCACAAATTCCACAACCACTAACCAAACTTCTTCCACCATTAACAACACTGCTTCTCAAATCCCTGTGGAGTTATCTCTAAGCAAGCCCAGAATACTGCCCTTCCCAAATGGGCAGGCCCAGGCAACCCAGGCCCAAGCCCAAACTCAAGCCCATCGGATAGCTTCTTCGTGATCTTCACTCAGTGAACATTTTTTTGGCTGGTTTTTACATATGATATATAAATATATAGCTTGATATTATGGTATATCATAGAGGATAAAGACAAAGGATTCACTTCCCCTATTTATCGTTTTGTATATATTTTAGACTTTTCATTCATCTGTTTTTTTTCTCTTCTCGATTGAAAGAATTATGAATGATCCTTTTTGTCGATCGGTTAGAATGCACCATATTTTTTGGTGGTGAAATTGTGAAATGAAAAGCTTTTTTCTCAGTCTTTGTCTTGGTTCGTTTATTTTCCTTGGCCATCATGAGGAAGAGCCAACTTTTGAATGACCTTTCTACCCTTAACGTACCCTACTTGAGCTTTACAAAATTAAGTACTTCAGAGAATAATAATTGAACCATGTAATCACAGTGTTTTATTTTGTGGGAGGTTTTTAAATCTTTGCCACCTTTGGTTCTATCACTCTATGGTATGTTGTGTACTTTCAAACACAACTGCATTTACTCTTCATTAGTTCAACTTCAACAAAATTTGCTTCTAGAAATTGAATCTGTGATTTTTAAATTTAAAAGTTAGAGATTAAATTGTTTCTATTTAATGAATATAATAGTAAAGAATGATTCAAAAGGTTTGCTTAATTGAATGTGAAACTATTAATCTATGTCAACATCCCAAGATTAACTAATGTTTTTATGATTTTGGTTGTTTTAATTTATGAGAGTTAGCAAGAAGAGGGATGTGAAAACTATAATATTGTGATACTTTTGAATCATATACTAATTGCATGCATGCACAGGGAGTTCTTTAATATACTCGTGACATGTTTTTTTTAATACAGAAGGTTGATTGGTGGAAATAAAAATGTCGACCTAACGTTCTTTAATGTACTATTTCCTTTATGTATATTTCACAACTTGATTATAATTTACGAAAAATTGTAAAATAAAAAATATTTAATATAATCTGCGATCCTCAATTTTTTATAAATTTTAATCAATTATTAAGAATGAACGTTTGAAAATAATATCTATTCCAATTAATACTTTTTTTTATTTCTAAACTCTTATTGTTTTACAACTTTCCACATATATTCGCACCTGCTTGAATGTCGTAATTGTCATATTTTCTTGTTGTATAAACAAATAGTAAAAATTGTGGATGTTATTTAATGAAGATATATATTTTATACTAAATATACCAATTACCAGTGATTTTAAATGTTCCTTAAACATTGTGCAAAGCCTTAAATATCAGGAGTTTATAAATGGAAAAAAAGTATATTCCTTGACTACTATTATTATTTTATTATCTGAGCAGTATATGCATTAAGAACGGTGAAAGTAATTTTTTGGTGATGGGTAGTGGTGGTGATGATGTTGATAGGTTTAGACAAATCTAGCTTCATTCTTGCTAATTCTTTGATATGTAAGAACTTTATTGTTTTTATTTATCCCACGAAAACAATCCTCATTGAGTTCATGATTATTCTTTCAAAAAGGTTTTGTTGTGTACTATTGAGCATTGGTGATGATGTATATATTGTTAATGGATGTGGAAACCTATATGAATGTGGGGGCATGATGGTGAAAATGGGAAGTTAGGAAAAACACAATGATGATGTTAGATTGAATCTACAATATAAATGTAAGTTTGATGATTGCAGTTTGGTGGGTGTACATATATGAATTAATTTGTGATCATGCACGTCTTACAAAAGTACCAGGCAGCAAAACTCATGCCCAAGCCTTCATTTTTTAAACCAATCAACACTTTTTTGCTCCTTTGTCTCAATACTTACATAAAAATCATGTTATTCCAACCTTCATGGCCAATTCAAGGATGTTTCAAACATGTTCATATTCAACCAGTTTGCAAGAACACCAAGATTGCTCAAAATGGCAATTTCTGATTTTTAAGAATAGAGAAAAAAATATATACACATGTTCTGATCCTTGGTAGATTCAGAAGGAAGAAATATATCTTTAACCTCGATTTTTGAATGATGTTAGACTATATTAGTGGACTGTATTAGTGTTGAGAAACAATTTTTTTCTCTTTAATGTAAATACAAAATGGGCACTTGCAAGCAAAGAAAAGAAAAATAAAAGAAAATAGAAAAATGCGAATTTTTTTAATTTAGAACAACCTTCTCAATTTGAAAAATAAAAACTCACGGGACCTAATCCAGAAAATGTTTTTATTATGAAAGTAGGATTACAATATTTGTTTCTCTTACTCGATAAAGATAACACTCAATCTCACCTAACAAGAATGAAATACAATATCTCTCTAGTTTCTCACTATGATTTCTAATCTACACTATGGTGAATATCTATAATCTCTCATTTACTCTCTATATTATTTTTCTCACTTGTCTGTCTTTGTCTTCTTCACAAGTTTTCTTTATATAAAGAATAAGAAGAAGATTTATCCGTCTTAAATAAATGTAATTCAAAAACTTTTAAATCACCATTATTCCATATATTCCATGAATGAGTTATAAGGTTCATTCATCATGATTTCCATTGAAATAAGAAAGAATTTCCAATAATATAACTAAAAAATATAGTACTATTAAACTCAATAATATAGCAGTAGGAGTATGAGTGTCCTTGTTGAGAAGGAAAAATATGAGCACAATTATTAGTTTGGATGAAGGATCAATGAGTTGAATTGACCAATGATGGGTCTCATATAATTTCCAACCATTCAGCTGAGTGAAGAGTACAACAAACGAAAATGAAATATCAGAACAGCATAGAACAAACCAAATGCCACGCGTTTCGATAATAACAACATTAACTTGAATCAAGGAGAACTTGCTTCCATTATTATATTATATCATATATTCATATTCGATTCATTTCTGTTTCTTTTAATGATTCATCCTAATTGCTTTAACAACTTCTTAATATAATTTGCATCAATAAATTAATCATTTATATTTCTACTATTTTCGGTAAAATTTAACCTATCTACTAATAAGTTCATATAGACTTTACCTTTAAATTACTTACTTAATTTTCTGGTTGTATTCATTAAGCGGTTATTAATAAACATTGGGGTGATTTTTGCTTTAGTTAAAGAATTTTTCTTAAACAAAAACTTTGTAAAGGAGAGAATTTTGGTACACTTATAATTTTTAGGAATACTACAATCCTTGCATAAAAAAATGACTATTAAATCAACATTAAAGAAACACTACATTTCCTGTATATACCAAAAATTTTATTTGATTTAGTTTTTATGTAATTAATTAAATATTGTGATAAATTAAAATTATAAAATAAAAAAATATTAAAAATAGTATTCTTTAAATATAAGGTATACTAATGAAATGAATACATAGAAATATCTCATATTGTTATTTTAAAAAATATATATATGTATATACATCAGAATAGCCCACGTACCATGAAGTTGGTTTTTAGCAATTTAATATTGTACTGCATACTTAAGTACCTTAAGTACTGCAGCCTTGAAGACTTAAATATTATCATTATTGGTAGCATTAAATGGTTGTTCTGTACACTGAGATGTAGTTTGTTATTAGAAAGACAAGTTTAGTTTTGGTGTATGTCTATGATTAGTGAGGAAGGTGAGAGTGAAGTTGTACTACTTTTTTTTTCTTTATCATTTATTCTGTAGATCATAATGGTTGAATTGACAAAGGGGCATTAAAGTGTTTTCGGCTGTTGTATGTGCTACTTCTAGGTCCAATCAAGGGATTTCTTTCTTTATGAACCAAATTTTTAGGGCTAGATATTTGCAGTGTAGGTCTGCAGTTACCCTAATCCTCCGTTACTAACACCATAATACCATAAACAACCTTTTCATTTTTTTCCATTTAATTGATTATCATGTTTTTTCGTTTGTAGTACTCGATTTAATAATGCTACAATATTTTTTCTTTTTGTTTAGTTTTAGTGTTGAGAAAGAAAGTAGATAAAAATGGAGAAAGAAATTTTTATTTTTTATTATCTTGTATGAGAGTTTAACCACCTCTTAGAAAAATTGATTTATCATAATTGTTTATTGTCGATAAAAAAATTCACGTTTTTTTCAATCATCACAGTCAAAATTTCAATTTATTCACTACAAGAAAATCATGAAATAGAAACCAATTTTTAGATACCAAAATAATTTAGTTACAATAGTAACTAAATTAGATACCATTTTAGAAACTAAAAAAAATTGGTTTCTAAATTAGTTTATATTATTCTTAAGTAGTTTCTAAATTGGTATCTAATTAGCAACCAAGGTTTTGGAGACCAAATTTAGAAACTAAATAATTGGTAGTTAAAACCTTGGTTGCTAATTAGATGAAACTATTTAACAATAATAAAAACTAATTTAGAAACCAATTTTCTTTTTAGTTTATAAAATGGTCTACAATTTAGTTACTATTGTAACTAATTATTTTGGTTTCTAAAAATTGGTTTCTATTTCATGATTTTCTTGTAGTGATTGAACAAGTTTACACACATTAAGAAAGACTAAATTGATCATACATCATAAAACCTTCTAAATAACTAGATACCAAATCTCCCCTCAACTAACATAAACAAACTAAATCGAGAAAATGCAAGTTAAAAGATCAACACCAATTAAGATAAAAGAAATAGAGAAAGAAAAATCAAAAACTAAACCTTTCGATTAAATAAAAAAAAATCTTTGAGTGATTCAACACTTTACCTTTAAAAATGATTTTATTCCTATGACACCAAATCTCACTTAATATCAGAATTCAGATTCAAATGTTAATAATAATAATAATAATAATATAATATGTATTATAATATTATATAAAATGTGAATAGATATAGAATGAAAAAGTTGGGATGAGGGAAGAGATAGAAGGCTTTGACTTTGCATGTGAATGGATGAAGATGCATATAAGTTAAAGAGAGCATCTGAAGTAGATCTTTGGGCAGGCCTATAAACATAAGGGTCTCTCAGCTATATATATCTTAGCTAAGATTCACCCTTTTCTGCGACTACTTGCCCTAGACTACCCTAATATCCACCTACACTTTGGCTCCATCTTCCATTGGGAAATTAAATCAAATAACTCTATTTCATGCCTTTTTTAAATCATCAATTCATACATTATAACTTACATATAAACTAATTTAAAAATTCTTTTCTTTAATCTAATTTTTTAACTTACATATAGTTGCTCTTTTCTTATGTTTGTTGCATGTGATAATCCAAACAAATCATAGGTAAAATCATTTATTTGACACAGATTAAAGAATCTTAGCAATGAGATAAATGGATGAGTATATAACGAGAAAGTTGAGGAGACTAAGGAGTTTCTAATGCAATAACTTTGTGAAGAGAATGTTTATTTTCAAAGCCAAGCATTAATGTCTCTCTTACATGACATGACCAAGAGAAAGAAATTATTCATTGTTACTTCTGAAACAATTGTTTATATTAACAAGACATGGTTTTCTTATAAAAAAATAAATTAATTTTGGTGATTTTGACACTATTTTTTAGTTTCCATAATGTGATAACATTCTTTTAAAAATTTACTTAGTTTTATTCCATAATAACAAAAATTAAAAAACTTATTCTTATATTTTTATTTTTACTTTTGTTACGATTCAAATGGATTTTATTTAAAAATTTGTTTAATTTACTTAAAAAATTATGTTTTTGCTTTGAATGAATAGTTTCTTATATAGTAAATTTTTCTTCAATTAAAAAGTTACTGGGTGGTTCATATAAAAAATTTCCAAGGAAATATTTGTTTTCTTCAAGTTAAACAACTCATTAAAAAACCATCACTAACGATATTCTAACATATTTACTAACTAACTGTTCAACTAATAAAAATAGTAGAAGGTAAATGTCAATAAAATTTAAATAAAAATCTATTTGTCACTTCCAATATCTTTTAAAGACAAAAATAAATATTTACTCAAAGAGAAACAGTAAATTGAGAGGGATAAAAAAAGGTGTGGATAATTTAAGATAGAAGTTCTTACTTGACTCCTAAAAATCTTCTTAACAGGTAATAATTTCTTTTACATGACAACCTAAGATGAAATTCACAAAGTACTTTCATAAATTTTAATTAAATTATTTTTTAAATATATAAAAGTTTAAAATGAGAACAAATTTCACATGGCAGTTCTATTAATCATTGCCTAATATTGGTGACGAAATCCAGGCCCATGTTTAAGTGGCTACTTTAATGCTAAACAAATTCTTCCTACACCCAACATTTTTCAAATGCACCCAACACAATTTAAGAAAATTCCGAAAATAACCTTTATTCCGGAAATAAAAATCCTGAATAGAAAATAATTCACTTCAGAAAAATATATATCGAAGAGCATTTTGTGTTCTGGATATAAAAATCTGGAAAAAAAATCAAAAACACATTTCGGATAAAAAAATCCAATACATTAAGGATATTTTTGTCCTTTCCATTGAAAAATCCGATACATTAAGGATATTTTTGTCCTTTCCATTGAAATTGGATACAATGATATGGTGCAGGAAGCAATTGCCTTAATGCTAAGCTAAGTCCAGCCCAACTTTTAGTTGGTTACTTCAATTTTCTCTTTGGTCATTGTTCATTGATCAATATTATTAGCAACCACTATTAATTAAACTTTTTTAATTTATGCATAGTTCTTTAATATGAATTTTTCTAAGATTGAATTTTTAACTTGCGTTAAGTTTTTAAATTTATAAAAAATGTTATTTAACTTTCAAACTCATAAAATTTTAATCAAATAAATTATTTAACAATTATTAATATTACAAATATTAATGGGACTACCACAACAACTGTTACAAATATAATGTTTTGTTAAATAGAGAGTTCTAGTATAATTTTTTGTTTATAATATATAAAAGCTGAAAAATAACTATTTTATTTAAAATATGATAGATTTAGTTCAATTTATTTAAAACATTTTACAATTTAACTATTTTATTCAATTCATTTATGTTTTATGTGTTTAAAACTACAAAGGTCAAAAGCGAAGACCCATTCTTCTTATATTCGAAATTACAAAGGAATTTTTGTATTAAAAACAAGTTAAAAAAATTAAAGAAACTACAAAGGTGATATTGTTAATAAAATCAAAGCAATACATATTCAGAAAAAAAATCTGAAATAATTTTTTTACGTTCTAAAAATAAAATTCCAAAAAAAATCTGAAAAACAAAAATTCAGAAATCTAACTACAGAACAGAATATATTTAACACTGTACCTCATTTCTATTTAAAATCTAAAAAAAATATTTTTATGATTTTGCAGAAGACATTATAAATATAGTGTGTATGAACCGACAGAGACAATGGTGAAAACATGATTTGTAATAGTCAAAGGCTTCACGTGGCTTAACACAAAAAAGTTCACACCCATTTGAATTCTTTATGAAAGAAGAATCAAAGAATCATCATTTATGGCGAAAACCAAATCCTGACAAAAATCAGCTTAACGTTTTCAACATAAAAACAATTATCACTGAACCAATAAAAAAAAAAACTCTGAAGAGACAGTGGGAAACCTCACAGAAAGAACCAAACAAGCACATAATTCCAAAGAATATAAATTAAATATTTTTCTTCTCACCAATTCATCTGAACAATGCGTCACAATATTATAGAACTGAACCTCTCTTTAGAAACAAAATTTAGAGGGTGGTTTACAATCACAAATTTTGCCACCCATCATATTCTTCTATCTTTTCCCATCTCCTAACTAACTTCTATATTTCATATGAACAAGTTCATTTGGTTTAAACTTTCAAGGAAAGTGTTTTTTTTTTCTTTTCTCACAACACTGTGAACCTTTATACAAAACTAGAAAAACTTGTTCTATATGGTTTGTTCCTTTCCATATCCTTTGGTGGAAAGGGTAAAAATAGTATATATATTGCATCTGGTTCTGTTTTCAGCTAAACTCACTCAATATGAGTGATTTGTAGTGTAGTTTACCTATGGTTTCTTCTTCAGATGCTGATTCTGATACTGTTTCAAAAGAAGCTCAGCATAAAGGATCTCATTCCATGTATCAGGAACACCAGGGAGGCACCAGTGACTGCAGTCTTGGAACCTCAATGGTGATTTTCTCTCCTCTGCTGATAGGTTTTGCTTCCTATAAATAGAGGGATGACCATCCTTCCTTAAATCTGTCATTTTAGTCACATTTAGGTAGGTGACTTGGGTTTTCATATTCTTCAAAACCTTTTCCAAAACCCTCATCTTAGGAGGGTATTCCTTCAAGTACTTCTCATTTTTTATTGGCACAGTTTCACTGTCACATTGTCCACCAGAATTCCATTGCCCCCCACTGTAGAATAAGAAACAAATGTTTTTGTGTCAATCTTCTTGTTCTTTATTACAATAATGTGCTTAAAGGAATGATATTGAAACTAAATGCCAAAGTAAAGATGATGGAGATTTTATATCGACTAGAGATTAGAATATTTCATAGTATAAGAGATTAAGACATTTCGTAGTATGTAAGTGGATGTAAACCTCACCTTATAAGTCGGTTTTATGAGGTTAAGTTAGACTTAAAATTCACTTCTTAATATGATATCATAGTCATTTTGAGTCTATCCTAACGATTGTTTGTTGGCATGAAGATTAGTACAATTAACCACCATTTATGTGTTTGGGTTACAATTTGAAAATTTGATTTTAAAGTAAAGTAATTCATGGTTGGATATTTTTATACTAAAAACCAACTTATCCAGTGTTAAAACTATCTAAAATTACGGCTCAAAATCAATATTTTACCCAGATTCAATTTTTCAGTGAGATCAAACATATATGAACATTTAACTAAAATCATGTTAACTAGTATTCATCATGATGTTGAATCAATGTGAATCCAAACACAGTACAGTGTACCTGAAATGTGAAGCAGAATAGCCTCTGAAGAATATCATAGACTTGGATGAATCTACGTTGGCATCAATCCATCTACTCCAAGTGGTTATTGCCTTTCTAAATGCCTCCAGAACATTCAATTCATTATAGACATGGCTTCCCTCTTGGTAGTAGTCCTTCCTAGAATTTTTCTTGAACAAGTTAGTTAACAAGGTCTTGACTTGCTATCTTAGAAAACAGACTAAGAATGAAAAGCCAGAACTGCAGTCAAATCTAAGAGATTTTGTAATGCATTTACCCTTTGGAAGTTTTATCATGAGTCCACCAGTGACCAGTGTTGAAGATGATTATATCTGCATTTTTATATTGGACTGAAGATTTACCAACCAAATCCAAACGAAGTGTTTCCTTCTTTGTTCCATTCTTCACTTGAACTTCCCATTCTTGAACTAAGAATGGGGACACAAAAAGCTCCGCGGAGAAGTTATAATCCTAGCAAGCAATTAGTATAATAGTTAAGTAAACACCATTGAAAGAAAAATTGAAAACATAGAAGGACTTGGTATTTACTTTGAATATGAATGAATAAGAGGCTTCCCCTCTGAAATGGACTCTTCCTTTTGCTTCATAGACTTTGCTTTTGTCTTTCACAGAGTTTCTCAGGATGCAGATGAGAGATTCCCACATGTTCCTATTGATGGAATCACCCACAAAAATAAGCCTCTTGCCTCTCAACATTTCCAGCATTCGTTGTCCGTGTAACCTATTAGCAATTACAAGCACAGATTGCATACCAAGTCAAAAAACTAGGATCCAAAATACCAAAGAAACATTCCCAAAGCAACTTCCAACATCATCAAAGTAAAACACCAAGATGAATCTTACAAAAGAAAATATTGTCAAATTTGGACAAATAACAAACACTGTCAAATGGAAGGAAGACCTAAGAAATTAAAGTACCAAACTTAAATGCAATTCCTTGATGATTTCTGGGGTTGTTCCCTGACCAGAATTAGAAATTTGCTTTGTAATTACGTAATAAAGATTTGAACTAAAGATCAGCATATGTTTCATTGAAACGAAACTTCAATTTTGATTAGATAACATCAGAAACATTTAAAGAACTGTATCTATGTTTTATCCAAAACTAAATCATAAAAGTTAAGTGCAAGTCCAAGGTGTTTTCGAAGTTAATGCGAATAATTGAAGTTTTAATTCTAAATCTCGAGTGATCTAAAACACCGAGTATTCATAATGCAAAATCAAAACACCAAAAGCGTTAATGGAGGTACACACAAGGTTTGTCAAAACATACAGGTTCTAAAACAACAGAAGATCACCATGTTCTCTTACCTTGGGAGGCTGCATCCCTTTGGCTTCCACTTATATTTCTGATAGTCTTTATCTGCTCTTCCATTTTGTATGCAACTGAACTGTTCATCGATCAGATTGCAAGAACCTGGTTCATAGAGAGGATAAGAATCATCCTTAATCCATTCCCCATCAAAAAAATCACACTTGATCAAAGCCTTAATCGTTTCATCTTCCACCTTCGAATCCTCTTCCTTGTTCCCATTCTTCTGTTTCTTCACCACGGAAGCCGTGTAATTACTGTGCACAACCTCCTTCCCTGTGTCCCCTCCTTTCCCCAAAGAACTCAGACTCTCATGGGGACTCCCCCCTGAAACCTTGGGCGCAGAAGCAACACCATTTGAAGAATGATTTGTCTTCTTTAAAGCTTTATCCTCATAAGAAGTTCCAGAAACTCGGGTATGATTGGAAACACTTGATGGCTCTTTATTCACAACATCACCATCATGCGGTTTTGCTGTGTGATTGCTGGATATCTTGCTTATAGTTGGGGTGGTTTGAGTTTGGTTTTCAAAAGGGGTGGTTTTAAAAGGCCTTTCACTTTTTGGAGGAGATTGAAAAGTGTTGTTGGTAGATCTAGAGGAGGTGGTGTTATGGGCGGTAGCAGCTGTGGAATTGAATGATGATGATGAAGAAGAAGAAGAGGTGGTGTTGTGGAAGAAGAAAGAGAAAATGGAAGAGAGTTGGGACTTGTATGCAGTAGTGGAGGAAGTGGAGGAGGCAGTGGAGGAGAAAATGTTGGTGAAGAAGGGAGAGGAGGTGTTTGGAGAGGGGCAAAAGGCAAGGAAAACAGTGAAAACAACAAAAGCAAAAGTAAAAGCATAGGCAAAAGTGAGAGTTTTTCTGGTTTTGGAAATGGAGAAGAGGGTCTTGAGGTCTGAGTTAAGGGTGCCCTCTATTGGAATGTACTTGGCATCAGCCATGAGGGTGAAGGGTGGTTTTGTTTGAGTCCCTAAGAAGATTATTGGAAGAGAGAGACAGAGAAAGACATGTGTTGTTGTTGAAGACTTATACAATGTTAGAAACATGGAAGTTTCAACTTACAAGTGGTGTTGTAACTGTTTGGCCGGTGGTGACTCCAAACACACAACAGAGACAAAAGATGTTTGGTTTAGGTGGATTGCCTCTAAATAGATGCCCACCAATTTTGTTACCGTCAACAAAGATTAAGCAATTTTAGAAACTGTGTTATAATTTGGTTTCCATTTTTAAATATTGTTTTGAAATTTTTTATAGCTTTTAAAAATATTAGACAAAGTGCATATAATAATTTATAGGTTTTAGTGTAATTTTCTTCTCTCTATTTTATAAAAATTGTAAATTTTGGTTATTACTTTTTTTTTTATAGTTTCAGTTTTTGAAACAAACATCCAAACTGTAATGTCTCATTTTTTTTCATAAATATGACATGTTACTTATTTATGTTAGATATATTTTAATGTGTGTTTTAATTCTTATTGTCTAGTTTTAATTATCACCATGAAGATTTATTATGTATAGATCCCTACTATTATAAGTGATAAGATTTATATAATATGTTTTTTGTGATTAAATTATAGTGTAAAATTGTTTACATGTAATCTACTTATTTTTATATAAATATATTTATTTTTACAAGAGAATAAATATGTTTTAGTTTGTTCTACTTTTTTGGATTAATTTTTTTGAAATTTTTATAATAATAGATGGAACAAAAAATTATGAAAAAAATCATATTTATAATTTCTCACATTTTTTCCGTAAAAACATGGTTTATGTTGATAAACTTGTTAACATATGTTTTATTTATAAAAAAGTAATTTTTATTGTCATTTAGTTTATTATTAATAGGTATAAATTATTTAAGTATTATTTTTTAAAATTTATTATATGAGATTTGATTTAATTCTTCCATATTTATTAATATTTTTTGTTAATAATATTTTTTCATTTAAAACTTGAAGTGTTAACTAATATAATACGTAATATAATAGTTTTTTAAAGTAATATTTTTAATTATACAAAATGAGTGAATTTTAATATTTTTCATCTTATAAATCTGAAATAAAAATAAAATATACGAATTTTAGTTTTAATTCTCCTAAAATATTTTTTTTACTTTTATTCTTCCAAAATCTAAAATAATTAATTTAGTTTCTAACATTCATTTAGAATAGAAATAGATAAATAATATTTATTTTTGTCATATTAAAAAAAACATTATTTATTGATACTGTGTCCATAATACTCATGAGGAAGTATAATGTAGAACGATTATCGATTATTTCACTTTTCTTTCAAATACATAAGAATTAAATTAAAATGACATAATAATAATAATATAAAAATAAATAATTTGTTATGTCAATATTAAAAATATATTTAAACCAAATTAAAACATGTAATGTAATATTTTTATTTTATTCTTGACTATCATTTTCGTGACGAACAGCGATTCAACTCAACGGTGACAGTCATGTTGCGTTGTAATAAGAGTCAACAGTGAACTGTACGGCGTTCAAACTATCCCGTTGTCGGTTATTTATATTTTACGAAACTTTTTTTAATTTTAGAAAATAAAAGTAGGGGCATTATTGTAAATATAAAGATTATTGTGGTCCATGACACGTTGCAGTATGGAATAACATGGTCACGATAACAACTTTATAAAGAAAAGAAAATTCAAATAAAATTTCTCAAGATAAAATTAATTTATAGAAATTAAATTTAAAATCAGATCAAGATTACTTATTGAGCGTTTATCCAAAATATGATTAAATTAGGTAAAAAAATAGTTAACAGATAAATATTTCATATCATTAAAATGGTGAAAAAAAGATAAGAGATGATGTGCATTTATAACAAACTGTTAAAGGTTGAGAGAAAGTGATGTGTGTAGAACTTGAAAACGAGTGCTGCCATTCTTCATTTATCCTATTCTTTATCATTTTCACAAAATTGTCTAAATGCATGGATTATGTTAAATATGTGTTATTGGGTCTATAAATTTTAATATATTTATATGTATTTGAATAAATATGGAATTATCAATAGTTTTTGGAATATTTTTTCAACTTATTAATAATTCGTTACTTATCATTAATCATCATAGATAAAATGATTAATTAATATCTTGAATGATGAACGACTATTTATAAAATATATAATAACATTATGTGGTTATCACAAGATACTCACAACCATTAACTTAGAAAAACTACTTGATGAATCTATTTATGAAACATTGAATAGCAGTTACATGACCATTACAAGAGGCTCATAAACATCAATTCAGATATCACGAATAATTTATAAATACTCACTCTTTCCAGAAAGTACAATATTATTTGATCTCATACTCTTAACTCACCTACAATTAAGAATTCATCATCTTTATATTTTTATTGACTTAAACATCGGATAGTGTTTTTCAGGTGACCATTCCCTTTGAGACTAACTAAAAGTTCGTTTTCCGAAGAACATCCTATCTTCCGAGCTCATTTTCCGTAAAAACATTATATATTTAAATTAAATTTTAATAAAGAATAATTAAAAAATATGGTAAGATAGATAAAATTATAAGTCATCTGAATCCCCCAAACTTAGCCGGATTAGTTGGGTGAGAATGCATTAGTTAAATAAATTAATAATAATTTGAATTAGTAAAATTGATTATATAACTTAAGCATGGACTTCTGTTCTGTAAAAGAGAATATCATATTTGACGCTATTTTTGTACAAGTTGACACTTGGTTCTTTGAACTTTAAGCTTTTCAATAATAATAATAATAATAATAATAATAATAATAATAATAATATTTTTCTTAACAAACAAACGTGACCGCAAGAACTTATGTGAAGACATGGTTTATATTCATTGCAACCAATAACAAATTTGTTTCAATTTTTGTTTAATACACTGTTGATAGCTTCCACGTGGCATTCTGATAGGGTAATAGATGTGGATTGGAATGCGTTTTATTTTGGTGCAGATGTGATCCATCATTAAATAAATATTGTTAGATTAAATTTCAACAAATATAACATCATATCTAATTATTTTTAATTTAGTGTTTCAAAACAATGAAATATAAAATAGTTGTTTCATTTAATTAATCACAAATACAAAGTCGTAATCTTTAGAAAGATGATAAGATATATAGTAATTATTATTATATATTACAACTCAACTAATAAATACTTATATTGTGTTTTTTATCTGTTCATCAAATATCTTCCAACTATTTATTGTATTTAAAGAAGACATATTTATTGTATTAATCCTTAATATTTTTCTCTGATAAGTTAATTTGAGGATTTTTAGGATGAAACAACATTAGAAAATACAAAATTTGAAAACAAAAAAATTTGAAAAATGAAAGGTGAATTCACAAATTCAAGATTTATTCAATTCCCTTTATCATAGTATCGAACAAATATTATTAAATAAAAAAATTAAAATAAAATAAAATATTATTTAATATATTATCAAATAAGATTTATTTGATTCCTAATTCGAATTCTAAATTCATAAACACAAATCATAATCATAAAATGAAAATTTGAAATTAAAGAGAAAAAGAACACCAAATGGTGAATTATACAAAAATACTCTCATACTCATTTTTACGCATAATTCCACTATATGAACATCAAAGGGTTAAGCATATTTTTTTTTCAAATAAAGGCATATGGGAATTGAATTTAAAGGGGATTAAGACCTTTTTGATGTTAAATAGCGCATTAGATCTTTGTGGATGTTAGAGATATATCTGTGGTTTCTAAATTTATGTGGAGACTAAAGACACATGAGCAATTTCTTAGAACTTTGTGGAGACTATAAATATATGTAATTTCTAGATTTTTGTGAAAATTAAGAATATATACTCGTTATTTAGGTATCTATGAAAGTTAGAGATATGTGTGTTATTTATAAATATCTTTAAAGACTAAGATTGGATTCATGATTCCTTAAACTTTTCTTAAAGTAAGTAATGTGTGTGTTTTGATTATTTTTTAAACCAATAATTATTATTGATTTATGTTTAAAACATTTTTATTGAATTATAATTTGTTTAAGTTCACTGCTCTTTGTTATAATTTTTAGTTTGTTTGGTAACTATTATGATCGTACTTAATACAATAACATATATAGTCAAATTTTACATAAGTTATCGAAATAAAATTTCTTATTTTTGAAACACCCTAAAAACAATAATGGCACTCTACCCAAGCTCTATGTAAATGTTAATTTATGAAAAAAATTGACTTATAGTGTTGGCTATGAAAAAGAATAATGTTTACCCTAGTTTGTTATAAAAGCATACAAATTTACCTAATGGGTTTGAATGAAAAGATTGGTGTGGTGGTGAGAAATGTAGTTTAAGATTGGTTTGTGGAGAATGAACTGAAGTGATGAAGTTTAGACCACTAATACTTAGCCACTTAGTAAGTAATATTGAGGAAATGGTTACATTAAGTCAAAAAATGTGGCTTGGTGGGATTGTGAAAAGTGTCTTAATTGTTAAACATTATTTATTCACCAATCACATAATATGATCAAACAAGAGCTAAAGTATATATAAATCATGTAGTGGAATTTTTTTATTTGATTTCAATAATTATAATATCTTAAGGATTAATCACCGCACTAGCTCCATCATAGATTTATTTTTAAAAGCCGTATAAGTGAATTCGAGAAGAAAAAAATATATAAATTATTTTTAATCTCAATTTTTTTTTTAAGTGATATAAAATTATCCTAGACATACCAAAATAGTTAGTATAACACCTAATAGGATAATATATTTTCTTTCGTATAGATATATACATGGAAGGTAGAGCGTTTCCTATTATTACATATTTTTTCTTATTATCATTTTTTTTCCTTTTTCCTATAATTAAATATAACATTAAACCTTTTGTTTTCTATTTTATTATATTTTTCTAAAGAATCCATCTCTCTTTTATTATATTTTTATATTTACACACATATAATATATATATATATAAATATTATAACCATTAGGAGTTGATACAAATTTGAATATATTTAACAATGATAAACTCAAAATCAAACGAAAAGAGAAAAATTAGACTGATTGAGATGACCGATTTGGTCAGTATTTTAAAATTGCAAGCTTAACTATGCTAGTTCTAGAGTCAGACATTAGCACATGCAATACTTGAAAACCTACACAATTTTATATAAAAATTAATTTTTTATTTTACATAATTTTATCACTGTGAATTTTAAAATTATTCATCAACTTCGTTTTATTTATTTTATTATGATTTTTTTTCTATGTTTAATTTTATTATTATATATGTAGACCTTATTATTCAATTATCAAATGATTTCTATAAAAACTTAAATAAAATCAAGATATTGAAAAGATTAATTACAATATAAGTATCTTATGAACCCAATCCAGTCCAAATCTCATGCTTATCCCTGATTGAAATGAACATCATTTAAAATTATAACATGTATATAAATAATTTATTTTTGTGGGATGTGACTAATTCAATGAAAATATAAATTCATGGGGCAGCTGAAAATATAAAATTGTAGATGTTTTTCAGAAAAGAAAAATGTATTTTTGGCCTCTCTTGTAGATGAAATTTAAATGAACAATAGTATTTAATTATAAAAAGGTTTCTGTTAATCAACGAGTCGCTTTGGCCGAGTGGTTAAGGCGTGTGCCTGCTAAGTACATGGGGTTTCCCCGCGAGAGTTCGAATCTCTCAGGCGACGTTTGCTTTTTGTTTTATTTTTTTTACCTTTCAAAAACATTAGCAAAATCTAAAAGTATAAATCTCATGCAAATGTCAATAAAACAAATAACTAAAGATGTATTTTTTAAATATTCTTCAACCTTCATTTTTCATCTCTTGTCTATTCAATATCATTTAATAACCACATTTTGTTATGTTCCAACGAGTTGTATACAAATTAGTGTTACTCTTTTCATTATTAGCAATGTCAATTTGTAGAATTTTAAGGTTTGCGGCTATTGTTTGGGAATAATTGGGTATTCAACAAAAATATTTATGATTACGAAGAGACAAAAGAGTGAAAGAAAGATTTTTTTTAGAACAAAACCAATTTTGAAAAGTAAGGTTTACAATATTAGAAATTAGTTTATTTAAGTCTTTTTTTTTAGAGAAACCACGAATATTAAGATTTATTTGAAATTAGAGTTTTTCATGAAGGTTAAGACTCTCATAGGTACGTAATGAAAAACTAATACATTTTTTTTTAATTTTAAAGTATTTATCGTCAATATTTATATATGATAAGCATGACAAACTAAAAACAAAACAAACAATAGAAGTTGCAAAAGTCAATGATAACATTTTGTATAGAATTTCTTTAATTTTAAGAAGAACCACACTTGGATACTTGTAGCTACAAATTTTAAGATTTTAGATTAAAGATAGTATTAGATTCTTATCTAATCAAAATCTCATTATTATACCATAAGTCTTGGTATCTTCACTCAAAGAATCCAAAAATTAAAGTCATCTATACGAGTAGAATACCTTTGCATTAAAGGTGATGTTATCTGCAAATTTTAAAATTTTGAAAAGAGATTTTCAATGTCATATAAAAAAAACTAGCAATTAACCAAAAAGTAGTGAAAATTTTAGATATAAAACTAAAAATCACACATTAGATAGAGAT
This sequence comes from Phaseolus vulgaris, assembly GCF_051622355.1. Taxonomy (NCBI): domain Eukaryota; kingdom Viridiplantae; phylum Streptophyta; class Magnoliopsida; order Fabales; family Fabaceae; genus Phaseolus; species Phaseolus vulgaris. The sequence continues at coordinate 57,902,798 of NC_143504.1, forward strand.
GAACAAAGTATAAGAAGAAAAACTCACAAAAACTCTTCCCATTCTCCAGTTTATTACTTGCTTTTTCAAAAAAAGTATTACTTCTAGTAAAAACATAATAGCAACTTATTAAAACATTTTGCTAAATCATCGTCATAATACACAATCATTATAGTATTTGTTTACTTTATACAACAATATTTATATAAATTACTTTCCCAACAAACCTACATATTTTTTAACTTGGTGGCATAACTACTTATATAATGATATAATTTCATAATATATATTGTATGTAACCTAACAGAATTAAATACATGAATTCTCCATAATTGATATGATAATAAAAAATCGAATAATCTATTTACTATACTTGAACCAATAGTTTGTACAATGTAACCGAATTTGTTAAACCAAACGCATGGAAATTGTTGAAGGTTGATGCAATTTACAAACTTCTCGCACCCCCTTTAAAAAACAAATCCTTAAGATTATTACATGTAAATTTTTTTCCTCTTGGTTACTATGAAACAAGACATTCTTGATATTCGATGTTGAGTAGTGATCATGATAAAGAATAGTTGTAATTTTGGACATTAAGAGAAAATGTATAACAATAATCAATAGTATTTGGTATTTGGCAACCAAATTTATTTTAAGACGATAATATAACCCAACTTTGATGGATCCTATTATCTTCTTTCCAACTGTTGAGTTCTGGTCAAGGAACCTGTGCTACATTTCATTAATCACGGTTTGTCATCGTTCTGAAAAACCAAATGTTTCACATACATTTTAAGGGATTTCAATAAAGGACACAAATGAAATAAAAGTATACAATGAGAAGAATCAATGATAGTTTAGAAAGTTGTGAATAAGATATAAACGACAGATTAAAAAAATACTTCTTCAGAGAAACATGGACCAACTAGGATCTTTGTTATTAAGTTATATAGTATGGGTAGATGGTATATAAGACTTTCCTTATACACTTCATCCTCCTTCCTTTGCGGGTAGAGACATTGGGACAAATGATTCAACAAAATCATTAACATTTTTGGTAGTAAGAATGGAAACAGGAAACAATCGTTATGAAATTTCTAGATCAATCAGGATGTGATCTCTCCCACATGTTCCAAATTTGGGTTCATGGCATAAATGATCGTATCCACATAGAATTTATCCATCCTTTTAAATCTCTTTTAAAGAATAGAATTAGTTTTCTTCCAAAAGGAATTACAAGTTCTGAATGGTCCAAGTGATCCTAATATATTTGAATTCCACATATTGTGACACAGTTGAAGTTCATCCTTGTCAAATGCTATTTTCCTGTGATCTTCTTCCAAACTATCATGGGAACCTTGGCCTAAAAACAAAGCTCAAGAAATTTAAACCAAGATAGATAAGTTTGGCATTGAACAATTTTGAAGTAATTGTGGAGGGCTAAGAGAAACAATCCAAATATGGTGCTTGAGAGAACATGACTAGGTAGTTATCAAAGAAAAAGTGAAGGTGGCCAACAAGACAGCAGCGAAACAACATATCAAGCCGACAGTGAACTCCCTCACCCTAACAATGACAAACAAAACAAAGTCTACCCCTCTATTACGAACTTAAAAGTGAAAAATAGAAAGAATGCTTAAGAAATTAATCATCTCTTACCCAATTCATAAATTCATAGGGATCGATATTTAGGGAAAAAAATATGAACAATATACACATAGGTCACAAATAGGCAATAAGCAAAAGATAAGTTAACACGTTCTGACAAAGCTAACTCACTTACAAGCTACATGTAAGTGACGAAATAGGCAACACAAAAAAGACAAGTTCTAATCTAATCTAATCTAACTCACTCAAATATGTTAAATAATTATGACAAACTAATTCAAATTCTAGAACTGGCATAGGATCCCAATAACTTATAATTATGTGTCATGATTATGCAAGACCGCTCCCAAATACGCGCATGCATGGCTGCAATCTAAAATTCATAGTAGCTACTCCAATACCCATTTGAATATCCAATTACAACTTGAATTAAAAACCACATTGCAGCTGGAAATTAAGTAGAAATTAACACATGTAACCGGAAATTTGTATACACTAAGCATAGACCAATTTGAACATCCAATTTCAACAGAACTAAAACCACAACACAGCTGGAATTAAGTAGGAATTAACACATGCAACTGGAAATTTGTATACTCTAAGTAATAGTTTTGTGAAATGGGAGCAATTTAGCTCTAGTTGAAATTGTGACTGTTGTACAACAAAAGTTAAAGCAATGACAAAAGATGCCAATAACATTAACAACATTGATGAATGGTGACAGATCTCATTTTTAAATAAAAGATACAAAAGTAAAAAGAAAACAAAAATCCCTTGAAAGGAAAAAGAAATATTCTACAACACAAATAGTATACAGAAAACCTCAAATTCCAAAACCAAACACAGCCCGTATCCTTTGGAAAATGAGATCCCGCCATCCCCTCTCTGTGTTTTCCACCACAGTTGCATTCCCATATCTGCATTTACAAGCAACCACATTACTTCACTAACAAAACAAATAACAAACCAAAAGCAAGGACCAAAACAACCAAACACTAACTCACCTGTCTTCTTCAGGCACATCACTATGCGTGAGCTTAACAACTGTGATTCCACCTTCAGGCTCCTCAAACACAATCCTGACCTACAGAATTCACAAAACAACTCAGAAATAAACACTCCAGTCAATTTCAAAAGAACACAAAACACCAGTCACAAACACTTCACCATGTTTAAATACACAACTTTTAGTAAGTTAAAACAATTTTAACAATAACATATTTGATACTTCTTAAAAATTGTTTCTAGTTTACCTCCATAAACTTAATAAAACTTATAAATTTTTTTTCATTACATTAAATCTCATCTTCAAATATGACAAGAGCCTATTAACAAAGCGCTTAGTTAAACATAAAATCTAACATCACAAGCTCAATCATATCTAAAGAGTAAAGATATACGTCCCTCTATTACAAACACTTCACTAAAAAACATCATTTTTCTCCATTGGTCACTTTTTCACCCCGTAACATCATCTATCATGATACCTACACACCTCTCTCAACTCTATCCCTATTTGTTTGTGTTTGTGTCCAATAGCATTTCAGCGTCCACCCATCATTTTCTTCTTTTCCTTAAATTAAAGAGAACTATTTTGATAAGTGTTTTTGTAAAATTCATTGAGACTTTTGAAAGATCCTGTTCGGTTTCATAAGAAAGTTCATCAAAATATAATTTAATTTGACTTTTAACATAGTTACTTTAAATATCATATCTACACTGATTTCAGATCAATCACCATCCAACTGGTTGTGAGTATAAACTGCACAAAAGTTTACCCAAGGAGTGGATCAAAATAAAACTCTATACAATTAACATTTTTAGGATTTCCCACATACATTCTAATTTCTAATTAAGAGACATTTCTATACTAATCAGAACCTTGATTCCACGTGATATGAATGTCAAATCCCTTCACTAAGTCAATCTCCCGTAGGCTTTAACTATCAAACTTAGCTTTAGAATATGTTCTTTCTTATACCATTCTTACTGTAAAATTCTGATTCCACGACAATTGCATAAAACCAATCCAAAAAAAGAAGAAGCACAAGCCTAAACTCAAATAAATTCACTTCTTTCATAAATCTTACCGTGGATTGAATCCCGTCAAGCCAGCTCCCAAACCTCCACCTCTGTACGATCAACTTCCCTTCCTGCAACTCCAAATGTCTGCCAGTAACAGACCCATCGAAAATACTAAACTCACCCCCAACCTCCTTGCTAATCTTCGCGCTGCTCTGCGTGAAACCCCTCCACCTATTCTCATCCAACAAAATCTCAAATAAATCCTGCGCTCTACAATTAAACCTCTCCGTCAAACTAATCGTTTTAAACCCCTTCTTCCCTTCACTCTTCTCATTCTTCTTCGAATCATTCTCATTATTACCATTAATATTACCATTACCATTACTACTACTACCGTTGTTCTTCTGAGACACCACTTTCTTCGCTTCAAGATCATCCTTCACGGGCCCACCCTTCGCCATGCTCTCCACCCAAACCCTAACTTTCTCCAAAATCACCGGTTTCGCCTTCTCCACCACCACCTGCTTCAGCCTCTTCCCAACCTCCCCGCTATCCTTCACCGTAATCCTAACCTCGGGATCCTCGTCGGCGTTCTCGTCGGAGATGTACGGGATCTCGACGGAGCCGTCGACCTTCTGCAGGACCTTCCCGTCGGAGCCACGCACCTCGCCCTCCCACGCGAGCGTCACGCCGATCTCGTACCCGGGAATCACCTTCCCCTTGCGCACATTAACGTAGGCCTCGCCATCGAGTCTCTCCACCTTCTTGACGGCGACGGAGACGTCACCGTCAGCGACGGCGACGTTGGCGAAGAGCTTTCGGAAGAAGGTTCTGGACCATTCGAGACAGTTGGTCTCAGCCCAGTGCCAGTTGTGAACGTTGGTGCCGTCAGCACGCTCCGTGACGATCCAACGTTTGTCACCCTCGCCGAACTTGGCCATGGAAACGGGATTGAACGTGGAGATAACGGAGTGGTGTTGAAGGGAAGAGAAGGGTGGTTTTAATAATAAGGGTGGTGATGGGTTTGGGTCTAGAGGGTTCGGGAGTTGGAAGGATCTAGAATGCGATGGTGTTGAAGGTGTTGTGTTCCAGCCAAGTGGGAAAAACGAAGAAAGGAAGAAATTGAAAAGCTGAGTTTGGGAAGACCGAAGAAGGATCTAGAACACAGCGGAGACACTCGTTTTTTGCAGTTACAGGCCAGGTAAGCCGCCAAAGGCCCACAACTTTCGCCTTTACACAACCAAATCTCATGTGTCATTCAATATAACTTAAGTAAATTTACAAAATTTCTACTATTTATTGCAAACCCTACACTCATCAACTATTTTCCAATAAAGTTTTTGTTTCAATTAGGGACTAAATTTGGGAAAGTAGATTTGAGGTGAAATAGTGTAGAAAATGAAATTGTTTGAATTAAGTGAAAAAATAAAAAATTAAAGAAAAAATGTATGAAAGATTTTGAGTGGTGATATGATATGATGTGATTGAAGTTTTTATTTTTATTAATTGATAAAAAAAGTAAAATTATAACTTTAGTCTTGTGTTTAAAAATAATTGAAAAAAATATGATTTGTTTATTTTGTGTATTTTAGTACATGTAAAATTACTAGATATTAAATAGATTACAGTATAATCAAAGTATGAATAGAAAAATATTGATTTTAGAATAATGTTTTAGAAGATAATAAGAGTGAATTATGTATCATTCATAATAGTCACAAAGTTATTAATGAGATGTTACAAGTCGTTAATTCTTTTATGGATCAGGTCAAAACGTGTGTTGATATTGAGGTTAGTTGTCTCGCTTTACTTTCAGGTTTAATGTGTTTATTCAAAAAAAAGTTGTATGGGGCACCATATATGTAAACATGGATCACCATTTAATATTAACTTGGAGCTATAATTGATTATTGACAAAGGATAATATCTTATACTCTAGAAAATACACCTATTATCGGTTATGGCATAAGGATAATCAATTATCTTTAGAAAACACAATGTATTTATTCAACAAAGTTGTACAAAAACCCTTATCAGATCACCACATACATAAACATAGGTTATCATTTTAATACCAATATGAAACCATAATCAATTATCACACTATACACCTCATAACTTTCACATGAAAATGAAAACCAAGCAAGATAAAGAGAGAGATTTATAAAGTCAAAAGGGAGTTATTTAAAAAAAATATTATAATAAGTGATCTTCACTTAGTCATCATTTCATTAGTGTAATTTAATGAATAAAAAGATGAGAACTGACTTCTAAAAATTAGAGAGATGATAGAAGAGGAAAAACTTGAGCAGAGAAGAAAAAATTCGAGAAAAAAAAAAAGAAGAAAAGAAAGTCTTAAATTTATAATATTATTTTTGTTGTTGAACTTAAAATAAGTTTTTTTATTATAATTCTAATGTTAAAAAATATTTCCAAAAGTTGTTATACAGACAGTTACCCTTTCTTGTGCATATATATTTTTATTTCATATTAAAATTATAATAACTATTAATTTTATGTTGCACAAAATTATTAGAAAGCTTTTTTCTGGGTTATTTAATATGTCGGCTGTTTCTTCCTGCACCTCCATATATTCTTCTCCACCTCCATACATTTTCATATTTCTAAACATAACCCTATGTAATATTCCGGATTATGTAATAGAAGTCTTTTTTCAAATTTGCAATTAGCTTTTGGATTACATAATTCGAAAGCTTTTTTTTCAGATACATGATTAATTTTTGGATTATGTAATCCGAAAGTCTTTTCTAGCTTCCAGATTACATAATTCAGAAATCTTTTTTCAAATGTGTGTCTAGATTACATCATCCAGAAACTACTTTATGGGGGTGACACAAGAAGGTTAAAAAATGTATTTTCATGTTGTGTATAGGGTGTCAGAAAAACATATGGAGGTGCAGGAAGAAACCATAAGTGTCATTCTATTTCCTTTGAAATGATTGACGAGTTTTTTGAAGGGCAATTTCTTTCTGTACCTCAATGTTTTCTTCATGCACTTCCATAGAATACGATAAGATGACAATTTTTTTTTATTTTTTATTGACACTCAATTTTTTTTTGAATTCATACATTCTGAACTTTAGAATGAAGAATACAATTTTGTATTATTTTAAATTTTATAATTTAAAAGGTATTTTTGAATTCAAAAAGTACATTTTAAATTCTAGAATTAAGAATTTAAAGGTCTACGGATTATACAATTTAAAAATGAAAAAAAAAATCTCGTACCTTTTACTTAAGGGTAATTTTGAAATTGAAAATATTATGGAGGTTCAAAAAATAAAATATGGAGGTGGATAAAGAAATTGCCTCTTTAAAGAGGCTCCCACATTAATTTTAGCTTATGGGCCTTGGGAATGAACCCATATCGACATTAACTTTTAACTTTATGGGCCTTGAGACTGAACCCATAAAACAAAATGGTTGTTACACCATAATCATGGTATTATTAGTAAATCGAGAATATCACAATTTGTTGTCCATATACCCAAAAGTTCCACTCATGTTTTTAATAAGCCGAGATAATTCAAATTAGTGACCATTAATACTTTTTATGATTTATTTCTTTATTTTTTCTCTCACTTTTCAATTTATTAAAATTTTAAACAGAAGTTAATTTTCTTATTTCAATCTCCAGTATTTTCTAATTTTTTTATATAGATTTTATAAGTATTCGTTGAAGGATTGTTGAATTTGACAATAAAAACTGAATGATGAATCACTTGTACAAGATTCTTACTTGTTTAAGTCAGTAAAAACTTGTATATATGAGTGATTAAATGAATATAAAAGTTTTAACATTATATTAATACTCCTTCAAATTATATTTATAGTCTTTTGTACTTGTTAAAATATCTCATTAACTGATATTCATCAGTTTTTGAGGATATTTGAATTTTGTGGATATGTAGATAGTTAATGTCTACTATTGTAAGTGAATATTATTTTCTCGGTATTTTTCAACATACAAAACCAAATGATTTAAATGATTATTAAGTATGTAAATAATAATTGTAACTATTCAATAATTTATTTATAAAAGTTATTTTTCTAAACTTTTTAATATTTTTTATAAAGTTTTTGAACTGAATGTTCTCTTTTAAATACACCTTTTTTACGGTATTTGTTTTGAGATTTTTTTTTAAAAAGAACAAAATTGTGATGGAGTTCCAAAGCAAACAAATGTATTGAATGTGGTGATTGACTCTAATCATGTTATCTCAATGGATTTTGTCAATAAATTTATCTATGATTATTGGATTATAATATATAACTTGTAATGCTTATTTCTTCAACAATTATAAATATTTTTTTAACCTTTTATTTTAACCAATTTACAATCTTTGATTTCACTTTTAGAAAATATAGTACGTATACATTCACCAAAAACTCATAAAATAAATTATATATATATTATTAAAATAAATAAATATCTACTAAATAAAAAAGAGATATTTATAAATATTTTTTTCTTTTCTTGTTTTTAACATCATCCTTGACTTGATCTAAAAAGAAAACATTGATAAAACGAATGATTACAAATCATAGTTTTAAATCTATATAAGAAATATGTAGTATTGTCATGTTGCATGAAAATGAAAATATCACCCTTTAATGTGTGGTGTGACAGGGAACAAATCATAAAGTTGTGCATTAAAATAGTAACAAACGAACTATGTGCATCGTGGTGGTATATACACAAACTTCGGAAGGTTAATGTTAAGATAACACTTAGTTTAAGTTATGGTTTTTTTGGTTAAGAACCGTTTATTTCGGGACACATACCAACATGTCCTTTTTGTTCAGAGTAGAGATTCATTTGATTTGGAAGAAGTTAGAAGAAAAACAACAAATTATGTTTTCTTCTTCTTCTTCTTCTTTTCACCAACCTTATCAATTATTGTACATATTTTTTTCTTTATAATCCTTTAGTTTTCATCATTAACATAGATTGTCTCCTTGAAAATTCTGGCTTGTTCAAGAACAAGTCAGAGGTAATACCTTTGAGGCATATTTTCTTTATCTTGTTTTCTTATGTAGATTTTAGTTTTGTTTATGTTTTTATGCATGGTTGTTTGTGTAATGCCACAATGAAAAACTTGATCTATAACAATATAATTTCTTCATCTTTACCTTTTATTTTCTCTCATCTTCTTAATAATTGACGATCTCTGTATTTTCATTTACACTGTTATATCTCAATGTTATGATCAGAACATGAATCTTGAATTTAGTTCTCAAAATATAAAAGAAACCATAAATGAACATATCAAAATGGTTATATTTGAAATTGTTAAACAACAATATTTTTCTTTTTCATTTATGAAACCAAATTTTTTATTCTTCTTGGATCTTAAATATGAGGGGCTATGCCATTTTGTCATATTAGTTTATGATACTAGTAAATTGTGGTTGGCTTGAATTTGAATTTCAAAGACAAACTTTCTTCTTTAACACTAGTGTTAATAAAGTATTTGGAAAATGAAAATCCGGGCATTAGAATAACTTCATATAATTTTAATTTCAATGACTTATTGATAACAATTTGTTTTTGCTAGACTATTTTAAGCTATGTCGTGTTGCGGAGGTGCTGAAGAGGATTTTGGCTTTCCACCTGCAAACCAATACAATACATCACTTGAAAAAGGCAATGCATATGGTGGTGGAGGTAGCACACTTAGTACACCCTTTATTCTATTCACCATATACATCAATGTCTTTCTTCTTATTGTTTTACCTTCGAAAACAAACAAAAAATATTTATGTATGATGTAAATGGATGACATATTCATTAGTTGTGTTTTGACCACAAGTCGGAGAGATAATATCGTTAGGGTTAATCACCGCATCCGAGGTATTGATCGCTTTGAGGTTGGTGCTCCATCACGATTTTGTTCTTAAAAGACTCCTCTGTGGGTTAAAGGAGAATGAATTATTTAAACTGTTATTGGTCTCGACTCTTAAATGATGTAAAACTATATATATTGGCGGTACCAGAAGAAGTTGTTTTGCACATTTTGTCTTGAAATAAACTATAATGTTATAATTTAGTAACTTAATTGTTTAATTACTATTTATCTTGATGAAATAATATCCTAATTTGCATTATAGTAAGTTATTATTCTCTTTGAATATAGGAGGAGATAGAGGAGAGCCAAGGGGAAACATTGTGAAAAGTGGTGCTCCAAAGAAAGAATTGCCAATTGAGATACCTGCTATTTCATTGGATAAGTTAAATCAGTTAACAGACAACTTTGGTACAAATGCTTTGATAGGAGAAGGTTCTTATGGAAGGGTTTATTATGCAAAGATGAGTGATGACATGGATGTTGCAATCAAGAAGTTGGATACTAGTTCTTCTCCAGAACCTGACTCTGATTTTGCAGCACAAGTAGGCCTTTTCTGATTCAACATTTTGAAATTCACCAAGGCATTGTTTTGGATAGTAAATTTTCATAGTTTACATCATGCAGTTATCAATTGTTTCAAGATTGAAAAATGACCACTTTGTGGAGTTGTTGGGATATTGTTTAGAGGAAAACAACAGAATTTTGGTTTATCAACGTGCGAGTTTGGGTTCTTTGCACGACATATTACATGGTAGGCCAAACAACACTAATGAATGAGTTTTGTATATTAGTATTGAGCAAAAATTTCTCTACTTTAACCAAACACTATGATTTTGGTGTTGTAGGAAGAAAAGGGGTGCAAGGTGCTGAACCTGGTCCAGTTTTAAATTGGAGCCAAAGAGTAAAAATTGCATTTGGTGCAGCAAAAGGACTCGAGTTTCTTCATGAAAAGTGTCAACCTGCTATAGTTCATCGCGATGTTAGATCTAGCAATGTCTTACTCTTTAATGATTATGAATCAAAGATTGCAGATTTCAACTTGTCAAACCAATCTTCTGACACTGCAGCTCGACTACACTCAACAAGAGTCTTAGGAACATTTGGTTATCATGCTCCAGAGTATGCTTCTACTCTTCTTAAGTCTTTAGTTTTTATAGAAGATATAATTATGTGAAGTCATGCATGTTCAATGTTATAAATTATTTTCACTTTCAGGTATGCAATGACAGGACAAATAACCCAAAAAAGTGATGTATATAGTTTTGGGGTTGTTCTTTTGGAGCTTTTAACAGGAAGAAAGCCTGTCGACCATACAATGCCTAAAGGGCAACAAAGTCTTGTAACTTGGGTAAGTCTTATTCCTCATCATATTTGATGAATGAAAAATGATACATTGACAATCTTGTTCCATTATACAACCTTTTTTCTCTCTAAATTTTTAATTTTTATATTAAATAACAAAAATATCATTTTTTATATAATCAATTAGAGGTTGTACAGTGGAGCAGGTTGTCAATATATCATCTCTTTTTGATGAACATATCTCTAATTTATTTTTTCTTAAAGACTTTGAGTTTTCTTATAGGACTGTTTGAAATAGATATGCCTTGTATTGTCAAATAGAAGTTCATTTGGATAGGCTGGATTAGACTTTTAATGTATAAAAATTGAGATGCTGTTAAAGTATTTCGTTTAATTATATTTATTTATTGCTGATAAAAAAAATATAAAATATTTTATAGTGATGTTATTCCCAACTATTACAGGCAACTCCAAGATTGAGTGAGGACAAAGTGAAACAATGTGTGGATCCTAAACTAAATAATGAATACCCACCCAAGGCAATTGCTAAGGTTAGTTTTTTCTCTCTCTCTTTATTTGGCCTTTAATACATTTCTAGAAGAAACTATTAAAATAAGTTAAGTAATTATATCATCATTCCACTAATATGATTTTATTATTGACTAAAGTTATTAAAATTTGTAGGCCATACTTCTTGTTTAATGAATATTTTTCATGATTTTGTGAATTTGTTTTCACGATTTTGTAGTTTACAAAAAATTTAAACCAATAATAAAGAGTTTGTTTCTAGCTTTCATTAAGCATAAACTTATCGAAGAAATGTTTAAGTTGTCTTCAATCAATGTTCTCAATGTTCAATATAGTATGAAATTTCTAACAAATGTTTTTATATGATAATGTAGTTAGCAGCAGTTGCAGCACTTTGTGTGCAATATGAAGCTGATTTCAGGCCAAACATGACAATTGTTGTCAAAGCTCTCCAACCACTTCTCAATTCTAAACCAGCTGGTTCTGAACAAAACCCTAATGCTAACACTATAGCCACACCTAATTAAGTCTTGGAGACTAATCAAGTTTTTATGCTAATCATAATCCACTTTTACTGCTCTAGAGGTTATACTAAGACTAAACCAATGTTGATTTTGTCTTCTTGATCTCTTGTACAATTGGAAACATAGTATTGTGATCATAATGCATGAAGGAGACCACACTATTTTCCTTTGACAAAAAAAATCAAAGGTACAAAGATTAACAAATGAAGATTCTTAGAAAAGATATCAAGAATTCATTACTATGTGTGGGTCTAAATAATCAAGTTTTTATTGATCAATATGGAAAAAAGGAAAATTTTATTATTTAAGGGTAACACATTTTTCTTATATTATTTAATTTAAAAAATAAAGGAAATACACCTAAAGACGTCTTTATAATGAATATGACCAAGGAAAGAGAGAAAAAAGAAATAGAAAAAAGGCTAACAAAGGAAAGAAAACTAGAGGAAGGAAAAAAAAGTGTGAAGAAGAAATTAAAAAGCATATTTTTTGTAAAAAGCTAGAAATTCTTTGTATTTAAGTATGTAGGAAATTTTTTCTCGTGGAATGTGTTAATACATAAGGGATTAATTCATGATCATATGTAAGTTTATATTTGAGTATCTCGTCTAAAGCTATAAAATGATTTTGATCATAACAAATAATACAAAATTTTGATTATCTAACAAAGTTTGTTACTGTGAAACAATAGATAAAAATTTATGTGACAATACTAGATAAATGTCTCTGACAAAATTACTAGACGAAATCTAATTAAAGTTTTACATGACTTCTAAATAAACATTAGACGCAAGTTAACAAGACCTAACGAGTTTGAAGATATGCTAGATGCTATCGACCATGAATAGATGAGTTTAAGATGTGCTAGATGTAATTTATCATGCAGGTTAGTTTTAAGGTGAGTTAGATGCAATCTACAACACCAAGATACTTATAACTTTATAAGGTGACGTTCAAATGTAACATTTTTAGACGCATTCTACATGCATGATTGTTTTATCCTAAGAAAGAATGTTCACGCTCTCCAAACAAGATCCTGATGCATGTATTTCTTAATATGACTTTGTATACTATTTTTATGTTATTATTAGTGCAAAGAAAGTAATTTTAGTGAACATTTAGTCAAATACATTTTAAAAAGACTTTGCATAGAGGACAAGACACTTGGAATAACTTTTCTTTTTGTGAAGTCTATAAATAGAAACAACTTCATACAAAATAAAGTTGTTCTAAGTGCTTTATAAAAGTTCAACTTCATGACAACATAGAGTGTGAGTGTTTTCTAGAAATTCTTCATAGTAAAATTTAGTCTTTAAAAGCAAGGATAATCACCATTTCATATCCTTATTTTTAGAGTGATAATTGTATTCTAAACAATTTTTTTTTTTGCTTGGACAAACATTTTGTATTTTGTGTTTAATTATAGGAAAAATTAATATATATATATATATTCATAAATGACTTAATATATTCACTCTAATTTAGACTTGATATTTAAAATACTTGTAACAATTATTAATTGATAGAGTCTTTGTAGTTTTGAAGATTATTTATCACTAGTTTTAGTTAATTTTTTTAATTGATTTAAGTTAAACCTATTCCAAATATAGGATTTTTTTTTGCTTTTGTTGCCTTTTCTTAAATGACGCGTTAGACATAAAAATTTATTTAAAAACTTGTTAGGTTTTATCAACAAACTCTACCCTAACAAGGTTAATAGGCCTAAACTAAAATAAGTTTATGGGCTTAAGTTGTTAATTAGAATAATAAAATAATAAGTCAAAGGAATAAATACCAACTTATCTAAATTTAAGCCATTTTTAATCTATACTATATAATCTTTATGATAATTATTCTTTTCGCTATCAATTCTCTCATCATGCAAATCTAGTGAAGCTTCACCAATGGATTTCAATATGAACTAAACTATATTTTCTATGAAGTCAAAAAGTTTTTTTTTTTTGTGGATATTTTTCATTAATTTTTCTATTTTACATTACGAAAAACATAATTTACCTAATTTTGATGTATAAAAAAGTAACCGTTGGAAAGTGAATACACACTTGTATTCTATGTAAATAGAAGCAAATCTATTGTATATTGCTTCACCTTTCGATATATAGTAATATGTTGGAGAAATAATTTTTGTTTAAAAGCTTTAGAAGTTGCAAAAAATGGCAAAATATTTTGAGATTTTTCTGGGGATATATAACCTATTATCATTTGTTTAATTAGAACCAGTAATTACCCCATTAATTAGCATTCTCTTTAATTATAACCTCACTATTCTTGAAAGCAAAAATCACCTTCTCAAGTTTTTCTAGTTTTCAGACTTTTTATTCATCTTCATCACATCTTTATCGTGTGCTTGTATATATTATTTGTTTCTTTGTTTAACGTTCTTCTTCATGTAAAAACTATAAACAAGTCGAAACCATCATTTTGATTTTTCTAATAGTGATTATTGTTAAGAGTGAGATTAGAATAAAAAGAGGAAGTAACGTCCACTCTAAAAAAAATCTTTAATATATTAATATATTAATGAAATTGTGATATTATTAAAGTTGACTGCACTGATTCTAATACGATATAAAAGATTAATCTTTTAAAAAATGTTAAAAATTGTAAAATTTTAACGGACACTAAATATCTATATTTTCTTATGATAATATGAAATTAGTTTGATTAAAAAAATAAGTGGAATTGCTTCATTATTTTATTAGGATCAAGATAACCCTTCATTCTCCAAATCACAATATCACTCCTATGAAAATAGGTGGGACTTCCTTATTTCTTTTTCAATTGCTTTATTCTAAAATATTCAATACATCTTTAGTTTTTATATCTATTTTAGTCATGCCAAGAATGTAAAATAATTCACTTACTTTTTTTTTATTGTTATATCTGTTATATGATTGATAATTCATTTCGTTAACAAAATTAATGTATAAAATAATATCCTATTCCTATTTTTTTTTAGTAAACTAGTACAAACTGTAATTATTTAGTGTTTTTAACGACGACTCAAGCATGAACTGTCATTATATGTCTATTTATGAATTTTTAATGACGGTTCTAGATTGAATCGTTGTTAATTTGTTCATTTTTCAACTCCCGCACTTGCACTCCTCGTCTTCAATTTGCGACTTCAGTCTTCTTCACTTCTTCACTCTTCATTGTGTCTCCTTTCGCCCCTTCAATCTTCTTTACTCCTTTACTCTTCATTGCCTTCCTCTTCTTTCATCTTCCACTCTTTCCCGTTGCGCCATTGCGATCGCTAGCTCTACCACACCATACCTTTTGCGCTTGTCAAACCACTGTGACTGAGACTATGCCTGCCGCAAAATTGCACCCCATGACAAAGCCCACCATGCCACAACTTTCGCGCTTGCCAAACCACCGACCATGATTGCGCTCACCGTGCCGCTGTGACTCGCAACAGGGCCCACCACGCCATGTCGTTGCTCCTCGTGATCGTGCCCACCCCGCGTGGTCTTGTGTCTCCAACCACCGTGTGCGTTTGCATCCTTCGCGCGTCATCTTCCATTCACTCTTCGCCCATAGTGCCACTAGCAACCGCAACTGCAACCGACGTTGACATCAAGATTTTTCCACATGTCGTTAATATAATTTTATAACAACGATTCGGAAACTATCTTTATATGATCTTTTTAACCATGGTTAATGATATTTTCTATACTAATTGTATTTTGGTTCACATAAATATTTTTCTCATATTAATTTGATTCTATTGACTAGTTATATAAATTCTTTTACATTTTCAAAATTTTGTATATACATGCTAGATAACATTTTATTTATTTATTTTAGTTTCAACTCCGTATATTTTAAATAATCAAAACACACACAAAGGTTCCGTTTTATATTATCATAAAAAATAAATAAAATTAATTTTGATTTTTTTTTTCATAATAATTTCTTTTCGATTGAAGAAAATATTTTTTATATCAAATTATTGATGAAGTTTTATTGATGGAAGTTATTGATGTAATCTCATGTTATATTATTATGTATATACTTTTTTAATATACATTTATGCAACTAGTTAAGTGTTACTTGAATATTAAATATATTTTAATTTATATTATCATTTAATTTTATGGTAATATCTTATTTAGAATATGAATCTCTCAAACATTTGTTATCATAATTAAATTATAAATAGTAGTTTTTATAGTCCTGTAAAAGTTATTAAGTATCAAAATAAATCATGATATAAAATAAATGAGAGTTGAAATGTTTTTACTTATAATTAAATGATGATATAAAATCATTTATAAGCAATAAATGATAATTTAAGATTTTTAAATTTATTGTTTTAATAATTAATTAAATATTTATTGGTTATTTAATTGTAATGCATTGATTTAAAATACACCTATATTTATTATAAAATTTTGAAAAACATAAAATAATAATATATAAGCTAAAAATGTAAATATTTTTTTATATTAATCACAAATCACCATTCATAATATTTTTTACTTTTATTTTGCCAATTATTTTAAAATTTATATCCACCACAGTAAAGTATAATATTTTACATTAACAGTGCATAATCATGCTTACTTTTAACTGTTGTATGGTATTTATAGGATTTTAAAAGGAAAAAAATTATATATTTTTTATTCCATATCATGATTTAATATTTGATGTTCATATCTGATTCTATTAAAAATCATAAAAAAGAGGTTATTCATGTCAGTAAGTATATAATTTGTGCATTTCTTTTTACATTAAAATAAATTAAAGATTAATATGTATTCATTTTTAATGATTTTTTAAAATAAAAATAAAAGATATAATATGTATTTAGTTGAAAATGTCAGTAAAATAATAATTAAGAATTTAAATGTAGATATTTAAAAAAGGTTAGGTAGATTAAAATAAGTTAAATATTAATATTTATTAGTATCTTAAAAAATTAAAATAAAAGAGAACGTACCATGAATGTTGAGTTAAAAATATTCAATATTAAAACTAATTGTTGATATTTGATAATAGAGAAAATCATTCTCAGAACAATTATTTTCATTAATATGTATTAATCTTTTATAAGAAATATATGATATATTTGTGTTGAGATAAAACTTGAAATACTATTCCTTTTTGGAACAAGTTTTTATGGAATTTTTTTCTTTTTGAATCACAATATTTTTTTCCTTCCTTTCCAAATAATGAACACTGTGACAAATAATGAACACACTGTGACAAAAAATGACAAATAATGAACACACTGTGCCAAAAAATGATCACACTATTTTGTAGTAAAGAAAATCATGTTGAATATTTGGTGAGAGAATACATAAGAAAATATAAATTATGGAATAAAACTAATTATAAAATAAAAAATAATTAATTATTATATTAATTAAGTTAAATATTATTTTATAAACTAAAAATTTATTATATTAAATAATTAATTGATAAATTTTTATTAACAATAAAAACTATTTTAAACGTTTTAATTTATAAGTAATTAATATAATAATTAATTATTTTTATTATTAAAGTTAGTTGTTAGTACATTAAAAAACAAAAAATACAAAAAATAGTTAATTAATTAATTAATGCTATTTTATCTTTTACAATAACGTATATATTTAAATTAAATTAGTTTTATTAAACTTCATAATAAATATAAAATATTTTAATATATAAAACTGCTTATAAATACTACTGTTATTTTTTTTCTTAAAATTGTTACAGAATATATAATGAAGAAAGAAGACGTTATAAAAGAAAAATTCTGACAACTTCATGTGAATTCTTCTTTCCCAATGTATATCATTAATGTAAAAGATTTAAATTTAAGACTTCCACATGTTCATTTAAAAAATTATTTAATGCTAAACACTAATTTAATTAATGAATAAAATCAATAGCCAATGCATGTAAACACGTTAATTTGGATAATAATAAAATTATTAAAATATATGAAAGTAATAAATATAAGGAAGTAAGAGTTTATGTATTGTGTAGAAATTCAATTATAAAATAAATGCAAATTTTGTGGACCTGTTGGAATTAAAATTCAATAAAAGATCTTTGAATTAGAATGTCACATCTCTTCATAAATATTCATTATACCTACTCTAATAATTGTTTTGACAAAAAAAAAACAATTTATTACATTTTTGTTACAAGCAGTAGTTTTGCAAAACTAGAGAACATTGTTTTCTATAGAGTTTTCAAACCATTTATATATTTTTAAAAAGTTAAAAATGGATAAAGGTTTATAGATAAGTGATATAATCCTAACACCAAATTTTAAACATTAATTTTTCTTTATAAATTAAAATTTTGATCAGGTTTATGTATTAAGTTTAATTATTTATCATGTTAATATTTTATTTTAAACCTAAAAATAAATCGTTAAAAAAATCAAATAATTTTTATTTTATATATTTAGAAAGTATAGATTTTTCAAATGAAAATAATCACCTATTTCATATTAGAATGAATTTGAGTTCTTTAAATAAAACCTCACAAGGCCAGTTTTGTAATTAAAAACCTTACTAAATAAGGTGAATTGTATTTTCCACGTTTAATCTATTCATACTAACGGGATAAGTATATATTTATTTATATAAATAATACATGAACTACTTACATATTTGTGGGTATATATTACTATATACTACTAAAATTCAATATATATATATAACTATATCTATAGTATATAACCAACTTAAAAACCAATGGGAAAGAAAAATATTTTTCTTAGTTTTGTGTTACTTGTGAAATATGGATTAATTGTTTTATAAATAAAATATGGATTAATTGTTTTTAAATTATTATTATTTCCAAGTTCAATAATTATATTCAAGGTATTATTTATTTTGGAATTTAAAGTTCTATCATAATTTTCTTCTTAAAAAATATTTCAAACTGTTAAAGAAAAATGTATTTAAATTACCTATTGATCTCAACTCTTAAATAATGTGAGACTATCGAGCATACTAAAACAAATCTTGAGATCTATCGAGAACGAGAGTTTGTTTTTGGAAGAGGTTGGAGCAATGTAAGTAGGAGTGATGTTTGAATATAAGATACACAAAGATGATGAGACACTCAAAACTTCGAATTCTAGAGCAACATGACATGACAAGGTAAACCCTAAATGACGTAATTGTCTTGTAAAAAAGAAATAATGCATCATTAAAGGTGAAAACATCTCATAAATGTGTATGTAAATAACCCTAGACATACCACCTATCATATAGTAAAAGTGAAAATACTATATACATATTAACTAAATAAAACCTAACTCCATGATAAGGTTGCAAAGTTTTGACCTTTAAAAGATTATTGTAAAAAATATAACCTTGCAACTAATTACTCAAGTTGAAACTCGACAAATACAAGAACTCGTTCATCCACCAAATCGATCCACCTACACCTCATTCATGTATTTCGAGCTTGAGGACTTATGTACTACCCACATCCAAGATATTCAGAGGTAACATATAAAATATCATCAATAATTTGAACAACTCGAATATCTATACCTATATATATTTATATATACATATAATAAACATAATTCGTTATAAATAATTGAATAACAAGTATTCACCAACTAACCATATCTCTTACTTATTTGAATATCTTTTGGATATTTTAGCCTTGGCAAAAAAAAAATTTGATTCCACAAGGAGTACTTGCTCAATACTCATATTTTCTTCAATTTTTACAGTTTTTACTTTGAACGTTGAAGAATCTTTTATAAACAAGTTTTCAACAATAACTCGATGATCATTCATCAAAAATTCAAGCTCAACTTTCTCAAAATATCACACTTTCCACCTTAAAAGAATCATGCTCCATTCTAGTAAAAACAAGTACATTATACACATAAATATGAACTAATTATTTATAACTCATTACACGATATGAAATCGATAAATAAAATTCTACTTTAGTTCAAATTATATATCGTTAATAAGTTTAATTGATTTAGATATGTAAAATATTTAACTCAGATAAGTATATAGAAAGTGATATCTTTAAGTTTAATCACATAAAATATAAGGGTAAAACATTTAACTTATAAATTGAATATTCAATAAGGATATATCCACCATTGATTTGTTAGTCCTACAATAATTCACAGAGAAGAATCTTAGGTTTAAATTATTTACTTTTCGAAGAGGAAATCTATATATAGAGAAAAAAACTACTAGGTTTAAGAAAATCAAAGAATATATAACTAAAATCAAACTTTATGATAATCAAATCAAATCTAAGATCCATTTTTTTCCTTCATGGAAACAAAATAAAAGTAAGTAGTGGTAAGTATGTTGAAGTAATCACTGTAATTAACATTACTAATTACAACAATCTAATAATAATCTTCTACATTTTTCATAAGATTTTTTTTCTAAAATAATGATTTTAAAGCCAAAATATCATGATTATTATTTTGATTCTAAATAATGAAAGAACTATTAATGAAAAGTTTATAAGATTCAACTAATGTTTTAATTTCGATCTCAACAAAGACCTCATAAATAGACATGCATGATTTTCTTATGAAGTACAATACTTCTATCTTATTATCAATTTTAATCTTATATATATATATATATATATATATTTTATTTAAATAAAATATATGTATTATTATTTTCCATACTTAATGTGTTTAATCTATAATTTGAATACAAATAACGCTAAATGAGAAAAAATATATATTGCATGAAAAAGGAGCAAAATATGTTATGGAGTAGTAGAAATATGTGTGAAAAAATAATTTATATATATTATTTTACTTTTTTATCTTTTTTTCTATTGTTGCGTTGCATTTTTAAGATAGTTAATAGTAAAATAAGAGTTTTCGAAATATTATAATTTTAAAATATAATTAAAAGTAAAATAAAAATATATAGATAAAACGAAAATATTTCATTATATATTGTTATATATATATATATATACATTTATTGTTGTTTTTGGTATTTGAAAAAACTCACTCTTAACTCATTCCCACAATTGCAAATTGTGGTTAGGTTTGTGGTTAGGTGATGCAATGTGCAATGTAGCATTATTAAACTACTATATTAGAGTGTATTGTTTTTAATGTAATAAATTGAAGTTTGGTTAAAGTTAACAAGTTTTATTATAAATATAATTTAAATTTAAATACTAAATTAGCAATAGTGAAATTCAATTTTTTCTTTTTAAAGAATTTACTCATTTATAGTAATTTAGTTAATATTAACCTAGTTCAATTTGGATATCTATGAACACTCCATATCCCAACCATTTATTAATACCAATATATTTTATTTCAAATTTTGAGTTTACTTCTTTATTTTTTTAGTCATTTTATGTTATATTTATGCTAAATAATTATAAAATATTATCTACAAGAATAAAGAAAATATTTTTTTTTTCTCTAAACAGATATTCAATTATCATAATTATACATATGAAATCTCATCCTTCTTAATAAATCATCAGAATTTTAGTATAATTGTTGTGAACTATGTTTCAAGTCATATGGTGATTTTTGGCTTCTTAATAAATCATCAGAATTTTAGTATAATTGTTGTGAACTATGTTTCAAGTCATATGGTGATTTTTGGAAGAGTTATCTTCAAGAAAATTCTTAGGTTCTTTTATACATATGATCTCTTCTAATTTTTCAATGTAAATAAGTTATTTTAAATGTTCAATTATTTTAACACCAGATTATAATATACAAAATTTACATCAACATCCTTATAGATAAATGTTTCATGAGAATAATTTTTATAGTTTTCTCCTTGAATATTTTTTACTCCACACTTTTATTCCTTCCTTTTTCTTGAATATTCACTTGCATCTAACCATTTTTTGATTTATAGATAGATTCACAAGTGTTTCCTCTTCTAATATTCAAACTCATCTTCCATAACAAACTATCACTACTAACCTTCTATACTTCCTCTTTAAAGTTTATAGGTTCAAAACCTTTTATCTTTCCAGTTGCACTAAAGGGATAACAAATGAGATTAGTATACTCAAAAGCTTTGTGTTGGTTTGATCATCATCCTCTCTCTATCACACGTAAGTTCATAGTTGGAGTTCAATTTTGCACGTTTTAACCTTTCGAGTGAGAAGTTGATGATTGATCTTCATCGTTCTACCCCTTTAGATGTTCCAATCCAAAGCTAGCTGTCTATATCAACTTTCTATTTGGTTTTCTCTAGATTTTTACACATCATAGCCATCCAACTTTCATTAAATGTGACATATATACTTATGTAACATCTAGCTTCCCCAGGTTTCAAGCTCCACATGTGCAAATGTCAGTGTACCAAACACTTTCAAATTAGCATAATTTGTTGGATTTTCACATCACACCTTCATGAGAGTCTTAAATTTTAGAGTAAATGATGGATATCCATTTATCAAATATACGCTAATATTTTCATCTTTATCCTAAAAGGACTTAGACAATTCAAATCCTAATAATATACATTTTACCCTTCAAAATAGTTTTATTCATCTTTTCAACAAGACCATTTTGTTGAGGTACACTAACAACTGTTTTATGCATCTTCATTAACTTTTTCTTGTACATGTTAAATTGATTGTGAGTTCTAATTACCTGTTGATTTTCGATCATGGTGTCCTTAAATAGTTTATGTCTTACTTTTCAAGATATAAATTTATAATCTCCTTGAGTAATCATTTATGATATTGAGAAAACAAGACTTTTCATTGCGAGTTAAAGCTTATGTTAGATCTTAAAAAAATTAATGAGCATATTTAAATGGTATACTATATACATTCATATCACCTTAAACTTCAATCTATAAGAATTTTCAAATATGCATTGATCACAAAACTCTCATTCCTCTATATTATAACCTTTTGGGAGGTTCTAATTATACAATTCCACCAAACCTCTTTCACTTACATGTCCTAGTCTCAAGTGCCACAACTTTGTCTTATCTTGTATCACCTGACAAGCCACAAATGCATGCATAATCATTGTTGAACCACTGAAATGTGGGGATTATTCCTTTTTCAATCGTAGTTATCAAACTCATTAGACCAAACATATTAACATACCTCACTTATTGCAATAACGCCTATTAGCTGTCAAACATTTTCAATATGACCGACCTCATACCTTGCATTGTTTTTTTATTCTCAGGTCTTAAAGAACTATTTTATTAGACATATATCCTAAGCGCAACCTAAGTTCATGACCTAATTCATCTTTGCATCTTAAATTGATTCCACAAACCCTTAGTTTTAAAACTCCTTACTCTAAATTGGGGTTTAAATCTCTTCTAAAGTTATTAAATTTGTTCCTCCTCGAACAATAAAGTGTTCTTAAAATGCTTAAATATATTAAATCATTAAGAAGCAAAGAAACCTTACCTTTATATTTTAGTTTCATTTCAATGTTTTAAATATCATATAAAATATTGTTAAAATCTGCTAGTTAGTCCATAATTTATAGATTTTGTCATCCTGGAACAAATATAACTGTTGCTTCAAACAAAGTTTGTGTGTCAAATATTTTTGTCATATACAATGACTAAAGTTTCCTCCATATTGACACAATAGTCTTCTCCTCTGTGACTTCCTTGAATGCTTTATCTCCATACACATAATTATGACACTTCTGACTTTGTTGATCATGTCAATTTTCTCCTTTTGAGACAAAGATAATGACATATTTGCTTCCCCCTTCATCGTATGAGTACATCATTGTTATATTAAGATAAATTTTATATTGATCCTCCATGATTTGAAGTCATTCTATTCTAAATGTCAAACTTGGTGTTTATGTATAAATTCTTTATCTTCTTGACTTTCTTTTTTCATTCTTAAAGACGATGTTAATATTGGATTCAAACAATATAGAAAACAAACATAAGAACAAAAGAAAGAAGGAAATTAAGTTACACAAGACTCTATACACTAAAAACACATATTGTACAATGTACTCCAAATAATTTAATATGATATAGAATTGATACAACAACGAAAGAATGTTAAAATAATCAAAGTAAACCTCATGTTGGAGTTCACATGAGACCTATAGTATAATCATTAGATGTTTTTCACAATAATCATATACACACATCCACTTATTAGACGAAATGCTATCATCTAATCTTAATGCTACTAAACACATCCTAATAGACAATATTTCATACTCTTGATAATACAATCATGATTTTAGAGAGACAAAATATCATAATCATTGTTATTTGACAACATTAATTTTACATGTTGAGGCATATAAATGTAAGGTCTATCTCCCTCAAGTGTTAGCAAATGAAGATTGTCCTTTTTTACTAGGTCACCCTTCCCTATTACATATCTTTCATTATCGTCACCTTTATAAATAAGGTTATCCACCAAATCAACATGAATTTCATCTCTCTCATGTTTAGCAGAAACCACATTTACAACATCACTCAATGAAATTCATTTACAATTTTGTGCGAAATGATAGATTTGTAGAGAACAATAAGTTAGAGAAAAAATTGGCTTCAAAATAAATAAAAAAATTAGGATTGATATTTTATATTGCTTCAAAATATAACTCATCTAAACTTACTTTTTACCTCCTTCATTTTTTTTATTTCTTTAGAATTTTTTGCACAAAGTATTTTACAAGCAATATTAAAAATACAAATAATTGTTAGATAAATATAACTGTTTTTTTTTATATTTAACATAATGAATTTTTTTAGTTTAGATTTATTGTATTACTTGTGACAACTCAAATATTTTGTGCATTATAAATAAATAACATATCTGTTAACCTACAAAATTGTCCAGCCTACCAAAGTCCTGCCATTAGGTTAACCTTGAGGCTTCCTTGGAAATAACAATAATATAAATTTAATGCGAGAGAAAATAAATTTATTTTGACAGAACAACAATAATATCATAGAATAGAACAAAATAAAAATTATAAAAGCATTATATATATATATATTATAATTAGTATTAATGTAGATTTGGTGGTATTTACATGAGAAGTGAATGAAGAAAGCAAAGAAAAGAGGTTGGGGTAAGTTTTAAAGGTGTGAAGCATAGTGCTATTGGTACCACACCACACTTTCATTCATTTCATTACCATTACCGTTTTGCAATTCTCTATCCTCCTCCAAGTGTGTTTCTTCTCTCCTTCTCTACAATTTATATAAATTATTATATATATATATATGTATATATGTGTGGGTGTATATATATATTTCTCTCTCACACACCCATATACACACATGACACAGCACAAACACAGGTCTCGCATAACACCAAATCTCATCACCATCATCATCATCGTGGTCACAATCATCATCAACCATAACCCCCTCTCTCTCTAAATCTCTTCCAATTCTTTCTCCCTCGATCTGTGAATTGTTAATCCGTTTTGGATAAACGAAATTCAATCAAGCAGGTCGGATCCTGAGGGAATGAGAGCGTGGTTAGTGGATGAATCTTGTAGAGTTTGAACGGGAAAATGCCTGCGTTACCGAACGGGAATCACCAATTCTGTGCGAATGGATTCTGGTCGAGGAATCGAGACGATGTTGGCTACAATCAACTCCTCAAGGTACTGGATCCAATTTTTATTTTTTTTTATTTTGTTGTTAATGTTCGTTTTAATTGGTTCCTGAGGTTTTTGTTTGTTTTGTGAATTGGTGCTGGATCACTGTTTTGGTATTGGTTGGAGTTTGTGACTGTGGTGTTTTGTTAATGGTGAATTGCGTGGCCGTGTATTGGATCTTGCGGCGAAACAATTCGGTGATTGAATTTATTTTTTGGGGCTGGGATATGTTATAACTGTTGGATGCAATTGTGTTTTGTTTTTTCTGATTCGGTTGTTGGTGTTTGACGAATGGAAATTCGGTTTGATTCTTTATTCACCTCACTGTGTGTGAGAGTGTCTGTGCTTGGTGGAGGTATATATAAAAAATTAAAATTGATGTTATGTTACTTGTGTTTGATATTTTGAGTTGAGTAATATTCTAATATCTGCCACTTTGTAGACATGCATTGGCTTGCCCGTGGTTGAGATTCCTGATGTTTTTTTAACTGATGGAATGACGTATCAATGAGTGTACGCAATCAGTGAAATTGTGGGAACAAAGGGGGCAAGCAATGAGTGGCCACTAGAACTGGATATTCTTGTTTTGATTTTTTTTTTTTTTAAATTATCGATTGGAGAAGGTAGCAAGAATTGAGTTTCTTACACAAGTTCATTTGTACCTATGAGAGGAACTCAATTAATTTTACTTTCTTGTTTTTCCTTTACATATATTCTCATGGATAAGTTTATTCAAACATGACCTTAATTAGAGAGAGTTTGGCCTAAGGATGTGTTGTGCATGCTATTAGTTTTTTTTTTTCTTTAATTTATTTTAATTAAATTGCAATTTGTAACGAGCTAAATGTGTTTTTTGCTTTCTTGTGACGTAGTTTTGGTGTGAGTTGTCACCACAATCTCGGCTGGAGCTCTTGAGGATAGATAAGCAAACCCTTTTTGAGCATGCACGAAAAAATATGTACTGCTCCAGGTGCAATGGGTTACTTCTTGAAGGATTTCTGCAGATTGTTACGTATGGGAAATCTTTGCAGCAAGAGGGAGCAGTCGTTCATTTTCCTTGTAGCAGAGCTGGAGGTTTGAAGAATCAAAATAACGGTGGATCTTCCATCTCTAATGCGGTCCAGGATGAAATCCAAGATCCAACTGTCCATCCTTGGGGTGGTTTGACCACAACGCGTGAGGGTTCACTAACACTCATGGACTGCTACTTGTATTCAAAGTCTCTGAAAGGACTGCAAATTGTAAGTGTTGTTAATTTGTATTGTGTTATCATGCTGTCCTTTTCCCTGTTTGGTAGCTTAACATTTGCTCATTAGGTGTTTGATGGAGCACGGGCTAGGGAGCGGGAAAGAGAACTTCTTTATCCGGATGCCTGTGGTGGGGGTGGCCGTGGCTGGATAAGCCAAGGAGTTGTGAGTTATGGTAGGGGGCATGGAACAAGGGAAACCTGTGCCCTGCACACTGCCAGACTTTCATGTGATACGCTAGTGGATTTTTGGTCAGCACTAGGAGATGAGACAAGGCAATCTCTTCTAAGGATGAAGGAAGAGGATTTTATTGAGAGACTCATGTACAGGTGTTTATCTATTTTGTTAACTCCCCATTCTGTGATAGACTTAGATACGTGATAGCTTGTTTTCAGTGGATTAATAATATAAATTCTTGTATTAGAAGCAGTGATACAGTTGGAAGTGATATACAAGTGATGAGAATATGATATATGAATCAGAAAGGGCGTAAATATCCTGAATATGGCATCTTCACCACGATCAAATATTGTGTTCCCGTGAAAATTCAGGGAAGAAAAGAGAAAAAAAGGATTATTTCCTTTTGATATTCTTACCATTGGTATGCAATTGATTTGTAATGGATTAGCTATCTGCTAGATGTTAAAAAGTTGAATGGTGGAGCACTATCCTAGACATGGAGTTCAGTTAGGTTAGATTAAAAGCTTAGTTCAAATTGGTCCTAGAGCTCAGCAACTAGGGGGCAGCCAGTGGCTGGATCTGTATTTCATTAGTTGTCTAAGCCTGTCTGCATTTGAAGGTCACATCCTGAATCTTGATTAGGACAGATTACACAATAGTAAAATGAAACAGCAAATGATTATAGTGCAAGCTAGAAATATGAGCTTGATGTCAAGAGCTGTCAATGCAGAATGATTTAGATTGTTTAAAGGAAAGCCTTCATTTAGGATATTACGGAAGGTATTCAGTTGGATACTAGGGATTTTCTGGACTGTATAAATGAGTGATTGGATAAGAATTGACTTTGTTAAAGACTTACAAGTCTAGAAAAGTATTAAGCAAACTCTAGTGGGTTAGATGAGGAAACCTTGACCTTAAAATCGAGGGGGATTAATTGGGGATTGATTCTTTAGAATATATTGAAGCTTGAATGACAAAATATGCTTGTAACATTCGTCTAGTTTTAGTATAAGTTGACGTGTAGGCCAGGGGCAATTTTTGTGTGTCATCTAAAACTTGTCACCTCATGGGGTTCTTCATGCTATTAGACTTAGAGAAATGATTCTTTTTTATTCTTGAGTGAGCTCTTTCCCATCTGTTCTCTCTTACTAATTAAAACACATATTAGCAATGCTTCCTTAATCTTGGAATGAGTTTATTTTAAACTAGTTATGATGCATGCTTTAGGGCTCTGTCTGTGTAGCAAATTATGTATTAGATTTGATCAAAAGGTTACTCTTGATCTTCCAGGTTCGATAGCAAGAGATTTTGCAGAGATTGTAGAAGAAATGTTATTCGAGAATTCAAGGAACTAAAAGAACTGAAGCGCATGCGAAGAGAACCTCGTTGCACCAGCTGGTTTTGTGTTGCTGATACTGCTTTTCAGTATGAGGTGTGACTTCCATATTTCTGTGTTGTGAATTCTCTTATGTTTGGAATTTCAATGAGAGAGTTTATACCAACATTCTTATGAAAATGTTAGTTTTCTTTCAAGCTATTTGAGGAGTAAACTCAATGCATCTGTTATTGTCAGGTATCTGATGACTCAATTCAAGCTGATTGGCGCCAGACATTTGCTGATACTGTGGGATTGTATCATCACTTTGAGTGGGCTGTGGGGACAACTGAAGGAAAATCTGACATTTTGGAATTTGAAAATGTTGGAATGAATGGATGTGTACAAGTTAGTGGCCTAGATCTTGGTGGTTTGAGTGCATGCTTCATCACCCTCCGAGCTTGGAAGCTAGATGGACGCTGTACTGAACATTCTGTTAAAGCTCATGCCTTAAAGGGTCAAAGGTGTGTGCATTGCAGGCTTATTGTTGGGGATGGCTATGTTACAATTACAAAAGGGGAAAGTATTAGAAGATTCTTTGAACATGCTGAAGAGGCAGAAGAAGAAGAGGTAATTCAAGTTTCACTAGGGAAACTATTTTAAAATCATGTATGAGGGATTTTGTCAAAGTTCATTTGTTAATTATGCAACATTTGTTTCTAGGATGATGATCTGATTGATGAAGATGGAAATGAGCTTGACGGAGAATGCTCCCGACCCCAAAAGCATGCAAAGAGTCCTGAACTTGCTCGAGAATTTCTTCTAGATGCTGCTACTGTTATATTTAAAGAGCAGGCATGTTTTGTTTTATTGTTGTTACAGCTTCATAGTATGTCTTGATTTCTCCTGCTTGTGATATCTTTACATTGTGTTTGAATTTCCATCATTAATTACTAAAGGATAATATGGTGTCTTTAGTTGTATGTCACATAATAGTATGATTGGTCCAGTGAGGAGGGCGGGGCATTGGATATCAATATGACAAATGAATGATATGTTTGTACTGCTAAAGTAATAGGATGGTGTTAAGTGCGTTTAGCTTACTATTGGTCTCTTATCTTTTTGGTGCCTTCCACACACAATGTTTTCTTTTATTTTTAATTTTATGGTCAGATATTTTAGCTTAACAAACATATTTACTTGAGTTAGTGTTCCTGAGATTTTTTTCTATATCACCCAATAGAAGGGGAGAGTGGTGGAATAGTGAACATTGAAGTCCCATTGATTTTGCTTTCCTGTGCATAAGTATTGTTGGGCTAAATTTCCCTTGGAGATAATTTGGTACCCCAACTCTAAAGATAGAAAATGAACTTGCCATTTAATTTGAGATAGATTAATTAATTACAATGAAAGATATGTGCTAGGGTTTTGTAGGATGCTTAAAATTTAGCAGTCTACCTGAGAAGGCTATTAGGAACTGTGAGTGTATTCTTTGGTTGTTTAGATTATTTTGCAATTTGCAGTGACCTTGGTTGTCACACACGTGTGTATATGTGTGTGTTTCTGTCTGTCTTGTTTAATTGCTAACCAAGGGCTTATCCTTTCAGGTTGAAAAGGCTTTCAGAGAAGGAACAGCACGCCAAAATGCCCACAGCATATTCGTTTGTCTTGCTTTGAAACTGCTGGAAGAACGAGTTCATGTAGCATGCAAAGAAATCATTACATTAGAAAAACAGGTCTTAATTATTCTGCTTTGTTTAGGAACAGGCTTTAAAAAACTGAACTCCTACATTTTGAGATTTTTACTTCCAAAATCATAAACATATGATATTCTTACAGATGAAACTTCTTGAAGAAGAAGAAAAGGAAAAACGTGAAGAAGAAGAACGGAAGGAGAGGAAAAGGACAAAAGAAAGGGAGAAAAAACTTAGGAGAAAGGAAAGACTTAAAGGAAAGGAGAAGGATACAGAAAGGAAGTTTTCTGAATCCATTGATGTTCCTGGCTCTCCTGAACTCTCAAAGGAAGAATTGTCTCCTGCTGCTGATGTAGAGCAAAATAATTCTATTAGAGGCAGTAATTCAATCATTGTAACAGGGGATGATTATCCTGAAGTCCAAGATGAAGACTTCACTCGAGAGGGTAGTACTTTGACAACACAAGATGGCTGTTACGATGACTGTGAGGGAGACATTGCAAATGTGCAACGCCACTCTTACGATGAATGTGATGGAGACATTGCAAATGCACAAGACAGGAATGATACTTATACCGTTGAGCAATCAAAGTTTTATTGTCAGAGACCTAGATATAGGAAAGAATTTCGACTGGATCCGCCAACAAAGTGGTCTGACAGACGCTCTAATGCAGTTGTTTCAGAAAATGGTGTGGTGGTTGGAAGATCAGAGCCAATACACTGTGAAGATAATTTTGGGATGCATTCCAGAGGAATCAATGGATTGAACAGGCAATCTAGAATAAGTGCTGCAAAATCCAATGGTCGAAATATTGGTCATAAGTGTAATGAGAGGTTTTATAGTTCTAACGGCTGGGTGAACGACAGATATGATTTCCATTCATGCAGTTGTAATAATAGAATGAATAGGGTTAGTTGGGAGACAAAACTTGCTAGTAAGTCTGAATCCACAGTAGATACATCTAAGCAATTTTACCGTGGTAGCAAGTATAATCATGTAGACTTCATGTCCGAGAGTAATGGAAGAACCAAAAGCAGGGTCATCTCAGGGAACTATTCTAGTAGAGATTTGCCTCACTCAAAGAAAGTTTGGGAGCCTATGGAGTCCCACAAGAAGTATGCTCGTAGTAATTCAGACTCTGATGTTACATTGGGTTCCACAGGTCAAGTATTTCAGTTCGATATGGTAAGGTCATCTATTGATGAAATTGGTGGTTCAGCTGAAATTGATTATGTCGATTGTAATTTGAAAAGTGGAGCGGGTGAAGGCTATCAGAATGATCTTGATGCTGAAGCTGGAGGATCTTGCAGTTCCACTGAAATTGCATCTGAGGAACCTGAAACATCTATGATGGGTGGCTCTTCCTTGAATAATTCTTCTGATCCCAATCAAGGTAGCACTTCTAGTTCTGATAACTGTTCATCATGCCTAAGTGAGGGTGATAACAATACCACCTCTTCAAACCGTGAAAATACAGAATCCTCAACATCTGATTCAGAAGATGCTAGCCAACAATCTGAAGTAAGAGGAAGTTCAACCTGCATTGACAATGTATTGTCTAGTTCTCATGAAGCTGGAATGGAGAAAATTCATGATGCAAATGACGAGGGCTTGACCAGCATGTCAACGTTTGGTCCATCCTTGGATGCAGCAAGAGGTGATGTATTGGGGAATCCCGTGGTTAGAATGGCTCATAATTTTGATAATTGTTTTTCCCCTCTTAATGTGTGTTCTCAATCTCAAAGCATGCTCCCTCCAGTGCCAAACCAAAATATACAATTTCCAGTGTTTCAGACTCCTTCTGCAATGGGCTATTACCATCACAATCCAGTTTCATGGTCAGCTGCTCCCACAAATGGGTTGGTGCCTATCCAGTACCCAAACCCCTACTTATATAGTGGCCCTTTTGGATATAGCATAAACGAGGATCCGCGATTCTGCTTGCAATATGGCGGCTTACAGCAACCAACACCCTTATTTAATCCTGTTTCCGTTCCAGTTTATCAGCCAGTTGCCAGAGCTAAAAGCTTAAATACCGAGGAACCGGTTCGAATGTCTAAGCCAACATCCATGCTGCAAGAGCATCTGAATAGATCTGCAATGGGAAGGGTTTCTCTAGCCGGAGCTAATTCACAAAAAGCAGCAATGAATGGGGAAGTTGGACATGATAATTCTGCCAAATCACAAGACACTGGTTTCTCCCTGTTTCATTTTGGTGGTCCAGCAGACCTTTCAACTTGTCATAAATTGGCCACTGCATCTTCAAATGAAGGCGACAACAATGTGGGAGATTTCAAGACAAAGAGTTCTGTAGATCAAGTTGAGAATGAAAACGAGACGACTGTGATGGAGGAGTACAACTTGTTTGCGGCAAGTAAATCCTTGAGGTTTTCAATTTTCTAAAAAGAAATTGAGTCTCTTCCTTCATGTGGTAATGGAGGTTTGAGTACTCTGTAATTCTCTAAACATAAGCTTCCTTCAGCAATTTCTTTTAGCCCATAGTTTTATTAGTCGATTGTTACCCAATTTGTGTTTTTTCTTGATGTAGAGAAAGATTGCGAGTGCTGGTTTCTTGAAGGGCTTTTTTCGCCCTTGCTTGAGATCACAATTCCCCCTTCCCCAAATACCTTTCAACCAAAGCTGCTTCATAATGGAAGCTGTAATGGGAATTTTGAGTGGACATCATGAATGTTGATTCGACTTTGGTTAATGGTGTTTCTGTATGATGTTTGGTTTCATATTTATAACTTTCTCGTCATTGCTTTTTTTTAAAACTTATTGCAACCTTTTTTCTTTTCTTTTCTTTTCAATAAACTCTTCTTAATTCATTTTCAACAACCTCCCACATTTTATTTTCAATAAGTTGTTCTTAAATTTGAATATTTGACAACCCATTATCAAAACATTTAAGATTAAATTTTGCTAAACACATTAATCATATATTTCGTTTTAATCAACCCAGCAAAATTTTTTGCCCATCTCATTGTATATGATTACAGAAACTACCTTTTATTTCTTTTTCAATAACCTATTTCTTTTATCAATAACACACCTATCTTCTCTGCATCTTCACCTTTTTACTCTTTATAATGTTTTACTTTTTATTATCTAGTCAAGGAAGAGAGTGAAAAAATGTGATCCTTTAAGAAAATGTTAATAATGCACTCTTCTATTAATTAAAATGTATTAAAAATCCCATCTTTTTATAAATCTAAATTTATATTTAGTGATTCTTTCTCTGTGATCTTATAGTTTATAAGCAAACTTTAATTAATAATAGAGTATAAATAGTGTACTAGAAAATTTGTTGTTAGCACTTCATGTCCTTTTACTCAACTTGGGATAAACAAACTTGACTTTTAAAGAAACATAAACAGGATTTAGACTGCTGATTGAAACTTATATGTAAGAAAATTTTAGAAGCTTTTACAAATTCTAAATGATCATAAATTTATGTTTTATGAACAAATATGGAAAAATTATCCACTTGTAGTTGGGAGAGATGAATACAAAGTTTGTATTGTCAACTTATACAATTATTTGATAACATGAAGTTGTGACATACAAATAGGATTATCATAAATAATCAAAGATAAGTATTAGATTTATTTTCTCTTTAGGTGCATAAGACACATTAAGTATTGTATTCAATCTTTATAAATGTTTTTACAAAAGATGGAAAAAGTCTCGGTCCTCTCTTGATCTTCTTAAGTTGTTATTGATCTCTTCGTGATGCCATGAAATCTTCAATCTTCAGTCCGTGCGGGTGATGTACTGCAAAAAATAATTCAATGTCTAAGTTAGATTTCAATATAAAGTAGGTGAGAGTAAATTTTTTTGTTTAATAAGCACTTTTACCTTGGTTGGTGTATACATTTATAAGATCATGATGTTTGAAAGTGGATCAAGATTAAGACATGTTATTAGATTAACCTTGAATTTTAGGTAACATTTTGTCCGTACTGTGATTATGTTAATAATTTTGTGTTAAGAAGTTTTTGTTGGATTTATGAAAACTATGAATAATACGTTTTTCAAAAGAATATTTGATTAATGATATTGACCGGAACTCCCTTGATACTATATGGTACACTAGACTTCTTAAAAGTTTTTTTACTTAATTATCTCGTAGAAATATATAGAACTCACCAACTCTCTTAAGAATGGGCAGGGCTATGATTCAAGACCTAAAATATGACCTTGAATTAGTTTCAAGCGTGGCTAGATGATAAACTAGGTGCAGGTTTTAGCAATCATGAAACGATAGAAAAGTTGAAGATAAACAACTAATTTCTCTCTTTTGATATACCTTTTCTTTCATGTTTTCAACAACCATGAAGTTGTATTTATTGGTAAATCTCTTTATTTGATAGAGGAAGAGGTGAGTTAAAAATTGATTTCAACAAGTGGACAAAGTTCTCTCCTTAGATACTACTATATATCCACATACAAATGTGTTTTTTTTACGTTTATGATTTTTTCATCTCAAGTGTTGACTTAAATGGTATTCTTTCACATGTTGAGTAAACATTGTAGTCCTAGAAAACTTGTTCTTTGATCATAAAGTGATTTCTCAAAGGATGATATCTACAAAAGGTTAGTTCTAGAATTATGTTCAAAAAACAAAGTCTAACTATATTAAAGTGAAATTTCTAAAGTAAGTAGTGTAATTATTGAGTTGCCGAATATGTCTTTGCATAAATATTCACGAAATGGAATCAACTTTGAGATCTTCTAAACTTTTTTCCCCTATTTATGTGCCAATTTGATAAGGAATGTTTACTTTTTGAGAAATTACCTATTTTTTTATCAGTTATATTTCCAATTTCAGCAAAAAAGAGACAATGAAGTTGTAAACCCTAAAAGATTATTGCATTAACTCAATAAAAAGTAATCTTATATGATCAAAGAGTGACACCACCAAACTTGAAAAGAGAAATGTTAGATGTTTCCATTGAAGTTGGTTTTATGAAAGTTCATCTCTAGACTAACACTAGCTCAAACATCTCAAAATAGCATTTAAAATCAATATTTTTTTTAACTTTAGCCTATCCATATAGAGTAATATCATTAACATATTGAAAATTGTGAATTCTACACCCTTTCCAAATTTAGAGCCTAAAAATCTTCCAATTTAGACTTATATTTATCATTACAGAAGTCTACTGAAATGGTAGATATTTTAGGTATTTGTAAACTAGAAATAGTTGGAAGATTGAATTGTTACTAATATCTCTGTGATGAAACTTAAGGTAACCATGTTCATGCTGCCTATATAGCATAGGTAAACTACTTAATTATGCAGGTATGGCTATTAGAGAACTCATGGTGTGGACTTGATAGAGAAGAACTACATAAGCAAAGGGAATGAATGAGTTATTTGAACTGGGGACGAAGGAATTCTAAATTATAATCCAAGGAGATTACCACAATCACATCTTCAGTAGTGGACCACATGCCTCGGCACAATGTATCCCTTAAGAGGTTTCGGGAAGCTAATCTCTCAGACAAACTCAAACACCAGATAAAAAGATATTTAAAATGTAATTTTATAGGTATAAATATTATAGGTAGTCAAGCGTCTGAGGTAATTTTTCTCTCTCAACTCACCTACATATCGGAGTATTTTTACCGTTCTCCATAATCATTCAGCGAAAAGGAAGACTTAATTGGAGACCATCGTACTTAAAGATCGTAAAGACCGGAAACAGAAAACAAAAGAAGTCTTAAGAGAAACCTAACCTTATAAAAACACTTTGCAAGAATTTAAATAACTAGGAACTGGATATATCATGATGTGTTTGGTGAGAGAAAACATATAAAACGAATCTCCTATGGTGTGATGAAAAACCTCTTATTGTCTTCTAAGTTATTTAGATATATGGTATCATTCTATTTTTCAAACATTATCTTAGAAGGAAAACTATTTTGAGGTAGGAAGAGACTAAGAGACTGATACTGTACAACATGAAGACTACGTTGTGTATAAGAGTTTAGATACCTAATATCTCATGTATTCTTTTATTGATAAAGAAAATACTCAAGTCTTTACTCCATGTCTAAAAACTACAAAGGGATCTTTAAAATTGTAACCATGCACTTAAATAAAGATCGATGATATGTTATACCTTTTGGTGAAGCCAATGAGTCTTTTCTTAAGTAGAACACATTTATTTTCATAAGTTGATTTTGAAAGAGTTACAACTTTTGTGAGTTGATCTTTTCTAGAGTAAGTGATTTGCAGAATAAGATTTTTGTTAGAACTGGTTACATTAGACTTTTCAATATACTTTTGTTTGAATCTAATAGAAAGTAGTTGTAACAAAATAATAATAGTTTCCTTCTTAGATTAAGCTATCACAAACGAAATAATGACAAAATATGATGATTCTATCTTTTAGTATTTATGCTGGTTTCCAAATCAAACAAAGTTCCAAAATAGAGTGCAGCAGGGGTAATGTGGTAGTTCAATATTGTACTGGATCTTGTTCTTTTTATAATACTACATTCATAGCAATATATTGTACTTTATATACGGATCAGATTTTTTGGCATATGAACTATTCTTCAAATACTTTCATTTATTTTTTTATAAAAGAAATATTAACAAAATCTATGAAATAGTCATAATAAAAAGTAATTTAACCAAATTATATACTAAGCAAAATATTAATTTTGTGAGGATTTTAAGTATGAATTAATTCTACATGGAAAAAGTACATGGAAAAAGTAAAAAAGTAAGTAAAAACAACTAATTATATTAAGGGATTTAGGGTTTAAGATTTAGGTTTAGGTTACCTCTCATTAAGTTGCACCTTAAAATTTTCATAAAATATATAACACCTGATATCATGTTGGACAACAACATCATATTAAAATACAATAAGATGTAGTTCATATGTGATACCTATTATATCTTTTCACCAAATGAGTATTAATATTTTTATTATAATAATTGATCAAAATTATTTAATTTTAAAAAATGAAAATCCAATTGTGCCTTTAAAATTATATTGAAATCAAAGTAACATATTTATAAAATTGTAAAGAGCAAAACCTTTTCTGAAATAGATGTTAAATAAATTATAACATAAATTTATCTACATACAAAATGGTCTTATTTTTATTCTTTAAATGGGTGAATCAATAATAAATTCAACTATATTTCACTTGTAAATTCAATTTTCTTTTTCTTTCTTTTGGAGAAATATTTAATATACTTAATAAATATGCCGGCATATTCACCAGTAACATTTGACAAATATCAAATTATATATATGTCAAATATTATTATAAGAAAATCTTCAAATAAAAATTAATTTCATATATAAAAATAATTAGTTGTTATATATATTGAATAAATTACATACTATTTTAGATACTAAAAAAATTATTAGTTTTTTAAATTAATTTCTATCATTATAAATAGTTTCTAAATTGATATCTAATTAGCTACCAAAATTTTTATTAGAAAATTTAGAATCTAATTGGTTGTTAAAATCTTGGTAACTAATTAGATACAAATTTAGAAAATATCAATTATAGAAACTAATTTAAAAATCAATAATTTTTTTAATTTTTAAAATAGTATCTAATTTAATCAATATGAAAATTAATTATTTTTAATTTTTAAAACTGGTTTCTATTTAATGATTTTTTAATAGTGTATATATATTTTGAATTAGATTTATCAGTGTAAAATCTGAAACTAATAATTTAATTATTTGTAACATGTGAATTCCTGAACTGTAACATATCCAAATTACCTATATTACACAACAAAAGAGATAAAAAAAAATGCCTAATGCGCAATGTTTTCGTAGAATGTAAAGCAATTCTAATTATTAAAAAATACCTATATTATTAACACATTTTAATTATTTGCAATTTATTAAAAACTACAAAATCAAATTAGGTGTTAGGATGTGACCACTTTTAAAGTCACAACTCATTTTTCTGAAAATTGACAGGGTATCTATTTGCATTATTTAGGTAGATCAAATGTCTCATATATCCTCGTTTTGAAAAGTTATTTTTAAAACATTCTGAAAAAATTATTTCAGAAAACACATTTCATAATATTTTATATATGTTTCGAAAAACACATTATATACGTCTTAAAAAATTTATTTCGAAAGTCTTTTAGAAAATGTTTTCAGAAATTATTTTCTGGAATATATTTAATTACGGAAAATACATTCTAGAAAAAAACTTTAGAAAACAAATGTTAGGGAAGTCATTTTTAAAAAAAGGGTAAAACAGTCTTTTTAAAAATTTATTGGGTGCAAATGAAATTTAATGGGTGCAGGAAGAATGAAGCTATTGAAATTGAAGTCACCATGAGTAATTCAAGTCACCCTTCTTTCATTTAGCCCACCTGGTTTGAAGGGCTTATTCAAGAAACCGAAGTTGGACTTGAATTTGAAGATGGCAGTTTCTTCCTGCACCCCTACATTTTTCTTCCTGCACCCCACAAAGTTGTGCAAAGACAAAACTGTTCCTATATAAACTGTACATTTATTTTTTTTTTGTATTCTGGATTATGAAATCCGGTAAATTTTCGAATTGACGCTTCCGGTAAATTTTCGGATTGGTGCATCCGGTAATCTTATGGATTGATGCTTCTGGTAGTACATGAATGATAGTGTTAATCCAAAATAAAAAATGCAAAACATCCATAATTGAAAAACCATTCTGGATCCGCCAATCCGTAATTCAAAATATGCATTCCGGATTCAAAAATCCATAAATGAAAAAAATCATTTCGGATCCATCAATCCGTAATAGAAATTAGACTTCCGGATTCAGCAATCCAGAAATCAATAATTTATGCAAACTTTGCTTCCAAAACACCCCCTCATCCGGAATGCAACATGATTCACTTCCGAATTGATGAATCCGTAGCATACTCCCAGATCCCAAAATTGTGGGGTCAGTTTCGGAATTTACAAAATTGTGGGGATGCAGGAAGAAAAATGTAGGGGGTGCAGGAAGAAAAATGTAGGGGGTGCACGAAGAAACTGCCTTTGAAGATCTAAGGCAATTTACGTGTGGGTCTTCAATTCTGGCTTGGGACTGAATTGTGTGTCTTTTTTCTTCTTCTTTCTATTACTATGGTGTTCTACTTTCTTACACGTGCCTTTAATTTGTGTTTGTTTTGGTTATTTACTTTCCTATGGGCATCTATATTTGGTCCAAGCTAAATAAAGGGGGTGAAGGTCGTGTGTAGTCTTTTAAAAACTATTTTTATAACTCAATCAATATAATAATTAATTATTTTTATATCTAAAATTAGTTGTTATTTAATGATTTTTTTATTACAGGTTTAAGATGAGAAACGTAGATCTAGATTCAGTTTAAATGTGATGAAATAGAAAATGATATGAGATAAGAGAGTGTGGATATGGATAGATGCAGGGCAACTGGGAGTATCTATTTGTGAGATTCAGAGTTTAGCATTGTTCTGGGAACTATTTAAATATGTATTGTTTAGGAGAGTGAATATGGGCATACCTGTTTTGCAAATAAGGTTTACAATGTTTGAGTGAGGAAATTTTGCTAAGAACTTTAATTTGTCAAATAACACTGCAACATGTCTTTCACCTATGTCGTTTGTCATAAGTGGTGACAAATGACAAAGGAAAGGGGTATAGTAATGATAAAATTGAACACATTAAAACAAAGGGCAAAATGATTTTTGAGTGGGTTTTGTGAACACATAACGTTGGTTATTACCATACACTTCCAAAATATTCTCTATCAATGTTGATTGAAATATCAAATTTGCATAAACAAAACAAATAATCTCATTACCATCAATAAAAAAATCATAACTAAGTTGACTAAAAAGGTGTCATAATTAGGTCATCTGTGTTGATAAAAAGAAGAGTTTGATCATCGTCGACTTAAAAATATGATTTGCCATATCAAACATTTTAACATTTTTATTGAAATAAATTACCCTCTAAAATTCTTTATGAAAACACATGCTACAATGTGCCAAAAAGAAATGAAGGTGAAAGTAAAAAAAAATGCCTTTGTTTTAACAACGAGTTTTAAGGGGGAAAATCATTAAGATAGCAATCATCATTCGTATACACAAACTGGGTTGGAAACCCTTTTCATGGACCAATACCAAGAAGCACACTCATTGCGCACCTCTCTCTCTCTCTCTCGCTCATATTCTTTCCAGTGAAATATCCAATTGTCGTAATGGATAGTAACTCAAACTCACTAATACAAGATCACAATAAAATGTCAAACATCAGTTTCAGCTCCCTGTGACTTTTTTAGCTTAGCAACAAGAACCCACATGTTGGCAAGTTCATTTTCCAGGTATGCTTCCCTTTGCTTTGATTCTTCAATCGTCCTTTGAAGCTCGACTTCTTTGTGATCTCTGTCTAAAAGAGCAGATTCGTATGAAAGTTCCCTTTCTTTACTCAAGGCAAGTTCTCTCTTGATATCAGAGTTTAATCCACCCTGGTCATTTCTTCTAACATGACTTTCTCTTCTTCCATTTCGGACTGTTCCAGTTCCACTACTTCTACGTTGGGCAGGAGAGTTCTTCAATACAGCCTGCTCATTCAATAATCTCTCATTCTGGTTCATTAGTTTGGCAACTTCTTCTGACAACGCCTTAAGCTCAACGGCAGCAGCAGAAGCTAGGCCTTTGGCATATGAACTCTCTTCTGCGAGTTTCTGATTCCGAAGTTCTAACTGTTCTTCTGATTCTGTTAGTTCCGCCAACTTGTGCTTCAGCTCTTCTATCTCGTTTGCCTAATTAATTGTACAGATAAGTGGAAATAATAGTTTGAATATAAGGCAAATACTAAATGTAAATGTCATTTGATGATGATAATATAAAGCACTGCAGCACTAGAACAGATGGCAAGTACGGGCGATTTTCA
Organism: Phaseolus vulgaris; assembly: GCF_051622355.1. Classification (NCBI taxonomy): domain Eukaryota; kingdom Viridiplantae; phylum Streptophyta; class Magnoliopsida; order Fabales; family Fabaceae; genus Phaseolus; species Phaseolus vulgaris. The sequence continues at coordinate 57,943,569 of NC_143504.1, forward strand.
GATTTTAGACACATCCTATCTGCCTGATTGTATTTTCTTCCCTAGACCGTGAGGAAGTTCGAAGTGAAAATTTTAAATCCAAAGTCACGAGTTTAGTTTGCTCTTTGATGTTAAAATTCGTTTGGTATCAGATGACTCGTACATAAGGAGGTAGTTTGGTAAGTATAGCGGTTCAATGATGAGTAAAACTGTGGGATGAATTTCATTAGCAAAAACGGAAAGAAGAAAGAAAACTGAAATGATATATAGTAACTAAGACGCATATTTTGCGTGGCAGGTTTTAGAAAGCCTAAACAAGATTAGGTGATGACTGAATGGTCCATATTTCCCTTCAAAAAACACATTTATGCTAGTTTTAAGATGTTTATGGAATGACAAATGGTTTTGGATTAATGTGAAATTCTATTCCTAATTATCACTCCCATAGTGGAATGTGAAACTAAGAAATCAAATGGGATTACCACTCAATGTAGATCCCACAAGGAAGAAAAAATATACCTGCTGTTGCAAAAGAATCTTTTCATCAGAATTGGTCATCATGGCAGATTCCTTTTCAAGGTAAGATTCATCATGGTAATCTTTGGTTACAGAGAAATGTTGAGAATGATCGAGTATAGGCCTTAAGTTACTCAACTCCAGTGCATCTGCAAGCTGCTGTTTCAGAGAGCAAACTGTTTCTTGAAGGCTTTCACATTCACGGATCTGACAATGCCAAATTTTTTGCTTAGCTAAAAGCACAAAAAGAAGACTACAAGAAATTTGATACAAAATTATTTAGGCATTTTCACCTTCTGATGAAGCTGTTCTTGAATTATATGGTTATCTGCTGTTTTGACCTGAATATGCGAAAAATTATGTGATACGAGACTAATCAGAAACAATCTGCGGCAAAGGCTGTATGTTCATTGTGGAAGTTACACTGTATATGCTAATAATATAATAAGAGCATCGCCTTCTTGTATGATCAGAGCAAGGCTTTAAAAAATTATAACAAATTACTTAATTACTATCTACTATTTATTCTGATTTGAACTACACTAACTCCGTTTACAAACCAAAAGTTTATTTAAATTTTAACCGTCAAAAAGCTCCACAAGAAGACATATTGAGTGTTGAATACTTGAATTTCAATTAAAGACTAAAATATGGCAAAATTTATATAATGGTCACCTCCAGTTCAAAGGATTTTTCATTTAATTGTGTGAGTAGCTCGGCGAGATTCTGCAACACAAAACAACCAGCATTGAATTGGAGAAGTAACAAGTGAAAGAAAAGCAACAATGATATAAAATGAATATACTAGCGATACCCCTGATTCATCCAGCTTATTGGAGGCAATGAAAGAATCAGCAATTTGCTTTTGCAGAAAATTTATCTGTTCCTTCTTAGCCTTAATTTCATCTTTTAACCGTTCCATCTCCACCTTAAGTATAAATTAACCACAAAAAGATCAACTCCCAGATATACTGGCGTAATAGTGAAAGTTATCATACTAATCAAGGCAAACATTGATTTAGAAATAGTAGCCTACATGAATCTGATCCATTTGAGGATTTCTTGCAGCTTCCAGAGACAATCTCTTCAGAGTACTTGAATGAAGAGATACTTCTTCCGAGAGAATCTTTTGTTGCTCCCTCAAGAGATCAATCTCATCAATTGATTTAATGCTTATCTAGAAATAAGAAGAAAAAAAACTGGAATCTAGCAAGGAATAAAAAAAATATGTGTGTGTGTGTGTGTGGCCATAGCATACAAAAACTCATCACATCTCTAGCAAGAACTTCCATATCCATATTTCAGTAATGAAGATAGAGATAGGTTCCCAAAAATAAAGTACTTTAAGAAAGATTCATCCAACTGGACTCAACACATGACTACTATACTACTCTTTTAGCTAAGTCTAACACATGCTCAGATATGCAAAAATATCAATAGATAAAAGTTATTACAATACTAGAATTTGGCTACAAACCAAATAAACAATGTTTGAGAATACTCGTAACCCAGGAATAAAAAATAATAATTTACTTCAAAAATCTCTTTCCTGGTTATACAAGAAAATTTTATCACAAATTTTAACTGAGTAAAAATTTGGATATTTAAAACATGTGATTCTGCCTCTATATGTGTGTGCGCATTGCTACCAAAATTGAGATATGTTAAGGTGATTTTTAAGACTATGGAAATGACTTATAAATTGCTTAATTGGGTTTTGGCAAAACAAAGCGAATGAGAGATTTTTCAAATGCCAGGCTTGTGTTAGCATTAACTTATTTAGATTATAACCAAAATCTTTGATCAATTATTTCACCAAAAGAATCAAATTCAAAAGGCATAAGAAATGGCAATTTTTCTCAAGCTGCAGAATGAAACAATAAAAGCAGTCAAGAGCATACCAGAGGTGTCTCTTGTCCCAATAAACTATCCTCACGAATTTCTTTATCCTCTCTTGTTGCTGATACAAAATCCGTCGATGGAGAGCTTTGTGCAGGTAGAGAATGGGAATGTCTGGACTCCGCATGATTGCCACTTTCAGCAAGAGGAGTAGAAGGTGTGCTAACAGATTTTGTTCCACATGATTTATCACTGGTGCCTGAAAAGGCACTTAACCCAGTATCTCGTTTCTGAATAAAAGAAAAAAAATAGTGAAATGCAGGAACTTGAAGAAACGGGACATTAACGTATAAGAATACAGCAAAATAAATCATGATTAAAAGAAGGTTTAAACTCTTGCATAATTAAATGCGGTCCACAAATTTCAGGAATGATGATTAAAATTCTCAATTGTGAAGTATTACCTACAAAATGAACCTCAAAATAATTCCTGATCAAGAAAAAAGTGCTTCCAAAATTTTAATTAGAATGAGAAATAATTATACGTACCACATCCTAAAATATTTTATAATTTTTAGTTAATGTATTAATGACGTACCACATCCTAAATTTGAACAAATTGTTGTCCCTCTGTATCCATGTTATACCAAATATACCTTTGACTCCTTGGTAAAAGGATTTTAACATTATGTTGATGGTTGTAAATTCAAACAGAAATACACATTTTAAATTCTCATAGGAATGAATTCAACACAACATTTTAATTAGAATAATTTAAACCAAATTTCACCCGGAAATGCATAAAAGGCCATCACTCCATGAACCTGATATATTAATTATTTTATACATAAGGTTTAACAAATATTTTGTTCCTTAATTTCCAAAGACCATAGACTGGATTGATATGCCTGAGATAGAAGTGATGGAATAACTACAAAATATTAGATGAATATAACGGAACTTAATAGATTAGGATAAATCCTGTTATTTTTTAGACAACTCTTCCTTATTTTAGGGAGCTAATGTTAGGAACTTTATCTAGTTCATAGGGATCTTATCTTTAGGAAGTTATTTGTTCTCCAATATTAGTACAAATAGGACTATTGGGTTAGTATTCTGAGTCATAATATTACATTATATTAATTTAGGCAATGTTTAGATACATTTCTCATCAAGAAAAATAAGGAGGAAAAATATCAATTCAACCACCCTGCTACGATATCTTTCTAGCAATACACTTCAATCAGACTCTAATATTGACTTATCTTTTCATCCATGTTTTATGAAGCCCACTTTAGAGTTTGTTATTTTCCTTTTGAGAGTGCGTGCTAATTTTTCTTAAGTCATAAGCTTAAAGCTTAGTAAGCTTTAGCTCGAGAGTGAGAGTGAGAGTGAGAACACTCACAACAGATTAAGATAATTCTTTATTATTTTCCTTATTTAGTCTTTATATAGCATATTTAAAGAGTTAACTTAATAGAGGAATCAAAAGACAACTTACCCGCATCTTCAACCAATTTAGTAACCCATGTTTCTTTGTCTTTTTCTCTTCCTTATAAGAATCATCAGCTGTATCCACATTCCCCTCTAAATTAGCATGCAGATCAGTGTTCTCGTCATCTGAGATTAAATCCCTTCTTTTGTGTGGAAGGTATGCCAACTGTAAACACAATTGACAATTAGAAAAATATACATGAGTAAAAGAAGTAAGCAGAGTAGCGTCATCTTATGTTAGTATGTAAAACAACAACTTAAATTCTTGGTATTAGAGAAGAAAACATTGATATAGCTAATCTGAAAAGAGAAATACCTCTTCTTCCCCAAACAACAACTTAAATTCTTGGTATTAGAGAAGAAAACATTGATATAGCTAATCTGAAAAGAGAAATACCTCTTCTTCCCCAAAAGAATGTCTTCTACGAGGACCAGGACGATTAGAAAATCTAGTTGAGTGTGCTGGTTTAGTGGAGACCAAAATTAACTTAGTCAAGCGTTGAATTCTTCCTAATAAAGCAGCTTTAGCTTCTTCTTCTTCTTCCAATCTTGATTGCAACTTGACTTGACCATCTTCTAGCTTTACACATTACACAAGAATTGATGACTATTTAAATTCAGAATGTTGAATTTCGTAGAATAACTATGAACTCAATACAAAGGAAATTTAGTTCAAAATAATTTCCATAATTAATATTACATTAATTTCCAATTCCACGCATAATAATATTTAGAGTGGAAACAATTGAAAAATAATTACCTGTATTGCCTTTATGATTAATATCTAGAAAATATTTATAGAAAAATCACATTCTGAAAACCATCTTTAAGCTAAAAAAGGATATGTTGAAGATCCCACATCGACTAGAGATTAGGACATTTCATTGTATATAAGTGGGTGCAAGCCGGTTTTATGGGGTTGAGTTAGGCTTAAAGTCCACTCTGTAATAGGATACCAAAAATAAAACAAAGCCTGGTAATATAACAACGTCTACCTTTTGTTTTAGGAGCACAAAGTCAACTTCGCCAGTTTCTTTTGGCTGAATTGAGACAATACCCCGCTTCATTTGTTCCAATTCTTCCTTTAAGTGCTGAATCTCATGCTGGTATTTCTTGATAAGTGACTTTTCATCAATTATCTGTAGGTTCAATTTAACATGTAAATTAGTTAAGGGAGCAGAGATGCTACGAGATTGCTGGATGTGATTCCCAGATAGAAGGATTTCATTAAAAGAAAAACATCAAATAAAAGACTTCTAATCTTTTTAAAATATTTACAGGCTATAATTCCTCAAGAAATGTCAGATGTAGGACAACAAAGTGAAAAGTCAAGAAAATGTTGCTTCCAAACTACATGAAATGGTTTACTTACTGAATTTAAAACATCCCATTCCAACTAGATACTCCTTTGAACTACTAACATAGAAAATCTTCTAAAATACCTTCCCACATAAATTATTCATGTTCAAATTACTTGCAACCAATTTCAATTAAGCATTCTGGGATGCAGCTATATAGGTCTAGAAGGGATAAGGTTCTCTGGACATGTACGCACAGCATGGTAGGTAATAATATAGGTAATTTTCAAGCATCCACTACTAGAGAATACCCTAGGTAAATTTTAATATTCTACTTGACAGAATCTTGATGAAATTATTTTCCTACTCTCAAGAATAACTTCATTTTAAGGTTGGCTTTAAATCAAAGATTGACCACCATGAGAAGTTACAACAGGTTTACAAATTACAATTGGAGTGTTGCATGTGTAGTAGGCTGATTGAATAGAGTATACATTGTACAAAGGGAGCAGCATTTGTATTTTGTACTGTGCAGGTTGTATAGAAATAAAACTTCAATATACCGTGTTTTGAGCTGCTTGTATTTCAATGTGCTTTGCCCTGTGGGCAAACTTCAATGTATTATGTGTCTCTTCAGCATTACTTGATGAAGGTGTTACTGTGCAAATGAGCTGTATTTTAAATGACAGCAAAATGTCAGAATAACCATGTTTCAAGTTTTGGGCCACAAAGATCATCATAGTAAAATTTATTTTAGTAAACAAATGAATGTAATCACATTTCTGAATATCTATACAAAAGTAAAGCCTTACAGATATACGCCCATGACCACTGAGAGAAGACTGAAGTAGTCTAGTCAATTTGGAGTCCCTATAAGGTATATGACTAGCTCTGCATTCAGTCAATTTTGAAATAACCTGTGCAACAAAAATAATCACACTTCACAAAGCTATTAAGAACTGCACGCATTCAGGTAAACAGTATATAAGTGCAGGTAATCATTGGATGACAAACATGTACTGAGTAAACATATTGTTGAAAGGATGAGCGACAAAACAAGTCACGGAGGATGATACTGCTCTCTGTACCATGTTGAAAAGAGAGAAACTAAGAAGGAATGCAAATAATTTCGTGTCTTGGATACATACATGAGTATTCTTATTTATAATGAAGAAGTGATACAATAATATGGAACAAAATCAAAATCTAATGATGCAAAATAGTTGGTAAGATGTTTCCCTATCACATCCCTATTTAATGTAATCAAATCATATCTCTAACACATATCAAAGCAAAAGGGAAGTCCAAATCCTAGAATCTAGAAAAAGGAAGTGTGTGAAGGTAATGGGATCAATGGTAAAAGAAAGAAAGGAGGATGTATGATACATCAACTGATAAGCTATATACACAAGAACCCAAGCAAAAAAGGTAAAGAAATGGCGTGAATGGAAATAGAATAAAAGTGAGAAAAATAGAAAGAGCAACATAAATAAGTTGGTAAGAGAGTGCAAAAGTACTGGTTGGGGGCCACTCACTTATTCATCTCTCCTTTGTATCCTTATCCTACCCAGAAAACCCATTAATTCCATCATCCTTATTTACATCCCCTACCCTTAAACCAAACAGACCATTAGCTTGCTGGTCAAGTCAGTTAGTTTCAGTTCAGTTAGGTTGGTATAAATACAATTCTTGTAACAGATCTTTATAACTTTGTCATTCAATGAAATTAAGAATTATCTCCGAACTTTCTCTCAAAATCTTAAACCTAATACATTGTCAAGCCATTGATCCTTGATGGATCCTTCTTCTCCTCCACCTCCTCTTCTCTGGTGACCTACTTCACTCCATTTCAAAAGAGCACCATGAGAAGAACTTTCTTTGCTGGCACGAACAGGTAGAACCTGTGAGTAAGGCATATAGGCTTTGTAACATTGTTGTTGCTCCATATTTCCTCTCCATATTTGCAATCAATCCGATAGAATCTTGAATTTTGAGAATTTTGTTTGGAAAAACAGGATCAAATGAGGCTCTCACGGTTGCAATCATCTTTGTCATCTAAGATTTCCATGCATTTTAGGTTTCATACACACCTATGAACTTCGAGAAAAACTTCATGACTATTTTCAGAAGCGAACTCCCTTAGCAAGCACAAGAACTACAAACATGATGATGACCTAATAGCCTAAACTTGAGAGAGTTAGTTCAAGATATAATGACCAGGTGATCTAGACTTCAATACTCGCCTTCCCCATTCTTCTAATGAAAACTTGAATTTCAGCATAAGTTAGGTGAGCCTATGCATTATCAATATTTCAAGTCCACCGAGCTCGATTAAGGGGCATGTTAGAGGGATGTAATAAAAAACCATTCATGTGTTTTCACCCAAGAGATTAAACTTGTGGGGTAGTTGACTCTTGATATGTTATCTTTTAAATTTTCAAGTTTTGGTGGATTAAATTTAAAAAGATAGGCTGGTTTAACTTAAATAATTCTGGTCTCTTCTAGCCCATATCAGTACATTCTAGGCTAGTTCAGTATGACTGACAATGACAAATGAATAACTAGACAACAACAAAAAAGAAATCTAACAGACACAGAGAACACTGCAAATTTGGTGAAAAGACATGGATATCTCAAAAGAAAAAACAGAGAGAATCTGATACGATCAGCGAACAGAGTTTGAGATCTCACAGTTCCAAGAGTTAGAAGACTTTTATTAATGTAAGATCCTTCTCTCCTTCTCAAGCCAGTTGTTTCAGCCCTTGAGCTCTCAGAACCTGCCAGATCGATGAGGTTCTGCATATATAAGTAAAGTATTTTTAAAAAGAAAAAAGTAAGTTACAATAGCAAATTGTAAAGCATGAATAATAAAATCATTGCCCAAGTTAAAAATTGGAATATAACACATTTGCAATGAGAAGGAATTGGAAAAAAAATTCTGAAACACAATTCAATAATTACCAGTTGAGACAATGTTACTGCTTCTCCTTCACTATTTTCACCACATGGACTACTCTCTACAGTCTGTCACAAGATGGCCAAAAGTTAAAAGAGTAAAATTATCTCTTCATAAAAACAACTCTTGGCACACAAAAAAAAAGTCCTTCTAATCATATGAAGGAAAAGAAAATGTCAAGAATAAGGAGCATTCTAAAAAAACTTCGGAATTTGGATTAAAGATGGTCATCAAGAGTTGCTCCAATGTAACTCAATCAAGTGATGTGTGCAGGAACAAAATCCTAATTACAAAGCTGCATTACATGCTTATTAAATATAACTGCATGAAAGTGTGACTCAAGATGTGAACACACATGGAACAAGTATAAATGTCAATAATATAGCTAGGATAGGACATAATAAAAGAACTATGATAGCAACTAAATAAAAAATATTATTGATCCTTTAAGGTCTTGCAAACCCACCAGGGAAAATATTGTGTGGCTCCTGCTGCTGAGTAGGTTGAAGTTTGTGGACCCAACATGTCTGTGCTCTGTTATCAAATTAAATAACATAACTCAGCAGTGGCACACCAAGTAGTGTTATAGCGCAATCCAATTCCCAATATCATTAACAGGACAGGTTAATTAGGTTTGTTTAGGATTTACAAACCAACCACTCATATGCCTCATATATGTCGTATGCAGCTACTTTGTGTTAGTGAGAATATCATATTAAAAATTGTCCATCAATATGCTAAGTATTTTAAATGCATAATAAATTTCCCAAAAGAAAACTTCCAAACAAGGTGATAGGAACTGGATTTACCATGGAATATTAATACGGAAAATTGCAGAGAAAAGTGTTCCGGTTGCAAAGCGAAAATGCAGAAGATAGAGAGCTAGGAATAAAGATGTAGAAGAGAAACTTCTTTGCCCATTTGCAAAAAACACCCAAAACTACCCCAATTGATTTCCTACCTCTCATTTGCCCCCTCTTCCCATAAATCATCACTCAGCCTCTGACTTTACTTCAATGCCCCCCCCACACTTCTTGTCACATTAAAATTTGGTACGGCCTGTGTAAGTCCCTCTTGCCTTTACCCATGTAGTTTTCCATGACAAAGCATTGAAAATATGTTCTCTCCTATGGTCTTAACAGTGATAATTTAAAAATTACATAAACTCCAAAAACTATCTACTAAAGAAACAACAGAAAAAGAAGTAAGACTTTTATATAGTATGCAAACCAACAAACTGGAACAATTCAGAAGAAGCAAAAATAGCTGGCATATTTACCTTCTCCGGCTGCTATAAGGGACAGTGCATGAGCAGGGGAGAGTACAACCTCTTCCTTTATTCCCTCAACGAAGGTTCCCTACATAATAATCAACATGTTAAACTTAGAAGGGAAAATGTAGAGAAAGAGAGAACAGAATCTTTCTTGTGAGAATTTAAAGAATGGGAGTGCTTTTCTTAGAATATATGAAGTATCCAATAATATCTTGGTTACTTCTTAAAATATCTTAAGATTATTTTTTAAAACTTATCCTCATTATCTATTAGGATCTTACCATATTTCCGTATCTCATGTTTTGGTTTCTATTTAGTTAGGACTACAATTAATATAAAGAAGGATTGATTGGTGCTCCCATTTCCACTGTTTATGTGATTTGTAGGGAATCTCCACCATGTATCACTTGGTCCAACGGGCTTTTGGGATGGGGAGGAGTGAGTGTTGGAAAATCCCACATAGTTTGTCTCAAGTACTAGGGTGCAGTGTACACCTGTTGGACACCTTTACTTAATATAAATTGGTTAAGATGGAATCTAATGTAGGGGAAATGTTAGAAATATAAACATAAAATCAGTTTGCATCTTCAATTAACAGCTTAAGATTTTGGGATATCGAATCCTCCATAACCAAGTGGTCTAGAGTTCAATCCTTGACATCCCAGTTCTTCTAATAAAAAGGTTTGATTTCAACACAAGGTGGACCCATGCATTATCCATACATTAACCCCAATAGACTCTTGCATAAAGGTGGCATTAGAAATATTAATTTAAAATCATTAATGTATTCATTCATCTTCACCTAACAGCTTAAACATTTGGTATAGATTGTTCATGACGAATTTATTATTCAGAAGTATGTAGGACATAGGTAAATCAAGATGTCTATACACACACACATATGTAAGTGCAACATCGACATACTATTTTCTCTGTGAAATACCATAACATGTAAATGTCACAAGTTCTCTCTCAAAATACTCCTATTTTGTATTTTGCATGACTATTAATAAGCATTTTAAGCCTAACTGTACCTACTTATATACTATAATTTGATAATATTTTAAATTCATATGAGATCTCCAACACACCACTCACGCTTAGGATTGGACATCTAAAACATGAGACTAGATATTCGCAGGTGGTCTAATAGCAACCTAATAGAAAGTGGCATAGTAAACCTAACAAACCTTACTATGATAGACTCGAACAACATCTAATGCAATATTTTTACTTCCCTCTCAGATTCGAGTAGGGTAATAATGTTTCCTTCTCTCACAAGTCCTTTCACTTTACTCATGAATCATGAGATGATATGGTAGTTCTAATCATCCAAAAACTTCATTCTAACCTGAGTCAGATGTCCTCTGGATCTAGTACGACCCATAACATTAACACCAAGAGCATGCTTCACATGAGACTCCATCCTAATATGGATGATGAGTGAAGAAAGTAGGTTAGGATCTTAGAAAGTAAACTTTAAGTCTAACTCAACCTCATAAAATTGGTTTGTAAAATGAGGTTTTGTTAGGAACCAAGAATTATAAAGAGAAGAAAAGAAATGTTTTTATTGAATAGAATGAAAATAACCAAAAATAGGAGAGCACTCTCTCCTTCAAAGGCTTCCCCTTCACAAAGAGCTAAAGCTCAATCTACAAAAATCACACACTCCCCTCCCCCTCTCCTTTTTTATTTATATCTAACTAGCACCTCAAATAACTAACTCGTGACTATTCTAATTCTAACTAATTTCTCTTCTATGTGTATCCTAACTTTTACCCACTTATATATTATAATGTGATCATATCTTTAGTCGATGTGGGATCTCCAACACACATCATCACGTCAAGGACAGCAAATCTCGAGTGTGGAACTAAATACTTGTAGGTGGTCTAATAATGACTTGATAGCAGATGGCACAATAAGTCTGACAACTTCTCTAAGGTATAGTTTGCTACCATCTTAGAAGATCAATTTTAAATCTAACTCAACTTCACAAAATTAGTTTGTAATGTAACTTATAAACTATAATTTAGTTACATCTCAAGTCAATGTCCAATTGTTCAAACGCAGCATATATTATTTTCTAGTACTTCATTTCTTCCAAATAGATAGAAGATATGGAGAACTTCTGCCTCAACAATTATGTCTCATTATTATTTTAGTCCCTAGAACTTTATCTTCCATGAATATACAACCTTTATGGCAGTCCATGGAAGAAAAACAAAAATTTGTCATACGATATCACAGAAACACTGCGGGCAAATATGGAAGCATAGAAGGTAAATTAAAAGGCAAATTGAAAAAATAAAACATAGAAAAAAAAATTCTAAACACAACAATAAAAGATAATAACAAATTCAAAATATATTATATCAAGTGAGATTCATGAATGTGTTTAGGGAAATGTTTCTTTGACACTCAAAAAGAAAACAACATACATTTGACAACCAATTATAATAATATTTTAAATTAAAAAATAAAATAAATATAATTAAATAATAATTTATTGGGTTGTGAAGTGAATGTGTTTTACTATGTGGGTGTTAAAGTATCACCTTCACCACCCATGTGTTTAATAAAGTAAGCATAAAGTCTCATTCATAACAGCACTAAAAGGAAAGATAAAAGCTACAAAGCTGAAAATGTTAAGACATGACATATAATAATAAGTTAAAAATCTGCTCCTTCTCCCCATACTCTAGGTAATGATGATTAAAGATGCTTACCAGAGTTTCAAGTCCAACTCCATCACGTAAGTTTATTGAAATTATTTAGTAACAAACAATCAAGAAAAGAATTTCAGTGTCTAATCACTGAAGTTATAGAAAAAGGGACTGATATGACAACGTAACAAACCATCGATATTCAGTATGCAGTTAATCACTTAATCTACCTGCCTAATAATGCCCATGATGCTTTATAGCATCCATCTACATAATAAATTGATGTCAATGTCATAATTTCAAGTCAGTGATTCACATGAATTGACCCTAACTCAACTATGGTTAATATACTCAATAATAAAAAAATTGGAGTAGAGACCAATAACAACACAGTCAAAGAAAATCAAAATAACTTAATCCAAACTTTAATCTCAATTAGTTATCAAGAATAAAGACAGAATATGATAAAATTTGGTAAGAAAAAAATAAAATCAGCACCTGAGCATCCTCTCTGATTCTTAAGTTCTGTCCAGTTGGATTTAATAAGTCATTAACCACCTGAAATAAAGCCAAAGCTTTAGGGGTAGCAGTAACATTTCATTAAATTTCTTTAAATTTCATTTTATGCACAGCTCAGAATAAAATAATTAAGTTTGAGGAAGACAATATCAACATGAAGACAAGCAAGAAGCTAGAGAACAGGAAGCAGCCTACCTCATTGTAGATCTCCAGATATGAAACTCGAAGAAGAAACTCTCTGTTTGGAGTCTGGTGAAAGGATCATCCGATTTTATAATGTATAGGGTAAGAAGTACAATAAACAGAAGCAACAGAAAACTGGCATTCAACATACCTCTTGGATAATGCTAAAAGCGTCCTTCACAGCAAGAGGTATAATTCCTGGAGATCTTTGATCACCCTGGAAATACGAGTTTAATAAGCATATTGGGTGCATTTAATGCATACTACAGTACAGCACAGGCATTTAAGTTTTGGAACAAATTTCTAGCTTGTGCATCATTTGATGAACAATGGACATTGTTCTATCTAATCATAAAATAGTATATTATTATATATTTTAATTATTTATTATAAAGTAATATAGTATTATATATTTTAACAAATTATAATATATATATATATGTTTACATAATACAAATGTAAAAGTTTATGAATTGCAGTATTATTGCCACACTTTTATCCACCTTTTTTGTTGTGGAAAAGTAAGACCATAGTTCTATGGTCTACCAGTAAAAGACTTCTAAGTAGTAATACAGAGCTGTTTTATGTTTGTCGATCCATTATCATATATAATAGTGGAGTCAGAGTGAGGGAGAACATGTGTAATTTTGTCTTTTGAGGATCTTGTACTTCGAGCATTGCCCCTTTTTTACAGAATAACAAAAAATAAGTTTTTGTTCTGTCATCTCCCACTTCTTTTGTTTTGTCTCACAACTCTTTAAATTCAAAGGTTAATCAAGTACTTTAATGCTGTCTTGTCCCTTGTTTTTGTGTAAATCAAATGGATTCATAATGTTATACACAGTATCCCCAATTCCTATCTTACTAAGTAAGTACTATCACCATGTAACACAATAGCTAATAAGATCAATTAAATTATGTATTCTTATATTCAAAATTAGCTTATGGAGAAGTTAATTTCTAATTTTCTCTCCTAGAAGGACCTTATGTTCGATCAATCACAGCCCTTAGTCTATGATACTTGTTGGCCATATTCTTCAGCGTGAAAAAGAGGGGCATGTGCATCTGTCCACACTTCTTTCCTTAAAACTCTTGAGTGAAGGAACATGTTAGATATAACATCCTTAATGTTTATTAACCTAATAGCTTCTAGGTATGGTTTGATGATCACAAATACCTTGCCATGGAAAGGCCATATAAATATACGCATATAGGTAAATTTATTATACATTTCCTTCTCTTTATTTTTGGAAGAGACCACAGGTATCCTCCACTGGCAACAGTTGTGCTCAAGCCATATAGTGTTTTACCTGACTCAATTAGGATTTCTCAATGCAAAATAGATGTGATCTCTACCAATAAAAGATCAACAAGATGAGGGGAGAAAAAAAATTTAAGTGTGATCTTACATGCATTGTATGAGTCTTCCCACTACTTGTTACACCATATGCAAATATTGTACCTGCAATAAAAATCGAAGAATGGTTCAATTGTAAGTTACTCATATATGAAAAATTATAGTTCCTTGGAGATATAAGTCACGACGGATGATGACTTTTAATTGAAATGACCAACTTAAAGAAGAAAGTGCCACTAATAAATAGGTTGCCATATAAAGGAAATTGCATGCATATCACCCATAAGGGAAATGCTCCATGCTCCAAATGATCAAGTTACCTCACTTTCTTTCTGCATTGATCATGTGAAGGTCCAAGCCAACTGGTTATTGTATGCAACGACAACATTATGTGAAACCAGTTGCTAAGATCTTGAATCTCAAACCTCTAGAGGTTACATCATGATCTGGCCTACCTCCCTAAGCAAGCATCTGAGCAGTTTACAATCTTATTTTATCAACAATCATAAGGTAAGTGAACAGTTGAAGCCAGAAAATATATGGCTTCTACATATATTGATCAAATTTTTATGGATGGCAATTCTTGGTAAATTTTTGTCAACAGTCCGTCAAGTGTCAATACCATTGACAGTTCCAAAGTCAAAATATCAAACTTGATTTTTAATGAGCATTAGTATCAAACAAATAGCTGTTTGTAAATATCAAACTAAACAAATCAAATTATAGACTCTAAATTAGTTGACATAATACTGTTTAGTGTTATCTTACAGCTTACATTCGCAAACTAATCTGGCATAACAAGGATAATTTGATCATAGCAAAACCATATTTTATACTTTAATCTAGCCAAACAAATAGAAGTAATAATTCAATCTGTCAATTACCATTGATGCCCTCCATAGCACCACTAATAGTATGTTGAGCAGCAACATCATAGACCTGCCTAGTTGTAGTTGTGGGACCAAAGACACGATCTACAAGTAACAGGAAAAACTTAAATACACAGCATTGACATGAAATAAAGAGAGGGAGAGAAAGATAATTTCTCAAGAAAAAAATCCATGCAATAAATTATTTTATTTGCAAAAATTGTACAATAACATGATATTTAGAATCTTTTCTCAGAGGATCATGACAGGTTTATTATATCATTAACCTTCAAATTATGTCAACTATTTTTACTTGAAATTAACAGAACCAAAAGTGGGTCAGTTAGAATTAAAGTAGGGAATCAGTTTCTCAATTCTATGACTACTATGGTTAGGTGTGTCCCACTGCTAAGTCCTCACTTGGACTCATTTTCTTATATAAGGATCCATGTAAGGAAGAAAATCCTCAAATGACATTGCCTAAAAGCATGCTAAATTTGGAGGCTTGCTTGGGAGCATATGCTGACAATTGGGCATGTGATGTGTCCTGAAAACTTGTATCATTTCCTAGTCATTAATTTCAGAGGTCTAAGTAGTACATGCTCACAGTACTTCGGCACCTGTAGTTAATAAACAACGCTTAGAATGCTAATGTAACATATCTTTATCTGCTTGGCCTTTCTTTGGTGTTCAATACACAGATGCTTCCCAGGAGTTCCCATCATAGATTTCGAAAGGGATTGGGAGAGCTATTTTGTATAATTAGTTGTTTTGCTTTTGTTTAGTGTCTGGCTTTCCTATTAGATTTGCCTAACGATGATTCTCATCCTTCTCTCTCTTAATATTAATATTCCTTTCTTTCTTCTAATAAAAGATTATTCTTCTTATCCCAAAAAAGATACTAATACTTCCGGCTTTGGTTTCATCAATTCAATCAGCGTGTCAGCAATAACCTCACCATTCATTGCTGCGATCACCTTCACAAGCTTCTATTCTCAAAAATAAATCGAAGAGAAGTTGAATGCGAAATGATGTACAATATTTTTAACCTCAAAAGCACCAAACTCGCAAACTACTAACACATACATTTTAATTTCACATTCCAAACCAATCAAACAAAAGAAAACTACAAAAACCCTATTCATAAACATCAAATTTCCTTATATTTACCGTAAGCATACGCTAGGGACGGGTTATACTCGTTCCGCACCACGGTTTCTCCATCAGCGTACCACGCTATCTCCTCTCCCTGACGAATTTCCCTGGGACTACCATTCCACAAACAAACCCCAATCAAACTAAAACCCAAACAAACTCAAAACGACGATGCACAGCTCCGAAACGCAAACACTTACTTCAGAGGACGAAACCGCACCGTAACGGTCACATTCTCCTTCACGTCCAAAGGCACGCCTTCGGAAAACGAATACGGCGTCTTGCTCAGAGCGGAAGAAGACGCCGGCGAGCTCAGACCATCCACGGAAGTTTCTAGAAACTGCTTGGAAGACGACGTCGTTGAAGACGTCGGCGAATTCGCAGCTCTGGAACCGCTCAATCGTAATCCCTTGGACTTCGCGCTTCGTTTCGAAGCCATCGCCATAACTCCAATCCACAATTCACAAACAGCGCAAAAACAACAACAAGTTAACTCGACGAAAACGTTGATTTCATTCTAATTCGTAAGGAAAACAGAAAAAACGCGGAAATGATAAAGAAAAAATTAGGTGAATTAGTGAATTACTTCAATCTGTTGTGAGTTACAGTCCGAAGAGGAAGAAGCAGCCGAAAATCCAAAGAAACGATTCCGCGGAATTCTGGAAAGAGAGAGAATATCAGAGGCGCATTGCAAGGAGACGGAGAATCGGAGACAGATCGGAGAGGGGAATAAATAGGGAAAGTGGTGTGAGGGAATTCAGAGAGTGGAGAAGGAAAAAATCGCGCATCAAATTCTTCAACACAAGGAGAGAGAGAGAAACGGTGAGTTTTGTTTTGTTTGAGAATGGGTTAAGCTACATTAGTCTTGGCTTGGAAGTGATGAAGCGAAAGGGCATTGACATTGGGTTAAGGTTGGGTGGTAAGAAGTCAACGTCAGAGATGGATTATAACAAATGCTTTTTTTCTCTGACAGATAGGAAACGAGTGTTTAGTAACCCAGAAAAGGTGTGGTGCCCAACTTCCGCCACTGTACAAAGTGGGAACCAAAATATGATAGTGGTGGGGCTTTGTTGTGTCTTGCTTCTGTGTACAAAAAAAATGGTGGGGCTCTTCTTTTCTTTTCTAATGCTAATGTGTAGGACTACACATATGTTTACTAAAAATTAATTCATTAATTAACTAAGTTAACTCCTAAAATTTTGTGTCATGATAGTGTATTAGATATTCATACTCCTAAAATATATATCGATGGAGTGTTTAATTTAAAAAAAAAATTATTAATTTTTTATAATTTTAACATTATTTTAAGATAATTTTAGAAAATATATATAAATTAATTTTTTAAAAATTCAAATTTATTATATAAATTTTTATTATAATCATAAAATTAAAGAATAAATTATTTTGAATCAGACATAAAAAAATTATTTTTTCTATTAAATATTTATGTATATAAACTTTTATTATAATTTATATAATTTATAATTATATAATATATAAATATGTATCTCTGTTATATTTTAAAAATGATACGCATATTTATGTCTGAGGTACATATAGTATTATAAACTAAAGTAAACATATATATAATAATTACATAAACTTACATGAAATTCCAAAAAATTATTAGTTTCTAGTAGTCACAATGAGATATACTTTTAAAGACTAGATTAACTCTTTGACTTGATTAATTTAGTGGTTATGATTAATCTATTCCAATAAAAAAAATAGCGGTCAAACAAAGAGAATTTTTAATATGTTTTTTTAGTTCTCAAACTTGGGTGATTTTTTCTCTCCAATTTAAAATTGTTCTTTAGTCTCGTAATTTATAGATAACTTATTTTTTAATCATAGTTGATGTCACTAGAAATTTAGATGATGTGGCTAATGATAATTTTTCTAATGGTTTGAAAAAATTGTGTTTTGTAGTGGTTTTAAACTCCAAAATTTCGATTCACAACCTGGTTATAATAAAATATAATGTGTATAGTTTTAAACGGTTCATTGAGAATTTTAGATGCTTTTGGATTTTTGGTATCTTAATCATTTTCATTTTCGGAGTTTCAACGAGCTTATGATGCTCCACATATGACTTTTTTCATATTATATTTTAATTGAACCATTGTTTGCCCCTTAAATGTCCCAATAGCTATATAATAAATAATAGTAAGAACGTAACGCCTATTATATACTCGATTATTTAAAAAATATAAGATGCAGGATAAAATTGATATGGTGCAGGAAAAAAAGAAGTTGTCTTCCAGTAACGTGGTGGTAATGGATCTAAAACAACCAATGAAGGAGCAACGATGCAGAGGCTGTTTCTTCCTGCACCTCCATACATTTTGAAAATATATCTTTTATGTAATATTTCGGATTATATAATTTGGAAGTTTTTTTCAAATTCATAATTAGTTTATGGATTACATAATCCGGAAACATTTTTTTAGATGCATTATTAGTTTTTGAATTATGTAATCCGAAAGTCTTTTTTAGCTTTTGAATTACATAATTTGAAAGTCTTTTTCAAATGCGTATTTCGATTACAAAATCCAGAAATTACTCTTTGGGAGTGACACAAAAAAGTTAAAAAAGTATTTTTACGTTGTATATGAAGATGACAGAAAAACCTATGGAAGTACGGGAAGAAACAGTCCGATGCAGACTCACTCTTTGTGACCAAAAAAGAAGAAGATAAAATGAATGGTTTAAAATATACATGTTATTAAGGAGATACTGGTCATTTCATAATTCCATGGAGTTGCAGATTGGAATTATGGGGTGAGAAGGAAATAGCCCATTAGCAAATAATATAGTTGCACCACCATTGCTTGATCCACCGGTGGGTATTTTTTTGCAGGAAAAAAAGAAAAAAATTAGGGATGCCAATAACAATGACAAACAAACAATGGACCTAATTGGGGTTTGAAATGTTCGCGTTGGCAATTTCTTCAACAACCCAATAGTAAATAAAACATTGATTTATGGTCATTGCTTCCTGCACCAATCAATTTTGACTCGCACCCAACAAAAATTTTAAAATTTCTTTCCTTCATTTTTACATATTTGCTTACGAATTTCAATATTCAGAAATTATTTTTATACATTCCGAATTTTGAAATCTGAAAAGTTCATTTTCATATTTCATTTAAACTTTTGGATGGTCATATCCAGAAGTGAATAATAAGTTCTGGATTTTCATATCCAGAATTATGTGTTATAAATAGTGTTGAAGATTGATATCCATAACTCATTTATGTTTGCTTACGGATCTTGACATCCGGAAGGTTATTTATGTTGTCAAAATAAATTTCTGGATGGTGAAATCTGGAAATGACATACTAGTTCCGGATTTATATATCTAGAACTTTGTAATTTGACTTACGGATATGAATATTCGAAAGACAAAAATTTAAAATTATTAAAAACAAAATAAACATTTTACGTGACTGTGTTCGTCCATGTCATAAATGATATGTTACAGGAGAATCAGCCTTGATTTATTAGCATGGAAATGTTACCAATTTCTATTTATTACACCATAAAAATGACGATTTTCCCCTAAAATTAAAACATTGATTTATTAACATGGAATTGTTACCATTTTTATGGTCAAATCAAGGTATTACACATATCTTCTTTTACCTACTCGCATTCTTCACATTTTCGTCCCTAATAAAATTATGATTTTTTCCCTGTTAGTTTATTTTTAGGAATTTAAATTCTGCAAAACCAATTTCTTTTGTAATTTAAAAAAAAACTAGACATGTGTATTTTTTATAATTAAGTTTCATCAATTTCATTTGTTACTCGTTTTGTGACTGAACTTCTGAAGTCTGTTCATATATTACGGAGTTAAACTTCCAAAAAATCTGTTTTGTTATACACATTCTAAAATTAAAAACATGAACTTCTTAAAATATTAGAGGAAAATCTCCAACCATGACTGTAGCATTCGCTTTCAGTTTTCATTCTCGTGATAATAAAACATAATAATAGTGCTCATAATGCAACAAACAAATAAATGATGTACTTTATATCTAAATTAAATAAATAAAAGAATAACATATAAAATATATATCTTTTGATCAAATTATAAATTATGGAAGACTTTATGTGGGTTCATTGTTTTTTATGTATGGAAGAAGGATATAAAATTTTCTTAAGATATTTTGGTACTTATATTCTATGAGAGGAGGAAAGTGATAGTTGTGTATCCAAAATGTAACCTCTAGATTTTTGAAAAATAAAAACTATTTTTCACCGAAATAAAAAAACTATAAATATTTTTTTTATTACTAATAAATCAATAAAAAAATCACTTTTATTTCATATATATATATATATATTTATTTATTTGATGCTATTTTTGATGCAGTTCAACACACACAATAGAATAAAATATACTTGTAGGATTGGTAACCTCAACATAAGATCATTTTGAAACCGATTTAACAATAAGGGTATTGTATTAGTAATGGATCTTTACCATATAAGAACAATTCTCATTCAACCAACTGAAACCCGTGACAGAAAAACAAAGACATTACTTTAGGAAGGTGTGAGTGAAAAAACAAATATGCATATAAAAGGGCCTTATAGTTTTGTAGCCCTTTGCCGATAAAAAGAAGTTTTGTAGCCCAGCTATATATTAAGCTGTTTGTTTAGGGCTGTTTCTTCCTTTACCTCCGTAGCTTCTCCTCGCACCCTCGTAGGTCAGACGAAAAGACCATTTTATCCTTAAAAATTTCATTCTGGATTGTAGAATTAGAAAGGTATTTCCATATTCATAAATACTTTCTCGATTTTGTAATCTAATATGTATTTTTTTCTATTTACACATCTCAAATGTAGAATCTGAAAGGTATTTTTGTATTCATATTGTAAAATCTGAAAGATATTTACGTATTCAAAAATACATTCTAGATTCTGCAATCCATTTTTTTTTATGTATTTTTTTTTATTTACACATCCTGGATTGAAATATATTTCTGAAGCTGAAAATATCTTTCATATTTCATAATATGAAATATATTTTTTTAAATAAACATATTTTAGAAATAACTTATGGATTATATAATAATTTGGAATTTTTCCAAATCACTCAAGAAAACATCAATGGAATAAAAAGAGTATTTTTGGTATCTTAAAAAATATGGGATGCAAAAGAAGAAGAAGAGGGGCATGAAGAAACAAACTTTGTTTAGTTATTAAGCACACAATAAAGTTTACTTGATAGAATGTTCACAAGTCCTTTCTTCAAGCCTAAACTATAATAATTAACAAAATTATTAGATATTTCACATGAATAACATAATGAAGAAAATCCTTTCATACATACATGTCCATATATATACTCTAACATCTGTAACTTGTGAACTTGAAATATACCATAAACACCTCTTTAATTTATTGCAAATTATCCCATGGTCCATGCTGAACCATGTGGTAGCTTTATCCCTTTTCATCATGCCAAGAACAAACTATATCTTAAAATATGGAAATAATACTTACAGGTCTGTAATGATCTTATATTACGCAAGATCTTTTTGAGTTTGAAAACGGGCTATTTATATATATACAACCTTATTTACCTCATTCTGAGATTTAACCTGTTGTCAGAATTAAGAATAGAGGAGACAAAAACAAACTCAGGACCACCATTTTCAACTTTTTTGTTACATGTCAATAATTAAGTTTCCCAAAGTTTAGGTGGAGATCCATGAATGATTATATCTAACATTTTCAACCATCTTCTTAGATCTAGAATCACTTCAAAAGATATAGATACAGTTCAAGAACTCACTATATACTTGGTTTTCCTCAAACTCACCCATGATAGGAACTTCATCATAATATTCTCTAATTGGTTTAATCAACTTGTAGTTAACTATTTTGAAAGATTTCATACCTAGTTCTTCTGTCACCCATTTCTGAATTTCTCCAAAAAAGTCCTTCTAAAAGGAAAACTTACACTCATCGTTCATTCGACATGGAGTAATATGAATTAATTTATAGTAACTGTTTTAGTACACAATTGGTTAATTGAAATGTTAGAAACCAGAAAATTCCAACCAATTATGCAACCCCAAGTTTGGACAATCTTAATTAAAACCTATATTTGGATAATCACAAGTAAGGCCTTAACCTTTGGATAGATGATTTTATAAAATTTATAGGAAATTCAAATACATGTTCTCAATTTAAATACATTAAATTTAAATCACTTTCAAATATTTTATTTTTAGATAAAACAATTCAAATTTATTAAACTTTAATTTTTTATTACAATAAAGTATTTGATTATCATCAATAGAAAAAAAAAGTCTCTTCAATCCGACATGGATAAAAAAATGACTAATATAAACTT
Organism: Phaseolus vulgaris; assembly: GCF_051622355.1. Classification (NCBI taxonomy): domain Eukaryota; kingdom Viridiplantae; phylum Streptophyta; class Magnoliopsida; order Fabales; family Fabaceae; genus Phaseolus; species Phaseolus vulgaris. Next base: position 57,966,043 of record NC_143504.1, read on the forward strand.
TAATTAAAAAATTTTGCTACCATTCTTGACTTTGAAGTTGAGTTAAAATAGTATAAGAATAAGAAAAGAGGCACAAAACTTAAGTGAGTAGAGAATGTTATGGACTTTAAGTTTAACTTAATCCCATAAAATCGATTCATGGAAGTAATGTTTGCACCCAATTATATACAATGAAATGTCATTATCTCTAGTCGACGTGGATCTCCATCAGAGAAAAATGAAGAATTTCAAAACTATTACTTTTTAAATAAAATTTAAAATTATATATAATTTAAAATATTCAAATTAGTTTTTTATAAATTCATAAAGTGAAGTAGGTGATTCAGACGATTAGGTGTTTGAAAATAGATGAGAATGAGAAGACAATGAAAATGAAGGATTGCAAGTTGGCACCTGGTCATAGGTACCCCCACCTTTGTGAAGCAAACAATGGGCACATATATTTGATACAAGTGTTTGTCCCCAAATGAAAAAAGAGAAAAAAATGAAAAGAAAGGGTTACAACACATACGTGAAGACAGAATATATGTTTAGTCGTCCATAACTAGTTATGATTGCTTTCCTGGTTTGTCCTCAACTTAGCTTTACAGTTTTGGACTATGCGTGTGTGGTGCATCTTAGCCTTTTGCGATCATATATGGAACCTTTTGTTTCACCCATTTCACATCAAACCTCACCTACCCCACATCATTAACCATTCAAGAAAAGGTCAAGTAGGTTAGTGTGTGGAGCAAACCAATGGAAACACAAGATAAAACCACACCAAGTTAGACACTCTTTCTTTTTTCTTTTGGTGGAGGACCACATTTATTAAGGAAATAATGATTTTACAATTCACAAGAACAAGGGACCAGTGAAAGAGTGCTGGTTTAATTTCAATTCACCCCGTACTACTATATTTGCCCTACCAACTACATCTCTCTTGTTGTATAATAATATGTATACAAATACGTACATTATACTGTGCTGATACAGTGCTGTGTGGGGAGAGAGAAATGAGAAATTTTCAGGTGGGCTAGGGTTCATTAGAGTATAGAAATTGATAACAGAAACGTGCAGCATTTGGTTTGGACAACACATGCAGCTCTGATGCACTGGATTCTTGCTCAGAAGGGAAAATGGCTAGGTTAAACCTGCAAAGAAGTTGACACTTCTTGTCATTACACAGTTGACACGAGTTTTCTTTTTTTGTTTTTGGTGCACATTAAAGTTCAAATACAGTGGCAAATTAGTTAGAACAGCTGCATCCACTGAGCCCGAGTGCATGGTTCAATCAGCTAGCCAGCTAGGGTTTTCACATTTCCATTTACAGATGTAGGTAAAACCCAGTAAATTAATGTCTTTTCAGATTTGTTCCTTACTCCAATTAAATAACATGTGTGATTCTTGTAAATCATTATCAGACAATAAGAGAAGGTATTTGCTCTTGTTATTAAGGTTGAAGATTTTAAATTCAATAGAGATTAGTATATTTATAGTATATATTTGAGTACAAATCTCATTTTATAAGCTTGTTTTATGAAGTTGTTTTATGAAGTTGAATTAGATTTAAAGTTCATTTTTTAATATGGTGAGAGTCATTTCGAGTATATTTTAGTAATTGTTTGATTAGCTTATCAGGTCACCCGTTATCGGATCGTTATCAGACTATTCATAATATGTAGTCTCACGCACGAGTTGGCAACCTCGACCTGAGAGGGTGTGTTGGAGATTCCAAATTTATCAGATATTAAGACACTTTATAGTATATATGTGGGTATAAATCTCACCTCAAACCGATTTTATGAAGTTGAGTTACACTTAAAATTCACTCTTACATACACCACTTAAAAACAAAATTTTCTATGATGATAATGCTAAATCAATTCCTAGTGATGGATTTTGTTGGTATAGTTGGGAAGTGAAAGATATAGTATGATTTTCTCATTAAGTATCAATAAATAAAGAGTATGGTATTTAAGAATAACGAGTGAATTAGGGTGGTAAAGCAATGAAAAGTAGTATTTTCCAAAGTACTAATTGGTGAGAAAAGCTAAAAATAGAAAATAATGATTAGCATAGAGGTTGAAGTATTAGGTAGCAATGCATAAATGCACAAAAGGTTTGAGTTTAGAAGCACTTTATGGAATAGAGAGCAGTGTCAAGTGTCAACATCTTGATTTATGAATGTGGACCAATGTTCAGTGATTGAAGTAAATGAAGGGAACATTATTCATGTGAACGTCGTTAACTTACAACTACCAAATTCAGATACTATACTGTACTGCTTTTAATGTCAAACTCAAAACAACATACAAATGTGAATCAATTTCCATCCTTTCGTGTCTCTTCCTCTCCCTCACATGATTCTCTGTCCTTAATAGCGACAGCTAAATCAAACTTACCACTGCTGTTACTACCACTTGCTCAACTATGTAAAAATAATTTTTTTTTTATCAGAAGGTATTTTAGAAATATCTAACTCTTATACAACAAGTAAAAAAAACACCACCATACACAAAATCACTGTACTACACTACCTCAATCTAAAGACATCATGCTCTTTCAACCTTACTTCAATTTAATCACTAGCATATCTTACTCATTTTAATAGATCTCATAAAAACGAGTGATCCAAGACACCAATCAGAATAAAATAAAACATATTACTTCTACCTTCGTAGTTATTAAGGATAAACTTTCAGTCGCGCCATCGTGAAGATTTCACGATGATATTTCTAAAAGTTTTCTTATTCATTTGTTTTTACAGTTGTCCTTTACTGCTATTCCCACACAAAACTAAATTTCATTAACAGCATCACTTTGTATAATTAGAATTGGTGGCATTTTGTTTGAGTTAAAACTAATGATTCAGTTAAGAGTATGTTGTTTTGAATATCAAATCATGTAATTAATGGAAGACAAAGATATAATTAATGATATGTTGCTTGTCCAACCCACTTCTTTTCACATTGTAATCATGTGGAGAATTGTGTCTCGGGAACCACGAATCTATATTGATGGACTCTGCAGATGATCAACCACTCGTTATCCATTGCAGCGAATCCATTAAAATCTCTACAAAATGATAAGATGATGGAAACATATGTGGAAGATTAACAAAGGGTGGTCAACCAAACATTTCAAAACTCCCCCACTTCATTTTTAACTCTACAAATCAACATTTCCCACACCACTCAATTTTTACTTCTTCTTTCTCATAATCTCATAGGATCAAAATAAGTTTTACTATATTTCCATATATTCAAAAGTTTTACATTAACTAGGAGTATGATTTTTTTTTATAAAAAACAAACAAACAAACAAATAAACGTAAACAATTTCACAATTTAACATTAACTCCTGGTATTTTCTATCAGATCTTATACCTAACAAAGACTCAGATACCAATTAGAATAGAAAAAACTTATCCACAATACTTTTGAATTCACCCAAAGAGTATGATTTGTTAGTAAGCTCTTTTTTTAATATACTTTGTTAATATTTTTTAAGAACAATTTGTGACAGAAATACTGAATTCAATGGTCTGAGAGGGTGTGTATTTTTTAATTCTTCCATTTTCTAGAGGGGATTAGAGAGATTTCTCCTTTGGGATCTTTCTGTTTTTTTTTATGTATATGGTTCTCAGTTCAGTCACTGAGAAGGAAATGCTTTGGTTTAGAACTGGAGTCAATGTTTTGTTGTTCCTCAGTTTGATTATAATTTTCTCTTGTAGTATGATTAAATTTGTATATGATCAGTTTATTTAATATACATTTTGTTGTTGATAATTTTTTTATTAAGATGCTGCTACATCATGACAAAATTTAACATAAAAATTTCAAGTGAGTTGTTTATTTTGATCACTTAAAAATGTAGTATTTTAAGGATGCTCCAATGCAAATTCCTACTTTACCATGTACATATATGATAATCCTGATGAAGTTGTGTTCGAAACATGTGGGTAAATTTAGCTGTTTTCTTACCCAATATTCACAGGTAGCATATATACATGAATCCACATGAAGCTCCTAAATTGGTGAAAACCCTAGTGATCTGCATATTTTACTATTTTCCCAAAGAACATCTTGAGTGTGTTTGATTAGAGTTTAGGGCAGAAATTTTATGCAGAAAATGAAGATTTGTTGATATAAGAAAATGGTTATGATGATGATTAATAAAAACAAAAGAAAGCATAGATATCACGTAATATAAATGGCCCCCACAGTGCTAATTGAACATCTGAAAAGATGCCACCATTGTGGTCCAATCCCTCTAGTTTCAGAAAACAATGATATCATACCCATCAAGCTTTCAAGTTGAGGAATTCAAAGAACTATGTATCCATGTATTTGACAGTTAAGAGTCTTGCTTGTAGAAAAAACCCACAATGCATCATCATCATCACTATGTTAGGTCCATGCATACATGTTTATTACCTTGTTTTTGTGCTTGATGGTGCTATCTGGCTATAGCTTTTATCCTTCAACTCCAAAAATGGTGGGTTCTCATGTTTTCTCTGCCACTCGCATCACTTTTCTGTCATCCACATTCTTGCTTTCTGTTTTCTTCTATGCTATATAAAATATCCATTAATTGCTTTTTATTTTTTTTTTCTTCTCAATTTCCTAAGTCTAAATATTTATTTACTTTCCCACCACAAATAACCTCTCAGATTTAAGTTAAATAATACTTTTAAAAGAGAAAAAGTCAACCAGAGAGTACTTTAGTTTGTAACATCTTAAGATTTATCTTTGGATAATAAATACTTTAGTTTTTTATAATTTAAAACTATTTTATGTATAAATAATTTATAAAGTTTTCTTATTTAATCTTAATTACATATGTGTTGGAACATCCGTTGAATCTTTCAAATTTATTCCTTCTTTTTTACTGATAAAAAAAGCTGAAAAAGATAGAATGTTTATAAAACATTTATGAAATATTAATTTCTTCATAAGTTAATTAACATAATAAAAGAACTAGAAAAATGTTTATAAAATATTACAAATGTTTTTTAGTTATTATAATATTAATTTTATGAATACACTCCACTTACAAAAGATAATTATTTACACTTTTTAAAGGCTATTTTTTCTTTAATTTCATGATAATCGGGTTTCATGTTGCCTTTTTTTAGGATTAGTTCCTATTGGAATTCCCAAAAAAACAAAAGAAACCCTATAATCTGACAACTTTGCCACTTTCACAATTTTTTTATCATCCACCTCAATAGCACCAAAACTATTTCTAGAAAAAATTACTGTAAGATCTGATACTAATTAATTTAAAGATTTTTATCATACTTTTAATCACAACAACATTATTTATGGACACCTACCAAAAAAAAGTTATGATTAGTGAATTGAAAGAGGCTACCTTATATTGGGTATAAAGACACTTAAACTTTTGCAACTTTTTTATAAAAAAAAATAATAATAAATATTTCAAAAATACTTCAGTTTTTATACATAATATCTTTAAACAAATATCGTCTATTTCTAATTGTTCAATTTAATAAAACATGATGAAAAGATAACTCCTCTAACACAATTTACAAATATAATATTTCATAAGAATAATACATATAACATTCAAAAATTTACTTTATTTTTTGAAAGAAAAGAACTAAACAAAAATCAATTACCATCACTGAAATGTTATAATTTACGCATTACGTTTTCTTCAATCTTTCATCTTTGAATTCTAACAAGACTACAACCATCACTTAAACTCTTGCTATGAGAAGTTACGGAAGCTAAAAGGAGGCTGAATAGACTAAGAAAAAGAAAACTAGAATATATAAGAGTGAAAGGGCCAAGACATTTATAACCCATTTTGGAGTGCTATGTTTGTTTTGAAGGCTAATTAATAACTCATATTGACCTTAATAACGCTTACACTTATAGAGTCCCCCAAAGAAGAAAACAAACACCAAACAGAACACAGGAAGCTTCGGTATTTATGCAGCAAAAAGTTCTAGTTATTTCAACGGTTTATCTTCAGTGGTTAACAACAACAAAATATTCTTAGAAGGAGAATGTCACTCAAGAACAGAAAAAGCTTTTATGTGCTTTATTCAATTAATGAGGTTGGAATCATTATAATACATTTTTCTACCTGTAACACACTTTTTCTACTTAGTATTTGATCCTGCCGCTTGACTTGAGTGCAAGAGTCTTGCCACATCAAAGATCTCTCCTCTGGATCAGCTTCGCACCACGTTAGCTTTTGCTCTTCACGCCTTAATTCCTCGCAAGAACCTGAAGAAAACAAAGTGGGCGCCACTGCGGCCGATCGCGCTCCGACGCCCAAGTCAGTGGAGGAATCACCAAAAACTCAGAGAGAATATCTCAACTCAAGGAACCGTGCGTAGTGAATCTCAGTGTACTGAAAAGCGTTCTGAAAGCCTACCTCAAACATCTGTTCTGAATCCCTTATATACCTGAGCCTTTTCTCTCTCCTGACGGTTACACTTCTGGACACGTGGCTCGCATCCAGCTGTACACGTGTCACCATCTGGAGCTTCTACGACTTGAGCGTCACTTCTACTCTTCTTGCTTATGCGACTAAGTTATCCTCGCAAGGAATAACTTAGCACGTAGCTTGCTCTGGAGCGCAACCTCTACTGGGCGAGTACCGGGTGCCACTGCATACGCCTTCTCCGTGGTCCCGCCTGCCACAAGTGCTATTTGCTTCAATACTACACCATGAATGCTCTGGAGAACTGCGCCTTCAACCAGTCCTCATGCTAGGGTGTGATCATCTGATAGCCTCAACCTCCGCTGCTATGTGACAAACATGCCACTCGTCCTTCACGCCTGTACCTCTTGGAAGCCTTAAACAAGCCTTCCTGAATACTCGGCGATGTGTAAACCGCCTGCCTCTTTCGGCGATGTGCAAATTGCCTGATCTTCTTATCTTCACATACGGCGATCACGTTACAACTCTGGCGACTACCGGTTACGTGTGTTAGAAACCGGAGAACGCCACCACTCCAGCGAGCGGCGACTTCATCAACTCCTGAGCCACACGCCTTCTCTCACTTACTCTTCCTTTGCCACGTGTCCTTCTCAAGCACGCCAACAAGGTTGCCTCATGCTACGTCATCACACCCGATGACGATACACTGATGACCGATGATCATCTCTCTCACCAGATGACCGATCGATTCACGATTACGTTTCACCCTCTGCTCCCGAGCGCTCACCTAGGCGCTGATCGCGCACCCTCTCTGACCACCCCCTATCACCGATCACCCTCTGGGTGACTTTCTCAATGACTCATCTGCTTCCCTGGCTCACGTGTTCCGCTAAGATCGGTTCACGTGGCTATCTGTTGCTGACGTCATCGACTACCGATGACCGACTGGATCAATATTTAACAAATTTTCCACAATCACATAATAGAAAATATAACTTTTTTTATAAATTTTTATTTTTTATACATAAATTTTAAATAAAAATTTAAAGATACACTAAAAAAAATCATGAAATAAAAACTAATTTGTAGAAACAAAAATAATTAGTTGTTATAGTGACTAAATTAGAAATCATTTTAGAAATATTAAAAAAATGATTTCTAAATTAGTTTATATTATTGTTAAATGGTTTCTAAATTGGTTTCTAATTATCAACCAATGTTTTAATTACTAATTATGATTAAGATTAGTTGTAGGTTAGGTATCTTGGTGAACTTTGTTGATTAAAAATTCCTATAGCATGGGCTTAAGCGTCAACCTAACTTAGTTAAAACATTGATAACTAATTAAATATCAATTTAAAAATTAATTTATAAATTGTATTAATAACAGAAATTACTTTATATATCAATAATTTTTTTAATCTTTAAAATAATATCTAATTTAATCAATATAATAACTAATTATTTTTTCTCTAAATTTAATTTCTATTTAATGGTTTATCTTATACATAATAATTACATAATTACTTGAATGATATATATATATATATGAATATCCTAAATACTTTGTTTATATTACATTTTCCAATTTTTTTATACACATTAATTGTAATTGTGAGATTCATATTTAATATAGAAAGAAACTGAGAGATTAAAACCGGGCAAAATGAAAAGTATCCAAGTAATATTGAAAATCAATTTATGTAGTTGATTTTAGGTTTATAAAGGAAGATCTCTTGGAGTTGCATATTATTTTAATTATTTTTTTATTGATAAAAAAAAAGAAATATTTTCTTGAATATTTTTTCTCCCTTGATATGAGTATTGAAACGAGAGAGAGAAAGATAACACATAAATATGAAAGGTAAAAGAAGAAGATTGGGAGGTGGTTCGGGAAAGCAATGTGACAGTGATGAGAAAAAGAGATAAGAAGGAACAAATGGACAATGACCCTTTTCTTGATTATACGTACACAGAAGAAACAATTAACCTAAGTGTGGATGGTAGCCAGAAAATAGAGAATTAAGGTATGTATATATATATATATATACCTAGCCAACGACGAATAAAACACCAAAAATCTGACCCAGACCAACATGCTTATTCTCTGAAACAGAACTATACTCACGTATACATCTAGGGTTTGCTTTATTCTTATTTTCTTTAATGTTTTCTTCTATAATTATAAAAAAAATTATTTCATTTTCACCTTATTTTTCATTATCAAGCTGTCTTATTTGTTAGTTTAATGTATACTTTAGCACATATATATGTATATATATTTATATTTTTTATCAACAAAATAATAAATAATTAAATGTGGGATATTTTAGGAATGTTCCAACAATTAAATGAACAATTAAATCAATCAGGTTAAGTATAAACAATTAAATGAACAAATACGAACAACAAAAACACACATCTTATAATTGTTTTAAAGATAAATTTTACTCCCATCAGTACTACCCAACTAAATAAAGATGTAGTAATGACCAACAGACGTAAAAAGTCAAGATTATAAGATCCAAGAGCGTAGACGTCATGCTATTACTACAAGAAAATTATGAAATAGAAATCAATTTTTAGAAAAAAATAATAATTAGTTACTATAGTGACTAAATTAGAGACTATTTTAGAAATTAAAAAAATTGGTTTCTAAATTAGTTTATATTATTATTAAATAGTTTTTAAATTGATATCTAATTAGCAACTAAGGTTTTTTTTACCAAACTTAGAATCTAAATAATTGGTAGTTAAAACATTGGTAGCTAATTAGATATCAATTTAAAAACTATTTAACAATAATAGAAACTAATTTAGAAACCAAATTCTTTTAGTTTTTAAAATAGTCTCTAATTTAGTGAAGTTGCATAGTAGCATAAAAGCTAGAAAAAAAATTGGACAATTCATAATGGCAAGAAGCAGTTTTTTAGGCATCCATCAGAAGTTGAGTTTCTCCTTTCATACTCCAACATAAGCATCCCTCGGCCAAGAAATCCTACACCAATAAACCATTGTAACTTGTACACATAAAATTATTTTTTATTTAATAATTTTGTTGTAGAGTATATAATAATATATAAAATATTTTATTTTAATAAAATTATTTGTTAGCTTAAATGTCATACTTTAGCATATATAAACCTACAATATATGTATATATTAACCATTAAACCTTCGTTATCTTTAAATCCTTGATTTTTTTTTCTATTAGCGTTAGTAAAAGACAGTTTTTGGAAGTAATTTTATATTAATAATTATAAAAAAAAAATATATTATTTTCACTGTCTGTTTAAATTGTGAACAGGTTAATTTTATTATTGAAATAAAATTATAAAAAAAAAGCTAATAAAACAGTGTAACATTAATATATACGAATTTTGTTAGTGGTTATTGGGAAAAATAGAGAGAAAAAATATGCGAAAAGTGGATAGGTTTTTGGTTTTGTTGTGGATTATTCTGTGTTCTGACTCTGACCCTTGTCTGAAGGGTACGTAGTGTGAATAAGTGCCAAATTTGGACATATACATGCTCACAAGTCACATGTCTTCCAGTAATTATTCCTAATAAGGACATCATCTATTTATGACACTTGGCTTATACTTGGGTTCTATTCCCTTGTGCTAAACCTAGCTAAAAATCATCAAATTTTAATATTTTATTCTTCTTATAGTTTTTAGTTTTTGAGTAGTTGTGTTGGGAGTGTTCTATTGTTAAGTTGTATTTGTTTTTTTTTTATATATGTTGAATTATTATTGAAGTGGTTTATGGTTTATATGTATATATTATTTATTATTGATGAAAAAAATATTTTATCCAAGGAGATTGTGATTTCAAACACACTCCAAATTTAAATTATTTTAAATTTTAAACTTTTCTGTTAATGGCAGGTTCGTGTTCCAGAGGCTTCTGATGTCAGATTTACACATTGTAATCGATAATGTGTATAAATAAATAGATACACGTTGATGTGTGACATTTTTCACCATACATACTTGTTTCTGGAAGAAGTTGCCTAAAAGGATTATCACAAAAGTATTAGTTATGGATTTTGGAAGTATTTTTCGTCCCCACACGAAATTTTTGTGAATTTTTTTTAGTAAAATAGAATATTTTTATTGGTTAATTATTTAAATAAATAAATTTTTAAAATAGACCAGTCGTGTCAGTGTAAAATGATTTCAAGTATCATAATGTAGTGTAATTAATTTTTAATTAATATTGAGGTTGTATTATTTTATTAGAAAAATAATAATTTTTTTATCAATAAGAAACAAATAAATTAAACAAATTCACTTAAGAAGTGATTCAACCTTCATATATAGCAATAAAGTCAAAAATATATTTTCTTATACACAAACAAAAACTCAAAAGAAATCGCTTACTACCTATCCTGACACTACCAACTAAATTTAACAAAAGATCAATGACCAACTCTGTCGCCCTAATAGTAACTTTAAATTGAATGCATATATATCAGGGGTTCTAGACAACAGTCAGAGAACGAGAAACTCACTGATAGTACCTATGAGGAAATACAAAACCAAACCTTAACTTGTGCAAGTGAAAAAACTTCAGAATAATCAACTACTATTCATTTAAATAAACAATTATTCATGTGTTTCTAGATCTCGCTAACCAACCTGATCATTTAAGAAATGAATAAATGAAACATTTAAGAATAACAACCCTAAACCCTAAATCCTAAGTGACATAACTTACTAATTTTAATAAATTTTTTTATATAATTAATTTATAAAATTATTATTTTTCATTGCGTTAGCATTAGTGATAAAAATGATTGTCATGGAAAAATGTTATTATTTTGTTATAAAATATTATATTTTTTCAACTCATATTAAGGACGGTACCATATGAACATAAAACAAAAAATTATCAGTGTGAAGATAGGCTGTAGACGATTTTTTTTAGATTTTGTTTGAGTATTGGACAAGTTACTTTTTAGTATATTTTGTTGGATATAAAGGTTGAATCACTTCTTAAATATATTTTTTTAGTTTATTTATTTTTTATTGATAAAAAAATTTCAGTGTCATAAAATATTTTATATTTTATATTGAAGTTGGCTTTTTGAGGTTTATTGTGAGTAAACTACTTTTGCTTATAATTGTAGGAGTCACAACTTTGACCATAGGAATATAAATGGAGATGAGAAATTTGATTGATTATTTTGTATGCAATTTTAGTAGTAGAATAAATTGATTTTAATTCTTAAAAAGTATTAACTGTCCACCACACTGAAAGCATTATAATTATTGATAGAATGCTATGTTGACTATTATTGGCAGATTTGAATTTACTAATTATATCTAAACACGTCTACACATGATTATCGATGAAATTCGTCTTAATTAGATTATTTATCATTATTTTAGTGCATAAGTATTCCTTCTTATGCTAGTTTTAGGTAAACAAACCATAAAAGAAGATTTAGTCACGTTGGCAACTTTTGAGAGAAGAAAATATATATATGAAAGGTAGTGAAAGACACGTGTCCATCTTCCAAATTGCTACCAGTATTCTGTTTTCTAATGGAGATCATCCAATTTAACATACAATAAGACAAGTTTAGTGTAATTTTTTTATCAGAAAAAAAATTAATAAAATTAAAAGAAACACTTTAAGGATCTTTGCACCACATGAACAAATTTCACTCATGTATTAGGTTTAACACACGCGGAAACAACACACAAATCACGAATCAACTGTAGAAAAATAAATACCACAAGATTTTAACGTGGTTCGTTCGTCAACTGCAATCTACATCCACACTGGCAACTATGTTGCACACCAATTACAAGTACAATAATCTTTTTAAATAGAAATTATAAAAGAGACACAATGATTAAGCTCACCCACTAAACATAGTGCCTAGTCAGCCCAACCCAATTGGTCATGCCTTCATATCCAACATGATCTTCTCACCACATGAACAAATTCCACAAAACAATAGTTCATGTATTCTGAAACATAGTGCGAAATTTATTGATAAGGATCTTAGCCCATGGGTAGATAGGTTGGTAAAATATTAATGAAGTTGATTAAGATTTTTGAAAGTGTAGATTGAGGAGAAGAGTGAGTTTGTGTGGTGTGAGATAAAGAGGTGTTTGTTAGTAAGTAAATAAAAAGAATGGTGGAAAAAAAAGTATATAATTTAAGTAAAGTAGTGTCGTTTTCTAAGATTCATGAAACGTCGCTGATGATGTTGGCATATGAAGAGGCAAAGCAAAGAGGCAACTGGTGATGTTCACATCTGGTAAATTTTCTACTTTATTAGGACATGAAAGTGGCGCAATTGCATTGAAACCCCATGTGTTAACTATGGTCCCCTCTCTTAAAGCCTCTCATGAATGTGACCTTATTGCCAAAGCCCTTTGCATGAGATGATGAGTGACTGACCTTATTCTTGTTCGGATTAAGGGAGGGGATGTGATGTGAGCTTCCAAGGGCTTCTTGCTAAGGACTTATCAAAACCTCCACTTTCTAAAATGTTTCTTCAAATAAAACAAAACAATCAACTTCTCTTTTTATTTATTTATTACATTCATTATATATCGACTATATTTTTTTAGATGGGGTTAAACTTTTATTCATAATCTGTTGGAAAACCTTATTTCCTTCAAGAATTTAAGTTTTTTTTTCTCATAAGTGAACAATAAAATAAAATGAAACATTTTAGGAGTATTTCAATAGAATTTAGTAATATCCTATTTATTTTAACAATGAATAATAAATAAAATAAGAAAACTGTTAAAAAGTGGACTTTAAGCCTAACTCAACTCCATAAAATCAGCTCAATGGAGTGAGGTTTGCACTCACTTATATACAATGAAAGGCTCTAATATCTAGTCGATGTGGGATCTCCAACAAAAACTTCAAGTTTTTTTTTATCAGCAAAAAATAAATAAAATAAAATTAGACACTTAAGGAGTGTCTCAACCCTTATACAAAACTCCAAAACCAAGTTTTCTAACACCCTACCAACTAAGGATCCAACAAACATTGCACTACAGATCAACATAAAATCTCAGTACAAGATATAGAAACCCAACAAATACAGTTACTTCAACCCCCCAAAGAGGTCACACCCTCAATTAAAGACATACATCCAACAACTAAACAAAGTTTTACTTCAAAATACTTGAGGGGTACTTCAACCATTTTACATAGATATATAGTCTAAAATATCTCTTTCCTCAAAACAGTTAAACAAAAATATGAAGAGAGAACCTAATTAAATACTATAAGATAATCGGACAATACTAAGAAATGTGATCAAAACTTTAAACTTAAGACATACACAACAATATATCCCTTCATCCTATTGAAAATTTTTGTAAACTCTTTTGTTTCTCCCTGTTGCTTCAAAAAAACCTCCAATAGACTCTGTCCAATTCAATGTGCTCATCAAAGATTTAACATATTAACTAATTATACCTAATTTTTTTAGTTTTAGTTTTTGAAATGCATCACTTTTAATGTGTTAAATAGTTTACATAGTTACTTTTAAATGGTTTACGAATTGCTTAAAGAAAAATGAAATAATGAACAGTAAAAAGTTTAGAAGCCCAAAACCCTAAAGAAAAGTGGGTAGTTAGATAGATTGATTAGATGTTGAGTATCGCAAGTAGAGCATGAAGTATATGGTAGAAAAAAGGGTTATGATGATGATGATAATGAAGAGAGACAAGAGTGAGAAAATGAATATTATGCAGAGAAAGAAAGTGTGGATGGTGACATGTCTTGGATGGGCAAGAAAGGGTTAGAATTATGCAAGAGTGAGAGAAAGTTGTAAATGGCAAAGGGAGTCAAAGATTGATGAATAAAGAGTGGTCTGTTTTATGCACAAAAGAAAGGGAAAAAAAAGTGATGAAAAATCATTAAATTACCATTTCAGATAAATTCTGTGAAAAACTCACTGACAAATGAATGGAACCTCTCTTTGGTCCTGATGAGAAGAAGAGAGGTCACCCTCTCTCTCTTTTTGAAAATGGGTGAATTAGGAGTAAGTTTTAAGCAAACAAAAGTTAAAAGTGAGATGATGGGCACTGCAGTTATTGAAAGAATTGAAACAAAAACAGGTTGACATCTTTAGCTCTTCTCTTTTTGTATATGACACAAAATATATTTATGGAACAATTTCAGGCTAGACAAAAGTTGAATACGACTAATCATTCAACCCCTATCTCTCTCTCTTTATGTAATGGAACAATTTCAAGTACAGAAAAGTTGTATTTATGTATGTATGTAGATTAATAGATAGTGTAAGGATTTGTAAGGGTTCTTGGCACTATAATTTTTTGCAGATTTACTGTCTAATCTACAATGAAAAGAGTCTATGAAGCCTAAGTGTACATAATAAGCTTATGCCGTTTTGCAATATTTCTGATTTTTTTTATTAACGAAAAAATATATAATAAATATGACTCACTTCAGTGTTGGTTCAACCATCTTACAAAGCAAAAGAGACTCTGAAGCGTTCCTTAATGTTTCTGGTTTATAAGATAGATGGTGAAGATTCTGGTACTTGTATAAGAGTTGATACACCCCTAAAATATCACTTTTTAATTTAATTTATTATTTACTTATAAAAAAAAGTCTATTACATAAGAATAAACTGAATTTTGATTCCTAAGACGAATAATATATGAGTACGTCCAATAATTTCACATTATATAGGAGTCGAAATCAAAAATATTTTAAATACACATTCTTTCTTTAACTTTCTGAGACGTTTTATTGAAGATAAAACCGTTACATACTGAACTCCAAAAATAATACAAAAATAATACTTACAAATATTTATTCATATAAATTGTATTAATTAATTAACTAACTGATCTTATAATCACTACCCCTCTTAAATTCCCCCTTCCCTTAGATTTATTCGTTTCTAATTACTAATTTTTAGTTGAAAATAATTTTTTTCTATTAATTTTAACAGTTTGCGTAGAGTTTGATTAAAGTCGTATGCACAATGTATTTTGTTTAAAGTATAATGCTTCGTGAATATAGAAGTTGAGATTTGGGAATTAAAGACATGTCTTTTTGTACGTATATCAGAAACAATGACATAATCTTTTCACCTTTGAAAGTGCTCCTGTAAAAAACACTTTGAGAGTGCTAAATTGCTTGTCATTACCGTAGTGTTTCTTTTTCGTCTTAGCACAGAGGCTTAATTATATATTAAGATCTTACTGCTCTTTATTAGATTGATTTGCATTGATTAATTTTTTAAATCTGTTTTTGTTTAAATCAAACATGAAATGAAAAAATATTTCTTTACTTATTCATTGTTATATTTGAAAACAATAATTAATCCAGAAACTAACACATCAATATTAAATTGTAATGTTGGAGTTATTATTTGATAAAAAGATAGAATAAGATTATTTAAAAAAATGGAGAAAAAGTTGTGGGTAAAACTCAAAGTATAGTAGTAAGTTAGTTGATTGAGCATTGAGCATGATGATGGAGGACCACGTGTGCAGAATCCTGCAATAGATGTAAAATAAGGCAACAAGGAAATAAAGAAGCGATACCAACTAGTACTATCATACATGGTCCTAGAAAGAGAGATCAACTTTACCAAAGAACTAGCCTCATTTCTTAGTCCTTCTAAAGTTAGAATTCATGATCCAACTCAATCCATGGTATCTCATGAATACACGTACATCAAATAACAAAACCTTGAGGAGGAATTGACGTGTGCAAACACAGACCAACTACTGCTAAATCTCTCTATTCTCTCGGTTTTACATAGTGTTATGATACCTTCACAATAATGTGAGTCTCTTTAGGGGAGTTCATGAAGTTCTGGAAGTGTAAGGTTGTACCTTCTGCATAAGTTACGGCTTGGAGGGTGTTGGAAAATAAGTTAGCTATTAAGGCTAATTTGGAAAAACGTGGGATCACGTTAGTAAGTTTTGTGTGTAGTCTTTGCGGAGTGGATGAGGAGTCTTGCACTCATCTGTTCTTTGAGTGTAGATTTGCGTGGCTAGTCTGGAACCATTGTTATGCATAGTTGGGTTCTTAAAGTGTGTTTCATAATGATCCTAAATTTCTTTAATTAAAAAATTATTTTAAAAACTAACGATAAATTAGAGTCGACTTAACCAATGTTATTTAGAGTTGGTTTTTAAAAGTAAACTTTTTTTTTATCGGCAATAATAATTAAAAAAATAAATGTTAACCACTTCAAAGGTGATTCAATCATTATACTTTAAAATAGACCCTAATAATTTAACATTAATGATTTTAAAGTCACATACACGTCTGACAAATGTAACTCTATCGATTAATTTGCTTGTTAGCATTTTTTTTTATTCACACCAAATATAAGTTTTCTTGTACCATGTATTGATTATATATATATATATATATATATATATATATTTCTTTTTATTGAATATTATTTATGATAAAAAAATTAATTTTATAATTATTGTTTCAAAAATCTCTCATTTATTTTCTTTTCTTGTTTTTATGTTTCCATTATTCCTATGGTTGTGTATAGGATCATTCTAGATGTTTTCTAATATTTAGGGTTTTTTTGTCAAAAAATGGATTGCTACACCATATATTCGTCAATCAAGTTAGAGCTAGTGAGAAAAATACTTAGGTGTACGATGTAAAAAAAATGTTAGAGCCCGAATGATTATGAATACAATTTAGCATAGTAGTTGAAGCATGTACTCGAGATGAAACTACCTATAAGGATTCT
Organism: Phaseolus vulgaris; assembly: GCF_051622355.1. Lineage (NCBI taxonomy): Eukaryota > Viridiplantae > Streptophyta > Magnoliopsida > Fabales > Fabaceae > Phaseolus > Phaseolus vulgaris. The sequence goes on from NC_143504.1 coordinate 57,983,189, forward strand.
AAAGTAGACAAAAGGAAAATCTTTTTGTTTTTTTTTTATGTAAGGAAGTTTTGAGAAATATCTCTCAATCATTTGAATGTCTTAAGTACTTGGACTATTTATATTTTTTTTTCAAGCAAACAAGTTTTTCTTTTCTTTGCAAATATCTCTCAAATCATTTGAATGTAACTCCAACCACTCTTAAAAAAATCATTGTATGTAAGCTAAACATTGTTTGTTAAAAAAAAATTGTGTATATTAATTTGAAGAAATTAGTTAAAAAATAATCGTGTTGTAAGTTAGGAATGATTTTTTTATTGTTATTGGAACTTGAATTGTCATTTAAGAATTAACATATCTTTAATTAAGATACACACTGTAAAAATATTCAATGTTTTTTTTTCTTACCGTTATTTGTTTTTGTCTACTTGATTTAGTTGTTGAGTTGTATTATTTTTCAAAAACAAGTTAAAATTGATATTGTTTGTTGCATATTAGACTAAGATTTTTTTATTCTTATAAAATTATATATATGATCACTTCCTTTGAAAGAAAATCTTTAAAATATAACAGTCTCAGAAAATCTCAAAATACGTTCACTTTGACAATTCATAATGATAATATATATTATATAATTAAAAATAATAAAAATTCAAAATCTTAATTATTTGAGTTGTTAAATAATTGTACAGAGTATCAAACTATCAACATGCTCATAAATACGAGATATTTACCATTTAGGTCATTTTTTAAAATTTTACTCATTTTAATAATTATCTTGTAAAATTGTACATCTTTAATAAAAAAATTACTTTCACATGTAAATCACATCCACTTATTAAAGTCATCACACCTACTTGTCAAGTCGTAAACTCTAGCCTAAATACTCATAACATTGCAAAACCATTTTGACATTGTTATCACATTGGATGAAATTTAAGTAGATTTCCATTAGAAATTTTGCATTTAGTCTGTAATAAAAAAAATTCAGACAATTATTATGATGTCATTATATGAAATAAATAATACCAATTATTATGATAAAGAAAAATGAGAGACCAAGAGAAAAATATAAAATATTTTAAAGAATAACTTAAAAAGAAAAACATGATGATCTTTTGACGAAATACAAATATTTTTTTCAGAAACTAAATACAAAATCTTTAAATATTTCAATGAGCAAAAGTTAAGAATTTTTTTTATTAGACATTAAATGTAAAATTTCTAAATGTTCTAGAGACCCAAAATGTAATTCAACCATAAAAGTTATAAAAAATTATTAAACAAAAATTAATTTTAAACACTAAAAATAATTAGTTGTTATATTAAATAAATTAGATACTATTTTAAAGACTAACAAAAACTTTTGATTTCTAATTTTTTTTTTTAAATAATTTCTAAATTTTTGGTTTCTAAAATTTTAGTAAATGATTTCTAAATTAGTATCTAATTAGTTGGTAAGATTAACTATCAATTATTAAAATTTTAAATTTAGTAAAAAATTTGATAACTAATTAAATATTAATTTAAAAATTATTTTAATTAATTTAAAATTTAATAATTTTTTTAATCTTTAAAATAGATCTAATAGTATCTAATTTAGTTAATTTTATTTTTCATTTTTAAAATTACTTTTTATTTAATGATTTTACTGTCTAATAGGAAATATAATATTATTTTATGGAGTGTTTGAAATTGTTTAGTATAGGAAGTGTGGTTGGTTATAAAAGAAAAGAAAAGAAAACAAAAGAAAAATGTGTAGATGAAGTTAAAATGAAGTGAAAGGGAGTGAAGATGGTACTTTGAGAAGGCGAAGCCACTCTGAGACTTTGTGGCCTTGTCAGGCTTCACTCTGAGATGGATCAGACCCAATTGTCCACAGATTAGTCCCCACTCTCCCTCTGTTTATAGGACCCACCCTACAAACCTCTTCTTCTTCTTCTTCTTCTTCTTCACTCTCTTCCCTTCTCACTCTCTCAACCCTCCTTCCACTTTCTTATGGACAAGACAACCACCTCAACAACAACTACCTCCTCTCACAGACAACTCCACGACTTCATGAACGTGGACTCCTTCTCCCAACTCCCCTTCATCCGCCCTGCTCCTCTAGCCAAGGACAAGTCACCCATTCGTCTCTTCGGCATAGACTTCGCCGGCGGAAACAACACTCTTCTTTCACCCGACCATTCTGACTCCGCAGAAACAACCAACACCAACAACAACATCAACTCATTCGAACTCGATGCTAACAAGGACGATACCACCACCACCACCGTCACTGTCACCGACACCAACGGCGAGAGCAGTCGCCGGTTCGAGTGCCACTACTGCTGCCGCAACTTCCCCACCTCCCAAGCCCTCGGCGGCCACCAAAACGCGCACAAGCGCGAACGCCAACACGCCAAACGCGCGCATCTCCAGTCAACGATGGTGCACGGAAGCACGTTCTCCGACGCGCACCACGTCTACAACCTCATGAACTACCGCTTCGGTTCCGCTCCAACGCCGCCAATGCCGTATCCGACGTGGAACAACGCCGCCGCCGCCGCCAACACGAGGTTCTACGGAACGACGCCGTTTTCCCACAGCCACCAGCCGCACCAGCAGCAGCCTATCAACGGAAACCCCTTGGCCCTGTGGCGAATTCCGAGCAATAACCCTAGTTTCAGCCACGAACGATCGGCGTTGTTCGCGTCGGAGGAAATAAGTCACGTGAGAGGGTCGCAGGTGGTGGGAGGGTCGGGGTCCCAAAACCGGTACGTGTATGACTCGAAACGCGGAAGTGTGCAGGAGCATGTGAGTTTGGATCTTCATCTGTAATAACATGTTTCCATAGTTTTCGTACATAGTATTATCGTGAGCCAGTAATAACCTATGATGGAAATACGAGAATCCAGGGATTTGGCAGCGACTCTTTCTAGAGCGACTTTGGGGACACAATCCATAAAATATCACAATTTTCTACCCCTCACGAGGGAGATAAATTGTTTCCATTTCTCATTCTTTCTTTCTTTCTTCCTTTTTTTCACATTAACAGTTCAATTTTAAATCATATATATGTGGTTTAATTATCACAAATGAAACCTTAATTTATGTTCTAATCATGATTATCTCATCTCCTCTTTCCACTGTTTTGCTTTTTCTCTTCAAACCGGAAAACAATTGCTTCTGTTTTTTTTTTTTGTATGAGTTGTTACACGTTTGAAGTGACTAGAATTAACAAAACATGTGTTTTGTTTTGTGTTTTGCGTTTTGTTAATCTTGATAAAAAGATGGAGGTTTGGTTCGTTACCATGTGGTGATTTATGGTCACAATGGAGTGTGTCTGTGATAGTTTCTTTTATTATATACATAAGAATCACTTCAGATGATCGAATCTATAATATAACAAAAGGTTGATCGAAAGTAAACTGCATATGTATGCGTATAGTAACGTCGTGGTTTCATGGTGAGGAGTGGGAGAAGTGTTTGATACGTGTGGGAGAATGGAAAGGGTAAGAGAGAGTTGTGTGCGCATGAAGAATTTGTGGAGACACACGTGTGCCGAAATCCATGATGTTGTCCAGGGAGGTGGGGTGATGAGAGAGGTGGGTTCTGATTCAATGTAATGTAATTGTGAAAGGTAATGATGATAAGGTTTGATGGGTCTGCTCAAGTTTTTGCAGAAAGAAAGTGATATTTCCATGCCATTAGCAGGCACCATTGCTTCCCAATTCAATTAATGGCAAAATTACGTTTTTTGTTTTTCATTCACTCATTTACACCAGCAGAGAGGGAATTAATGAGTGACAGGTAACATGAAGAATTGAAGATTCATAGATATCTTTCTATATGTGTGCCTGTATTGGTTTGTGCACATATGGATTGGGTTAATAACATGATCGATCGTGTGTGTGTTTTGCCATGTTTTGTATGTCTAATATGCATGGCGGAACCTAACTAGCTCCCACCTAGGGCTTCAGAGACAAAGTGAGCAAAACCAAGGTAGAAAACATGGCATATTTTTGTGTTCTCTCAATAAATGGGGGAAGGAATATCTTGGTTGAGACCATGTGCATATATGTTGCTTCTTCAACAACATGTTGGAGCTTTTTCTGTGGGGTTCATTGTGGAATGGCTAGCTAGGTTGACCCCAGATGACTCAACTGGCTATGGATGTTGAACAAAGTGGTCCTCATGTTTGGAAAAATTGATAACGGTTTGAAGGATCTAGAGAGCAGAATTAGAGTGGATGCACATATGTCACATATGTAATGAGTGTTAATGATTCAAAATTGAATTGACAAGAGAGTGAATAATTTATCAACTTGATTTGATGAGTAGTAGTGTTGACCCACAACATGGTTTACTTATTTATTTTATGCCACGTTTCCATAACACAAATCTAATCGATTAAATGGTTTAGCGTTTAGGGTTTAGAATCTTTGAATTTTAAGTATTTTTTAGTTAGTTATGACACAATAGATAGTCGAGTTTTCTTAAGGGATATGTCTCTTTTGCTTTGTAAGAATAAAAGTGTTGAACGATTCCTAATATGGGTCATATTTATTCAATTCAAAGGAAGTGGTACCAAGAGTTTTTACTTTGGGTTTAAAATGGCAAAACCAACCCTTAGAAAAGGATGTGTCTTCCTTTTCCTCTCAGGACTTTAAGGAACATATGAACATGGTAGTTACACTGGCATCTTTATTTTTCCATCTTCTGTACCCATTGCTTTTATGTCTGATATACATAGAAAGATAGAGAGAGAAAGAGATGTTAGGTGGGTTAGTTTTGGTGTTGTGAGTGGAAATATAGGACTTGTAGATTCCTTCTCTAGGGAAAGAGGGAGGAGGACATGTTCTCCTTAACAATAATAGACTGATAGTTAGTACTCATGCTTCTGTCTACTTTAATCATCTGTTATTTTGGCAGCACAAAGGGTCAGAGATTTATTTGCCACAATGGCCACTGCCCAATCTATTACCATACCTATAAAATTGAGAGAGAGAAAAAGGTAATCAATCACACACATGTTACAGGTCCATTCTCTAATAAATTCTTGGGACATACCAATACCAACATTCACACAACACCCCAATCCCTCCCCACACCATAATTAGATCAACTCATATCAGATTATTCTCATCTAATTCAATGTAAATCTTGCAGAAATTAATATGTCACTGTCTTAAATGCTTTAACACTCTATAATAATGCTTATTTCATGGCTAGTTTACAAAAAAAAAACAATAAGAGAAACCACATTAATGTGAGTGAAAACTTAAACCAGCTTCTGAGGTGACTGGTAAACAATAAATGTGTTTGCATAATCAATATTGGGTCTCCTCCTGAATTAACTAGGTGAACAAGTTTAATCAGTACCCTCTCTAATGGTCAACACTTAATTAGGTAGGACATAAGATCCTTTCTCTTGTCACCTATTTCCTCCTTCTAACCCTTTCTGCTTCCACATAAAATTATTCCCACACTGTTGAGCAATAATACTTCATATTTGAAACATCTCTTATAGAATGTTTGAAAAGTCTTTAAAAAGTATATATAAACTCTGTTTTAGAGTATTTTTTTAATCTGTTAAGAATAAATAAAATAAAATGAGATATTTCAAGAATGTACAAATTCTTATACAAACACTTAAAGATGTACCAACTTGTCAAACACCTGACCTACAAACATCTGTCAACCACCAAACCAATATTCAATTAAAATGCATGGATAGTCGATCACATCAATATAAATCATCATCTACCGTGTCAGAGTCCTTATAACATATTTTTAGTCAAAACAATACACACAAACCATCGTCTAATACAACAAGAAGCCAGAAACACATTACAAAACAAATATTAGCTTCTTAAAATTATATCTGACATATGAAAGTCACAATGATGAGAACACATTATTAACCACATGGTAAAAAGCATTAACAATTGGGGTTGCAGTATTTCAGATGAAACAAAAGTTGATTCAACTGTGGATATTTAAAACTAGTTATATGAGTGCAGTACTTTTGCACCATTCCATTTCTTACAAGTAAGGAGAAGGTCTGTGATAAATAATTTAATTCGGCTACAGTTGTTGTTGGGCGTTTCATCTGCGTCTCCAGGCAATTGTACAAACAACTCTTGAATGCAGTGGATCAATCAGATTTTATGCACACATGCATACACCATATCCTGACAAAAACACTTCACAAATACATATCATAACTTATTATTCATTAATTACCTCAACGTGCTGCTACATTCATTCACCTTTACATGCTACAAAATACAAATAATGCAACTATGAAACATATTTTTCTCACAATACATTCCCATAAAAAAGTATTAAGCTGTATATTTTTTAATATTTGCATTAACCTTTTGCATTATTTATTTTATTATTTGCTGATAAAAAAAATTAATAACGTATCATAAAAATGTTATAAACAATACGTAAGAAAATCATTTAATAAAAAACCAAAACAACCATTCTGTTTATGCTGTCTATAATAAACACAATCTTTCAAAGTGATTACATGTTAGTAGAATCGGATAAACGTGAATTCTTAATATAATTATTATTATTATTATATATTTATTTTTTTAATTGAAAAAAAAATACAAAAGAGTGTTAAAATCTTTTACATATAAACAAAAATCATTCAATCATATAGACTACTTCATAAGTTTATTCATTCATGACCCTAACAAAATTAAAACTCAAATTATGAAAATCAAATGCTATTCGTAATACACTTTCCAAAAATTTTACCCTATTCCACCCTATAATATGAAAGAGATAAAAAATAAATAATTACTATATTAATTAAATTATATATTATTTTAAAATTAAAAAAATATTAGTATTTAAAATAATTTTTATTATTAATAATAATTTCTAAATTATTATCTATTTAACTACTCAAGTTTTATTTATGAAATTAATAATTATTTATTTTTTAAAATATCTAATTTAGTCAATATAGTAACTTATTATTATTTTTTTAAAATTAATTTTTATTTAATGATTTTTCTATAATATAACCAAAATTGTACAAAGAGAAGCTTAAAAAATTTATTACTGTTTGACACTCTTTTATTTCTCTCACTTCTACTTTACAACCCTTTTAATAATAAAATATTATATTCAACTAATAAAAATTAAATAAAATAAAATAATATTATTATTAATTGTCAAGTGTAAATTTGAAAAAATTACACTGTCAAAGTATCATTCTCCGTATCTATAAATTTTCAAGCCAAAATGTTACATTCGAGGAAAATGTTACATTTTAAAAGAGATATTTCTATTATTTTTCACTCAAGAAGAAATCAAAACCATGAATATTATTTTTCATTTTCACCCGTACAATGATCATATAGTCATTCTTAAATTTAACCAATTATAAATAATGAGTTTTTTAAATGAGGAGATCGACAAGAAACTTAATAATAGATTAAACTTCATTAATTAGTTTGCATATACCATAAGTCAAGCCAATAATATTGCATAAGAACTCATAAAATACCTGCATTAATGATATAATTAGCTAGGTATATGCTTCAAAGAAAAGCATTAAGAAAAATATTGCAAGGGATTTGTAAGAACAAAAAAGATAACAAGATGAATGAGTCATTGATGAAGACATTGTCGACAAACTTCAGTGGAGGTGGACTCATTTGTCTGTTGTTTTCCACCGTACAAGTACATATATATGAAGAAATGACCTTAAACTTAAATAATGGTTCAACCAACCATGCATGTACTTCTTCATAGGATTATATGCATACCTTACTAATTGAAAATAAGATTAATTTTAATTCATAGGATCATTATCATGTACTTGTTCATCAATGTCTTGTATTTTCGGTTGCATATATAATCTTTCTAAGACAACTAGTCCCATAAATTAATACAGATAAAATAATATCTGTATTAATATTCTCTCTCTTTGATTGCTTTGGTAAGCCATAAATTTGGAGGTAGAAATAATTGTTTATTCAACGGAGTGGTAGACTATTTTGAAGTTTTCTCCTTGGATTAAGTTAAGGTTTGATTTTGGATCTCGTCAAATGTACCATCAATGAGTTTCTTGTTCTCTGATTGGTACCTTGAACCTTTGGTATGTATGTATACTCAATTAATAGTTGTTGATAGGACAATGAGGTTAATCTTTGAATTTTAAATCGTTTTTTAGCTAGTTGTAACAGGATAGCCGGTTGGAGTTTGCTTGAAGTGTATATCTTTTCTTACTAATAAAAAAAACAGATAAAATAATATCAGACAATTTTTGGTTGTGAAGAGTTTATAATTATAATAGACATTACATTTAAAAAAATGTGTGCAATAAAGATTGAGAAGAGAAAATGATAGGCATTGACATATACGAGAACTGATAAAAGAGCAGCAGGGTGAATAAAAATGAGAAAATGCAGTGAGAAAAGGTAAAAGGTGAAAAGTGTAGAAGCTATAAAAACTAGTAATAGTATTTTTGATATTATATATAAGAATTAGTAAATGAGGAGAAGTAGTGAGTGAGAAGTTGGGAAGGGAAATTAAAGGCAATGTATTATTATATGGTGTGATGAGGTATGTTAAGTACTGTGTGTGTCTTTCTGACTGTTACTATTTTTCCTTTTAGAAAATGAAAAGAGATCTTTCTTCCCTATAATTCTGCTCAGTTCTCTCAACAAACAGGTGAAAAAAAAAGGGATGTGCAGAGAAAGTGTTTTGTAGTACAAAACACTGCTCACTTCCCATCTCATCATGACTTGTGATATAATTAAGGACTCTTCTTTTCACCAGTTAGATTCGGCAATCTGCATGTATATATAAAAATGTGTTTAGGTCCTCATCTGACTTCATGTTAGATACTTCCCAAGGTAGTATGCACATCTTAAATGTTCATCAAATTCAATGCCATTACCAAAAAATATAATAAATTATTTCCTTCCACATCAACTTCCTCAATCATCATGGCTACTACAGTTCTTCTAGCAGATCACACAAGTCAACACATATACACAAAACCTGCCTCTTCACCCAGATTTGACTCTCTTTTTTCTCTTTCTGTAGTCAAACACCATTCACAGTTTGATATTGAAAAGAGTGGCATCAAAAAGTTTAAAGGTTACCATTGAGGTAACGAATCGTAGTATTGTTTAAGGAGAAGGGTTGAGGTATCGCCCAAATATATATGTATTAATTTATTTTGTTTTGATGATGTTTCAACCTCAAGTTAAAAAGGAGTATGGTTTGGGTTAATCATCACATTTGATAAATATTGTTCGTTTAGAAAATTGGTGTTTTTTCAGGATTTTGTCCTTAAAAAATTGAAAGAATAAGAGTATATAAATTGTTTATGACCTCGACTCGTGAATGATGTGAGAGTATATTAACGAATTGATAAAAGAAAAATTGAAAAGAGTGACAACTAATATTGTTGTGTCATCTTCAAGAATTTGAAATCCCACCACAGATTTCTATCTCCTAAACCAAGCCAATTATGTTCATTCATCCATATACATGAACACAATCTGGCAATCAATTTGAGGTTCCATCATACAAGACTTTGAAAAAACAATTCTACAGTAACAAACAACAAAGCACCCTCTTTCCTCAATAACTTATTTTTTACACAACAAGGAGAAGAAAGAAAAAGACATTAACTACTGCATCTGATAAGAAACAGTGAGTTAAAATAAGTAGGTGATGTTTTGACCTAACACACAAAAATGAAGAAGAAACAATCTCAGACTTTAGTGATGCACAAGTGAAATAAACAAGTAATTTGATGCTGGGTGGGAGTAGTGTTATATATATATGTATAGGGATAAATTGTGAAGTGGATATATTAAACCTTAACATATACTTTTGCAGATAGTTGTGTTGTATGGTGGATGTGTAACACATAGAAATAGACATAGACATAGATGATTGTAGAGTTTGATATAGAAGGGGGTAGCTAGAAAGCTAGGTTGGTTTTGGTTTAGATTCAAAAGGAGATAAAACTGAGTTTGAAGTGATGAAAAGCCCCACCAAAAGAGAAAGAGAGATATAAATAAAGACAATCCCTGAATACCGGCGTGGTGTTAACATCAGTCCAACTATGGAAGACCCCACAAGTAAATGCAACATATAAAAGCGCATGTGAGGGAGCAAAGGTGATAAAGGCCACAATGAAGACACAGAGAGAGAAGAGTACACACACATTATGACTTATTAGGACCACTCCTTCTTATTTTCAGATGCAGAGAGGGAAACAACAGTCGAATTTAAGAAACATCGCCCCACACCTCAATAAACTTTGAAAACCACACTTTCTACACTCACTCTTCTTATTATATATGCCAACCTTCTCACAAACCCTTCATCACCAAATCTTAACAACTTTCTCTACTTCTAAACCCTCTCACCCTCACCTTCACTCACCATGCTTAACATACACCACCTTCAGGTAGGGTTTAGGAACCAGACTAGGTTTTTGAAATTTAATTCGTTTTTAGCTAGATTTGGTAGGATAAATAATTGAAGTTATTTTTTAGTTCTATGTTTTTTTTTTTGTTATTTAGAAGTTAGACCAATCACTATATTAACTAAATTCACTACAAGAAAATCATGAAATAGAAACCAATTTCTAGAAACCAAAATAATTAGTTGCAATAGTAACTAAATTAGAGACCATTTTAGAAATTAAAAAGAAATTTGGTTTCTAAATTAGTTTCTATTATTTTCTATTATTGTTAAATAGTTCCTAAATTGGTATCTAATTAGCAACCAATGTTTTAGAGACCAAATTTAAAAACTAAATAATTGGTATGTAAAACCTTAGTTGCTAATTAGATACCAATTTAAAAACTATTTAACAATAATAGAAAATAATAAAAACTAATTTAGAAACTATTTTTTTTTTTAGTTTCTAAAATGGTCTCTATTTTAGTTCCTATTGTTACTAATTATTTTGGTCTCTAAAAATTGGTTTCTATTTCATGATTTTCTTGTAGTGATTAGATAATATTTTAGAGTCTAAAAAAATTATTGGTATCTAGAATAATTTTTATTATTCATAAAATTTATAAATTAGTTTCTAAATTGGAATCTAATTTCCTATTAAAACTTTAGTTACTAATTACTTTAGTTACTAATTACTTTAGATTCTAAAGTTGATAGCTAAAATCTAATTATATAATTAGATACCAATTTAGAAACTAGTTTATAAATTTTATTAAAAATAGAAACTAATTTAGATACCAATAATTTTTTTAGTTTTTAAAGTAGTATCTATTTTAGTTAATATAGTGACTAATTATGTTTTGTTTTTAAGATTAGTTTCTATTTAGTGATTTTTTTAGTGTTTATTCTATTTTTTTTACTAATAAAAAAATTGTCTCTCTCATTCTTTCTCATGTGTTCATCCCAAACAAATTTTCTTTTAATTTTTCTGTGGTGACAGTTTATGTTCTTGTATTGTTTATTTTGTCTATGAAAGTTTATGTGATTGAATGCATTAAAGTAACTACAAGATTAAAATAACACTAATAGAAGTATGTATTTATTAATTGTCTATGAAGAATATATTTTCACATCATGACAACAAGATTTGAAATTTACATATAGTATTAGTCTGATTTTTGTTAACTCTTTCTTCAGATTGAGATGCTTTTTTTGTATTTCCTTTTTGTCTATGAAAGTTTAATTTAAACAAGTTATTAAAGTTAGGATAAGGTTAAAATAACACTTACAGAAGTAATAATACTATAGATAGTCTATAAGCAAGATTCTTATATTAAGAATGATAGTACTAACAAGAGATGCCAAGTTTAGTTGTTATTCTTCTCTTAGGGATAAATTTATTTCATAATTTTTTCTCTCCATGGAAATAGAAAGTAATTCTGAAATTAATTTGAGAATATTATAGTTCTTCTATGCCCTGCAAGTTTTCAGTTGGGATAAATAACAAGGTTTTTCTTAATTTAATAAAGAATCATTTTAAAATGACATGAAGAATCTATTACAAAAAAAAAGTTATATTCCATTTATACAAAGCCATATAAACTTCCAAATTTCAGAAATCCTTTATAATTTGATAAAAGAGACTTTGAATTTACATTTTATATCTTTGTTTTTCTTGTTCTTAAAAACCCTTTTATTAAAAACACTCTTAAGATGTTTTAATAGTTTGTTTATTATTATTTATTGATCTTTAACTATGTTTTCAATCCTTAAAATTTGAGATAAATTCATTCCTATGAAAAAAAAATAGTTTCTCAAATCCTTAAAAAGTACACTGTTAGTCTCAACAATGAAAATTAACAAAGTGATAGAAATATAATATTACATTATCATTATACTTAAAAAAATCATTAAATACTAACCAATAATTACTCACTATTTTGATTAAATTATATACAAATTTAGAGACTAAAAAATGATTATCTAATGTGATTTCTATTACTAATAAAATATTTTTAAATAGTTTCTAAATTAGTATCTAAATTAGTTACCAAAATTTAGTTACTAATATTTTAGATTTTAAATTAGTCTTTAATCGTACTAATGAAAACTAATTTAGAACATAAGTAGTTAGTAGTTAAAACATAGAAAGTTAGACACCAATTTAAAAAATATTTTATTAATAATAAAAATTATTTTAAATATTAATATTTTTTTAATTTATAAAATGATATTTAATCTAGTTAATATAATAATTAATTATTTTTGTCTATAAAATTAGTTTTTATTTAATAATTTTCTTGTTTATAATGTTGTTGGACATCTTCACTTTGAAAAATCAATTTTAGAAAAAAGGTAGTCAAATTTCATAAACTAAGAAGATAATTAGAGGGTTCTTGATCCTAGAATTAATTTGGAACCCCACAAAGAATGGACGGTAAGAGAAGTAATAGTTTTGAAGGTAGAGAATGATGAGAGAATGGGAATCCTAGTCCCTTAGCTAGGGTCATCCCTAGAAGCTACCCATCTCTGGGTCTTAGGAGGTGCCAAGTTTTTTATTGATTAAATGATGAAAATGTACAAAATTGTAGGACCACAAACAAGTCAATGCTTCAATGTAGAGTAGGCACACCCACACACAACATTGGTTAAGTAAGTTTCATCCATGTGATTCTCACCTACACAAATCAATTTCATCTTCACCTTCTCTGCAACTTCACAACTCCATGCACTCTCATTATCACAACTTTCTCTTATGGAATGTACCATTTTCACCATTATTATTCCATCCTCATTATCACTACAAATCACCATTTTTCATCACACAAACATGCTTCTAATAATTAACAATTTGTGTCCCACTGTTTCCATTTTCATCACTCTGCTTCTTTTAAATATGGAAGTTTCCCTGTTCACTGCCCTTTTTGTCCTTCTGAAAATTCAGAAATGGAATCTTCAATTGGCTTTACTTCAAATGTTGGTGTCAATATTTGTCCATACTTTTGTTTCAGGTCTCAGGAATAAAAGGGAAGACTCTTATGCTAATTCTAATCATGATGGTGATGGATTTAAATTTCAACTTAGAAATATATATCCCCTTTTAGACTATTTATATGTTGTCACAATTTACATTTTGAATCATTAATTTGTCAATTATACCATTTTTGGACTATGAAATCTTACTTCAAAAAATATCTATGGTTTGTAATAGATATGAGTCCAATTTTTTTCTTTTTTTCTTCAGCAGCAGTTCCTTATAAACTACTAGAAGATTTTCAGTGATTGGAAAAAGAATCTGACCCACTTGGCTCAATCATAATGTTATTTCAAGATAGGAAAAATTGGAATGGTGAATTGAACTTGTAGGGAGTCTTTCAATAATTCCAATCAACCTTTAAATTAAGACGGTTGAAACTGTATCAATCTTTAAATTAAGGTAACTTATTATTTTACTAATTTAAGGATAATTTATTGATTTGATATAGTTTTAAGTATTGAACTTTAAGTTTAACTCAACCTTATAAAATTTGTTTATAAAGGCATTCACTTATATACTATGAAAAAAAATTATCTCTGGTATATGTGGGATCTCCAACACGACACACTTTCTCATGTTGATATTTGTCAACTTGTGTGTAAGATTATATGTTTATTAGTAGTTCGATAGCGACCAAATAGTGGGTGACCTGATAAGCTCAACAAACTTTCGCTAATATAGACTCTAAATAACTCTGATACCATATTAAGAGTGGACTTTAAGCCCAACTCAACTTGTACATATCTCTAGTCAATGTGGGATCTCCAATACACCTCTGCATGTCTTGTCAACTCGTTCATGACTATATATTTATGGGTGGTCTTGATGATAAGTCCAACAACCTTATACTATAATAGATTTTAAATGTCCTTATTTCCAACCTAACTCAACATGTCCTTATTTCTAATTGATGTGAGAGATCTTCAATACTAACTAGTTTCATGAAAGTTTTAAGTTTTATAAAAAAAAAATTGAAAAGTTACAAGAAATAAATAGAAGGTTGAAAGGAATTGATTTATGTAATAAAATAAAATAAAAATTACTGTATTTAAACATGTCCTAAATTAACTATTTTAAATTTAATTTCGTATTAGTAATAGTAATAACTTAATTTAATATATTATCAAATTTTCCATGTATATATTATTTTATATGTTACATAAATAACTTAATAAGTTAACTTTATTTTAAATTAGTTTGTTTTACATTCATTTCTTTAATTAATTAATTATTGTCTAATTATAATTTATTTTCTTAATTCAAAATCTATTTTTAAAGGTAAATCAGATTGGATTTTAGTTATCTAATGACCAAGTGTCTTTAAAAGGAAGGCAAAAGAAAAATCAAAATTCAGCTCTTGCAAAATGAATATTTAACTTACTAAAAAAAAAAATCATTAAATAAAAATTAAATTTAAAGATAAAAATAATTAATCACTGTATTAACTAAATTAAATATTACTTTAAAAATTAAAAATTATTTATATCTAAAATAATTTTTATTATTAATAAAAATTATAAAATAATTTTTAAATTAATATTTAAATTAGCTATCAAAGTTTTAATTAGTAATATTTTAAATTTTAAATTGATTTTAATTAGTCATTTGAAAATTAATTTAAAATATAAGTAGTTAAAATTTTGTAACTAATAATTAAATATTAATTTAAAAATTACTTTAATTTTTTTATTAATAATAAAAATTATTTTATATACTAATAATTTTTAAATTTCTAAAATAATCTTTAATTTAGTTTAATATTAATTAATTATTTTAATCTCTAAAATAATTATACTTTTTATTATTTTGTTGTAGTGACCTAATCAATAAATGTATTATGTTGATAAATAATAAAAGGCAAGATTTGTTACTTGAGAATTTGTTTATGCATATATATATATATATATGTACCTTGTTTGACCATGCAATAAAGGAGTGGATCACAAGACCCAAAGCTCATTTCTTGAAGTTTGAAAGTGTCAGAAGAGAAGGCTCTTTCTTCCATTCTGATATAATGTGTGGTGTAGACTTTATCATCTCATCTCATGTACCATTATGCACTTCATATTCATTTTACCTCTTTTCTTCAATCTTCTTCAAAAGATGCCAAAATCATTGTACTCCTGCTTTTTCAATCTTACAACCAAATCATACAAAAATATTTTTATTTTGATTGTTTGCAACCAAGTACTCTCAGATCTTTTAGTGTCGTATCAGCACCACAATAGATTAGATCAGCATCAAACAACACCATAAGATGCTAACTCAACCATCAACATCTTAATTGCCACCACTTTCTTTTTCCTCTTTATTCATTTAACAAGCTTGTCTCTTTCGATTTAACTACTTTTAATTATCAATGAGAACATTAATATTGCACAGTTGAAAGCAGAGAGATTAATTCCTTGTGCATGTTTAGAGAGAGGTGTGAATGAAAATAAATAAGCCTTTTAATTATTTTTTATGAGATCAGTATAAAATTAAAAATCATATTAGGATTATTATACTATTTTTACATAAATCCGAAGTGGATTGATTAGTCCGACCCAAGAAGTAAATTGGGTTAATCACTAGATCATTTTAAATTCATGAAAAATATGTTATGTGTGTGATAAGATTTACAATTAGAAGAGAAAAAAAAATGAAATATAATTTATGATGAGATAGGAAAATATAGAAAAAAAAATGTCTTACAAATCATATTGGGTTACGTAAATTGAGCTTGATAAAACTTAGATCCAACAGCATGTAATATTTGTCTTATGTTTTTATTATATTCCCATATACTAAACCCTAAATCCACAATGCTTTGACTTCATCTAGTTTTCACTTTTTCCTCCATTCTTTCAATATTTTTAAGAAATAATTATATAATTTTTCCTTTGAATTTGTGTGTCCTATTTACTAATATGTATCTTTTTTTATATAACCTTCTCTCTTTACATTGACAACTTGAATCATGTTATCCACTACACAACACATCTTTTACATACTTTCTTTCTCTGAATGATTCTCAGCCTACTATTACCAAATAATAATAATAATAAACATTCTCATCCCATTCCATTTAGATTTTGTTTGTGCACTTCCATAATTGCTTCTCTAACCTCATAAAACTATATCCCATATTATATTATATTTCAAAACAAGTAATCCGAGATGTTTGCAAATTGAGCAACTCAAAGTTTTTAAAATATATTCTAAATTATATAAATACATAATAGATATATTCAAAATTTTATTATCTAAAACTATATAGTAGAGAATTACGTAATCCTATTTCAAATTAGACAAACCAAAATGTTATGCCAAATTACCTAATTAGATTGTGTAATCTTATTACAAATACACAATCTAGAATATTTTTCCAAATTACATAATCTTATTCTCTTTTACACAATTCAAAATTATATTCTACATTCCGTAATATGAACGTTACCATTTACAAAACCTGACCCAAATATATTATAAATCTGGCCCAAATATTATAACAGCACATAATTATATTAGGTTATTTCTCCTTTGCACAGATCAATTCTGATTTGCACCCATATTGTTTTAAAATCTCAAATTGTTCTTGTTACCTTTTTCAGATTTTCGCATCTGGAATGAGAAAAAAAAGTTCTAAATTCTTCCTGTATTACTGATGGTCATATTCAGAAAGCTCATCTCAATTCTGAATTTGCATATCTGGAATTGCTTTATTTGTGTTACAGATATGGATATCCAGAAGATTAAGAGTAAAATAGACATTTTTCTGTGCAGGGGTGCATATCACAATTGATATGGTGCATGGAGAATTAGCCTTATATTATATACTATGGGAGTGAGAGAAGAAAGTATGAGATGAATTTAGGAGTAGAACAGAGCAAGACCCTAGCAGAGCATATGAAGCCCATTCAACTGCGTAGGGCTAGAATTGGTTTTGTAAATTAATCTTACAGATAAAACGACTAAAAAAATTGGTTGACTTGAATTTTACTAAGTTATCTTTCTTATCTGCTTTCCCTTGAAACACTACAAATTACAGTTAAATAAATGGACTTATTATCACGGGATAATAGTAAAATATATAAACAAGGATTATTCACATAAGCATTTCTGTATGGAGTAACAAAAATATTATAGAACTTTAACAATCCTAACCATCCACAAGACGGTAATGCAAACAAAATTGGTAGGTAATGTATTTTCCTTGTAAGTCCACCCGAAAGGAATCATCAGAGCCTCTTGAGATGCTGAGTTTTGGAACTGTAGTTCTCTTCAATATGTGTTTTGGAACTGTAGTTCTCTTCAATATGTCGGGTAAGAAGAGAGATTCCATAATGTGAGCCACTCGAGGCAGCATAATAGGATGTTACAGTGAGTTGAGTGAACTTTGGAAGCACATAACCTAAAAATTCCACATGTATCCACATTACTATAAGGTATTTAAAGCATATAGTATCATCGCCACAATAAACTACAAGACTTAATATTAATACACCTCTAAGTGATTTTTCTTATGAAAAGTGTATGGCATACCACATGGCAAATAACATATGCTAGTGTAAACATCAGTTCAAACCTATAAGCAATATTGATAAAAGAGTCTGCATTTCAAGTATCAATTACCAAATATTACATCTTAATACTAAAGTAGTCAACTGAAACAAATAAAGTTGCAATTGCAGCAAAGCAATGCCATTTAGGGACACCAACTTCTGCAAAGCTCCACTCGAGTCACCTAATGGGGTTGCCAGAAGTTGTGGCATGAATTGTCATATGACCTAAACACAGCATTACAACCACAATGATTCCTCAAAATTGGAATCTATTATGTCTTTTTCATTTCTTTTTAAACAAAATCCCTTTTCTACCCTCTCTGGAGCTGGCAAGATTTCTATTTTTTAAATTTTAGGTAACTCCGTTTTGTTCTCCAAACAGTCAGGCGTGCATAAGCGGTCAATTGGTCATGACTGCAGGTTGCAAGATGGCAAGGGCTGAACTTGTTAGGACTTACGATACAGGACAGAAAAGCAAAATACTAGGGAAAACGCCAAGAACTGAAAGAGAACTCCCCAGTATTATTGTTAGCTTCAATGAAATATGCGTAAACGACTTTGGAGATGAAGCTCTGTCCCCCCTCACCACAGTAGTATTGCAAAATTCAAATGGACCTCTCCCTCTCAAACCCACCTGACACTACCCCTAATAGCACAACAAACTGTTTAACAACCAGCCAGCTCTGCTCAGCCTAACATTTCTTGATTCTCCGCTAGATTTCCCTTCTTCACTCCTCTGGTAAACCCTGCAAACTTCAGGCCGCGTATCATTAACTCTCCTTCAAATTCATGGTCCCTATCACAGCCCTCCACTTGAATAATTTCCTTGTCCTCAAGACAAAATGTGGCAACTAAGTAATCAATAGATTTTCCCTTCCATTTCACTAATCACTGGTGTACAGCCTCTCCATGCTTGAGGTTGTAAATTCTCACTTTCGTCTCTAAAAATTGTTAGGGTTACTTACAGTACTCCCTAAGATTTATAAATTACGGCATTAGTCCTTGATATTCAAAACTGAAATATCATTCATCCCTGACATCAGTTCACATCAAGTTTAAAGAGACATACCTGAGGTAAATGGTGAACCTTCAACCAATTTTTATTTGTAATCTTCCAATGCTCATCAGGCTGCAGCCCACTCAAACAAAAGTTTATATACTATTATGGCAAGTGGGATGACCTGGATGAACTTCAATGTTTTGATAAATTGTTCAATAGACCCTCTTTGCCTCAAGTCAAAAAACTCTTTGAAAGGATTTTTGAATTCCCTAATGTATCAAGCTACTAAAAGCTCTCTTGAATTTTCCCCGTGTAGGATGATAGAGATCGGAAGGAATAAGGTAAGAGATTGAATCTTACTACAGGAAGACAAACTCCCTGTTCCACACTCCAGCAGAGAAATACTACTCACCTTAGTGGCCCACACTATCCACATCTGTTCCTCATAAACCATCCAGTCCCTCACTTCCTCACAACTTGAGCATCACTAACTACCATCTCACTTACCCTTTTCTTTCTTCTAGAATATACTTTCCAATTGGCTGGATTTTTTTGGCTTAAACTGGAAATGTGATCCACTTCCCTGTTGGGCTCAATGGCCTTATCATTAGAAGATCCTATTTGCCAGAAAAGGTTATACCAGTGGATTGTTGACCCTTACATGCTTAGCTTAAGCAACTAATCCTTAATGAACATCCAGGTATTTTGGACTTCGAAATAAACTTCAACTCGACTTATCCATCCAACAGGTTATAGGGAGCTTCACCTTTCTAATGGATATACAATACTCCTCCATATGGTGTACCTTGCATCCCAACTAAGAAGGAACACACCTACCGTTAATTTCCAGCTGCGGAAACCCCAGTATTTACTTTTCAGTGAAATATACAATTTAAACCTAACTTAAACCAACAAAACCAGCTTATAAAATGAGGATTATCTCCACTTACATACTATATTTTGGCATTATTTCAAGTTGAAGTGGAACTTTGGCTTTTCTCCCAATTCAGATGATTATAGGTAGTAAAAAATATCGTCTCTTTTGTTACTAAAACTAATGTCTTTGGTATTATCAGTTAGACCTTTAACTTCGGATGCGAGTAATGAGTTTTTCATGCATTTTCAATTATAGTTAGATGATACGTTAGTTGTGATTGTAAGGCTATTTTTCCTATTTCAGTCATCATACATGCATCTATATTTGTTTGAATATTATTTCGTATACTGGGATCTTGTACTCCATGTTACTAGCACACATACTTGTGTCCTATACCCAAGGTAGTATCCTTGGAATAGGAAAAAGCAAAAATAAATGGGGTATAACGTATCATTTCATGCTTCCTTTTATGTTAAAGCCAATGCCGTGCAACAGTTGTCAAATACTCAGCTATGACTCTGTGAGCACTATTAGAAATATAAGGAACCAAATTTAAGCCTAAGATGTAGGCATGTGCAGAAGTTACCTCCAAATGCAGCACTTAAGCCAGAGAATATCAACAATGGAGGAATCTGTGAACAAATCATCAAATAAATAAGTTAACTATAGAATAAAACCCAACTCTATGGTACATGACGGCATCTAATATGCTAAGTATAAAGGAAAGCGTAAATAAGTTGAAACCAAATTCAATACAAAGTTTATTCAAAGCATCAACAAAGCATAAAGCCAGGTAATTTTAATTTGCAAAGCAAACTCAAAAGTCAATCAAGGTCTACATACCCCGACTACAAAAGGAAGCCACTTCGGTCCCTTCAGACCCTTTTGAAGATATGGTAAACCTACAACCAAAGATAATTAGCAATATCCTCAACAAAGAAGGAACGTGAATTTTAATTTTAATCCATAAGCAGCACAGAGGATTTAACATCGTCTCTAGATTTTATAATACAACAACGACGACAAAGCCTTATCCCACAGCGTGAGCGCGGCTACATATGCATCCAACGACAGAGTTTGGCTCGATTACAAACCAAAATTTCAAAAATATTAAAATGTCCAATTAAAATATAATTCCTAACTAAAAAATAAATAGTTAAGACATTAGATACCAAATTTAATTTAATCTCCTATGGTTTACCGCAAAGAAGAAAACAGATAATTAAACTTACCTGTATTCAAACTATGAACTGCACTAAGCATACCACCAATCCCCGAGCCAGCCTATTCAACGGCAAACACAAAGACAATAAGCATCAAGAAAGAACACTCATAAAACAAACGTAAAGTCAGAATTCGAACCTTGAATTCAAAAAACAAAAATCGCAATTCTTCATTAACCTCAAAGGCATTAGAATATTAAAATCAATAGCAATGATACGATAACCTCAAAGCGGACCCAATTGGGAAGAGAGGAACTTACGACAGCAGTGGCGTCGTGCAAGACGGGAGTGATGGTCCACTCGCCCCTTTCCTGATCGCAAAACAAAGACAATTTGGTTGAGTCAATTCATCGAACACCTTAAGCGCAGTTAGAAACAAGGACGTTGAGAAAAAAGAGAGTGAGAAAAATACTAACGGAATTAGGGTTGAGGAGAGAGAGACAGCGCGGGCATCGAGGGGAACCGAGGCCAGGGTTGAGGGTGGGATCGTGGTCCAGATTCCCTGTTCTTAGCTTCTCTTCGTAGACCTCTCGAGTACCCATTCTTCTCTCTCTGCGTGCTACTTCGATCTGTGTTAGTCACTGAAAAGGTTTAGAAAGAAGAAGAAGAAGAATGAAAATTCGCATTTTACTGTATTTAAAATCTATTTATATTTTCTTTATGATGTGTTTATCTTTTAGATCATATTTTTATTTTATGAGATACACATAAAAAGATGTTATAACAATATTTGAATAATATCTCTTTATATCTTACGATAGAAAATTTATTCAAATACTTTTTCAGAATAAAAATATATATTTCCCAAGTTGTAAATTTTCGAAAAATAAAATAGCTCGATAAATGTTGTTAGAGGTAATCTTTCTATAAATTAAAAGTGGATTCCATGAAATGGGTAATTTAAAAAAAAATATAATTGGATAAGTTGTATTTATAGAAATGATTTTTAAATAAAAAAATTTATAAAAATTTTATTTTTTTTAAGAAGAAGTCGTGATTTTTAATTTTTTTCATATTTTCATTGAAGTAGCACGTTTTTAGATTTTATTTATTTATTTTTTAATTATATAATTTCTTTCATAAGTCTTGCTTCAAATTATGTTTTTAAAATGCTACTGCTGAAACTATATTCATTAAAAGTACCTTAACTTAGCAACAAGAAAATCAATCAATATTTACTCAAGATTCAATTAACCACAAAAAGATTAAAAAAGAGCAAAAAATTATTAAGAAAAGAGAGAAATTATCAATAAAAAATATATATATAAAAAAAAAACAAAGAGCATAAAATAAATTATAAATAATTCCCATGGTTTTATTTAGAATGACCTTATTAATCATGTTTTTCTTCTTTCTAACTCATATAAATTCTCTTCCAATCCATTTTACAAATAAATCCTTCTTTCATCTCCTTCATATAATTTAGGTTGAATATTAATTAGGATGAAATGTTTAAATTAGGATAAACTATTTAAATATCTTATTTTTTATTCTAATTCCTAAAAATATAAACAAATTTCACACAGTACAAATTTCTTTCTTATTATATCATTATTGTACTTTATTTGTATATCTGTATATTGTTTATTTATTTAAAACATACAAAATTTATACGAAACTGAAAACACATCACTAACATTATCCATACATTAATATTTTATGAGGATTTTATCTTTAAAAAACAAATTAAAAGAAAAGAATTATATAAATTATAATTATTTGATTCATTGATTCATATCGATTCATTAAAATTATATAAAATTATATTGGATATAGAATTATATTTGTACCGACATCGAACGATCGAAGGTTGCACATTAAATAAATAAATAAACGTGGTTACAAGTGGAATATAAACCGTGTAACTTCAAATGAGTCAAAGACACTCGTAAAGCACTCTCTTAATATCATAATATCAGGAACCACAACCACTAAACAAGCATGTCTCTAGCAATCGGTTACTTGGCCCACACAGCTAAGACCCAAGTCAACCTATTAAAAGAACTTTTGAAAAGGAGAAATGTACGTTTTTAGATAATATCAGAGAAATTTAACTAAACACTAGCACTGACTTGAGCGTCAGAGTGCAATCGCAGGTACCCGCCGACTGAACGAGCGCGCAAGAAAGAAGAAAGACTTTTAATAACTATAATATCAACGTAGATCAACATCACTCAAGCCCGACATCCACACAAGTACAATATTGATATACCGAAATTAAGAATTATATTCAACATACCGGAATAACTAGTATTTATGTTTTTGAATTATTATAAATTTGTAATATTTAAATATTTAATAAAGTGTGAGATATTCCGGTTAGCTGCAAAACTATTTTTTACAATTTAAAAGAATGTGTTAAAAAATAAAGATAATTCAAAGGAACCAATAATAAAAAAACATGAAAAAGTATAATTTAGTGAAAACAAGTTGAATCCGAATTGACTTGGGAACATATTATTAGCAGAATTTAAAGAAGAAAGATAACTAAGAAAACGTGATTTGCAATAATAGCGTTTTTTAAAAACAAAAGCCTTCAGTAATGGAAAACATAAACGTTATATTCCACAACAGCTTCCAACAGACCAAAATAATGCGTCTTCGCCGTCGCATACCCGCGGGCAAACCGGAACAGCCCGCTGCCGCCGACCACCGGCATCTCCCTCACGGCCGATTGCACCGTGTTCCGCCCCAGCACGGCTAGGCTGCTCCCGTTGTACTTCCCCTCGGTGAACACGAAGTTCATGGCCATCAGAAACCCCAGCTCAGACGTCGACGCCGACGCGTAGATCCCCTGCGCCCTCCCGACCACTGCGGAGGCGGCGTCCGGGAGCTCCGTGAGCGGGTCGTCCATCATGACCACCGCGCCGAACATCGTCGGGGACTTCTCCGTGGCAGGTGCCGCCGCGACGCGCACCGCGGTCTGGTTGGTGCCGGCAACGACGTCGTGGAGGAAGAAGTGGAGGTGGCTGAGCTTCTGCGGCTGGTCGAGGCCTAAGGAGGAAGGGGAAACGGTTTTCACGAAACGGTGCGTTTTGGCGGTGGTGACAGAAGAGAAAAGGAAGAAAAAGAAGAGGGAAGTGAGCATTGTTTTGCGAAAGTTGTTTGAAGAAGAAAACTGTGAAATGAGAATGATTAAGCACTTCTCACATAATCATTGTTACAGAACCTTATAAATATGCTATAATTATTCTACATACACCATAAAAACTTATATAATTCACTCTTAATATTAAATATGAAACTTATTATAACTATGTTATAATCTACAATTTAATAATAATCTTGTCTCTAAATTATACTTTTGGTCCTCGTGAATTTTTATTTTGATAATTTATCTGTCTTTTTTATTATTAGTATTATAAGATATTAATTTAATTAGGTATATTTAAAAGTTTGCAAGGAAAAAAAGAAAAAGAAAATATACTTTTTCAGGATTAAATAAAAAAAACTAGTATATTTTGTAAGCACTAAAAAGAGTTATTTTAAATTTTATAGGAATAAGAAAAGGAAGATTTTTTTATAGAAACCGAAATAAAAAGGTCATTGAAAAATAATTTACTTAAAGAGTTCTATTGAGAGAGAAAAACAAATATGTAAAACCAAAAAGAATTTAAGAAAATATAGAAAGAATAATTTTTTCTTAATGCATTTTAAATATTCAGTTGTCTACTGTGTTTATAATGTTTGAAAGTTTGATCAATTCACAAATGTTAATAAAAAAAAATCTTAAATCCATATAAAATAAATATTAAGAAAATCATTTGATTATAGAATACAGTTTTATTTAAATGGTATAGGAAAAGTCTATTAGAAAAATATGACATTCCAATATTTTATCTAAATAAGAAAAAAATACAATTATCTCTATATAATACTATAAAAAATAAAATCATTTTTTTAAAGTAAAATAGTTAATAACACTTTTATGTATAAAATAGATACACAGTGAAAATATCACTCATATATTTAAATAAAAACAATTAACCAAATTATTTAAAGTATTACAAAACTATGTAATTTAGTTTTATTATAAATTGAAATCTACGGATATATGATATATATATATATATATATATATAATTTATTTTTTAATTTCATTTTTTATGTTTAATAATATGCACTTCTAAAGAACGAATATAAAAATATTACTTTCATTTCCTAAAACGTGCAATATTGAATTAGTCTTGATTAAAAAAAAGTCTATGAGTAAATTATAACTTATATAGAATTGTGAAAATGATCCATCATGTTTATAATTTTTAATAAATAATATATATTAATCTTAAAAATAAAGTTTTCTGAATATGCTTTTTCATTTAATAAGTATTTAATCAAAATTGATGCATCAGTATGTTATAATAGGTAAATGTGTATGTTTCTTCTCAACTCTTCATTTATAATTTTTTTACTTTTATAATGAAAAGGGTAATATTTTGACCAATTTGATCTTATATTCTCTAAATCAAAGTCTATTAAAATCCAAATTAAATCTACTTATTATTTAATTAATTAATAATTAACTTTTAAAAAATTATACACCATTCACTAAAAAAAAAAATATTAAATAAAAATTAATTTTAAACACCAAAATAATTAGTCACTACATTATTGACTAAATTATATATTATTTTATAAACTAAAAAATTATTGATATCTAAAATAATTTATATTATTTATAAAAAAATTATAAAATAGTTTTTAAATTGGTATTAGTTACCAAGATTTTAGCTATTAACTACTTATGTTATAAATTAGTTTCTATTAGCCTTTTAGAGACTAATTTAAAATATAAAATATTAATAATTAAAAAGTTAATAGTTAATTTAAATATCAATTTAGAAATCATTTTATAATATTTTACTAATAATAGAAATCACATTATATATTAATAAATTTTTATTCTTTAAATTTAAATTAGTATTTAATTTATTTTAGTCAATATAATAACTAATTATTATTTTTCTTTAAAATTTATTATTATTTGATGATTTTTTTTAGCAATTTTATAATCTAAAGTGTATGAATTTTTTGAAATATTGAAATTATTGATTCTAATTACTTCACACCAAACTAATGTAACAATTAATTATCTAATATATTTCCTTTTTTTCTTCTAAATAAATACCTTGATTTGGCTTAGGGTTAAGTAGATCACTTCACCGACACCCTCCACTAAACTTTTGATTTTGGATTTAAGTAAGACAAATTTTTTAATTAGTCTTAGCAAGCATCTTAAAATGGTTGGTTTAAGAATATTTAGTAACTTCTATTAAACATGTTTAACTTTTTAATTTATTAAATGTTTTCTTTAATACTTTTATTCTTGTAGCACTTTTAATTTTTTTATTAAAAAGGTTACTTCGCACTTCAAGCCATTCATTATAATAATAAATACTAAAATATGTAACAAAAGATTAAAAAACACCAAATCATATTTACAAATAGTGGGCAACAATAGTGGATATGAATAATAAGTAAACAAAAAATAAAGGGGACAATATTTTATCAATTAACCTGTGATTTAATTGACTCTCACATCACTTAAACAATTTAAATATGTTATTTTCTTCAACCCAGGTGTGTTTCTCTTCAATCAATCTATAATATATATATAAAGTGAACCAAACCACTACCAATATTTAAGGAAGGTATAAAGGCACACTATCACCATATATATATATATATATATATATATGTATATATATATATGTATATATATATATATATACATATATATATATACATATATATATATATATTCAAAATACATTGGCCTGACAAAAAAAGAACGTAAATGGTATGAAATGTGTTAATGGTTCAAATTTCATATAGGTGGCTTTATTTGTTAATATAATCTTAGACATAATAAACCTAATTTATAAAATGAAGATTGTTTTTTAATTTTTGCGTTTTTCATTTACTAATTACTAATATTTTTTTATTTATTATTGGATAAATTGACGTTAATGGTGCAATTCGTTTTTGTTATTATGAATATAATTTTTTTATTACTTATATAGGTAAGTTGTAGGGATAAAAAATGATTTTATCAACAAAATTGTTTTTAACCAATATTACTTTATATTTATGGGATATAAATCGTTATAGAAAATGATAAATTTGATTATTATTTTAAAGTTGTATGACACTTCAAAGAACATTGATGACCGTGTCAAATAACATTTCAAGACACTTAATAAATGACAGCAACGATAGTTACAATAGCCCTTTATGAGTAATATTCATTTTCTGGATTATGAAGAAAATATCTATGACAAATCAATATTACTTTTATCAACAAAATTGTTTTTAACCAATATTACTTTATATTTATGGGATATAAATCGTTATAAAAAATGATAAATTTGATTAAAAGTCTTAGGACACTTTCATAATTTTGTTAAGTTTAAAAATATGCTTGAAAATTTGTTTATTATATTCCTAAATGCTCATGACTTGAAGGTAGTGAATAATAACTTCATTTGATTTGATTTAAACTTTGTTTCAATTAAGATTTGCTTCAAATATTGTATTTGTTTGTGTAATGTGGATTATTTTACTCAAACTAATAGTTAAAATTTAGTTTAAGATTATATTTGGGTTGGATGCAAAATAATTTATAAAGTTACCAAAGTCGTGAAGTTGTCCCATAATTTTAAAATAATAATCAAAATCGTCATTATTTATAACGATCTTTATTTCGTATATACAAAGTCGTGTTGCATCGAAATGATCTTGTTAAATAAAATCATTTTCTATTCTCACAACTTATCTATATAAATATGTAATAAATAAAAATTACTAAGTAAATATATTGAAAAAAAATTACGTTAAAGTATTGTGTGTGTAATTAATGTGGTATGTAGCATTTTTTATTCAATCTAAATATGAATAAATAAATTGAATACTATATCTATATTTTAGTAAGTGTTGATAAGAGATTAAAAGGATTAATGGTATGATATATCCTAATTAATATCGTTATTCATTATAATTTTTCAAGCTCTTAATGGTACAATATATACTAATTTCTTTGTGACTGATAAGTGAAATATCAAGATTATTTTAGAATTTTTAACATAATAAGTCATTAATTATATTTTCAACCGAAATCGTTTAATAGTTTAAAAATAGTTCACAAATATTTGTTGTAAGATGTTTGTTAAGACAATTAAAAGTGTTACATGACCTACAAACTTAATAATGTAACACTTTCAATTTTTATACTAATTAATGTAAATTTATGTTAGGTTTTGTTTTCTTTTTCTAACCATAAATGATCTCATTAATTAAATTTAATTAAAAATATTTTACATTGTTACTTATAACTCACATTAGTAGATAAAGTCACTCTTAAGTATCATTAGTACACAAAATAACTTATAGTTATCTCTCCTAGTATAAAGCCTGAGCGTTACTAAGTTTTCACGAGTTCATAATGTCACTTGTGATCTTACAACAAAGTTGTTTACATGTAATTATAATGAAACTCCTACTAAATAGGATATAATCTACAAACACTCTTTATTAAAGAGGATACAATCTACAAATACTAATGACGGAGTTCGGCGATTGGCGCACCTAATAACAAAAATAATCACTATATTTCAATGTACAACAATGATAATTTTGAAGTCAAAACATGATATAATTAATTATTATAATTTTTTAGTAACTTAAACAATAATATTTCTTTTTATGTTTCCTTGTTCATGAAAGATTTAACTTTAACATGTATTTTTATGTAGATTTAATCTTATGTCTATTTAGCTTATTTAAAGAGAGAAAAGAATATATATATATATATATTATTTTATTTTTTTAAAGATTTTGCTTATCCAAACTACCCTCATACTTATTGAAAGTGATAACTCAAAAAAATATATATTCCTTTCTCTCTATAAACAACACTAAATTACTTAAAACATTATCAATAACATCCAATAAATCTATACACTATGCTTTTTAACCTAAAAATCTATGTAAATTTTGTTGGAACCATTACTATCAACTCAATGTGAATGTCTTTTTATATCTTTCTTTTACTAATCTACTTACATCATAAAACACAAAAGTTCTCTTTATATGAAACCCTTACAACAAGTTTTATTGATAAATAAAATAGATACATAAACTCATTTCTCTATCTAAACAACATCTAAGTATACAAGTTATCTCATCTCATTTCCAAATCCTTATGCATACATTATTTTCATAACCCAATCCTTATGTAAACACAGTAAAAACTGGATTGAAACTAATGCAGAATTGAGTCAGAAATTAAAACAATAAATGGTTTTATGAACCAGATTGAATGCAACATGTGTTTGAGATTCCACATCGACTAGAGATTAGAGTCTTTCATTGTATATAAGTAGGTGCAAACCTCATCCCATTGAGCCGGTTTTATAGGGTTGAATTAGGCTTAAAGTCTACTTTGTAATAACATGAATACACAGACATCTAAGTAAATCAGAAATGTTGGAGCTGTAATTGAAACGCAGTGGATGGAAACTGTAACTAACTAAAAACCAGAAAACCTAAAAACTGGAAAACTAATATAGAATGTAAACACAATTAAAACAGAATGGCTAAAGCATAAGAGAATCTGAATGTATATATATGAAAGGAAATGCAATGCTAAAAAACAAAAATCTGGAATGGCAAGAATGCATTGAAAATAGAATTGAAAACATGCAGAAATTGATTCTGATAGCAAGAATTAAGAAAACAGAAATTGAAAAGTAAGTAAACCAAAAATGGAAATGGATTATATTTAAAATCCTATATTAACTGCAGAAATGAGAAACAGAAACAGAAAATACAAAATTTTGAAAGTAAAATTGAATTGGAATCCTGAGAAGTCTTAATCAAATAGTGTAGAATGAAAACAAATGTGAAAACATAATGACTGGAAAAACTGGATCAGAAGCAGTGAATGAATTAAATGCAGAAAAACAGTCAAAGAAACTATATTGTTCTTACCAAAAATGAATAATATTCTTTGTTTTATGAAGAAAGTTGCAGTACCAATAAGTTTGCAACTCACAGCAGCAATTCCCAATCAATAATTGAATACTAAGAAGAATTGCAAGAATAAAAGCAAACTTGAAGCCAGCTGTTCTTGACATTCTTCACTTCTAGAGAGAATTATTCTCTTCATTGGAGTTAGCAGAAAATTAAAAAACCAGAATCAAAGAAGAAGAATTGCATCTGATCTGACAATGAGAAAAGAGAAAAAACTGAGAATTCTAAAAGGCTAAGGAAATGAGAAAAGAGTGAAAGTGAAAACTGCTTCATTAAAATTCTGAATTCTACAATGTCTCAAACAAAATAATATGGACCTAGTAAGTTGAACAGCAGTGGTAGCTTGTGAAAATACATTATTACCCCTACAAAAACATTATAAAAATGTACTAAATTGTTGCATTTGTTGCATATTTTGTATTTTGTACCGGTCGATACCAGATAAGTCAGACATTGGTGACCGATCGACCGTGATAAAGAACATTTCAATACATTTAATAAATGACAGTCACGACAGTTACAAGAGTCCTTTATAAGTCATATTCATATCCTAGATTATGTGAGAAATATCTCTGACAAATCAACTAAATACTGATTAACTGAAAAATGATTTCGATGATATTCTTTCAATACACCAACATACTTACCTACCAATATATCTTCCTGTAAATCAGGGATCACGATACACATCAGTGAACAACTGGTATTCAACCCATTACAACAATGGTCCTTAACCAACCCTATAAATAAACCTTTTGCAGAGGTGTAAGGTATGTTTTAGTCAGATTACAAATATACACTATTTACATAAATACTTACTTGATCGTCTGAGTACTTTTTCAGGTCAATTCCAACCGAACACCAACAATTGAGAAAAAAAACTTAAAGAAAAGAACAAGGAAATCACCGACACATCAACAATTTTACTATATAAATCATTTTTCCTATTCAGATAAGTATTTCATTCTTCATGTCTTTCTTATCTTCTTTTGCCGTTTAAACTCCAGTTATGTATTCCTCCAATTACCAATTGAAAATACTATCTACAAAGGTCAATCAATGAGTATTAGTCAATAGTAATTTTTTTTTTCAAAAAGTAAACTCAAGAACAAATAATTATAACAATTTATACTAAAATACTTATTTATCATGAAAAATACAAAGTGTACTATAGAAGCAAAGCATAAGAACAAAAAAAATAGTTAGAAAATGCAATTAATCTGTAAAAGAATAAAAAAAAACAAGAGTTGTCATATATCAACGAAGAAAACAAATATGAGTTTTAATATAAAATATATAACTATAGAATTAACATTTCCTTTAAAGGAATAAAATATAAAAATTAAATTAAACTAAAAATATATAATTAATATATTATAATATATAAATAAATTATTTAAAAAAACATGATTTGTTTTTGGGTTTATCCAAATATAACAAAACTCAATAAAAATGAATTTAAAAATGTTTGTTTTTTGGATTCAAACCTTTTATGGTTTTTAGACAAACTAAAATAAATTAAGTTGACCATGTCTCTCATTCTTACTATTGTGAACAATACTTGTATATGAATATTTATGTTTGTTTTTATAAATAATTGGATACTAGATTGAATCAAAATTTTGATATTTTTTTTTTATATTTATACTTTTTGAATTTTGAAATATAAAATTATTTTTATCTATCATTTTATCTCAAGCATAATATATCAGGACCAATTCTAAATCATTCAAACACTACAATGCTATATTTCACATCTTGGAATTGTTTTCACTTTTTTTATAAATATTTTGTAGCGGATATATTAATAAATGTTATGTGTTTAATTTAATACTGAAACTTCATTAGAAGTTACATGTATAACTAATTAAAATCTGAAAATATAACTAGATAATAAAAAGAAGAGCAAATTATATTCTTGTTATAATTATAAATAAAGTCATAAACATACCTACAAGCAAATCATGAAATAGAAACCAAAATAATTAATTACAATAATAACTAAATTAGATACCATTTTAGAAACTAAAAAGAAATCTGGTTTCTAAATTAGTTTATATTATTTTCTATTATTATTAAATTATTTATAAATTTGTATCTAATTAGCAACTAAGGTTTTTGCTACCAAATTTAGAAACTAAATAATTGATAGTTAAAACTTTAATTGTTAATTAGATACCAATTTAAAAACTATTTAACAATAATAAAAAATAATAAAAACTAATTTAGAAACATTTTTTTTAATTTCTAAAATGCTCTCTATTTTAGTTTCTATTGTAACTAATTATTTTGGTATCTAAAAATTAATTTCTATTTCAATATAGTGATAATAAATATTTAGAACTTATTAAACAAAATCTCTATAGTTAACAAGTTATTGATAGAAGTAATACCATAATAAATATGACTCACTTTCCATAACAAGTAAAATGATAAAGTTAAAATAACTTGTTTAGTTATTTTTACTAGAATTTTTACAACATTTTTAGAGAGTTATTTATAATAAATTATGACTAAGATCAGAAAAGGCTTCATGCAATTTGAGATATTTTGGAATATTCCAGAGTGCACCTTACGCACCAGAAAATTGAATCCAATAATTTGCCCTAAAAAATATCTCCCTAATCTAATCTTCCGAAAGACCCAAAAAACATCACAAGACGCAGCGTCGTCGTATCGAATAGTTCCTCCCTTAAGAAAAAGTGGCTAGAAATTTTGAAGAAAAGAAAAAACAAACCCTCGAAGAGAAAACACAATTACTTGCACTCTCTCTTCTCTTCTTTTTCTTCTTCTGCAGTAAAACCCTAGCAATCGATCCTCACCGTTCCCTCTCCCTTTCTAGAACCTTCGATTCAAATCCTCAGATCCGTTTGCAAGGCTGGCGGGTATTTGGGTCAAGTAATGGCGGATCCGCCAGGTATCCGCCGCGACTTTCGATTCTCCATCATAGGGTTACCCCGTTTTCACGATTGTTTTCGCTGCCGTCAAGAGAACGAAGAAGAAGAAAAGTAAAGCATGCTGAGCGTGGTGCGCGTGCACCTGCCCTCGGAAATTCCCATTGTAGGCTGCGAACTCACACCCTACGTCCTCCTTCGCCGCCCCGACAAGAGCGTTTCCACCGACGATGTTCCTGAAACCGCCCCTTTAGACGGCCATTTCCTCCGCTACAAATGGTTGGTCTTCCGTGCAATCCTTTTTTTCCTTTCGGTCTACTTCTCTGCTTGTTAGAAGGCCCGATTGACTTTCCGTCAAACAAAGAAGAACTGTTATTGGAATTTGAAATTCACTATAATTTTCAGTCGTCATTAGTTTGTCAGGGTGTTGTAACAAAAACTGTTTTTCTTATTGTTTTTGGAGTTGAAAAGAAGTGTGCCAGTATTTGTTTTATCTCTCTTGTTTTTGGTTTGTTTTGAGCTTTTTGTGATATTACGAGTTAAAGTAAGTGTATGTGGTTTCACCAAGGTTTTTAAAACCGATTTTGGGTGTAGAGGTTTTTAATTTTTAAATTGAAGTTTGGACCTAGTTCAATTGTTTTGACAGTGTGGGAAACTGGAGATATTGTCAAGATTTCAAATTTTGACATTGTGTGAAATTACAGATAAATGTGGCCATTGCTGTGGTCAGGGAGCTCAACAACCTTTATATGTGGTCACAACCAAAAACCTTGATATATTGTTGTGAATTGATTGGATGATATGCTAGGTGCTGGGATTTTCCTGTGTTGGGTCCATATGTGTTGTGTGTAATAGAATGTGTCACAATTCTGGGTTGTTTAGATCCCAAATCTTGAGGCCATAAACAGCTGAACTGGTTGCCTTGGACGTTATGGCTATTTGATATTTCTTCATAATAATGATTAGAATTTTTTAAGTATGTCTTATGTAAGGCTAGGAAAGAGTTCAAGGATAGGATGAAAGCGTTGGCTGCATTGATGCAAATTAATTGAATGATATACTAGGTGCTAGGATTGTTGCAGAATCCATTTTCTGGCATAGGGATGTAACAGTACCTGAACCTGCTCCTGTGCATTTCCTCATACCCCATAGAAGATAAATAGCTTCTCTTGTAGACCTTCCTAGCATAAATCGAAACTTGTTCTTTGCAATTTCAGTCTCATCTTTTGATTTATGCAGTCACCTTTACCTTAATTTCATGCCGCAGGTCATGTGTTTAATCCCTATGTAATTTAACACAGTTCTGGATATTTCCCATTTTCTCATATATTGGATCCAGAGTGCTCATTTTCTATTCATCTATCATTTTAGATCTTGAAATCTCATTAAATAACTGAGTGATCTCTGTTGTGATTTTGACAAGTTTTTTTCTGGTTCCTGAGAGCTTACACAACCCTTCTCCTTGTTAAAATTATCCTCCATAAAGTTATGTTTTGTTATCTATAGATCAAATTTTCTCCATAAGCTTTGAATTTTTGGATTATGGGAACCCTTTTATAGTTTTTCCTAGATGCCGAGTTGAGTTCAAATGTAGTTAACAGTAAAAGATATCACACTAAAAATTATACTATTTCTGTAGAGTTTTACTGAATTATTTTGTTATACTTCCTATTATTGTTGTGAATAAGAAATTTGGTAGATCATCATCTTAGATGTATGTGAGACTCTCTGCTTTCTAATTTTCATGTTTGGTGCGACAACTCACAGTAACTAACAAATATTTGTAAAGTAATAAAGGATGTGGAGGCATCTTGGATTCCTATCTTATTGATCTCCAAAATGTCAATGATTACAGTCAACATCACATCATGAATCCAAGTTATTGGGGGTATCCTGTGTGCCTGTATATAGAGGCAGACAGGGTGTCACACCAACTTCCTCTAAACAAGCAAAGCTGGAAGCATTCTTGTGTCCAACTTGCATATGTAATATCCAGTTTTGTTACCATGATCATGGAAAATTATATGGGGAATATGCTTTTGTATTTAATTCATGGATATTATGTAGGGTAGTTTAAGATATATGCTGTATCTGCTCTTGCCTTCATAAGTTCATGTGATCAATTACATATAAACTATGATATAATGTCTGTACTATTTGAGGAAACTGTGTTACAACCTAACTACATAACATAAAGTGATACTGTGTTCCTTGATCAATTTTTATGTTATGTAGATAGTTCATGTGTTTCTTAGGCTATCATAGTTAATTTGTCTGCATTCAGATGGTCAAGCGGAGTAAGATATAACTTCAGGTTTTTGAGTACTGATGGCTGTATTATTTGTAACTGTCTCACGCAGTCTGGGTTTTGCCTGTAACTTTAATTTAAAAGTTGTTTGTGGTGATTGGTTGTGCTTGTAGTGTGAGTGTGTATGTTCTAAGGTTCAAATTCTCTATGTTGATACTCCCTCCCCTTTTCATATTTTGTTTTTGGGTTAGTTGGTATGTTCTGGATTCTTAGTTTGTCACTCATGAACCATTCACATATTTGTTTGCTAACTGCTATTCACTTTATTAAATATATATTTGATCCCAAGTATGCTTCCTCTATACACTTTCTATTATTCTGATTTAAACATTTGATATTTTACTGTCTCACTCTGTCCTTTGGCCCTCACTTTTGGCAGGTATCGTGTACAGAGTGATAAAAAAGTTGCTGTCTGTAGCATACATCCGTCAGAGCAAGCCACACTGCAATGCCTAGGTTGTGTTAAGGCAAAAATTCCCCTTTCCAAGAGTTACCATTGCACCACAAAGTGTTTTTCAGATGCATGGCAGCATCATCGTGTCTTACATGATCGTGCTGCAAGTGCTCTTAATGAAAATGGAAATGAGGAGGAAGAGGTGTTTGGGCGCTTTAATAGTACTGGGTCTGGGGCAATAAATTCCAGCTTATCTGCTTCTGCTTCAAGTGCTAGCTTGGCAAATGGGTCTGCAACACCTTTGTATCCCGCTGCTGTAACACAAAGAAGTGGTGAAACTTGGTTTGAAGTTGGACGATCTAAGACTTATACCCCTACTGCTGATGATGTTGGTCATGTCCTTAAGTTTGAGTGTGTTGTAGTTGATGCAGAGACAAAACTGCCTGTGGGACCTGTTAACACTATACTAACTTCACGTGTCATTCCTGCTCCTTCACCTATTCCACGCCGGCAGATTCGTGTTGATGGAATGGGGCATATAGATGTGGATGGAAGAATGACAACTTCAGGAACTTTTACTGTTCTATCCTACAATATATTGTCTGAAGCATATGTCTCTAATGATCTATACAATTACTGCCCTTCGTGGGCACTTTCTTGGCCATATCGCCGGCAAAATTTGTTACGAGAAATTGTTGGTTACCGTGCAGACATTATTTGTCTTCAGGAGGTACATGAACATGTTCTTGCTTCTGATTTTGGTTGAAGAAACTTGTTTTATTTACTTGGCACTTTAACTATATATTTTGATGAGATTGGTTTGGTATTTCACTAAATGGAGGGGAAGTAGGAGTTGCAGTTACTATAGAAACACTTGTTGAAGACCCAGTAAGGAGAGTAGATGAAATGGATGTATCATGAAAAACTATAGAAGAAAATCATTAAAAAGGATTTAGAGGTCTATTGTTTGTTGTCTATAACCACAGAATATCATGACATCATCTAATCCATGTAGATGTCCCACGTAATGGGCAAAGGCTTGGTTATTATTTTTGGTATTTAAATTAATTATTTATTTCACTTAATTGGTGTCATCTTTTAAGTTGAATTGCTGTTTATTTTTTTAAGATGTGATAATTGAATCAAGGAAACTAACCATGTCTACATGTTGTAAATGATTAGAACGTTCTTGTGAATTATTAAGTAACAGTAAACATTACCATAATTTCCATGCATGTGGATGTGTAGGGTTTTCCCCCCTTAGTTTTTGGGGTGAGGAGGGGTTGTTTCTATTGTAATTATGAAAAATTTAAGTTATAGTTCTTTATTCTCATCTGATCTCGATATCCTCATAGCTGACAACTTTTTTTCCCTCCAGGTTCAAAGTGATCATTATGACGATTTTTTCTCTCCTGAACTGGACAAACATGGATATTATGGTCTTTACAAGAGAAAAACAAACGAGGTTGGTGCAATATTCTGGTCCTTGTGATCATAAACTTCAAAATATTTTATATGCTAAGCACTTTTTGTGGGTTTACAGGTGTACAGTAGCAACACAAATACAATTGATGGTTGTGCAACATTTTTCCGTAGAGACAGATTTTCACATGTGAAGAAATATGAGGTTGGGATTTCATTTTGCATATGGTTGTTAAGTTATATTTCTATACAAACTAGAATGATGTGTTCTTGCATTCAGGTTGAATTTAACAAGGCTGCACAGTCTTTGACAGAGGCTACAATTCCAACCACTCAGAAAAAAAGTGCCTTGAATCGACTGGTTAAGGTGACTTATTTTGTGAAAGATTACATTTCACTTTTTGTGTTCAGAAAGAAAAAATGATCGTCTCATGTAATTGTTACTTACCTAGTGTTCTTGGTATCAGGATAATGTTGCACTAATTGTGGTTCTAGAAGCAAAAGTTAACAATCAACCTTTTGATAATCCTGGGAAAAGACAGCTTCTTTGCGTGGTAAGCTCTTTCATGTACAATGATGAGTATTTTTTATTTGACATTTTCTTTTATTACTTATTTCATTTGTTTATTGTTAACCAGTTTCCTGATTGTTACCACATTTAAGAATTTTTTATCTGGTGACAATTGTGTCCTGAATGCTCTCCCTTCCTATCTATTATTACTATATAAATACTATCCGACTGCAATTTTTTTACACATGTCATTTGGTTATGCATTGTGACGACCCACTCTTTTACTTTTCTCTCCTCTTCTGCTTTTTCCTCCCGTCCAGCAAAGCAAAGTATCTTACTCTGGTAAATATAAAAAATTCAAATAGTATAGAACAGATGAAGTTAATGGGTAATTTTCTTGAAACCATAATTGTGATCTTCCTCTATGATAGATATGCTATCTCTCCCGTGTACCTGTCCCCTTTTAGATTTAGGTTTAACTACTTTTTGAAGCAATTCTACTTATAACTCCTGACTCATATATCTTGTGAACTTTAGGCAAATACACATGTAAATGTCCCGCAAGATTTAAAGGATGTGAAACTGTGGCAGGTAAATTATTTTCTATAGTCTGTTCATATCAATAAGATTGTTTTGAACATTACTCTTGCTAATATTTTTTTCCTCTTTTAGGTTCACACTCTCTTAAAAGGGTTGGAGAAAATAGCTGCAAGTGCAGACATTCCAATGTTGGTTTGTGGAGATTTTAATTCAGTTCCGGGAAGGTTTGATGACTACTTTTCTTTGTAATTTTATTTTTGTTTTTACTTTTTATTTTGGAAGGATATTGTATTTATAATGGTTAATCTGAATTTTGTTGCAGTGCTCCTCATGCACTTCTTGCAATGGGGAAGGTAGATCCTTCACATCCTGATTTAGCAGTTGACCCACTTAACATTTTACGTCCTCACAGCAAGTTGGTTCATCAGTTGCCATTGGTAATGTATTTATTGAGCTGCATCCCATTAAGGAGTAACATTCATAATATGCACGTTTGCCTATTTTAGTTCTGTTTTTGTATCATTTTGCCTATTTAATATGTTGTTGGTAACAAAATTTAGGTC
Source organism: Phaseolus vulgaris (assembly GCF_051622355.1). Lineage (NCBI taxonomy): Eukaryota > Viridiplantae > Streptophyta > Magnoliopsida > Fabales > Fabaceae > Phaseolus > Phaseolus vulgaris. Next base: position 58,021,948 of record NC_143504.1, read on the forward strand.
AGTGCATACTCATCTTTTGCGAGAACTGTTAGCCTTGGATATGATCAGCATAAAAGGAGACTGGATGGTGGAACAAATGAACCTTTATTCACAAATGTCACTAGAGATTTTATTGGCACTCTAGATTACATATTTTACACAGGTGAGTATGGTGTTATATCATTTTGCTAAATTTAAAGGCTAAATCTTAGTCACATTTTTATGAAGTGACATGACTTGTGGTTTCAGCGGATTCTTTGGTTGTGGAGTCATTATTGGAGTTACTGGATGAGGAGAGTTTGAGGAAGGACACTGCACTTCCTTCACCTGAATGGTCCTCAGATCACATAGCTCTCTTAGCTGAGTTCCGCTGCTGCAAAAATAAATCTAGGCGTTGACGCTTATGGTAGGTACCATTCTCTGGCACCCACTCCACAAACGAGTAGCATGTTTGATAAATTATTATTGAAGAAGATTGATGTCATGAACTTTCTTTTGGTGCTTGGTTCCTTTAAAATTGTAAAGGCTGTAGAGTCTCCTGTTTATTAGCAGAAAAAAAGGGTGATAGGGTTGTGTTGTGTCATTTAGAGAGTGAGGGTGGAGACGAAGGATGTAAATTAGAAAAATAATGAGAGGTAGTGGAATTAGGTAGTAATTTACAATTTGAATTATGAAATAGAAATGACATTTGCTGTCAGTGTCCTAAAATTCCTAACAAACCGTGTAGCACCCATGTAATGCTGCCCTGTATCTGATTCCTTAGAATGCTGTTTTAACATTGGCATTGAGGACTTTCTGATATAGTCAGCCTTTGAATTTGTATGTTCCCTTGTTGAAATTGTTAAAGATGATCTCACGAACAACATGCACATTATTCTGCACCAATCCTACAAGGAAATGTTAATTGACATGAACACGGAAATTGTTATGATATCAGGAGCTACTCTTGTGTTCTCTGAGATTATTCTCAGTAGTATGCTGGGGGGACATAAGATAGCGTTAAACATGGTATAAAAGAATATTAAGTACTGATTGAACAAATATGTTGTCCTTTCCTGTCTATTTCATACCCTGCTTTGTGGTGTATTGTTTGCATGCTTTTCAAGGATTGTTTACCTTTTTATTTATTGATGATCACTTTCAATCCTTGTAGGTCAGTTTCAGAGATACATAAAGAAAAAAAGGCTCAAAGAAGCATTTGGTTGGTAAGTTTTTTGTAAAAATGGTAGATCATGCCTGTCTTTTCCAGGCATCTCCATGTGGGGATCATTGCAATGATCTGCTATGTATCATCATGTCACCTTTATCATAGAAAAAATTATGATTTTCTGCCTTATTGACTTCTCTCTTTCTTCACCCCCTCCCCAAATCACCTAATTTTTCTTTCCCTTTAAAAGGGAATTTTCTCATAGATGCCTATTGGGGCTCCATACATCTTATTACTAGTAATAGTAAAGAGCTAGTGTACCTTTAAGACCTAGTTGCCACCTTGGAGCCCTATGCATAGAGCTCGAAATTCTCACATATCTGTCGTGTTAATCTTCAAAACTTAGATAATTGTTTTTGTTTTAGATCTGTCCGTCAGAAACTTGTCAAATTTGGTATGGCGTAATTGATAATGATGTAGAATAGAATTCAACCGAGGTGTTTAACATGGGAGGAGATCTGAACTGTTGCAATGATTATATTGGCAAAATAGGAAGAGATAAATTTTGTGATTGTAAGAAAAGGCATGATCAGTAGTATTCTTGTATTGTTCGAAAAATCATTAGCATTCTCATTTCTCATTACAGTACGACAAAAAATGAAAATTGTGTTTTTGCAGAATGTTTTGTTGGAGAAATATCTATTCGAGTACAACTTTTGACACAGATGATCGATATAATTATCCAGTTCACCCTCTCAAAATTCAAACAATTTTATGGATGTGCCTATATATTCCTATAGGAACCCATTCAATGCTCGAATCAGAACTTCCATTAACTGAAGCCATACTTTCTCTTTATTTGCTTGTAAAGTATCTTAATCAATGAAAAGTTTCACAGTATTTTGAAGAGTTCTTTTTCAATTAAAGAAACAACGGGGTTGAGGTGTTTTTAAAAATGCTTAATTAAAGATATCTTAAAAGACTGTTTAGTTTAGACTATGTTTAGAAGAATTTTTTTCTTTTAACAGAAAAAAAAATAAAGCTATAAGTCCTCCATTTAACTTTTATAAAATTTGCAATTAAAAGGTCATAATGAAATTTCCAAGATTACTTGTGTATAAAAATTTATAGAAAATTTCCAATTTTAATAAGCTATTTAAGTGGAATATGCGCTAACCCAAATGAAGGCTTCTTGATTTTGGTTTGAAGCCATTTTATGGTTTATTCTTCCTAGAAGGTTCAATAGTCTGTCATAATTGTATTCTTTTGAGGTTAATTTACTAAACGGATGCATTTTTTTGAAAGAAAATGAAAAAATTGTAACTGAAAGCATGATTTTTAAATAAAAAAGTAATTTATTTTGAGGTGTTTTAAAATATACTTTTAACTATCTTTAAAATTTTTTAAAATCAGTTTTATGAATGCCATGCTTAAAAGTATGATTTTAATGTTTTTTTAGAAATTATGTCGAAAAGGGTACTATCTTTGTTTTTAAATTATATTTTTTAAATAAAGTATGTGGCGACATTGTTTTAGCTTTTGAGTTTTTTTTTTTTAATTTGTTGTATAATTTTGTGAGCATCCTAATAAGTGATTTAATTTCATTCTAAATATCTCAACTAAATACGAAGTGGCTATCAAATTCTTTTTAAAAATCTTGCCAAGTTTCCATCTTGCTTGTTACTTCTTGTGTTATCAATTTGGAGTCAGAAACATAAAAAAAAAAAACTTAGAAAGATAGAGTTGTCTTTCATCTTCCTCCTATCTATTGTTTATCCATTTATCATTGTTTGTGCACCTCTTTCAAATTCTTTGAACTTTGAATTCATAATATAGTTCTTTAATAATTTTAAAGGATTAATGAGATCAAACAATGATCTCATAACGGTTAATTTAATTAAATATTGGACGACTCGTCAAATCACTTGATTTTGAAAAGGTTTGTTTTGATAAACTCTTCACATATAAATAGTTCAATAGATTTGATTGTAGAAGTGGTCCAAGGTCTAAAATAATATTCTAAGTGTTTGTATTAAAAAATAACTGTATTTATAATTTTTATATTTATGAATGGTTTGATAATTAATAATGTTTTAGCTTCAATTTCATATATTTTTTCAATTTTCTATTATTTTAATAATAAATTAAATCACTCACAATTCAGATAAAACATGTTTCAATTATTTCACCCTAATTTTTTTTTATATCATGTTAATCAATTATCCTCTTGAAACTCTTCACTCACTACATTAATGGTATAATAAGCCAATTTTTTGATACCTTCTCACTTTTCTTAAGGATGACATTACTAAAAATCCTCTTTCAAATTCTTTGAACTTTGAATTCATAAACAATTTGTTGCAGGTGATAAACAACACCATTTGAAATTCATGTTATTAATACTTTCCACAATATTTATATTTCTTATCTCTTGATTCTCTTTCAACACAACTGAATCACTTCTCTTTAGTATGAAAGCATACAAAATCATAATATCATTGGGTGGGAAAGTTACGAGGCCCTTACATGCGAGAATTCAAAACTTTATAGGTAGGTAAAGAACATCACAGATTAGTTTTTTTATTATATAAAAAATTCAAACAACAAATTGAAAATCTTGTATTTATTGGAACTAAGAACTTCAAACTAGTTTTTTGGAAAAGTTACATTAAAGACTTCTAAAAAACGTTAAAACTTATCATTTTCTTATGGAGAAATTTATCCAATCCAGAACTGTATATTCAAACAGTTTTGTTTATCAGGTCAGTCAAGATAAGAAACAGTTTTGTTGTTTGCTTCCTGTGTTAAAATTGTAGCTGTAGAATACTTGTACATAAGGGTTTTTAATACCCCACAAGACACAAATTTGTTACCACAAATTGGTAAACTAAAAAAATACCACATGCAGAAAAAAATGGCAAAAAATTGTGATTAAATTTTCAAATTTTACTCATTAGCTGTGCACTTTATAGCATTGCACATAGGGAAACAATTGTAGCAAGTCTTCACGGCTTCGTTTCTGCAAGGTAATAAAGGAACTATTAGAAAAACCAGTCCAGCTAATAATTGAGATTTTTCATGAAAGGAGTGAATGCTACCAATATACTCTTTCGAACAAGCTATTATTGGTTAAAATTTATTGAAAATCATAATTTTTTATAGGTCCCCCCACTCTTCATTTTGTAATCTTCAATAATTCTAACCAACAGTGAAGTATATATTATAAATATAGTAGTCTATTCAAGTAGGAATTTGCCTTGATGCCAATACATCCATTCACGTCAAGGGTTGTAATTTTGTTGGAACAGGACTTTGAGAGTGCCTCCAGACATTTGTCAGTCACACCAACTATTCCAAACAAGCTACACATGACCTTTCAACAAATCAGTACCAGAAGTGATTTTTGGATAACACATAGCATATCAGGTCACATCATATTATGAAAGGAGTACATTTTAACTATACAATAGAAATAATAGTTAAGATTAATTATTTAAACTTGAAGATGATTGTATGACTAAAATGTACTCTTCTGCAATTACCTTACGCTCAAATACCTTACACAAGCTTGGCCACTCGATAAATATGGTATGCCGAATGACTGTCTTGTGTTCAAATGCTATGAAAGAAGTATACCATCATTGCATGCCACAGGATTTAAACTTAACTACTCAGGCTATTATACTAAAATGTCATCATTACTTGCAAAAGTGAATGTCATGTAAAGTGTTGCAAGCTACATGAAAACTTGTAAATGGTGTAGTGAAACATTAAAGTGCTCCTCAATGGAACAAAAAAGTGAACATTCAAACTCGTTATCCTACCATATATCACGAGAAGAATTTATGTTTATAGTATGACAAGAACAAAATAATTTCAGAAATCAAGAATGCACCACCCAGTACTGTATATTCAAGTGCTACAATACAAATTACTCAAATTAATATACCTTAGAAACTGAAGAGAAGTGCAACCCTTTGCAATGGATATGACCCCTTCATCAGTCACACGTACACACCTATCATGTAAAATTATAAATACGAGCACTTTACTTTAATATGATAGATAGATGTTCAGATTGAAGATTCATTTACCATGTCAGATTGAGAGATTCAAGGTTCTTGCACTTAGAAATACAAGAGAGTCCTTCATCTGAAAGATTCTGCAAGCCAAAATTGTATCTATTAGTAGTCTGCATTAGATAGGTTTGCAAAGTGATAACTGCAGAAACCCAATAATTTTTACCTGGGCACCACAAAGATCCAAAAACTTGAGACGTGATAGAAGGCATATGTTCCTGTAAGCTTCATCTGTGAAACTGAACAATAGTAATGATATGAATAATGAATTAATAAATTCCAGGGCAATACAAATTGAATTTAGTGTCAAGTTTTAGTGCCAACCTTGACAGTGCATAGAGATTCAAATGCTGAAGAAAAAGACATTTTTGCAATAAACTCTTCAAACCGTCATCTGTTAATTTGACGCACCTAAATATCAAAATTATGAGACAAGACATCATCAGAAGATTGGTATAATTGACCCCAGTATTCATTTGCATCATCATAATCCTCCCACCCCAAAGTATCGCCTGCCTTACTGATCCATTATCTAGGATTATAATCTCATTGCGTGCAAGATCTTACAGAATCTGTTATAATTTACTGGTGATACCTAGTCAAATTTAGTGACTCTAGTTCTGGATAATTGTCAGCAATGAGTTGTACACCTTGGTCTGAAATATTCTGCAATTATCATAGAAAGTGCTTTGTTCAGACATTATACAAATACCAACTCTCAATACACAATTTTCAATTTATTATAAATTATAAATATGAAGTTGCATTAAGGCACTAAATACCATCTCTTATCTAGATAAAACAAAGAGAGTAAGGGTTTGTTCGGAAGAACCTTTTCATAAACACTAACAAAAGAAAAGTAAGTAGAAAAATGAAATATATTCTTCAAATGCTATAACTAGTGTATGCATCTTGTATTAAATTCTCTAAAAGCTTCTTTTTAACACATGCATAAGCTAATTTATCTTTTCAGGAAGACTATGTAATTTTCTTTTTATTTTCTGATCGCATCTTTTGGAAAAACTTTATCCAAACAGACTCTAAAAGCATATTTAGTAATACTGTTAGAATATTCTTGGAAAGTTTTTATTTAGTAATACTGTCAGTGGACATTGGTAGTTGTACTTTACGTTGTTAATATATATGCTTTCTCCATGTATGAGCTTCAATATAGAAAAAAAAAAGGATTATATGTAACTTGCATATAGGCCTCTAACAAAGTGCCTGTAGGTTATAACTTGGTAGCTAATGTCCACTGACAGTATTACTAAATATTCTGCTTGAGAGAAATATTCTTATTCTACTTTTGACATCTCAGTTAGACTGACACCCCAAATAACAAAAATCAACTGCCATCACATGAAAAAAATATTATTAAAAAAAAGGCATTTTGACTTGGTTGGAAAGCGGTAAATCAATCTTAAGTTCCAAAGCTAGTCTTTCAGAACTTTATTACTTTTATACCAACCAATAGACTTAAAAGGAAGGAATGCATCAATTAAATATGCATACATGCAATACTAAATTAATAACACTGAATAAATTAATTACAAAATCAATGCATAATGTACCTTACATCCACTTATGTTCAAGTCAACTATATGTTTGCAGTTCTTCACTATATATTGTAATCCTCTATCTGTTACCCTGCAATTCGTACTCCAGTACTAAGGATAAGGATTAACTTTTTTTTGAAAGCAAATAAAGATTATCAACTGCAAATAAACATCAAACAGTAAGAAAAGTGTAAAGCACCTAAGATTCCAGTAGATCAAAAAGCTTTTGAGCCGGGGGCAACAACTGCTTATTGCTTCAATTCCTGTATCCGATATTTTTTGGCAGCAATTCAGATTTAAAGACTCCAGGCTTTGAAGAGAATTAAAACACTAGAAATGCTTCAAAAATATTTGGTTAGAATTGCAGACAGCATATATTTATTCTATATCATAAAATTTGTGCAAACATTACCAACTAATGTTTTCTTTATCAATAAATATCTAATTAACAAAGATAATATGTTCCAGTTTCTGCCAAAGTACAAGTTATTATGAGAGGATAATCAGATAGGACTTTTACATTTTAACTGCAACCAGGTAAATTAAGCCCAAACAATATGCAATCAATTATTGGTAGCCAATTCACAATCCAGGGCGCTGGTTCCAGTTCGATCATATCCATGTCTTAATGTTTTCTTTCTTAGATACAATAAATCCTTATTTTTTCAAGCCATGATCGACATTCCCATTACTAGAATATAGCTGTAAGTTTATGATATGTTCTTTCTGTTTATTATTCAACAAATTCACAACGACACAAGTTACATTTGGGACATGTAGTGATATGTCAACAGGATATAATAACCAAAATTTTAAAAGAAAAAGAAATACTAAAACTAGACTATACTATATCAGTTTCATCATTCATGCTCATACATAAATTTTTTTATTTTATCAAAGCTGGATGCACCAGGTTAGAAAAAATTTGAATTTTCCACATTTTAAGATATTAGCAACTGTTTGAAGCAAAATTCTGTATTGCGAAGTTAGAAAATATAAGAATACAGGCATATTTTGCAAATTCCAGTCTGCACTCATCATATCAAATCACCAAGATTCCCACACTTTTCTCTCTTAGTTGAGTGGTATCAACTAATCAGGTTTGTTGCACACAACAGAGTAACAAATTTATATGACAATATTTCGGTTAAACCAGAAAGAAACTTCCATCCTTAACATACAAAAAAATATAAATAGTAAAAAAAAATACATGTTTACCTTATCTTTAAGATGATTGAGATGCGTGTCATCAACATCTCTCGCAAACTCAAGGTTAATCTGCTTCACATTGCGATATCTTGGCTACAAGAATGCATCAAATTCCCCCAAAATAACCACAAAATGTTAAACTTAAGCCATAAAATAACAAATTTTAAAAATCTGTAAAGCCCTTCATTTTTATTTTCTTTTGGTGAATCAGTATCCCTCCAGATACTAAAATGCATTTTAAGAACTTACATCACCTAACATACGTTGTTTTCATACATATGGATCAAGAATCAACATGTTTAATAGAAAAAGTTAATATCTGACAATCAAGAGACACTACACCATAATGGTAGTAAAACTTTTTATCATTGATCTTGACACCCATTATTTTGGCCTTCCTCCTCTCTTTTACTTGACAGTTACAAAAGTTCAATTTTTCCAATAACCAGATTACCCCTAAAGCATGTTATCAAGCCGGTATTTCGGTGTCAAAAAAGATCTTTCTATTATTATTACCCAGTTAACAGACTACAGCAGTTAGGTAATTGAACAAGAAAACAATAAAATTCGTCAACCCAAATCAAACATAAGTTAAATAAATCAAAAAGGAAAAAAAAAAAAAAAACTAACCAAAGAAAGAGCAGCTATAAGGCGATTCCCGGCATTCTTCAATTCGCGCAAATGGAGATTCTAATCACAACCCAAAATCAAATAAAGATTAATACCAAGAAAAGAAAACCTAATTTGATGAAAAATGAGAAGAGCTGAGGAGCAGATACCTCCCAGAGGGGTTGAGAAGAGAGAAGGGTTCGATGAAGTGAAGGCGAAACGAGAAGGAGCGAAACGAGGTCTATGTGAGAAAGAGATAATGTGCAGCATACGAGTTTGAAAACCTTTGGCACAGTTTCTCTGCACCAAATATCCTCCTTTGATTCTGCCTCTGTTGAGCCATGTTCCTCCATTTGCATAAACTCTGCTTCTGAAAAACTCTGCTTCTGAACTTTTGAAATTCGAATAGTTTCTGAATGAACAACAAGCTTAATATAGAGATTTTTTTTTTTATCTTGTAATTTAACTTTTTTGTTTCGTAAAAGATATTCAATTTTTTTTTTTATGTTTCAAACTTTTTCTTATTCCCGCTGTCTAAATTTATTAAAAAATGTTGAATTGCAAATTACGTATTTATAAAGATTAAAGATATACAAATTATATTGAAAATGAAAAAAAAAAAGAATTTGCTGGACCAAAACATGAGGAAAAAATTACCAAAACATATAATTGAAAAATAGAAGAATACACAGATTATATTTGTAACCAAGAAAAATAATTAAAATTTAAGAAAATTATTCATATAAAATGGATTTATTTAAAAAAAAACAAAAATAAGTTTAAGAAAATAGGAAAAAAATAATTTAACGTCAGAATAACTGTTACTTACTTTAAATTTCTTAATGGAATTCATATAACGTGTTGTGCTAAGTAATTATACTATAAAGTAATATAATACATTATGTTTTTACACCTATTTTATATTATTGAGATTTATATAAAAAAAATATTATTGAGATAAGATAATAATAATCATAATATAGTTCTTTAATAATTTTAAAGGATTAATGAGATCAAACAATTATCTCATAACGGTTAATTTAATTAAATATTTGACTACTCGTCAAAAAACTTTGAAAGCATAGGATTTTATCTCAATTAATTATGGATCTAAAATTGACTGAATGTAAGTTAATATAAAACACTTGACTTTGAAAAACTTTGTTTTGATAACTCTTCACATATAAATAGTTCAATAGGTTTTATTTTAGAAGTGGTCTCAGGTCTAAAATAATATTCTAAGTGTTTGCATTAAAAAATAACAGTGTATTTGTAATTTTTATATTTATGAATAATTTGATAATTAATAATGTTTTAGTTTCAATTTCGTATATTTTTTCAATTTTCTGTTATTTTAATAATAAATTAAATCACTGAATAAGATTGGAAATCGAAACAAGAAAATTTTAAACTGATCCGATTAAATTGATCAATTCAGATAAAAACAGATGTTTCAAACCTAATCCAATCTGTTGATCCTGGTGGTAAATGAGTTTTAATTAAAGTCTACAAATTACTTTTAGACTTTGTTTGGATTGAGAAGGAGATTTGTGATGAGGGGAGAGAGTGAATTTATGAGTATTGAATAGGATGCGTGATGTTGTTTAAATTGAAGGATGATAAAGTAGATTTGTGAGAATGATTTCTTGTAAGTTTACAAAATTATCCTTCTTATTAAAAAATATTTAAATAATAAATTATGATTTTTTTTAAGTTTGAATTAATTAAATATTTTTAATATATAATATTCATAATTATTTATATTTTTAATAAAAAATTAAAAAATATAATATAAAATATTTTGGTATTAAATTGAAATAAATTTATTAAATACATTAAAATTTATGAAAATAATATTCATTTGTTAATTTATATAAATATAAATATATATTGTTGATATTATAATTTTATTTTATTATTTATAATTATATGTTGTTATTAATAATATAATTAAATATTTTTGAAATTATAAACAATAAATAAATTTATGTAATATTTAATTTTATATATTAAAATAAAATGCATTCACAAGGGTGTTTTAGTAAAATGCAATAATCCTACTAAATCCCCACAAATCTCTTCATGTGAAAAATGAAGAAAGAAAAAAAACTCTCCACCTCTCCCCCATCCTCTTTCCCACTCTCAAAACCATGAAAACAAACACAAAAAACATTCCCTCCCTTCCTCCTTCCGCTCGGAAGGAAACACACCCTTAGTGTCTTTGTCCAATTATAGTTTCTTAATGATTTTGTTTTTCAACATTTTGGTAAATAGGCTGGTTTCAGTTATTAATTCAATCTCCTTTGGACACAAAAATGTCCATTTTTATTTTGCCTATTTTAATAAGTATACAAAACAAAACCATGGTGAAATTTTAATGGTTCTCTCCTAATTTACATACAGAATATCAATTATTTTAGATACTAATCTCAGGGTCAACAACAGTAGATTGAACACCATCATAACAAGATAAACAAATGCCCAGATCTTTAATTTAATTAAGGTTATGACACATACCATAAATTAAAAAGGAGACTGACAAGAAAATATAGTGACTATTTTGATTGATGTAAAAATAGTTCCTATTAAATTATATATAAAAATGAGTGGATAGATGATAAAAGGAGATAAGAAATACGAGGCTATATGAAACAAATTCCTTTCTTACCAAACCTAATTCAATCTCGGAAGTTAGGTATTTGACAATTAGGAAAAGCATATAATTTTACGAGCTTACAAAATCAGTATATACGAATATTAAAAGATGTGTAGTATACAACCATTAAACAAACCACAACCTAAGGGTAAATTAGTTTTCAGGAAGAATTCTTAGCTACTGACTGTGTAATAACTGATAGGGTAGAAGGTTACAGCAACTAGCAGAGAAATTAATTCAATGGACCCTTCTAGAAAGGGAAGACAAAATTAGGTAATTAAACGTTGAGTTCATAGAATAATCAAAATCAATAATATGTGCATGCTAATTAGGGATAACTCCTGGCTTAGACTGTAAAAGGCTAAGGACCTAACAAAAAAATACATAAAACACAGCATTACCCACCATTTAAACTCAGTATCCCCATCCAATCTGTTTACACCCTCGCCCTCTTCTACAGTACAGACTCAAAACAATCCAGTCAGAAATTTTTGGGTTGCTTACAGATTCTGTCTTTCCTCCATATGCAACATTTCCCCCACCTCATTTGCCTAACCAGCACAACCAAGCCCATGGTAAATCTTTCCTATGATAAAAGATTCATGCAGTAAGGAATGCATGAATGCAGGCAAACCATGGTTGAGAAGATACAGCTTTTCACCATAAAAGTCTGAAATTTATATACAATCAACGTGAGAATGAATTAGTGATGTGACACTAATCTAATCCCAAGCACTTGTCACACCTTGACCATATCCTCCACCATAATTGCCATATCCCCCGGCAGCTCCACCACCAGTTCCACCGCCATAGTAATCTGTTGATTTATTAAATGAGCCCTCTCTCCTAAAATCACGACCACCAAAACGGGATCCCCCTGACCTCCTATTTCTGTTGCCACCACTGTAAGCAGACCTTGCAGCATAACGGGTCAGCCAGGCAGGAACTTCTTGATTTGCCTCTTGCATCAGATCAGCCAATGGTTTAGCCAAGGATAAGTTACTTTCGTTGAAAAAAGCCGTTGCTAATCCCATTTTACCAGCTCGCCCCGTTCTTCCTATTCGGTGCACGTAATCATCAATGTCATTGGGAAGATCAAAATTTACCACATGTGCTACCCGAGGGATGTCCAGACCACGTGCTGCAACATCCGTTGCCACAAGAATTGGTGTGTTTCCGGTCTTAAACGACCTCAATGCTAGTTCTCTTTCCTGCATACAAAACCATTACATAGTACACGTTTATTTTCAGAAAATTAAAATTACGACATTAAGATAGATTTTAAGGGTTCAACTAGAAGTTCCTACAATTCATTCTTCGTAGAAAAAGTGAGCACAACAATATCATGATTCCTGACAATTTGGACGAAAAAACTTTGTACCCAAAGAAACGAAAAGGTAATTTGAAACTTCAAAAGGCGTAAACAAAAATACCAACAAGTTTCAAATAAAAAAATCAAGTGATGGCAACTAAAGGGAGATAAACATTTTGAATTTTAAGAAGAAATTATTAGAGAAAGGCACTTGGGAATTGCATGTTAATGTTAACCTCATCTGAGATGATATGTCTAAAAGCAGTAAAAGGAGAATCAAAATGTTTCAGACCAACAGATAAGGAATCTCTGGTGGAATGAAAGTGTTCAACAAAAGAGGGTACATTAAATCAATATATGAGTGCAATAATGCGAATAATTGGGCAAGGTATCATAATGTCAGAAATGAGAAGAGAAATTGAGAATGAAACACGTTCAAAAGCTTTTGAAGTGTTCTAAAATGATTTTGGGATGAAAAGGGAGAATGTATTATACATAAGCTGGCCAAAAGCAGAGAAAGGAAAACGAACGAGAGGTTTGGATCAGTTAGGATGTATTAAGATGAAGGGAAAGTTATGATAACAGATCAATATATCAAAGAGAGATGAGAAATACTTCAGTAAATTTTTCATAGATCGACAAGAATCAACATGTAATATGGAAGAACTAGAAATCAAAGAAGATGGGAAAAACATTGGCTTCCTACCACAAAATTCAGACAGAAGAGTGAAAAGAGACCCTTAGAAGATGGATAGTTAGTGTTAAGGCAATTGGCCTAAATGGTATCCCTATTGAGGTTTGGAAATGATAGGGACTAAAATGGAGTCTTGGACAGGAAGTCTTAAATTTGATCCTTTATTTTTCTTTTTGATAAAAGATTGAGCTGCCCGTATCTTATAACACCTTTAGTCACATCCGGAAATATAGAACTTCATAGCACAGGTTAAACTCTCGTTAATACATCTATTTGGACTAAACCAATTCAATCCCCTGGTCACTACTAAAGAAAAAGTAACATAAAATAAACAAAGTGACATAAAATGAACAAAGAAAAAAAAAGGCAATTTCAATGTAATCAAAATGTTGGAATGCTTTACACTTTATACATAGACTCGATTATGAAAAGAGACTCACTTGTTGTGTTCTATCACCATGAATGCTAGCTGCAGGAAATCCATTAACACACAAGCAGTGTTCCAATGCATCAGCTCCTTTCTTTGTTTCCACAAAAACTAATGTCAGACCTTGCTGCAAAAAACAACCCAAAAATCCTTTATGAATATGATAAATTAGCAACTCAGATTTACCTACTCTTCTGGCAAACAGTTGTTTCAGTGCAGCACATATTTTTAAAAATAGTGAATTTCACTAACAAAAGTATAACTAATCATGGCATACACAAATACAAGGCTGAAGAGCAGCAATATGTACAGGTGACAGCAAATTTACCTTGCCACAAATTCCATTTTCCCTCTGAGCATGAAGAAGATCCATGAGATGGCTTCTCTTGTCTGACTCAAGCACATATTCTACTCTTTGAGCAATTAGATCAGTACTTGAACCGACCCTTCCAACAGCCAGAAACACATAACTTGAAAGAAAATCCGATGCAAGTCTCTGCATTCAAATAAAAGTTGCAAAATGTGTTATCTCAAACCGACATTTTCAAAACTCTTACAAACATTGTTCTATCATGTAGCTAAGAAAATTACATCTAGCTGATTGCTGCATGGTTGTCAACAACTCAAGCTTTTTTTATTTTTTTCTACCACACATACAAGGCATCATCCTCATCACAAAGTATTAGTAAGCAAAACTTATGTATCTTAGTGACAGTTGACAAAGAGAAAACATCACCCTCAACAATTCCACAAAATTATATCACCGTCAATTATTCAAATAAACTACTGATGCAACCACCATACTACAACACAGTTGCTCAAAGACTGTCTTTTCTCATTTAAAATTATATATACCCCAACAGTATAAAAAAGAAACAAAAAGAAATACCAGAAAAATGTAACTTTTGCAGTAAATGAATTTGTTATCTTCATTAAACCTCCGTAGAGGGGAAAGAAATAGTGGAAGAGAAAAGAAAAGAGGAATGAGTAAAAAGGTACGTTGTTTGGATGGAAAGACATACATGAGAAACATTTATTTTACAGCTCACTGCATAATCAACTGCGTTTAGTGTAATGTGGGACCAACCTGCCCCTCACCCTCTCTTCCCCTCCTTTCTTCCTCCCTCGCCCACTTTCAGAAGTAACAAACAAACCCTAAAGAAAGGTGTTTCCAGCTTTAAGAAAAAGATGAGAGATTCAACTTCCCCCAAGTTATTTTCATTTTACAAAGACATAGCACTAGAGAGATTTTTTTGGGGGGGAGGAGGGTGGAGTTCATCATGCAAACACATAATAATTTATAAATATGAATGTGAGTCATAAGTTACCTGTATCTCTTTGGGAAATGTGGCACTAAACAGCAGTGTCTGTCTAATGCCCGGAGGAGGCATGTCCATTTGTTCAACTATCTTTCTTATTTGAGGCTCAAAACCCATGTCCAGCATCCGATCTGCCTCATCAAGCGCCAAATACTTTATCATCTGCAGTGACACCCGAGCCCTCTCAAGCAAATCCACCAATCTTCCTGGAGTAGCCACCAGAATATCAACTCCTCTCTCAAGCTCCCGTAGCTGAAGAATACAACACAATATTAATAGTGAATTTTCTCATCAACGGTTCGTGATACTTACATTAGAGGAACCAAGCCCAATTATTTAAACACACTGTGTCCTTGCCAGAAATTTAAAAAAAAGGGCATGTTTTCTGTTTAACGAGTTATGTTCCTCATTAAAAAGAAACAAAATATGTTTTTTTTTTTTTGTTTAACAAGTTATGTTCTTCCTTAAAAAAGAAAAATCAACACACATAAATATTGAATGCATCAGCCTAAACCCCAAAGTTAAGGAAGTGATGATAAATAAAACAATAAAAAAAAGTATATAGAAGCAGAGCATAAGGCTAAAATAAGCCAGAGTGATTTGAACAACATCATGGGTGAAAATAACCTGTTGGGTGATTGGAGCGCCTCCATAAGCAACCACCACTTTGACACCTGTTTGGTAAGAAAACTTTTTGGCCTCATCATGTATCTGCAGGATAAGGGCATTTTGAATTTTGAGGATATAGATAGACCGATATACATAATAAGGCAGTATAAACCAGAATCTAAAATCAGAATAGCACCTGACATGAAAGTTCCCGTGTGGGGGATAGGATAAGTGCAAGCGGAAAAGCAGTTCTAGCCACACGTGGCCTTTGAACATATTGCTCCCTCATGATTCCACTTATAATAGGGAAGCAAAAGGCAGCTGTCTTTCCTGACCCGGTCTGAGCACAGGCCATCAGATCTCGCCCCGAAAGAGAAATTGGAATGGCATACCTCTGAACCGGGGTTGGTTTCACATACTTGCATCTGTGTATATTATTATTCAATGCCTCACCCAAATCTATTTCGGCAAATGTATTCACAGGCGGGGGCACATTCTCCCCACTAGTCTCCACAGGGATATCATCATAAGCATCAAAGTTAATCCCAGTGTTCTCTTGCTCATCCAAAGATTGATCCTCAACTTCGTCATTCTCAAAAGGGTTCGCCTCACGCCTCCCACGGTCCCTCCCCGCCCCTCTACCATTCCAGCCACCGCCAGTCTGATAGCCAGAATTATATCCTTGTTGCCGCCCTTGATCAGCTTTAAAGTAACCACCACCCTGATGAGGAGCTGCACCACCAGGATTCACTCGGTCATTCACCGGCAAAGGAGCCGGCGTGTGTGACACCGCAGGAACCTCCGACGACAATGACCTGTTGCGAAGATGCGGAGGCACATATGCACCTCGGGGAGGGAGAGCCGAGGAATTGCCATTGCCAGAACCAATGGCTGAGTTGTCAGCAGAATCCGCCCACGAAGTTCTCATAGTTGCAGAAATCGCGACTTTGCTCTTGTAACAAGCAAATGCTGAACAGAACAAAACAAAAAAAAAACAACAAAACACAAAACTACGCTTCCCACTCCACGATCCTCTTATTCACGCTTTGTCACACAACCACGATCAGCTACACAGTAAAACGAAAAAAAAAAATTAACAAATCACACAACAAAAACCGAGATCGCAGCAAGAAAACCTCAATATCAACAAAATCAAAGAACCTCAAATTGCGAACACGAAATCCAGCAAAGCAAACCAACAAATTCTCAAATAATTATCCAAAAACCGAACATCTTTCAAATAAAAAAAACGCTCCTAAAATTTCAAAACAGAAATTACCAATCCGCAAGCAAACAGATCGAGAAGAAAAACGAGAGCACACGATTTGTGTAAACAATGAGCGAATCGAAATCGAGAGAGAAGAAGAAGCAACCTGAACGAATGAGGGAAGAAAGGAAGTTGGATTAAGATTTTGTGTGTTTCGAAGAACACCTTGGCGAGGATATCGGTGAAAGGAAAGGAGATTTTTCTCGGCGTTTTCCGAGTTGAATCAAAAAATTTCCTAATTTTCTCTTCACGTTTTCTACGCTGCTTGCCAAACACAAAACTTTTGTGCGCTGAAAATGAGACGAAGGTAAAAATATCTAAATGAAAGAAAGAAATAAATCCACCGTTTGCGTGTGAATATTCTATTCTATTATAATTGTGACTCTAACTTGTGCTTTTTTTTTTCTTCTCTGCGTTTACCTCTCCAACTAAAATAGCATTTTCTTTTTTTCCCTCTCACTCCTATCCGTTGATCTCTTCATGACTTATTTTTACTTCTTTTCTTTTTACAAAATAAGAATAAGATTAAACATATAATAACAGATAAATCTAAATACTTTTCTAATAACCAAAATTAGTTTTTTTTTTAAATATAATGTAAATCAATTTATAAATAATTTAAAATTCGTTTTTTTTAAATCTTGTTTATTATTGAGGTTTTTGGAAATATTTAAATGAAGAAATAAATTTTATGAATCTAAAAGATAAAACTAGAATTCTAATAACTCCGTCCAGTTAAAAGTCGATTGTTATTATTTTATTATATACAGATTTTATTTTAAATAATAGATTAATGTTATTTATTGATTGACATTAATTAAGATATTATTTTTTAATATCAATAATCTGTTTAACAAATATCAAATAAAAAATTTATTTATTGTCAACAAACATTATTTTTAGTTGATGTTGAAGTTGCTTTTAATTATTGACGATCAAAACATAAATAACATTATTTTTTGACCAATTTTATAGTCAACATTAATATAATGTATTTTTTAACTGCTATTATTAAAATTATTTATCCGCCAATACATGTTATCATTATTTTCTAGTTAATAATTTTTATTTCTTAATCAAAAGTAATGTGATTATTTTTAAATTGGATTTTTTATTAAAATTTATAATAATTGTTTTTTATTGGTATATAAGTAGTAATTTTGTATTTAGTATTAAGTAAAATAATTTATCAAAATAAATATAAATTTAGTTAATCTAAACTTTCTCATCTAACCAAAATATTTAAAAAATAAATAATTTATAAAAAAAAATCAAATTTAATATATTTAATTTTTAAAAAATGATAAAATTAGTTATTCAAACATGTTGATCAGATATTTCTTTCTTTCCATCTTGCACAATATTTAGTAAAATAATGAATCTTATCTTTAATGTTCTTGTATAGATAAAGAAGTGAGCCTAGATAGTACCTGAAACTTGTTATACAATTACTGACGTGTCGGTTTTCGATCGCTTGTTTGATCCTTGTTCCAAGACTTCTTCCTTAACTTGTTGATGCACGGCCGAGATTGATATGCAAAGGTACTCTGACGATCAAATACTAAATCAGAGTGTATAGTATATATATTAAGAACTGATTAAAAGCATTACACTTTTGTAGATGGTTTATTTATAGTGTTTAGTCATGAGTCATCTGTTATAATGAGTGAAATCTATCATATATCACTTAGTTTATTTATAGTGTTTAGTCATGAGTCATTTGTTATAATGTGTTAAATCTATCATATATAACTTAGTTTACTTATAATGTTTAGTAATGGGTCATACGTTATAATGGACCAAATCTATCATATATCAGTATTAACTTATTTTAATTATATTATTTAGTCATAGGCCATTTGTTATAATAGGTTGAATTTATCATATATCAATGTTAACTTATTTTTAAAGAAGTTTCTTGATTTTTCGGGACATTACCCGAATTTGGTGAACGTGTCACGAATTCTTAGAGAGTTCTTGCAACTGCCTTAACTGCTATTTATTGTAAGTGCTTTAAACGTGTATTCTACCCGTAGGTCGGTCACCTATTTACTGAGTGCTTTATTTTTTTCCCAACCTTATGGCCATAATCTTGGTGAGAAATCCAATATGTGTCTTCTCATATGGTTCTTTATATACTTTAATGTATGCATTTGGTATATTATTATTCAAAATAGAAAATGTAAGAGTGTAAACATTGGTGTAAAAGTGACATATTATAAGAAAAATTATAATTACATGATTTTTTTTAACAAAATATACGAGAGAGGTAAGAAGAAAAGAGAGAAAAGTATAAAATAATTTTATTAATGTAATAAAACATAGTCGAATTGAACAATGGTTTGTTGATTATTGAATGCTACATCGTACTCCATATTTCTTTGTTCTGGCTTTGGCAGCATCGTGGTGTTAAATAACCTTGCAGTAGAAGTGGCATAGCAAAGAACAACACTAACAGAGTAGTTGGTGCATAAATCCAAATACTCAGGTAGCTTGGCAATTAATTAACACCAGCAGCAGATATGCTGTAGAAAGACAAATTCAATGTCGAGATTTCATGTGAGAACTCTTCTGTCTTAGAATTGCATCACATAGCTTCACTGCATCTAGATTATCTTTGACATTATGCACCCTAACAATATTAGCCCCTCCTAAAACACCAGCTGTGACAGAAGCGATTGTAGCAGGATCCCTCTCAGCTGCAGGACGAGGGCAAATTTCACCTAAAAACCTCTTTCTCGAGGGTCCAATTAGCATGGGAGCATGAGAGATGGACAAACTTCTTGTGCCAATCTCTTTTCTGATATCAGGTAGTCCCAAGAGGATTTCCAAATTGTGTTCAGTTTTCTTTGAGAACCCAATGCCAGGGTCAGTGATAATCCTCCATGCTGGTATTCCTGACATCTCTGCCTCTCTGACCCGTGAGTATAATTCTGATGATATTTCCTTACAGACATTATCATACTTCAGGTTTTCACTATTTTGCATTGTAGATGGGTCCCCCCTCATGTGCATTGCAACATAAGGAACATCAAGATCTGCCATGACCTTAAACATGTTACTGTCTAACTGCCCAGCAGATACATCATTTATAAGATGAGCCCCGTTACTCACTGCTTCTAAGGCAACTTCAGAGTAGAAAGTATCCACAGATATGAGCTTTCCTTCAACCTCAGGCATAGACACTACAGCTTCTAGGATTGGTATTAATCTGCCTAATTCTTCTTCAACAGAGATTCTACTTGCCATCGGCCGAGTAGACTGTGCCCCAATATCAATCATATCTGCTCCTTCTGAAATCATTAACCGAACCTGAGAAACAGCAGACTCCACAGACAGGAAATTTCCACCATCACTAAAACTATCTGGAGTCACATTAAGGATCCCCATGACAGAGGTTCTCTTGGACCAATCAAGTAAACCATTTGCAACAGGAATTACCCTGTACATACCTTCCTCTCCAATAAGGGTCTCACTGCCTAAATCTTCCCACAATCCAGAGAGTCCACCAGAATGGCCTGAAAATGAATGCCAGGCAGCAACTGTGTCATTATCAATAGCTGATCCCAATAAATCCATCAAGGGAGCCATAACAAACGGCCTTTCCCAAATTCTTTCATGAGGTACAGTGAGGATATCAGATCTGACTTTATATTTACCATAGAATAAAATATCTAAGTCAATTGGCCTTGGACCATACCTTATACCATCTGTTCGGCCCAAGTCTTTCTCAATTCTTTTTAGCGTGGACAGTAATTCATGTGGACCAAGTTTAGTAACAGCTCTAACTGCTGAGTTGATAAAGCGAGGTTGATCAGTAACATATGCCGGCGCTGTCTCATACAGGCAAGCATGTCTTGTGATGTTAATGCCTGAGTTCTTCATCAATTTCAAGGCTTCCTTAAAGTTATGCAGCCTGTCACCTACATTACTTCCCAAAGCAATCACTATTTCCTCTTCTTGTGAGTGAAGTTCCACGGAGGAATTTGGAGTTGTGTGGAAAGTGGAAAAACTGAGTACTGCAATGAAAATAAAAACAATATGGTATGTGGGTTTAATTGATTATCCAAAAATCACGAGCTCTAATTATTGTCCTTACTTTCACACCAAGCAATGATATACATGATTGCATTTTCTTCGAACTACTATGTATATTTTTTCTTTAAAAAATAAAAGCATCAAAATAAGAACTTACATTTAACTTTTTTTATTTAAATTTGATTACAGTTGTGCTTTTACAATAATTTTTTCAAGAGAATAGAGGAATAAACAATAATCAAGGTTCTTAGAGAGAATCTATATAGACTGGTGCAAACTCGGCAGACTTGTAAGGCTGAACTTCATATAAAAAATAAATATAATATCTCTAAATAATTTAACAGTCTCACTTTCACACATTTCAAATTTTCAGCCAAAATGGAATGACAAACCCATAACCCAATGACGAAGTAGAACGAACAACGAACCCAAAGGAGACAAACCCAAAACAGATCGATGAACCCAGATCTGGGAAACAAGAAACCCTTACCTTGAATCTGTTTGGGAGAACTGCTGAAAGAATTTATCTCTGTATTACTAAAATGTATAATATTCTAGGGGTAAATCCATTAACTTTCTACATTTCCATCCAACTATAAGTTGATGGTGATCTTTGGGTTTAAGAATCTTCATCTAAAGAAAAACCAATTCACTGACATAGGCATATAATTGTTTACTACTACAACAGCTTCATCCTGAGTTGCTTTCAGTATCATATCATAGGAAATTTAGTTCACATGAGTTCCATTAGTTTACATTTACCTTTAGGATACTTTCCTGCAGCAAAAAGCTTATGCCTGGACGTCCCCAGATACTTCAAAATACTCATCTGAGGATAGACAAAGTGTATATTAATGCTGTAGCCCAGCCATTGATCACAAGGGTAAAAACAAACCATAAAGAGTTCACATTCTGCTAGAAAATCAAACATCTACAGAAATTTCATACAACAGCAGTTAAAATAAAATAAAAAACAAGATCCGAAAGTCTATGAGACATATCATCAAACAGCTTCCATTGAATAAGCAAAAAGTGATAACCATGCCTACCTTGCAAACACCCTTATGAATCTCTAAGGTCTGTTGCAATGAAATCTAACGGATGCGGTCACAGTCTCCAAAAACTTTAATTAATGTTGTTGGGTGTAATTTAGAAGCGTTAGCATAGAAGATTTGTTTCTGCAAGTTACTAATTTGATGGTTATTTTGTGACTCTTACTTGTGTCTATGAATTGGGTTGGAAGAGCTAGAACGACACACCAAGACACAGGTAGAAGCAGGAAGAGAAACAAGATTAACAACCACACTGTTGAATTTGGATAGGTTTGAAACAGTGTGGACATGAAGGGGGAAAGCTTTACCGAAGGAAGAAACCAACATTTTGTTAAATAAAACAATAGTATTTCATAGAAAATTACATGATAATATATCTTAATTACATATAAGATATCAAATTCTTTTAAATCATTTTTAAAAAAGTTACTAATAATCTATATCTATATAAAGGGGATTTTCCTCTGCTTTTAATTTTTTTTTCCTATTTTATCCTTATATTAATATTTAATTTTATTATTATATTATGGTCATTGTGTAATTTCTTATTCCCCTCTTAACTGTTATTAATTTTTGTTTCCATTTTATCCTTACTTAATAATTTATTGTATTAATTGTAATTTCTTATTCCCCTCTTAACTGTTATTAATTTTTGTTTTCATTTTATCCTTACTTAATAATTTATTTTATTAATTTATTTTGGTTATTTGGACATTTTATAATTTCAAAAATTAATAAAATAATTTTTTAATTTTAAAATTTATTTTATTTGTTATTATTTAACTGGAGAGTGGAGAGATTAGAGAGATTGATTAGTTACTTTTCTATTTTAAAGATCTTCTTCTCTATTAATACAGATACACCAGTATTGTCAAATAGTATAAAATACAAATACATTGTCAAATATTATAGAATACATATACATATAAATTTATGAAAAAAATTAAAAAAAATAAATATACATAAATCTATATTTCATTTAAATAAATATCAATATAGATATAATAATAATAAAAATATAAAAAATTGGATACACATGCCCTCACGCATATGTGCCCAATAATAATAATAATAATAATAATGAGCATTCTAACATCCTTTTAATTAGTAAACAGTTTTTACAATTATAAAAACAATAAGGAAATATCATTTTAAATATTGGGTAATCTTTTAAAAAGTTAAGTTAAAAGTTGTAAAATGATAAATAAGACATGATTAATTGTTGAACCAAATATTAATATTAAATATTACATGTTTTTTATAATTATAAATTTATATTTTTATTAATATTTCTTTTAATATTTTAAGGAATGAAATAGTTAAATATAAATTTCATTTGCAGAAATTATTTTGAAACGTTAATCTGGTAACTTAATGAAATAAGTTAAAAGCTAATAAAAAAAACTACCTTACTAAACAAAAAATGAATTAGCTTTATCAAAATTTCATCTGCCCATTACTGTGTCTGCAATTTTTTCTGATGTTATCATATAATTTCTTTTATAAACAATATATATATATATATAAACATATATATATATATTTGCATTATTTTCATTCTACATGGTTTTTTTATTAGATAAATAGGGTAATTAAATATATTATTGTATATTATATTCAAGTTATATTGTAAAAAAAGTTCAATTATAGAATTAAACATTCTAAACACTTATATTTTAATTATGTATATAATATGAACGATTACTTATAATTTTGTATCCATACTTATGAGTAACTCTTCTACCACCTTGATATATTTGTCTATTCTATTCACTCTCTACTATATTAATTATTGTAACCTCAAATTTAATTAATTTTTTTAACTTAATATTCACACAATACAACACTAACTCAATAATACCTTGTTATTTACTATTTACATGCATATATCTTCAATTGAGTAATACCATTTTTGTTATTACTAAACATTAAAACATGGTTCATCCAATATATATTTAATTTTATGCATTATTAGTTAATCACAATGTGTGATTCAAAATAAAAAAATCTAAAATAAAGTTACATTCTAATTGCGAGCAATGAATTAAACAAGCATTCAATTGAAATCAATGAATAATGTATAATAATTTTTAAATAAATCAAAATGATATAATAATATTTCATTCCAACCAATATTTTTTTCATTGTTTTTTCTTTTTCTTATTTTGGAAAATTTGATTAATCAAAATGATAATCAACCAACAAAGTCATAAATATATATTTTTATTATATTTATTGGAATAAATGTTACTTTTAGAATAGGAATAAAAAAACTATAGGAACACTCTTTACATTTTAAACAAGAGAAAAATTCATTACTCTTGAGAATTGAATAAATAGTTACACTATCAATAAAACATATTTTCAATTATTGGTGTAGGTAAGAAAATAAATAAATAAATATTAGAGAATATATTGTATAAAGCATGTACTGAAAATTTATTTTATTCTAAAAATATTTTTTAAGAAATACATGTATTAAAATAGTAGTAAATTATATTTGACAAATACTTGTTACTCTTTACTATATAAAATAGATAAGTTTAATATTCTAAAATTGTTTCCTCATGAAGTAGGAACTAAAAACTTAAAACAATAGATATAAATATATACTATAAAAATAAAAATAAGTTACCTAGTTGTGCAGAATTATTAATGTCTTAAAATTAATTGTCTTTAATTATTTTTTTAAAATAAAGGAATTACTAAACTCTAATAATTAATTATCTCAAATTTTTTAAGTGAAATTAATGATTAAACACTTGAAATGAATTGTCTCTATATTTGCAAAAATAAAATTAATAATTAAACTCCTGAACGTTTCTATTTTAAAGAAATAAAATTAATGCGGTCTCGTTCAAACAGCATGCAATGATGATAAACTGCGAATTGGAGAACGCCGAAAGGGAAGAAAAAACCAAAATAAGAAAGAAAGAAACAAAAAGAGCGTTTTACTGAGCAAATCAACCGCCATTACACCACACTCCATTATTTTAACTCACTCCTCTCACTCTGCTCTCTCCCCACACCGGAGAAAACCAAATCACTTTCTCCGTTAGGGTTAGGGTTTCCATTTCCCCTAATCCAATATTGCACCGACATGGGCGCCAATTCGTTGCCATCGACGGAATCCAACTTAGATCTCGACGAGCAGATCTCGCAGCTCATGCAATGCAAGCCGCTATCCGAGCTCCAGGTTTGTTTTCCCTTCGTTCGACACGATCCGTTTCGTTTCGATGCGGAATTCACTGTTTGCCTAGATTTGAATTTGTTCGCTGGTTAATTTGTTTCGCTCTCTTTTTAAGCTTTTGGAATCTCCGAGAATGGACGAATTGGTAGGATCGAGATGGAAATCGCTCTTACGTGATTTGCGGAGATGAACTTTTTTTTTTTTTATAGAAATGGAAATCGTTCGGATAAAGAAAGAGGAACCGATTTTCATTTTCGGCAATTTTGAGTGTAGTTTCCTGTAGTCATGATTGGAGATGGATGTAGTCGGGGAGTTGGATAGGGAAATTAAGTGATCAATTTCGTGGTTTTTGAAGGAAGTTTTAATTATTGTTGGTTGGTTGGTTATGGTATGTGGATGTTACGAATTGCTTCGTTAGGTTAGGATTTAGGAATAGGTTGTCATGAGACGTTTCTCGTTTGGCATGTTTGATATTTGGAAAATGTAGTTTAGGACTGTATCTATTTCAAACTGCAGGGCTTGCCTGGGAGTGTCGGGCAGAAAACGGTGAAAATCAGAAGCTATATGGAATAGCTTCTACTTTGGATGTGGGAATTTGATGAGAGTATCGTTTAAACTGATGCGAACCAAACAGCCTATTTTAGGCGTGTCCCTTGCGATCGTGTTATAGGGTGGCTGGAAAGCACATCCTCTTCACTTTGTAAGGGTGATGTTTCTTTCATCTGACCTTTGTCCCAAAATTTTGGGATCGTTGTGCCCTAGCTGTTTGTCTTTTGAAGGGTATTTGACACTGGGATCCGAATTCCCACAGAGCGTTTTTAATGTATTTGGTGAGATGAAGTAATTTTGTTTCTTGTATATTATATAGCATTGTGATAACTTAGTAGGAGTTATGTGCGTAAGGTTGTCACAGCTTTGTTGGCATCATGGCTGACAGTCTTATGAACATCTGTGGGTTTTCTCACTAAACATGTACATTGAAGCGCAACACTGCTACCTCTGTGTTCTCGTCTACTTTATATAATAATTTCATTCTTTGCTACTTTTCTGGATAAACCAGTATTGTTTTTGTTTTGCCCTGCAAAAAAGATCTTGTCTCTCAAAGTTTGTATCTTAAAAAATGTAAATTGACTTAAATGGGAAAATGAATAACTTCCATTGCTTCTTTTGTGACTTATTTGCTTCCTGATGCTTATTTTTCCTAAAAATATATGCTGATATTTATTTTTATTTCTTTCTTTTCGTGGACTATTTTAACGACACAATCATGGCTCTTATTTATTTCTTCTGTAGGTAAGAGCTTTATGTGAGAAGGCTAAGGAGATTTTGATGGATGAAAGTAATGTCCAGGTGCAATCATTTCTTCCTTTTTATTTCTTGTGTTATCTGTCAATATAAGTAATCCTTTGTAGAAATGAGTTGTTGCCTTTTGGACATCATTTGTTTTACGCTCCCCCCTTAGTTGGGTTCATTGTCTGATATTATTGCTTTTATTGCCTGTTACTTTTTTCTGGGTTCATTTGTAGCAGGAAGAAGTAATTTAGTCTATATTTTTTTTTTGTAAATTCTCGAGCTTTATGACTTTTTCGGGTGCCTATACATCTCACTATTTATATGCAACTTCTATTTGCATGTTTTTTCTTCTTTTGAAGAAAGAAAGCATTGATTTCTCTCTCTATTGTATTACAGCCTGTGAAAAGCCCCGTGACAATTTGTGGTGATATTCATGGGCAGTTTCATGATCTTGCAGAACTATTTCGAATTGGAGGGAAGGTATCAGTTCTGACTATTAGTTTCCTTTTGTATTCAACTCTCTGTTTCAGCTGGGGAATGTCTTAACTAACTAATTGAGACCTGCCCAAGAAAAGGCTTTTGAAGATTGAAGTGCTTCAGAGGTATCGCGGAGTAGATTGTATAACCAGGAAACTACTTGAATTCACTTCAACCCTAATATTACCACGTTAAAGTTTACTAACATGTGTCACTGGTGCAAAATGAACCTTTTTGTGATAAGGTTTATGTTTCTGTTTTTTATATTATACCTTGCTGACTTTTAATATATGGAATCTAAGAATTTTTGTTCTCTTTACAGTTTCCAGATACTAATTACTTGTTTATGGGTGATTACGTGGACCGGGGTTATTATTCAGTCGAAACTGTAACAGTAAGTACATTGAAGATGACATTGTTGATTATTCTGTACCTATTAATAGTTGTTGCTTTGTGATTTAGTTGTTTGTCCCCACTCCTATTCACCCCAATTGGAAAAAAGGAACAAAAAACCTCTCTGGAAGTCTGCATGTTATGTTTTCACATTTTTTGGCTTGTGAGATCAATGAAAGTATGGGTATGCATTCAAGTTGCTTCTTGCTATTAGGGTGAAATAGAATATTGGATTATCCCTAAATGGCAAGTAGGTCCTTTCAAGTTTCAAATTTACTTATGACATAATAAGGAGGAAATATAATTAGAATTTGCACTATACAATATTATTAGTGCCTTTTCAACAAAGTCAGATTTAGAAGGCTTGCAATTGATAAATAAATGTTATAAATAAGTGTGCACTATATTAGGTGGAGGTATTGCTGAGATTTTTGGGTACTGTTGGGGGTTTAAGAAAGTAATATTCTGATGAAATCTCAAATCTGTTATTAGTATATTTGAACATATGGTTGTATATTTTATTTCTGCTTTTGAATTGGCATTTTTTATTTGAGATCATTAATGGTTGTAATATCTAATCGTACTAGATTTTAATCATCAGTTAAAGTTAATTCCTTTCCTTTAATGTCAACATGTTTATTTACATGACTCCATCTAAAAGATTGTAATTTTTTTTTTCTGGATATTATTTATGCTTGGATTGTCTCTTGGATAACAATAATGGTGAAGTTTGCTGCATGTTTATTTATTTTAACATGTCTTGGTATCTTTGCTTCTTATTGTTGTATTGTATGTTAGAGGTACTGATTAATTATTCTCTCCAGCTTCTTGTGTCACTGAAAGTGCGATATCCTCAGCGAATTACTATTCTTAGAGGAAATCATGAAAGTCGTCAGGTATGCATTCATAATCTTCTTCCATTCAAAGTTATATATTATGTTTTCTGAGGTCCTTTTCTGATGTTTTTATGGAGTTACTGTGTAGCTTGTATTCTTTAACGCTACAAAAATTAACTTGTCCTGGAAGGTTTTTTAGTTTCATAATGTGTTGGTGGCTTTGATTTTAAGACAGATGTATTAGTTATTGAGCTAATAGTTCCTTTCTTATCCTTTTTTTTTTGCACAGATCACTCAAGTATATGGCTTTTACGATGAGTGCCTCAGAAAGTGAGTTTCAACACCTCCATTTAGAGTTCAATTTGGTGGGAAGGGGATACTTCTTTTTTAAGGGCAATATATATATATATATATTTATAATTTTGCATCTGTTTCAGTTAGACATTTTTTAATCGTTAATGTAGACTATGTTGTTTTCATGAACTTATGTTAAAAACTTTAGGTATGTACTATATAGGATGTTTGGGAAATCTTTTGCATTTGTCTCCTGCAATTTTATTTGCAAGTTTCTTTACACACTAAATTGGAGTTATTGTCTGAGCTGTTCCAGAGATTTAACACTATACAACCATTTAATTCCAGATCCCACTCTTGCTGGTGTAGAATGTCTTGTTCTTGTTAACATGGGTAAAGAATATATGGTTCTAAAAGATTTGTCTAAATTGAAAGTAAGAAAAATTATAATAAGCTATTAGAATAATTTTTGGGATCCAATTTTTGCAGACCAGACGACCAATCAGTTTGTCTGTCCAGTTGGCATCTGGTAAAAACTAATTTAATTGAATATCTGAATGCTGTTGTTTGAGGGAGGATTGAGGCTGCATATGATGTTAACTCTGCAAATCTTTCTTTCATGACTCTTGCTCTCATTTTGTGTTTCTATTTTTAGTATTATTAAATATATAAATGGAAACAGCCATTAGGAATTTTTTGGTTTTAAAGATATCCTTTGTCATGTTACTTCCTTTGTGTAAAGTAGATTTTTTTATGCTGGTTCTGGTACATCTCATGGTGTATTTTTTTTTAAAAAGAAAGTGAAGTATATTTACAATGAAGGTTTTAAGACTTTAGAGATTTGGGATTGAATTTTCATTTGGATGAGATGAAATAAAGGAAAATGAGGAAGAAAATTTTGAAATTTGAATTAGAGAGAAAATTTGACATTTTTGTTTGTTGAACTCAACTTTCTCTTTACTTTCTCTTCAACCAAACAAGAAAAATTAAATTTTAAAATTTTCTTCCCTATTCTCATTTCCTATCCAAACATATGGTGAAGGTAACATATGCATCTATGAGTGTGAACTGTAACGAGGTAATATATGTGGTTTGATAAAAAATGATTGAAATATATTAGGATTATTAATCTTAATGTCATGTCTAACACCCCTAATAAATTTGAACAATTTGGATTCAGTGTTATCAATGAAGGCCAAAATATTCCATTTAAATACATCATTGCACCCTATGATACTGCCATAGTGAGCCACCCTTCAATGCCGTCTGTGGCAGTTGGCAAGAAATCTGCCATGCCATTTAACAACATTGACTGGATTTAGATTGAGATTCAACTTGAGTTGATCTGGATTTAATTCTACTTACGGCTCATTTTTATGAGGAAATGTATGAATTGATAATAAAATGTTATCTTACAGATTTATCTAATAACATGTTTCCTTTAAATGCATAATAATAGTTCATATGATTTTTTTTGCAGGTATGGTAATGCTAATGTTTGGAAGACCTTCACAGACCTTTTTGATTTCTTTCCATTGACTGCATTGGTTAGTACATATATATTTTTCCTTATTTGTGATTTTAACTTGTGGAAAGGATAATCAATTTTGAGAATAAACTACATATCAGTTATCATGTAAATTTAAAATATATTCTTTGTCTTAGATTAAGCAAAATTATCAACATTTCCCCTTGTTTGGTCAATTGTTAGAAGGTTGGAGGAACCCTTTATCATAGAGCAGTGTACCCATTTAATCAAATTTTAAACTAACTTTTAAAATTTACATATTCTATTGAGAAAGTAGAATGTTGGAGGGATGAGTGTGGTACTGTACTAAGACATGATATCGACAATTCTAACAAATTCACAAAGTTGTGCAAAGCATAGAGAAGGTTTGTACTTGATTATATTTCCAAATTAGTTAATTTTTTGAAATTTCTTCCTTTTAAAGGTGATCTCTGGCCTTTTAAGCAAAAGACGATGGTCATGAAACTACATTGGATTTCTGTGTTTGTGAATTTAAATGCTCAAGTTTGTTCTGTTAGCTTGTAATTAGAAACTTTTTTCAATTGCCATTCATTTTCATTTTAATGATTGTCTTCTTGCCATAATGGTAGAAAATTGGTAGTTGAAGGTCACAGTTATGGGTTTTGATCATTCGGCTTCAAATTTAATATGGCCCCTTCCAGGTTGAATCTGAAATATTCTGTTTGCATGGTGGGCTTTCACCTTCAATTGAGACTCTTGATAACATAAGGAACTTTGATCGTGTTCAAGAAGTTCCTCATGAAGGGCCAATGTGTGATCTGTTGTGGTCTGACCCTGATGATAGGTGTGGCTGGGGGATTTCTCCTCGAGGTGCAGGATATACTTTTGGCCAGGTACTAAAGATATAATTTCTCGATTCTATACCTTGTTGGATATGTTAGTTTTAGTTTTTAACCATTGAGAGAGTGGCTACTGTAATTTATTTTCTAATTTAAATTCACATTCTCTTTCAGGATATATCCGAACAATTTAATCACACAAACAAGCTTAAGTTAATTGCTAGAGCTCATCAGCTGGTTATGGATGGATTTAACTGGGCTCATGTAATTGACCTTCTCATGGAATAATCTTTATTGTCAGTTGCCTTTGGAATTAAATGAGTGAAGTTTAGACGTCCATTGTTTTGTTAAAACAGGAACAGAAGGTGGTTACCATTTTTAGCGCGCCTAACTACTGTTACCGATGTGGGAACATGGCTTCCATTTTGGAGGTTGACGATTCCAAAGGCCACACATTTATCCAGGTTTCCCTTCCTCTCTTGTTTAACATAAATTTGCTTCAATACTGCATGATAAATATTTTCATCTGTGCTGAATCACTGGGCCTAAATTTGAAATGTTCTTGCAGTTTGACCCTGCTCCCAGAAGAGGAGAGCCCGATGTTACCCGTAGAACGCCTGATTACTTTCTATGATGTTGCTGCTGCTTCTGCATATCGTACCAGTGTCATAGTTGCAACTCATTATGGACAAATTGCAGGTAGTTTGTTCATCCTCATCCTCATCGATGAGATTGCTGTAAGCACTTAATCTATGGGTACGCACTCCAAACATATTTGGTGACTGCCCAATACTGCTTTGATGTAAAATAGGCAGGTAAAATTCCAGTTTTTTGTGACGCACAAGAACTTGCTGGACATCCTATTGGAGAAATCTCCTAGATGATGGCCGTGTCAGAATGTATTATTCCGGTGAAATGTGGATATTTTTTGTTTGTGTTTCCCTCTTTAGTAGCAAGGGATTCTATATCTGTTGATGATTTGTTTTGCTTTGTTCTATCAATTTTCAGTTAAAGCTGCATGATGATAGTGATTCAGTTTTGTTCATACTAATTATGTCAAATCTCATTACATAGAGCTTATCGTTGTTTATGATTTGGCCTGAAATAGCCATTAAAAAAGCTTATCGTGAACGTTTGCCTATTGCCTTCGATGCATTGTTTGTATCATCATCATCTGCCAACTTCAACCTTTCGTTAGTATCTAGTGCAGATTTAATTTCTGATCCTTGATAATCAGAACCTGCCTATCCTACGTTCTTTTGCGGTCTGTGTAATTTAAAAAAAACATTTTTTTATCTTGTTTGATTTTTCTTTTGGAAGCACAAACAGCAGAATTTGCAGTACGTTTTTTCTCTGGCTCGAATTCAAAGAATTTTGTGTAGCTTACGGAACTAATTGAGAAAACAATGAGCGTTTAAACAGGTTTTTGGCTATGGAATTATTTTACTAGGGTCTGAGAAATTGCTTTTGGACGAAGGAGTTTTGTCTTTCAACTTGTCTTTCCGTTTTATAGCTTAATAAGACCTGCTTCTTATTAAGTAACAATATTGAGCATGAATTTTTTAAATATGTATGTAGTATTTTCTCCTTATTCGAACATGAAAGAATGGATGATTATTTTGAGATAGCAAAAACAATAGATATTCATTTCCCCATGGATGTGTTGGATTTGTTTGGAGAGTGGGGGATTTCATATTTACGCAAATATGAAATTATGTGTTGGTGAAGGGATTACAATAGTTTAATGTCTAAATTTTTTAAGTATACTTTTCTTTATTTCTAATGGTTAAATTCATATTCCTATTCTCGTTTCCGTTTATATAAGTATCAAATTTGTGTCTTATTCTAGTCAAAATCACGTACTACGTTAGTACTTATTTTTATATTGTATCAAATATTAAATATATAATCTTTTTAAACTAGATAAAAATCATAGCAAAAAAAAATGATAATACAAAGGAATCAATGTCAAAAGGATGTACATTTTTTAAATGTCAAATATTAAAAAAAAAATTACATAAATTTTAGAAGAGTGTCAAAAAATATCTGCATAAATGATAGAAAATAATAATAATTACACATAATTGAAATTTTATGATAGTTACAACATTTACTATTTTTGTAAATATTGAGAAGAAAAGTATCTTTGAGATTGGAGTAAAATGAGTTGAAACAGTGAGAGAGAATGAAAATTTGTACAACAAAATAAATGTTCTTTAAATGAAATGAAACCAATAAAAAAAAAGATGTTTTTTAAGTTACTTAATAAACTAAGGTATATTCAATTTGAACACTTTCAAAATTAAAAGTCAAACATTTCCATGTCTTTCCATGTCCTAGAAATAATTTAAATTGATAAAGTTTATATTTCTTGGAATTAATATATTGTTTGAGACAAAGAAAAATAATGTACAATAAATTGCGATGCGGTCGAATAGTTGAGAAATAAAGAAGAATTGTGTATTAAAACAAATTGTTTAGGTGTGAGTGTTTTGATATATATATATATATATATATAATAATAATAATAATAATAATAATAATAATAATAATAATAATAATAATAACAACGAGACAAATACATATATATATATATATCTAAGTCGTCATCACTGTATTTTATTTAAAAAATTAAATATTATTCATATTCATATCTATTCTTAATCAACGTGTATATTATTATCAAAATTATAATGGATTTGAATAATATTCTTCATCATTATATTTTTATAAGACAACATTAAAAAGTATTTGTTTATTTACACATATATATTATTTTGTTGTCTATATTTTAATACTAACATTATATATTATACCAAAATAACCTTCTTCTTAACTGTGTTTATTGATTTTATTTCTCTTACATTAAAGTTGAAAATATGTATCTTGTAAAAACTTATAAACACATCTCGTTCTTATAAATTTTAAGACAAATCTTGTAAAAATATGTAAAAGCTCTAAAGAGTTGAGATGTCTTCTTCAAGTACTTAACTTGAAATATTTCATTAGTTTGATACTCTCTTTTAAGACTTTCACTAATATAGGTGTGTTTGTGAAAATATTTCGACGATCCGGTCAGATGAAAAATAAATGTGATAATAAATATATAATGAATGAATAAATGAACAACATATCTTGAATGATCACTTATTTATACTATTTTAATAGACTTTTATGTATCTTGATGGTATACACATCTATATCAACTTTAAACTTTTATTAGTTGATTAATCATTTGATTAGTTCTCAAAAGTTTTGTCATAATGTAATCTTGATATATTAGGGTGTTACATGTTTATTGTCAAGGTGTTCCCAAACAATTATACATTAATGGCAAGATAATCTTGTTCTACTGTATGTGAATGGCAGTTCAAAGATGTTGTACCAATAACAATGTATGTCATTAATTAACAAGAAGGTTCAACAAAGAAAATCTTTTACTTCTATTCTTGCATGAATGTGTCCTATTGTTAGCTAAGAATTACTCTGACATAATAACTCTGTGACATCGATAATGAGTGTTCATACTGGTATTAAAAAGGTACTTATCAACCAATGATAAGTGTTTTGATAAGATCCCTTAAGTAGAATCATATCTTTCAAAGTATCAAAGGATCAATTATACTAGGACACATTGGTATATACCAAAGATTCAATGAAGGAACTTTCAAAGGATGATGAAGTTTGATAGAGAAAATCAAAAGTTGATACGATGTCTAGAGACTAATTTTGGTGTGACTCTTCTATCAACCAACAAGGAGAGCCATTTATATATCTTTTTTGTTAATACATGAATTTTGGTCTAGTCTCCTCATAGTTATTATTGTATTATTATTTTTTAATAATATTTTTTTCATGTGATAGTAGATGATTGTTATTACTTGAGGTGTCAGCAGAGTTAAAATGTCAAAGTTAAGATGTCAAATTGTATAGTAATGCGTAACATGAAAAAAACTTTATATAAAAAAAAAGGGATTAATTTGAGTTTTATTTAGAGAAATAAGCGAAACTGAGGAGTAATCAATTAAGAAATTTGATTATTCTTATTATTAAATTACAGTATAAATGATGAAGCATGTCCTTGTTGTAGTTGCTGCAACACCCTAAAGGGTTGAAGGAACCAAAGAAATGCACATATTTTAATACAGTTTGTTCCAGCATAAAAGTAGTGATTACATGGCACAATTTGTAAGTTAGTGGCTACTCATTCCTCTTCCCTTCATCACATGTCTCCTTAAACCAGGTATATGGACATTGGTTATATAGTCTTTCCAATCAATGCTCTTTACATCAAACCCAAACTTCCTCTTTTCTTCTTCAGACATACTTTCCATCAATCTTTGTGTGTTACTGTTATCAAACCTGCATCACAGTTTATGGTTTAAAATCAGTAACTTATAAACTTTTTATATAGCTATGTATTGTAATTTAAATGCATTAAGTATGAACTTTTTTGCATTATCATGTAATCATAAACTATTATGTATGTAAGATTCTTGACTTGAATAATAGTTTTACATTGTCAATGAATTAGACATCACTGGTCTAAAACTTTTGAAATGGTCATTGTAGAAAGTCAATAAACTTATCATACACAAATTAGATGAGACTGTAAAAACTCTTTAGATTGTTCATGAGAATCTACTTTTTTAAGCACTTTAAAAGTGATGTCAACTGTGAATTCTATATGGGTAAGAGTGTCAAAATCTTTAGAAATTGAAGTACATGAAAATTGAAGGTTTTTTTTTCTTGCTGAAAACCACTAGTTCTGCTTACTAGTTGAAGAGTGTGAAATTAAATGAGTATCTAACCTTCCACCATAAAATGTGTATGGTTCATAAATGTTGGCCAAGTAATTTGCTTGCTCCACTGACTTTCTGCACATGTTTTCAAGTTTTTGAGACATCTTTCCCTTTGAGGAGGCCATAGCTGTGAGGCCTCTTTTCTGAATTGCATCTCTCCACAGGTGACCAGAGAATTCTTCTGTGGAACTAAACAACTTCATCAATGGAACTTGAATTGGCCTACCCTTTGAGTCAATCCATGGTGAGGAACTGTAATGTTCATATAGAAGCTTTGCCAGGTCTTGGAAGACTAGGGGGTTCACCACTGATGAAGCAATTTGGTACACATTAAGATCTGACTTTTGGCTCACACCATGCCTTGCCATTGCTGCTAAGGTTGCATTCACAACCATGTCAGCTGGGACCTATGATGAGAGCAAATGAAACACTGTTTATTTAGTGTGAGAATTGTGAATTATTAATTACTCTATGCAGTTTTTTTTTTATATAAATTTTTTATATTAGGTATCACTAACCTTAAGTAACAACAATAATATGCCATCATTGATAAAAGTATTATTAAAAAAATTCAGTTTAAGAATTGTTTAATTCTCTTTTACTTTTCAGATAATGGATCATGTGAAACAACTTAATTCTTCAATGTTTCTTACCACATCTAGTACTCCATTTGGATCTACCAAGAAACCTGTTAGCTGACCTTTCCCATAGCAGAGAACTATTGGATCCATCATCCTGGTAGTTGAAAGAAAAAGCTTTAGTTGTGTCAGACAAATTTGGAGTACAGTTTGTTCATATTCTGCTTCTTAGAAGAGTCACTTTTGAACATGTTGTTGAAAGTATTTGGTAAGCATTTAAAAAAATTAGAATTTGAAGAAAGAGATCAGATTTTAGATTCTTTTGAGAAGTTATAAAACAGTAACTTCTGAAAAGTCTCTAAAGGAAAATTACTTTCTTCTATCTTAAAATCACTTTATTTTTAAGCCTAAAAAAATGGTCACAAGTTCTTTTATGCAATAGGTGAGAACTCACCTATTTCCTTCCATCCACCCAGGAAATGGTTCACTGAAAGTGCTCTCAATGACACTTGGTCTCATTATAACAACTGGAATATCTCCTCTCAATTTGTCAATCATCATTTCTCCCATAGCCTTTGTGAACACATAAGTATCCTGCCACCCATATCTTCTGGCCCTGTGTGGGAGATAACTCAACAATCAAACTAGATTATGAATTTTAAGATCAAAATCTAAATAGGAGGGTGAACCTCTCTGTTTCTACTGTTTTTCTTTATCTTATTACAAAAAGATGAAAATTGCAAACATAAATAATGAGTAATTGAAGACATAAAAGTTGTAATAGATATAGAGATACGTATAATCTTTAAAATGTAAAAGATATGTATAATCTTTGAAATGTAGAACACAAGCATGTGCTTCAAAAGGATTTATTTCTTATTTTTATAAACATAATAAAAGTTTATACAATAACTTTAAATTTTTAAAAAATTAATGTATTTCTATTTTTTAAAATTATGTTAGAACCGTGATAGAATAATAAAAAACCCAACAAATATTTTTTAAATTTGACAATTTCCCAATACGTGTCTTACTAGTATGCTAGTGTCCATATGTGTATATAACAAGGACACACCATTTAAGAGGCGTGTCCGATCCTCAAAGGTTGCATTAGTGACACTTATTTGTAACTTTTTGTAGTATCTATGATTGCAATGAGACCAGAACCTGAATTTAAAACCTTCGTAAGGACACTGAATACCTCTCTAGACCAATCTCCTTCATCTTCTGAGCTAGTAAGCTGTCTTCAATGTCCCCTTTGTAATTTGAAACCAGATTTATCTCTCCTTCGATGTCCAATGTGGGAAGGTATTTTGGTGAAATTTCAGATATAAACTTTTCTTTTGCTATGCACTCTCCAATGCTAAAGGGTCTTTCCATTATCCTACCTTGCCTTTGTCCATTGACATAAGCTATACATTACAACAAAGAATTTTGTCATATTGGTATACTTGTAAATCATACACAGCACATGCATTAGATTTTTAAGCTCTTTCTTGTATTTTTACCTGTTGAAACATGAAGAAATAGCCTAAGGTTCTTGCACTTTTTGGCAATGTTCATGAGACGGCATGGCCCTAAGGTGTTTATGTTGATAGCAGTGTCATATCTGATCACATCACAATAGTCAAATGATTAGACAAAGAACTCATTATTGGTGCAGAAGCTTTTGGAGAGTTATAGAGACCAACCTTTCATCAAATGTTGTATTAGCTGCAGAATTTACAATGACATCTACCTCCTCTTCAATAACATTCGATATATCTTCATCTAGTCCAAGATTGTGTTCACAAATATTGCCCACAACAGGAACTAGCTTGCTCAACATAAAGGCTTGGTATGATTTTCCATGGACTTGTTGAAGGCATCTGAAAAGGTCTGTGTTTATGATCTAAACCACACCAACAAAATTTCAATGAGATTAACAAATGAAGCCATGTACTTTGACAAATGCAAGCTGAAGAAACAAAGTCTAGAGAAAAAAGGGTAGTGATCTTATTTTCAGCATGTTCTATATTTCCAAAGAATCATGTAGAAACAGAGAAAACACCAAATAGTGTAACTACTATTTCATGTACTGATCTTGAAACAAAGCGAATTAAAATGCCTTTTTGTGATTATATGTGAATAGTTTTTCTTTTCTCAGACCAAATAGACTCTGAATTTGTAATAACCGTACTTCATTTTGCAATCTATCCATAGCAGCTTGCTTATTATCTGCCTTGATCAGAAGGTACATTTTTCCCACATCTGGTTCTGTCCTTAGAATCTTCTCAATGAAAACTGAATTAAAGCAAACAAATGTCACTATAAATCACAGTCAAACCAATTAAACCACAGAGGACTCTAAAAAAAATTATTCAATAGAAATTAATTTTAAAAATTAAAAACAATTAGTTACTATATTGACTAAATTAAATACTTTTTTAGAGGCTAAAAATATTATTAGTTTCTAAATTAGTTTCCATTATTGATAAATATTTTCTAAATTAGTATCTAATTAGCTATCAAGCTTCTAGCTACCAATTATTTAGATTTTAAATTTGGTAGTAAAAACTTCGGTAACTAATTAGATGTCAATTTAGAAACTATTTATCAATAATAGAAACTAATCTAAAAATCAATAATCTTTTTAGTCTCTAAAATAGTATTTAATTTAGTTAATATAACAACTAATTATTTTTTGTCTTTAAAATTGATTTTTATTAAATGATTTCTTGTGATATTATTTTCACATGATTATATTTGACAGATATACCTTTGGCTAGAAAACCAGTTGCACCAGTAATGAAAAACTTTTTCCCTCTCAGAAATTTGACAATTCCTGTTCCATCTTCCAAGCCTATCAATGTTGTTGGTCCACCATAAGGCACCAAATCCTTCACTGCAATCTCTGCCTGAGTTTTCCCATTTTGTGACAAGACCAAGCTCCCTGCCTCCATTAGAGTTGTT
Organism: Phaseolus vulgaris; assembly: GCF_051622355.1. NCBI lineage: Eukaryota > Viridiplantae > Streptophyta > Magnoliopsida > Fabales > Fabaceae > Phaseolus > Phaseolus vulgaris. The sequence goes on from NC_143504.1 coordinate 58,061,044, forward strand.
GCTGCATTATCTGTGCCAACCAATGATGATCTTTCTGTCAGCACAGAAGACAAGCCTGAGGACTTGATCACATTCCCTCCCCCCTGGCAGTACACAACATTTGTTTTCCTCCTTGAAGAGTTCACAACATTACTCTTTTGTGGCACTCCAATGAGTTTACTGAGTAAACTTGAGGAATAAGAATATCCTATGGACAAGGCCACCATGATTAGCAGGGAAAATGAGAAACAAAGTGTAGAGAAAAAAGGGCAGTGATATCTCAATGCAGTGCAGTTAAAATTGGTTAACTTGAAAGCTTAGCTAATTTGTTGATGAACCAAAAAGAAAAGCTAGTAAACAAACTCAAGTCTATAAGATAAGAGAAGGGTTTGGTTGGTTTGGTTTGGTGCACAATGAATGCATGGAAAAGAAGGGTAGGGTGGATTTAAGGATGAAGGAGATGAGAGTTAGGTACTTATAATATTGCTTTTGTGAAATGTGAGAGTATATCTCATGAAAAACTCTCTTTTTGCCTCATTGTCACACCTCACATCACATGAAGGCACCTAAAGCTTAGATGAAGGAAGCACTCTTTCTTTCACATGTTAGAATTTACACTTTTTGGTAAGTGGTGGTTTCTATGATCTATCCTTTTCTAGAAAGTATAGGAGAAGAAAGGGTGTGAGTGAGTGTGTGAGACACTGGTTGTTCACTTCAGATGAAACTTGGATCTACTCACCAAAACAATAAAGGTAATGATACATTCAAAACTTCAATTTTTATACAACTTTTAATATTTTTCTATATCATTTAATTATAAATTTATCCTTTATTATATATATCACATGAAGAGTGGTATATAATTTAAAGACTTTTCAAACTATTTTTTTCCTATATCATAAACTACAATAAAGATGTTAGTTATAGTTACCATATTTTGTCTTCTTTTCCTTTTTCTGGTTTTTTTTACATATATCATGTTGGATCATACACTAAATATTCAAACTTTTTTATTTTTGCATTATGTGGTACATAATTTGATCTCTTAGGTGTGTGGTTTTGATTCATCTTTTAACTAAACATTAAGTATTTAATTAAAAAATGTTAATGTGACAATGCAATTAAATATTGAATACTAATGGATGAATTAAAATTACACAATTGAAATAGTAAAGTATCAAATTCACAATTTTTTTTTGAAGCTTTAAATGGGTAAACAAAAAAAATCTTATGCAAACAAAATATGGAAGCTTTAAGTGTATAATAGATATCAAATGTGTTACATTCTTATTATGCACATTGGATATCTGAAAATTGTATCTGTCCAGTTCAAGAAAATCAATGGAGAATATGTAAGCTGAAGTAAAATAATTACATAAAAGTTAAGAAAATTTTGACATGCCATTTGGAAAAATGCTTTTAATGAGACATAAGAGGTACCATTTTTTTTAATATGTTTTATAATTACCAAATTTGTAATCTTTCATCCTTTTCTACACTATTTCCTTTTACCAAACGATACCTTAGCATTACTATATTTTCATAATCACAGAATTGTAAGGCAAGAAGTGCATTTAATACTTTATTATTAGAACTACAATATATTTAGACATATACAAAATAATATATTAAAATTTATCAAAAGCGTTTGTAGTCCAACGGTTAGGATAATTGCCTTCCAAGCAATAGACCCGGGTTCGACTCCCGGCAAACGCATTTAATAATTTTTCTGCAATATTAGTTTTTGAATTACAAATATTTTAGCACACTGAAATATCTATTTTATATAGGTGGGTATCACTGAAATATCTATTTTATATAGGTGGGTATCATTTTGATTAATAACGTACTTATTTCTTTATGCTATTAAAAAATGTTTTCACATTTGATAAAAAATGTTAGATAGAAAATTGATCATAATTATGATTTTTATTTTTCATTACCACACATATACATTGAATGCACATATATGACAAAAATATGACAATAATGGTGTCAAATTAAAACATAATTACAATTTTAGTATAAATATTTGCAAAGGTCAAAAGGAGCTACTGTCATATTGTGTGATGCCTTACTAATGTACAAATTTGTCAAAGAAGTTGGGAAGGAACCAAAAAGAATGGTAACACAATTCTTCTAACAATATTGTGTGGTGCCTTACTAATGTATGAATTTGTCAGAGAGTGTATGAATTTGTCAAAAAAGTTGGTGAAGAACCAACTGGAATGTGACACATACTTCTTCTAACAATGTATTATTTGATCTAATTGAACGAGAATCACATTATCCCACATGAGAATTCCACATGTGAAACTACAAAGTATGTTGAAAAGTCTTCCACACCAAAGGAATTGTGGTTGGAATTTAATTGAACAACAATCACATGATACTCATTATACCACATGTGAGACTTGCTTTGAGAAACCTTTCACATCTAAAGGAATTGGAATTAAGAAAGATAGCAAAAATATAAAGAGAAGTAAGAGTCTAACAAGTTTGATTAACAATCTAAAGTAGAAAAAAAGAAGAAAGTGGAACCTTTACAATCATCAATGCACAAGGTTTCTTTGTTAGCAGCATGCTATTTTATGTGATGCCTTTTGCATGTCTACCAAGTCAAATGAGTTTTACCACAATGTTTATGGTATGTTTAATTTCTTTCCATTTAGGACCAAGATTACTACAATTTTCCATCACGTGAAGCATTGTACCTCTGTCTACCAATCTCAGATGGTACATCATTACATAATCATGAAGGAAAATTATCATGAATTAGCACAACTCATGGTTGATGATTTTCCATTTTGTATGTTAGAACAATTAAAACTAAGTTAACATTTTGAAGTTGTATATTTGGAAATTTTGATACAAGGAGCACACTCTTTCATATGTTTCACCAATGTCTCACCAAGAAAAGGAAGAAGGAACTCAGAATATAACACTTTTATTACAATGGAGAAGTTGTACAATACAACATTTTTGTTGTACAATCTACAGATTCATTAAAAAAAAGTATGCAATGTATGACACTCTATAGTGGTTCAGATGTAACCTAAATTCACATTTATACATTAAAATATTATAGTGGTCCTTCCTTTTCTTATAGGTTATACGATCTCAGTGAATGAATTCTATAACAGGAAGATAAATAGCTGCACAATGGTTAATGAGGAGCTAGTAAAATTATAAGCACAAAACCTATCAAGAAAAAGCATAATTGCAATAAAAGTAAGAACAATATTAAACAAATTTTTCACAATGTTTAAATCTATATTTTTTTTTTAACTACAAGAGCATCAAGTGACAACAAACACCAGCCATATACATGTTGATCTTGATTTCATGAAGGAATAACCACCACAAGTGTAGACTAAGAACAAAAGAAACACCTCATGTCCACCCTTGTATATGTAGTGGAGTAGTAAATACATACAATGTCTACTAATATAGACTAGTAGTTTATATTTAATAACCAGGCAACATTCTCTATATTTCATTCTACATTTTTTAAATAAGATATAAACAAAATGATTCTAACTTACTGATAACAATTACTAAGACAATAACCAGTAGAAAAGTTTCTAAATTAATCCTTGCACTAAAAGTGGCACACTTCATAGCATGTTAGTCTGCGTATTTCCTTTCAAATCTAGTATTTTGATAAGCATAATGTTGTGTAATAACACATAGAAGTTCACTGCATAATCATATACTACACAAACAATATATCAATAACATAAAACAGATTTCGTAGAAAGAAAGCATGAAAGAGATATAAGACCACACACTGAAGATAACATGATTTGATTGAACATTAATGAACTTCAATCTATATCCACCATGATAAAATTCACTATGAACACAATTATATTTCTCTCCACAGCGTATCCTTGCTCTCAATTAGTTTGTAACAAACTTTAACTAACTGATATTTACTAGTTATAAGGTCCCTAAGATAGTATATATAAATAATTTGACATATACGAAGCAAAAGAGTTAGCTTAGTAATTGTTCGAGGTGTATTATGAGTTTGAACCCTAAAGGGGCAACATGGTTAGAGCTTGGGCAGCAAAGTTAGAAAAGTGAGAGTAGCCAACATGAATTATTTTAAAATTTGACAGTATGGTCAAAAATCCCACAAGGAGAATGCACTTTTTTTTGATAAATTTTATCTTATTAACTGAAATTTATGCAAGTCTCACAAAATATATGGGTTATACTTTTCATTTGGTAAGATCTCAGTTCAGTAGTGTAACTCATAGAATTTAGCTAAAAAAAGGGTATGACTGAGAAAGGGGTTAAGAACTGTTTTGCTCACTCTTCTTTATTTAATCTGTATACTTTGTTATGATAGGTAAAACCGGCACACAAAATTCTTGCTCTGCTATTGGTAAAGTGAAAAAATAAACTAACTTCATCTGCACAAATCTATATTATTGAGCAATTCCACAGTGGACAAGGCTTCTGCAGCAGGTTATGGAATACTCCACTAAAATTTCGACAAGGACTGATAGATAGTGTGTTTGATTTTGCAATGGATTTAAAACACTTGCATCAACTTTCCCACGTTCATGGGCAAAGAAGCTTCATATAGCTTCATCTTTCCAGATTTGTACGAGTTTGGTGTAAGTCCTAACTTCTAAACAAAACATACTGTAAAATGACAAATGTGATTTCTGGAGAATTTTTTCAGTCTTCTGACTTCACTAATCCAGGAAGCAGAATGGAATATGCCTAACTCAAATCCATAAATCGAAAATGAAAATCCTTAGTACCCTTCTCTCCCAAAAATTGCACCTCATATACTTGGGGAATTTTGCAAAGTCAGAACACAACCACTACATATTGCGAAATCCAGGAGAAAAATAACTAATCGCCATGTAAGCACCGACTACAGTTGCATTGAAAACCAAAACCTCGAAACAGTAGCTCTCTTCGGGCATCGCGGTCCAGGCTGGCATCAATATAGCAGATTCTGAGTTCTTCACCTGCAGTTTATCAAAAAAGAATTGTAGACCAATATCAGTAAAAATATTTCACATAAGTGGGGAGTACTAAGTTCTATTTTCCAAGGAGACCAATATTTTTTATTCTAATAATAATATGAATTCTTAACACTTTCTTTGACCTAATTAAATTCCATATTTTATTTACTTATGGTATGGGAGATGATTATGAATGATACATAAATTTCGATGGACCACCAAGAATGACAAAAATGGAACTAATTTTTCTAAGAATGATCACATTTTATATCAGAATAATAAACTACTTATACATGAATCAGTCAATAACATGGGTCCTATCAATCAAACAAACCTTATACAACCACTCAGAGCAAAGTCTTTATTTGATGATTTCTCCTAAAGTTTTCTACCACTGATTGATGGCATAAAAGAAATTATTTGACAATGGATTGTGTTGATTGGAGATTGCCAACTACTGTCAGAAAAACCCCATGAGCACATTTTTTTCTAAAATCATCAAACACAGTACTTGCAACCTACAGAATTACAAGAGAAAAGACATTCAGTTAAATAAAGTATATCCGGACAAACCTTCATCAATGTCACGGAGTGCCTTCAATTTTGCATGAGCATTATCTATCCATATGATGTGTGCATTAGGATCTGTAAACAAATTGACTTAGATTGCCCCTTTCTCAAGGTGAAAAACAAGATTTACGGTCTAGGAGGTCAACACTGTGTGTGCAGGCATGTTTGTCACTTTTTAGTAACAACTTCTCCTAAACATGGAATGCACATATTTGTTAGAAGTGAACTTTTTCTTGTTTATTTAAAGGATCTGATCCAGTTGGAAATCTTGATCAAGCAATCAAATATGGGAAAAGTGAAAAGTCGTACATGTATGAAAACTAGAAATTGAGGGAAATATAAAACTGTACTCACCACAATCATGATTGTAGAAGGAGGGAAGTATATAGACAGCATTTCCAACAGCAGCCTCAGCTTCCACAGATGCAACAGCTAATGAAAGAAGATCTTCATACAGTCCCACGGCCAACTCAATGCGAAATGCATTGATTCGAATTCGAGCCAAAACGTTAATGTACCATTGCTTAGTTAAAACTTTAAATGTTAAGAAAAATAGTCTCTCAACCTATATATCTTATGTATGTGCTGTACTTTGTACAAAATGTTCCTGACAAAAGAAGGATACAAGCAATATGATCATCTCCAATAAGTGTCTCCATGAAGGCATTCCTTAGCAAGACAAACTCCTCTTCCATCTGAAAAATGATGCTATGCATAAACAGATCACAGCAGAAAAAAACTTATGCCAAATCAGATTCCAATTTAAACAACAATAATTATTTCCTCTTGCTATAATGAATAATTTATATGAAAAGTGACCACTTATAGCAGAAAGCTGTGCTAGAAAGGAACAACTGAAAAAGAGAATAATTATGAAAAGATGTTGTCTATCTATCACTCAAATTTTCACAAAAAAATAATTGACTTTCAGAATCAGGTTATCATTGCTTTTAGAAGGAACCTGCTATCTAAAATAACCAATATCTGAATATTGTAGTCATTATCCTAAACTTCTATATGTCTCACCTCTGATACCATCTCAGGCGTAAAATTGGTAGGCTGGAGTATGTCAAGAGTGTCACTTCTGGCATCTCCTGATATGACCATGCAAGCCAATCGCTTTACCAGAAAGGGATACTTCAAACCACGAGTCCTTTGAGAAAAGATCAGGAAATTGTCACTTATATATATTTTAGGTACAGTAAAATACTAAATGATAAGCTAAGGTGTTAAGTTTTAACAAGCACCAAAAGTGTTTCAAAAATTTATCAACAGCTGATAAAAGCATTTGTTGAGAGGATTAGTGACAAAACAAGCCATGGAGGATAGAGAAGTCGAGAAAGAATATAATGAATTCTATGTGTGATGTACACACATGGTTATTTATATTTATAATGAATATAAATTGGTAAGATATTTCCCTATCACATCTCTTTATTGACCATAATCAAATCATATCTCTAACCACATTCAATAAGGTTAAGAAAGGATGAACATATACAACTTTTTTTGCGAGGGTTGAAAAATTGTAGTGCATAGAACCTAATAGGCTTACTAAGAAAATCAAAAGAGAAAAATTAGTTCCAAAATCACTGAATACAAAATTATGTATAAATCTTTAACCACATGAGATGTTTTGTTGAAACTCGTCACAATTGAAGATGTCAAAAATCTTATGCTAGAGAAGAAAATCTCATACCCACAATAGTCATCAAAAGCCACCCAATTTGCTTTCATCTCAACATCGTAATATCCCTAAATAACATAAAAAATCTAAAAATAAGCACACATCTGCAAAGAAGCAAAAACTTAAATTTGTTCACTGCAAAACTCCTACATTGCATTTTAAAACACAGGTTATTTGTTGATCATGCAACACATGAGAGAACTGTCAGTTTAAAAAATACTTATGGCATATAAGCACAAAGATATTAATTGTGAGTGTACAAGACCTTACAATAAGTTAGCCCTTACAAGTTACAAGTGACAAGTGTATAAAAGTTAAATTGGCCCATGTAGCTAACTAAATAACATTTTTTGGCAGTGTAGAACTGCTATAAGAATTTTGCAACAGTAATAAAGAGCTAAAAGAGCTACGACTAAACCTAAAGAAACTAAAGCATACCTGCAGCCCAACTTATTTTTTTGGTTCCAATATAGTTCCCTTAAGTATAAAAAACTTGGCTCTTATTCCTCAAAATGTTTCTATCAAATCACGTTGGTTCTTCCATCAATTTCCTATACCAATTTAATAACACATGACAGTGTGAGATGTCATTGGAAGTTGTAAATAGGAGATTACTGGGATAAAAACATCCTAATATCCCTAAATTAATTAAGAAAAATATCCCTAGAGTCTACACATTCATTTCAGCATATTTTATTTCTTTTTACACAAGAAAGAATGCGATTGTTACAAATAGAGGAGTTAAGAATGTAAGGATCATCACTATAATTATAATATATTTATTTTTTTCTCTTTCATTATTCAAGTTCATATCATTACAAATAGAGGAGTTAAGAATGTAAGGATCATCACTATAATTATAATATATTTATTTTTTTCTCTTTCATTATTCAAGTTCATATCAGAGCTCCCAATCTTGGGGGCTTTGTTTTCACTGTTGTTGGCCGTCCTTGCCACTACCCTTGAAGACACTAGTAAGACAACAGGAATGGTTTTTTTTTTTCTTTCAATGGTCGAGGCGAAATTTACTCCTATAGGTCCTAATGATCTTCCAAATGTGGTAGGTTCTTACCAGTTTGATGGCCATAACTATTTGCAGTAGAGCTAATACATTTGGAGGATTCTAAAAGGACGGTCAAGATCAAACCACATCAATGGTAGAGGACCAGGGTCAAATGACCTTAATTGTGAGATTTGGGATAATGAAAATTCATTGATCATGACTTGGATGTGTGTCATTTTAAGGTCTGCAAGATAACAAAAATGGGCAGACAATACTACCTCAGAACACGAAGAAACAAATCAACCCAGTAGTCATCCTCAACCAAATCTTGATATGAAAGCCTACAAGGAGGAACTAAATTGTTTGAGAACAATGATTGAATCAATGAGTAAGTCCTCTAATTTGTGTGCCTGGTTCATGAGAGGTAAGAATTCAGTCAATACAGTTGAACACGAGTGTTAGGATGTTAGGATTCTTGATTCAAAAGTAACAAATCACTCTGTTTCCTATGTTTTTCAATTTATATGTTAAAATGAATAAAGAACAACTCATTTCAATTACAAATAGTGATAGTAATAGTATACCTATATGCGGATCTGAGAATATAATGTTACAATAATACATCGAATTAAAGGATGTTTTATATGTCTCACAACTGTCAAATAGTCTAGAAGCCTAAATGATGTTTTGACCCATAGAACAACCTATGTAAACAGACCCTTTCTAGAAGACCTCTCCATTATTCAGGGCATCCAGATTTTGGAGAAAGTACAATATGAAGAAGATGACCACGATGATGCTCTCTAATCAGAATTGGAGCTTCTCCTTTATAATCTACCCAATAAACAACATTAATGATGCACTCGGTTCTGAGTAAAGAAATAGAAAGAATCGAAATATAAAAGAAATAAGTTGAGAAAAAATGGATATTTAATTATTTGGCAGAGTAGAAATACATGAGAAATAGAAAAGAAGTATTTTGAAAGTAGTATAACATAATTAATTTAATAAAATGTACAAAAATATATTCACATAGGTAAGAAATAAGAATGACTCCCATCATTTATAAAATAAATGCTCATTCTCTTCTCAAATCAAACTGACAAAATTATTTCTCTTCTTGGCACACACACTCTCTCTCTCAATGTGCTATACCTAACAAATCCTTAGTGTTATCCTATAAAATGAGATGAAACTCAACTCATGCATGACGATGGAAGATGGAAATGCGAAAAGTTACCTTTTAATTCACTTTTAACTTTCATTTCAACCCATTGTTTACTCAATTACTTTAAATTTTAAAAATAGCTTAAAAAATGTTCAATTTTTTAACTAAACGCATTTCCAAATATTCAAATATCAATTGGTGCTAAATATTCATCAAAATTGTTCATGATAGTATTAGAGAATAACACATTCTATAATCTACGAAATAAAATTCTGCCTAATAAGTTCTTCATTAATTGGTATAGCATATTAACGAGGCAAAACTCCTCTGATTAAGAATGTTACTTACAATACCTATAATATAATATCCAAGGAGAGTTAGCGCATAATGCGTGTGCATAAAATGTGAAAAGACGAGAAACAAGGAACCTTGGATCGTTGGTGGCAGTGTTGGCTGCAAAAGGGCGCGCGGAGAGGTTGGGAGTGTGGGAGCGCGGCGAGACAGTAGTAGCAGGCGGCTCGGGCGGAGTAGGGGTGGCAAACGGCGGGGCTGGCGGTGTGGATGAGGTCGGCGGCGGCGATGGGGCGCGTGGCGAAGACGGCGCGGCCCACAGAGTCGGTGAGCGCAACTCGGATCGGCGGCGGCGCCGACGAAGCGGTGGAGAATGAGAAATTGAAGGAGAAAAAGGGAAACGGTTTTACGAAGAAGCGACGTGAGAATGAAGAAGTCACTGCCATTTCTTATTCTTCTGATGCTCTTCAAATTCTCACACTCTATTCTTCACTTCTTCACTTTTTCACTGTTCGAAGTGTTTAGTTAAAAATAATATTTATTAAATTTTTAATAAATTTAATATAATTTAAAAAAATACATATTTGTGTTTTTCGTATTTTTGTTATATTTTTTACTTTAATAATGATTTGAAAAGGTTATAAAAGATATTGAACATTTTTTCATGTAATTCTTGTACTACTTTATAGATAAATTTATATTAATTTAATTGATTATAATTAATCATAATCAAGTTACAAAATAATCTATATAACTGATTATGTTAAATACATAATTGATCAGAGAGAAAAAATGTTCTAAACCTACATAAATAGGTAATATATTATTTAAATTCTTACAATAATAATATATTATATTCAAAATCACTTAATTGATAATATGATCATCTTCTTATATTAATTAAGTATAGATGTTAAGATCTATAGATTATGTTTTTAGTTAACTCTTTGATTTGTTATTCATTAATCCAAATGAATTAGATAATAAACTAGGCATAATTGATTAGATGTAAAATCTAACATTAATTCATATAGTAGTAACACTAAATTAGACAATAGTAGTCACATTAAATCAAATTATAAGATTATTATTAATCAAAATAATATTATTAACTTATTCATTAAGAATAAAAAACAATAATCTATCTATACTACAAATAAAGGCTACTTCCAAGATAAATATTTACACGTGTCATTATTACGTTTTTTAGAAAAAAATATTAAGGAAATTTTTAACACGTGTCACTTTTTTAACAAATAATCGTGACATTGTACACGTAGGACACGTGACGCACCAAAAGAGAATCGCATTATAACTACTTTGATAAGTACTCCACATTTTGATTTGTTATTATGTCCAAATATTATCTTAAAATATGGCAACTCAATTTTTCATGTTTTATTATATGTAAAAGAAAATTCACTTATTCTTTCACTATCAACATGAAGATATTATTCACCATATCAATTTACCTTAATTATTCAAATAAATGAATGAATGTATTCAGTCTTATGCAAAATAAAATTGTGAAACGCCATTGTGTATAGATAAAGTATGACAACAAATGATCCAAACAACAATCCTTTTTTTAGACCAAAATTTCTGAAATAATTAAAATATTAAACATTATTAATGTTAAAGATGTCAATTTTTTTAAAATTTGTAATTTGTGATACTTATAACTCACTACAAGAAAATCATGAAATAGAAACCAATTTTTAGAGATCAAAATAATTAGATAAAACATTTGTTGCTAATTAGATACCAATTTAAAAACTATTTAACCATAATAGAAAATAATAGAAACTAATTTAGAAACCAATTTTTGTTTTAGTTTCTAAAATGGTCTCTAATTTAGTTACTATTGCAACTAATTATTTTGGTTTCTAAAAATTGATTTCTATTTTGATGATTTTCTTTCTCGTAGTGCATCATAATATTTAAAATGTCTATCATCTTTAATGTTATAATTGCTTTTTTTTATATATTTTTATAATGTCAATCAATACTAAATCATGATTAATATAACTTTTAAAACAATTAATTTAAAAGTTAATAAAATTATCTTATAATCTCTAATATGTATGCTTTGGATTAAAAATAAATTATTTGTTTTAAGTTCATTATATGTTTGTTATGAGGAAATATTTTCATTATGTTGATTTGAATATTAGGTATTTAATATTCATCTTTATAAAATTAATCATCCAAGAAGTGAAAAAACTATTAATGTTTTTTTTTCTGATTGATTTTTTCAGTTTTAAGATTAGTAGAGTAAGTTAGTAACCACCATACATTACAGAAAGAAAAATGGAACAAATTTGACTTCATACAGAAGGCAATTTCTTATGAATACAACACTCAAAAAAATCAAAAACTCCTTATCAACAATCAATATCTAGCATCTAAAATCCCAGAATGTGTGACAGTGTGATACAATTACAAAAGCTTTTTAATTATTATACATGTTAAGTAAGTAACAATTAGAGCAACATCATCATCAGCAACCATTTGTTTAGCAGACAAAAAAACCACTAAACAGTTACAAGTTTCATAGAAATGTATCATCTATGCAAGAGTGATGATTTCCAATCTACATCATCATCTGAACTACAATCTCTCTGCAGTTCCTGAGGAGGTATGAAGCAGTCCAAGGACAACCCTGGCACATTGAATGCAACATCATCAATGATCCATGACTCCTCCAACCTTGTGATGGCTGGTCCAGCCTTCAGGTTGTCCCCAAACCTGGTGATAAGTGCAGTTGATGAGCCAGCATGTGCAATCATCACACCATCCACCACTCTATAGTCCTCAATTTTTGTTGACATTGTGGTTTCCCAGTATGTGGGGTGAGACCCTGGTGCTTGAATCCTGGTGAGATAAGAGTCCTCTAGGTACACCAAAAGTCCACTTCTTTGGCTGAAGTAACCAAATATGGCATGCTTGATCATCTCTGCTGTGTTGTCACTGCGTTCTGCAAGGTCCTTTTGATCAGCAGAGAGTTTTAGCACAAAACAGTCTATGCCTGAGATCTGTTTCTCCCCCATGTATTGTGCTGCACAGAACACAGCTGACACTGCTAAAGGGTCAAGTCCCTACAATGCACAACCATAACCTCATTTAATAACGAGAAATGATATATTGACAATTTGCACAAGTCTAGAATCCATTTTTTTTTTGCCTAAATGTCAATTTTTTTTTTCATGAAATGATAAAATTACTTTTTTTTTCATATCATGGATCACATGTTGTATATACTGGAACTTCATTTTTTTTTTGCCTAAATGTCAACTTTTTTTTTTCATGAAATGATAAAAATACTCTTTTTTTTCATATCATGGATCATATGTTGCATACTGGAACAAGTTGTCAATGTATCATTTATGTTTAAGAACAGAAGCACTGAAATCGGTGTCAAATAGTAGAGATTCCAAGGCACAATATTATCACTACCAGAAAATCATTAAATAAAAATCAATTTTAGAAACAAAAAATTATTAGTTTTTATAGTGATTAAATTAGAGACTAAAAGATTATTGATATCTAAATTAGTTTTTATTATTGCTGAATAATTTTTAAATTGGTATTTAATTAGCTACCTAAGTTTTAACTACCAATTATTTAGATTCTAAAGTTGGTATCTAAAATCTTGGTATCTAACCAATTTAAAAACTATTTATCAATAATAAAAACTAATTTAGATACTTATAATTTTTTAGTTTCTAAAATAGTAATATAGCAACTAATTATTTTTTCTCTAAAATTAGTTTTTATTCAATAATTTTTTTTTTTTTAGTGTATTGTGTTTAGTCTCCCTGCATAGTGAACCCAGAAGAAGCTAGAAAATCATCAATGACATTAAATTCAACTCTTGGTTTAGTCTTCTTAGGCTTTGGTTTAAAGAACCTTAATTGAAAAATTAAGCCAAAATGATGGCATGTGATGGTTGATGTAATGATGAATTTATATAGAGGGGAGAAAGCAGAAAAATAATGAAAAAGGAAAAACAGGAATGTGGTTAGATGGAATAAATGAATGAAATTTAGTAGGTAACCAAAGATTCATTAAATTGTCGGTAACATATATTGAAAGCACTGTATTAATTAAGATGAACAATAGTGTTAAGTACCATTTATGGCTATTTAAACAAATCAAAAGTATCTGATTTGATCACAGTGCACTTGCATATACATATCTGTGTCAAAAACATCTTTCTTTAATTTTTTCTCTGATAATAGTAGGTTCCAAACACCATCTTAACACAAAAGGGGTTCTTTCCTTGCCCTTTATGTTATGATATAACTCCATACCCCACCAATTCATGGAGCCAAAGATTAGGTCATAAGTCATACCAGTAACTATTTAAAATGAGAAAACTGACAAATATTTTCAACTCTTCATCATTTTGTCCTTACATTAACAGTCACATTTAGCTGTCAGTGGTAACTCATCTCTAAAACCACCTTCAAGTCACCAATGCATACATTATACCAACCAACATAAGGGACTAGTTAACAAACACAACACCAAATCTGTTGGAAAATTTAAAACATGACTATTAGGCTTAAATACTCTTCTTAAATGACGTGTACATATTATATACACATATCAGATATAGACATTTGTACGACATTTGTAGTATACATATCGGTGACGTATCCAATTCAAAAAATATTTGTTGAATTTCTGACAATTCTAATATCATTTTAAAAAGGAGAAATACATTAACTTTCTAAAAACTTAAATTTATTTTATAAATTTTTAGTATAATTATAAAAATAAAGAACAGATCATCTTGAATCCGTCAGAAAATATCTTTATGTTCCAAAAAAAATGAAATATACTTGTGCACATAAATGTTTATTGTCAATGTATGTAATTCATAATTATCTAATATATAGATTCGTGTCTTCATTTTCTACATTTTTAGAAATTATACATATTTTCATGTTTGTATCATATTAATGTCCGTATCAGTGTCTGTATTACATAGATAATGAAGATGATGAAGATAAAGAACTTGCCTGAAGTGCACGGCGGAGCGGCCGGACGGGGCCTTTGGCGGCGTGCACGCCAAGCCAAGGGGTGTGGCGCCAAGCAATGGCACCGTTGCTACCAGCCAGAACCTTTTGACCACCCAAAACCAGTTCTATCTGCCACTTATCTGGAACCATCTGCCACATCACAAAGCACCCTTTCTCCAAATTAACACCACCATTGGTGGATCCAAGCTCATCTACCACATCCATTGTCACTTTCCCTGTTGTGAACACATTTTTCACTGTTCCCTCCAACTTCTTACACCCTGTTGCAGCCCTGAAGTGTTGAATAATGTACTGTGCCGAAGATGACACCTATTATTACACCACAAAAGAAGAAAAAAAATATATTGAAATGCCTCTTTTCTTCTTCAAACAATGCATCAACCTTGCATATTTAACTACACACCCTTTACAGTGATCACATGATGAAATCGGTGGCATACACATAAAGATTAAAGATGTTCTGTTCCAAGAATAAAGAAAGTGCTCAGAAGTAACACTTTCAACTAACTTTTTAATCTTCATTAACAAAGGAAATGGCTTTTTAAAACACATAACAAAATAAACTTGCCTTTTTCATACCCATCAAGAGAACAGAAATATTTGTGATTATTTCTTTCATAAAAAGTTTTTTTTTCTTGAATTCAACAAGGTATGATCATGTTCTAGATATACAGTAAAAACTAAACATTTCTTGATTGATTGGTGGTGAAATATAGCTTATAAGAAAAGTTCTCCACTGACAACAATAGCAGTGTTCTTGGATGGACAAAGAAAGTGTTGATTGTAAAATTAATGACGTAATCCTTTAGTTTCTTCCTTCATGTCTTCTTCTCCGAACGGTAATATACCGTACTTACTTGAGCGTTGTCGAAATATTTTTTTTAAGTTATTACGATCCCGAACATCAACCTTTAAAAGAAAGAGACTTAAAATAAAGAAACTAAAGTATTATCGACATGTTAACAATTGTACAACTAGTTTTAAATACTATCTAGTTTCCTCTTTTTCCACACAGGTTGAAGCAGCACCTTCTCTTGCATGGTGGTGATGGTGCATTAGAATTCAGAAAAAAGAAGAAAGAGAAGAAGGCTTGCCTCATTGAGGGGTGATATGGGGTGGACAGGAAGAGGAAAGAGAGGACAACCCAAGACACTGAGAAGGATCTTGAGATTAGACTTCTTGTTGAAGAGAAGGGAAAAGTGAGTCTTGATCCAGTTCCAGTTTCTCCATGATTGAAGGCATTTCTTTGAGTTGTTGTTTCCTTCATTTTCTTCATTGATGGGTTCTTCAGACAACGGTGCAAGTCTACCCATTCCAGTTTTTTCTTGTGGTTGTTGAAACGTGAGACACACAACATAGAAAGAGGAAAATGCGTGGGAACACCTAAGACAATGCTTCAAGGAACAACACAGTGTTAGCTATGTTGTTGTAGTGTAGTGTTGTGCAGTGCAGGGATTGGAGCACGCGCAGGGTGGGAGCGTGGAGTGCACGTGGAAAAAGGTTGGAGCAAAGTTAAGTTGAAGATTGAATGTTATGATGTGACAGAAAGGGTGAGTTATTATAAAGAGAGAGTGAAAAGAAAAATGAGATAAAATACAAGTTTTATTCAGCTTTTGATTAGTGATCTTTTCAGCTTTAACTTTTTATTACTTTGTAAAGTAGAATCACTAATAATCAATGGTTAGGGCAAATTTATCATGCATCATCATGGAAGTGGGGTGGAAGTGAAAGAAAAAAATAATATAAGAAAAGTGAAATTTATTAAATTAAGAAAAAGTGATGGAAAAAAAAGTGTAATATTAATAAATAAATAAATTACTTTAATTTGTGTCAGGTGAATAAATTTTTTTTCTAAGAAATACACAGAATTTTCTTATAATGTCACGTGTACAAGTTTTTGCTTTTAGTAGACTATTTTTTTTAACTTGAAAAAAATTGAAAATTATGGCAGTGAGAAGTTACAAAACTTTATTTCTATTTGTTTTTCATTAAAATGTATTAAGTATACATCGTTTTAGAACTAGTTAAAGAATTTGGAAAGTTTTTGTTTGAATAAACACTGTCTTATAACGTCAAGTGTACAAATTTATGTTTTTATTAAATCATTTTTTTGTTTAATTGCATGCGAAAGAAATATATTATATTAATTATTTATGGAGTTTTATTTCATAATTTTAAAGCATTATGTTAGGCATATTTAAACAATTAGTTTGGTTGTTAAAAAAATTGTCGAAATAATATATTTTATTTTAGAATTTTTCTTTTTAAAAGACGCATATAAATAAATGAGTAATTAATTTAACATTATTGATGTTAGAGGAAATGTATAACAGTTCCATATTAGTATTATGATTGGTACATTTATTTAATATAATTATTGTTAAAGTTTGATTTTAAAATTATTGTAAGACTGTAGATAATACTTTGTTAACTTTAAAATTTTGATTATTAAATTTCATAAATACGATTTTATTAAACAACCTTAAATTGAAATATCTGAATAATAACAAATTTTATAATAAAAATACTTTCACCTAAATTTTAGGACAAAGATACATTCACCTAATACAATTTGTATATATATAAATAATTTTATACAACATATACACAATAAAGTTATGAATTATTCTTTTAGCCTTCAACTGTAGTAGCTTATATACATTAAAAGTTATGAATATAATAATGATAAAAAAAATTGTGTTCCGCTAATAATAGTAAAGATAAGATGATTTCTGATTATAACGGTGTATACACAAATTTATTCATATTTTATTTTTCTATCAATATTTTATTTTGATTTTTTTTTAATTTATAATTACTTAAATTTAAAACTAAAAAAATAGTTAATATTAAATTTAAAAGAAACTAAATGTTCTCAATAATTATTATTTGAAAAAAACAGTCAAATTGAACTTTGAATTAAAATCTGATTTTTTTAAAAATATAATAAAGATTTAAGTAAACCCTCTTTAAAATTTAAAGAATTTAGATCTATATATTACTTAACATCTGTCAATAAAAAATAAATTGTATGTAAATTAATATTTAAAATAAAATAAAATATTATTATTCGTATATTTATATTAAAAATATAATTTTATAATTTATTTAATAAATACGAATATATTATTTTTTCTTTCACTTTCATTATGTCATTTTATTTCTTTTCTATTTATTTCACATTGTAATTTGATTTTTATCTTTTTATGAAAATCAAATAAATTATAATATTTTAGAAAGGAAAACTATATTTAAAAAAATATATATTTATGTTAGAAAACAGTACTTTATATGGAATACATATATTTTATATACACATAATATAAATAGAAAAATGAGCTTTTGAGGCAATACAATGTGATGCAGGTGAGGTGTCTCCATCTTCTTCTACATGTAATAATGCTTTTTCTGATAGTTTGATACAAAACATTACAACACAGAATTTGTTGCTGCTGTTTAGTTCAAAAATTCTGCTCATCACAAATAAAATAGTTATGGAAATTGCAACCCTCATGTAAAAAAATTGTCCCTTTATATTTTATAGTTTAATTGTGGTTGATTCAGTAAAAAATTTGCACAAATTGAATCATTAGAAAAATTATTAAATAACAGTTAATTTTTTGAGATAGAAATTAAATAGTTATTGATTAAGTAAAATACTATTTATGTTTTACGGGACTGAGAAGTCGAGTATTTAGTTGTTGTTATTTAGTGATTTTGTTATAGTTTTACTGCATAAATTCTGCGTATAACGAGGGTATAAAACCATCTAATAATACATGTGTAATTTTTCTTTTGGTGAAAAACAATTTCGAAAATTCAAGAAACACAATAATTTTTTGAGTTGTGATATGTTAACATCAGAAACACAGGTAAACAACATTCACTTAACAAACTAATAAAATAATATTTTAATTATATTTAATTTAAAATTTTATTATATTATTATAATTGGTGTCTAAGTGTATGTATTTATTGTATGTAGTGTCAAATAAATCTTTTCCTAATTTGTTAATTTTACAAAAAATGCAATTTCCTTTCTTATTCCTTTATCCATCTAACACAATAAATATATATTTATTTGAATTATCTGAATTTTAGATAACATATAAGTGTATAATAAAAAATAATAATAGATATGTTGTAATTCTAAAAGCACACATTTTAAAGGAGACATTTTTTTTCATATTCTATACAAATAAAAAGTAAGGGAAGGAATAATTGATTACATAATTTATTTATTAGTTCGTAACAAAAAACTTAAACTTGGTATTCTGAGTGTTTTATATATATATATATATATATATATATATTATTTTATTTTTATTTTTTTTAAGAACTTTTTTATATAACTATACTATAAACACTTTCAACATCTATGTTTTCTGAAAAATTAAAAAGGATATATTAACATGAAAACTGGAGTGAATGAAAATAGTTTGATTGTGTTTTGGTGTTCAATTGTAGTTTCACCAACTAGTTGAAACTGAAAGAGATATTGAGTAGTTAGTACATGATATCAAACTTTGTCTTTTCTTCAACTTCCATTTCTTCAACAACAATTATTTAATGTGTTTTCTACTGCATTTTAAACTTCTTCTGTCTCATTCTAACATCCCATCCCATAAAAGATGATGCCAATTAGAATAGAAGATGGTGACAAGGAAAGATAAAAACTTAATTTAAGCAGCAGCAGTTGAATAGAACTATTATAATCAAACATGGCGTACCAAATTAACAAAATACTCACACTCTGAATCTAAAGTACATGATGAGCACAGAAGATGGAGCATTTTTCACCCAGAGTACTCATGACTTGCGCTCAAGCTCCTGCTGTAACTTCTGCTTCTGCTATAACTCCTGCTTCTGCTGCGGCTTCTTGACCCATAAGGTGATCTAGAGTATGATCCATCGCTATATTTTCTAACCCTTGGTGAGATTGATCTGAATTATAATAAAGGTGGTGAGTACAAACACCTTTACATCACAAATTAAACTAATTACATAAGCTAATGTAATAGCTTATGTAATAACAACAAAAAAACCTGTAATGTCGTCTTCGTCTTGGAGGAGGTGAATAGTCTGGACTAGGAGAATAGGTTCGAGGCGATCGCCTGTAATCATATGATCGATCCCTAGAGATTGATCAAATTAAAGAAAAAAGGAATCAAACATGGGGTGGGGTAACAATAAACAAAAGGCCCTTTCATATTGACATGAGAAAAAACCTGTTATATAACACAACATTACAAACAACCAAGTGTCTATTTCCTTACCTCCTCCGTTCCCTTGCCCTCATTTCAGAAGGTTTCTTCCTGTTTTCTTCAGCAAACACTACAGTTAACTCGCGACCAAGAAGAATTTGACCGTCCATGTGGTGTTTTGCATCCGCAGCATCAGCTGGGTCCACATACTGGACAAACCCGAAACCTCTTGGATCCCTGTACCATAAAATTCAAAGTCATCAGATACACTATAAGCATGGTTTAAAAAGTAAACACACCAGAATTAGAAGGAAGGTGGGTTCATTGCAGATATCCACAAGTCACTCTCAATACTCCATAGAAATCAATAATAAACACCACATGGATGCTAACCTTGTAGAAGCCAAAAAAATAATTGAGATTGAACTCTTCAAGACTTGAACTTCTTCACAATGAATTCAAACTCAACCTTCCAAACCTTCAAGGATACTTACATAACCTTGAACAGAACTCTTATTACTTCTTTCTTCTCTTCAAAACAGTACTCTTTTTACTTCTTTCTTCTCTTCAACACAGTACTCTTATTACTTCATTTGTGTCTTCTACTCTTTCAATAAAACAACCAAATTCCCATAAAATAATTGGAATATTAATTGCTACCGAGAAAGAAGTGGCAAAACTAAATACTTATGTAAAAGTCACCACAATTTTCTGAAATCCCAATTAAGGCATAACTCAACATTGAAAGTTTCATAGTAGTTTAATATCACTAGCAATTTATCAAAGTGACCGCTGAGAAATCTTTCAACACATAAGGAGCCATGTTTTAGTCAATGAAAAAACACATACCCAGTATAATAATCTCGAGGCAGGTAAACGTCCTTAACAGGACCAAATTGGTCAAATGGACCATGCAGATCTTCCGCCCTGCAAAATGAATAGAAAAGTTTAGCATTAGAAGCAAACTTGCTCAGAATACTGACAAAATAAGTAACCATTATTTCTTCAAAAATAAAATAATCCAAAGCATGTATGATTCAGCTTCCCCCCAAAAAACCGTTTTTAATAAAGCTTCATCAGGAAACTGGGAGAAAAAATGTTCAAATTGTACATAGATGTAGTACAAGAGGCGGAAAAACATTTCCTTCCCTGTCGCCCTTTTCTTTTAGCACCTATGATTCTTCCATTACATACAAAAGATAAGCCAAAGTAACATGAATGCAACATAGAGAAAGGCCCAATAATCCTCATCCACATTACACACAATAACAACACTGCAACAACAGCGATAAATAGAATACTTACTGGAAATGCAAAAATCCTTCATCGACAAACATACCTGCAATCTCTGTGAAGGTTTCGAACCAAAAGACTAGTTGGCAAATTCCTATCACGTCCTCTGTAACGGCTCCTAGGGCTGGGACTGCGTCTTCTTCGGCTATAATGCCTTGGAGGTGAAGGACTGTAACTGTAGCTTCTTCCCCTCATATTTAATGCTATTTCACCTACGACCACAGACGAAAATATAATGAAAACACACCACAACTTTGATGAAACAAAAGCACAAATCCTAACAACTGCAAAAAGAATTCAAAAACAGTTCTAGAGAATCAACTGGTTTAAAATAAACTAATCATGATAAATTTTATCCAACGGAAATTACCTGTGACCCAAATTTCAAAAGAAAATTAGAAAGGCAGCAGAAGACTCCACGATCCAGATAACCGCAATTTCAAACAAAAGAATCCAAAGAATCAAAACGTTCAAAACTGAAAAATCAATCATAATTATTTTCACCCAATACAGAAATCACTTCTCGTCCAAATTTCAAAAGCAGAAGATTCCACCACCTTGAGAACCGCAATTTCCAAAACAACATTGGAGAATGAACAAGTTCAAAACATAAAAAACCCAATCATTATTAATTTGATCCAGAACCGAAATTACCTTTCACAAATTTCAAAAGATTAGAAAAAAGCAGATCCACTGCCTAGAGAACTGCAATTTCCATAACATTTTTGACAGTCAACCAAGTTAAAAACAGGAAAAACTAATCATTATTGATTATCCAAATGTAAATCACTTTTTACCAAAAAATGATTCAAAAATATTAGAATCAGAATAATTAAAAAACAACCACAATTTCCAAATCAAGAAGTTCAAAACAGAGAAAATGAAATCATGATCATTTCAATTCGGAATAGAATTAGAAAAAACAAAAGATTCCAGCACCTAAAGACTATATTTCTCGCAATTTAATAAACTAGAACATTTTAGGAATTAGCAATTTTGTCACGAACAATGCAATGCAATGAAACGAGAAACAAGAATCAGATAAAAAAAAGGAAACAAGAAGAATATGAGAGATTTGAAGTTTACCTGCTTCACAAATGGCGAAACAACGGAATCTGTGTGGTAGAAAGGGGAGAGAGTTTGATTCCCAAACCATAAATTCTTTGGCAATATTTGTAACCTGACTCTTCTATATTCGCGAAACTTCTCCCAGTGAAAGGCCTGATCCGGTACATACGAGTGCACGGGTTACCGTGAGGTTCTCGTAATGGGCCTCATTACTTCATTGTTTCTCGGGTATTTCTTCATGCACCCCTACATTTTTCTTCTGCACCGATATTCTTTGCAATATCAAAATTAAAATCTTTTGATGATTCAATCGTACATGATTGAAACTTGGTATCTTACATTTCAACTAAATTTTTTCTCGTTAAAGAATCTTTTTCTAGTTGTTCTAGAACAATTAGAAAATTTTCTAGAAGAAATAGAGAGATGATTTCATAATAAAAAATAAAGTTCATTTAACATGGACAGTGTTTGATACTCGTATGACAACACTTATGACACGTATCCGTGAAGTGTCTAATTCAAAAAGTATTTGTTAGATTTACGACAATTTTAGTATGGTTCTAACAGAATTTTAAAAAAAAAAAAATACATTAAATTTCTAAAAAATCAAACTATTATATAAATTGTTATTATGATTGTAAAAATAAGAAACAAATCCTTGTGAACTAGTCATGAAAAATATCTTTCTGCTCCAAAAAATAATCTGGAACATACTTAAGCACATAAATCTTTATTGTCAATTTATATAATTCATAATTATATAATATATAGATCTGTCTCCTCGTGTCCTACATTTTAAAAATTTTACGTATCTCTATGTTCGTGTCTGTGTCTGTGTCGTATCAGTGTCCGTGTCAGTGTCTATGCTACATAAGTTATGGATGATATAAAGAAGAAGGAGATATAATTTATCCTTCAAAATAATGAATAATTTGTTTTTTATTTTGTTATCTTATAAGTGTTATGGTAAATATGTTATATAAAATAAGACTAACCACTTCTTCATAATACCTGTTGTGTATTTACACTTTTTTTTCTTTTATTTTATCTACTGAAACACCATTAAATGATGAAATTAGAATTCTAAATTTTAAAACAAATAATACATTATAATGATTAATTTTAAGAATATTATCTCAACCAAATTTATGTCACAACATCAACTAAATATATCAAACTAAAATGTTTCTTCATATCAACTAAAATGTGCCTCTCAAAGCCAACGAACAAGTTATTATCAAGTATTTCATAACAACTTATATTTCTTTATTGAATTTACTATTTTCTAAAATTTAATTAAATTATAAAATGTGTCTACTAGTACAATTTGTAAGAAACATATGAAAAAAGGCATCTTAATATGAAGCTCAAACACTTCTCTTAGATGGTGTATCGGTGTTGATACTCGTATGACACTTGTAAGATACATATGTATTAAGTGTCCAATTCAAAAAGTATTTGTTAAATTTCTGACAATTATAGTACGATTCTAACACAATTTTAAAAAAGAAAAAATACATTAATTTTCTCAAAATTCAAATTTTATTGTATAAATTGTTATTATGATTATAAAAATAATAAATAAATTCTTGTGAATCAGACATGAAAAACATATTTTTGCTCTAAAAAATAATATAGAACATACTTGTACACATAAATCTTCATTGTCAATTTATATAATTCATAATTATATAATATATAAATCCGTGTCCCCGTGTCCTACATTTTAGAAATTTTACGTATTTTTGTATCCGTATCCGTGTTGTATTAGTGTCTGTGTCAGTATTTATGGTACATATAAATTTTTCTCTTAAAAATGTGTCCTATGGAATATTGTTTAGAAAAATGGTCTTTTACACTTAATCTAATGCTCCACTTACACTATAATAAATATTAATATTTTAATTATTTTTAATTTTTTAATTTTAAAAATTATTTTAATATTTTATTAAAAAAATATTTTTTTTATTATAAATGTTAATATTTTAATTATATCAAAATATCATTACCCTATTTTTTAATCTTTATATTTGTAATGATATTTGTCCATTGATAAATCCTGTTCTCTATTTTCAGTTTCTGAGTTTCTTCCTCAGATCCCATCTTACAGCTACTGAACCGCCCTTGTTCGCACCAACCTCCACGGCAGCTCCGGCAACCACCTCTGGTTCCCTCCCTATCTATTGCTCAGGTCCCTTCTCTTTTCTCTCGATCTATTCAAATTTCAACTCAGACCTTCTCATTCCGTACCCATTTTGCGATTCTTCCTATTCATTTGATACCTCTCTCTTTTTTCGGACAATTTCCTCACCTCACCTCTGTTACTTGATTTGCCCCCATTTGTTTTCCCACATGCGATTTATTTTCAAAGATTAACCATTTCACCGCAGTTTTCGGTTTTTTACGGGGTTTGATGTTTTTTGTTTTGTGAATTGCTTGCGATTCCATGATCCATTATAGATCAGGATTTGCACGGAATTTCCGTTTCGTTTTCTTCAATGCTAAATTCGAGGAATATTTGTGTAAAATTTAAAACCTTTGGTGGCTGGGTTTTCACTTTTCATCAGCTTGGGAATAGGCTTTTGCCCTAGTATTATGTTTTTTGTTGATGGATTTACTATTATGCATAGTGAATTGTGTTTTGAAGTTTGATGGGTTGCTTGCTTGGAAGGTGTTATATATTTGTGTATTTGGTATTGAATCTTATGCTTATACTTTTGTTATTCCTTCCTTCGTTGTATCTTATTTGAGATTTTCTTTGCCTTTTCTACATTGGAAGTGACTAGTTAACAGAGGGTTTAGTTTAGTATAGTTTAGAATATTAGTTTCACTTGCAAATTGTTGTTTGAAACTAACTGTTTGCATTGTGTGTGTGTTGATAGCAGAAATATGCCTTCTCAGAAGGTTGAAACGGGTCACCAAGACACTGTCCATGATGTTGCCATGGATTACTATGGTAAGAGGCTGGCAACAGCTTCATCAGATCACACAATTAAGATAATTGGAGTGAACAACACGGCCTCTCAGCATCTAGCAACATTGACTGGTCACCAAGGACCTGTTTGGCAAGTAGTGTGGGCTCACCCAAAGTTTGGTTCTCTGCTTGCATCGTGTTCCTATGATGGCCGAGTCATTATATGGAAGGAGGGTAACCAAAATGAATGGACTCAAGCTCATGTGTTTGATGAGCACAAATCATCTGTGAATTCTATTGCTTGGGCGCCCCACGAGTTGGGTCTCTGCTTGGCTTGTGGCTCATCTGATGGAAATATATCTGTTTTCACTGCAAGGGCAGATGGTGGCTGGGACACTGCAGGGATTGATCAGGCTCACCCAGTTGGTGTCACTTCTGTGTCATGGGCACCATCAATGGCACCTGGTGCCCTTGTTGGTTCAGGGTTGCTTGATCCTGTGCAAAAGCTGTGCTCTGGTGGCTGTGATAATACTGTGAAGGTATGGAAGCTCAACAATGGACTGTGGAAGATGGACTGCTTCCCTGCTCTTCACATGCACACGGATTGGGTTAGAGATGTTGCTTGGGCACCCAATTTAGGGCTACCTAAATCTACTATTGCCAGTGCATCGCAGGATGGTAAAGTGGTTATATGGACCGTAGCAAAAGAGGGTGATCAGTGGGAAGGCAAGGTTTTGAATGATTTCAAGACACCTGTTTGGAGGGTCTCATGGTCACTGACAGGAAACATACTGGCAGTGGCTGATGGGAACAACAATGTGACATTGTGGAAAGAAGCAGTAGACGGGGAATGGCAACAGGTGACAACAGTGGAGCCTTAGAATGTGATTTGCTGGCCTTGTTTAGTACTTTGAAAATGGTTAGAATTTTGTTTTGAAATATAGTTGACATCTTGTTTCCCTGCATATTATACAGTTGATTAATTGTGCTTCATAGCGTTACTTCCTTGATGTTTGTGATCCATTGCATATTCTGTGATTGGAAGAATGAAGTTCATTAGCTCGAGTTATTTTGAGATTAGAAGAAAGTTTTTCAAGTATATAATGTGACAATAGCTTCTGTTTTGGGAGTTGCATAAACTGTTGTATTCAATTTTGGCTGCTCATGATTAATCCTTCACCATGTGTGCAAAATATCCTCCTTGAGAATTTGGTTTTTAACCAAGCCTGTGTATGGTACAAGCAACAAAATTTATATCTGTTGCTTGCTCAAGGTTTTATATGATTGTTTAGGCTTAGATTCTTTGGATTTCTCTATGCAGTAGAAGAAAAATTCCCGTTTCCTATTTTGTTTTTGTTTAGTTAGATGGTGCAGCATTCACCTTAAAAATTGATATGAAAATTTAAGAAATAAGCTTTCAAAGCAAAATTCCATTTAGATTCTCTCCTTAAAATTTTAGGGAAATACTCTCTCCTATAAAAACGAGTGACAAATTTTTAACAAAAAATTAAGATGGATTTCATTTGTTTCTTCTTTTAATTGATACATTCTTTGTTTATAATCACAGAAATGTGGGTTTCAGTTTATTTATTTTTGAAAATTTAAAATAAAAATGATATTATTATAAATATTTAATTAAAACTACCAATAAATAGAACCAAAATTATTTATAGAATGTAACTTTTCGTGATATGATTGTTGATTTGTAACTAAATATTATTTTGATTGTTCTTCAAATAAATAAAAAAAACAATAGTAAATGGTAATTAAACTAATATTGTTTTATATATATATATATATGTATATATATATATATATATGTATATATATATATATATATATATATTCTAATGACTATATATTACGTGAGTTTTGATGAATATACATGAAGTATTAAAGTATCAAATAATTTTAGATGGATATAATTTTTCGCAATACTTAAGTGATATAAACTTTCATATTCTAAAAAATACATTTTAAAGAAATTAATTAAAGATATTATTGGTGTGACTTAATTGTTTGATTCCTTCTCACTTTATATGCATCTAAGTAATTTTTAAAAAATTATTTAAAAAATAAATTAGTGGCAATGACTTGATTGTTTGATTCCTTCTCACTTTATATATCTAAGTAATTTTTAAAAAATTATTTAGAAACTAAATTAGTGGCAATGACTATTGAATAAAAAACTATAGAGTAAAATCTAGTTTTAATTCCCGTTAATATTTTGAATTTCAGTTTTAGTTTCTTTAAAATAAATTGTATCTCTAATTTTAAACTAGACTGATTAAAATTTAAAAGCATTTAAATAGTGTTATTTAAACCACTTTAACATCTAAAAATAGTGTATTTTGAAATTAAAAAACAAAAAAGTAAAATAATATAATTTATTGTATAATATAATCAGATAACATTTTTAATTACTTTGAGTAAAGTTGAGATCGAGCCAAATAGAAGGTCGTATGACACATTCGTTAAATAATATATTAACTTTTGCTTTAAATATGTTTTAGGTTTCAACCATATATAGATATTTATGCTTTAAATATCACATATTTATGTTTATAATAGATTAATTTCCTTTTAAAAAAATTTTGTTATTTTTTTAATTCTTAAGTATATAAAATCTTTTAGTTTCTTTTAGAAGTAATGATTTTTTAATAAGATAGATCCTAACATTTTATATTTATTTCAATTTTATCTTTAAAATATTTTTTTTTTTACTTTTTTATAAAACATGATATATCATTTCTTTAATATAAGATAACAAAAATTAATTTTAATTTTTACTCTATAAGATATTGACTATAATAGAAAATATATTTTTTTTTACATAGATACTTTTATATCATATCATTTATTTAAATGTTATATTATTATAATATTTAATTTACTATTTCAAAATTATACGTCAATAGTCATTTTGATGATTACACATTTAAAAATCAATTTCTATCGCAAGATCTAAACAACATAATGTGTCAATTATCTTTTTATATTTATTATCCAAACAAAAATCACATTTAGTTAAAATCGATTTTATATAATCACTCTCATTCAAAATTATTTTTACAAATGCATAACCAAAAATCTCAAAAACAATCCATATAATTGTATGAAAAATTACATGAGAAATGACAGTGAACCAGAAGTAATACTAATGAATCGTATCCCAAGAATCATATTAATGAATCATGCCAAAACTTATAATAAGAAAAATCAATATAATGCTATATACTTACAACATGCTCTTTATAATCCTTTTGTTATTGAGAAATGATTTTGTATTACCCTTGTTTCAAATCCTTTTCTTGATCCTCAGATTATGTTATGCACTACCCTTGCTTTTCATTTTCTGTGTTCACTATCCTCTTTATTGACACCATTTACTGCAGAAGTTCTATTTTCTTCTCGATCTTCATTTTTGGCAACTTCTTCTGTACTAGTTTTCTCTTCGGCACTCACTTCTAGAGACCCTAGCTTAACTTCAAGGTCCTTGACAATCCTTTTAAAAGATCTCACATCCTTAGCCTCTGCTAATTTGCTTCTTGATGATGTCTACAATGTGAAATCTAAAAGTCTGAATATTGATAATACCAAGAAAAATTTACTTACCTCTTCCCAAATAGTATGGGAAGATAAATGGCAAATAAAAATCAAAGTTTACAATTTCTTAATCCATTAAGGGGTGATCTAAGGCCATAAAATTGACTTAATTTTAGGTCAAAAACCAAATTCATTCCCTCAAAACACTTTTAATGGCACCTCTCTACTTAAAAAAGATTTTCTGACTATAGAGCAAAATATAGAAAGGAAATGCAACAGAAATTGGGAACACGAGTTAGATGTTGAAAACAAGGAATTATTCTGCAGCATAATTCTGACAAGAATGTTCACAGACAGGTAAAACGTAATATAATACTCATATAATAAAGCATATAGCCACAACTAAAATATTTAATGTAAGAGTTACCCTCATGTTTGAAAACAAATATTGACAACATTATCAAATGATTGCTATAACTACACCTTCTATCCTTTGTTTAGAGGGTCTACACTTTCTATCCAATTTATATACTTCAGAACACATACCTACCAACTAACGAACTGTGGTGCATTATTGCTCATGAGTATCTTTAAAAGTGAAGTAGGTCTAAATTTCAATTATGCTTGACATTATCAGACAACAGACATATGAAATGAAACAACTTTGAAGGCCACAGGAGCCAACCATGCTTCGACAATGGTAAATTGGGGGAGCAAATGACCATAAAGAATTTAAATTTAACAGCTAGAATTCTACACTCAAAAGCTACTTGCATTACTTTAACCTACTTTCCACCTCCTCACATTAGGCTAGACACCTCTTTGAAACTGAATAAATAATAGGATATTTGGAAACTCGTTTAAAAGTATAAAATGAAAACAAAGCCTTGAAAACTATTTAATGATGTTTGCAACTAATTAAACAAAAAGGTGCAACTAATTAAACAAAAAGGAGCGCAAGTGGGAAAAAGATTGGTGGCCATACTTCAGAAAACAACTCAGTTCAATCAACCACCCATTCACTCATAAATGAATAAATTTTCTTGTAGTATTCCCTCAGTAGTTATATTGAAACCATTTCAAGTATTTATAATGTTTTGAAGCACAAAATTTACTGGTTAAAAAATTTTAAATAAAAAATTATCAGTACTGGATTTGAGTCCCGTAATTTGTTTGCTAACCAAAAGCAAAAAGCATTTGTGTTGTTGACTAACCTGTACAATTTGCTCCACACGTCTTTGAAGATCTTCGCTTGACGCTGGCTGGTGGATGCCTTTAAGCATTAGGAATAAGTGAGACTCAATATCATCTGAACAATGTTTTCTAATCATACTTTGTGCAGTTGTAGATCTACAGCCTATGGCAGAGAAAGGGCAATTCACAAGCTTTAGTGGACAAACGGTTAGGCAGTGTCTATCCATCTCACGTCTCAAGATGTTAGCTGTGCACTTCTGTTCACATGGAACTATCTTGAAATCACAAGTTGAATCATGCTCTTTCAATTGACCAGCACTGAATCTGACATTGCACCCCTCATTTTGGCATATCACGGTCCTGAAGTCGCATGCATCAACATGGTTGGCAAGATCTTCGGCAGAGTTAAAACTCATACTGCAATGAAATGAGCTCTTGAAGTCAACATTCTTGAGCAAATCTTTTGCAAGTGTTTCTCTTCTATCCAGTGGCCAAAAACCATTTACTTCCATCTCCTGAATAAAATCATCTATTTTGTCCTCTCTCTTGTCACTTAGCAACCACCCTGAAAACTGGCTCCACAAATTCCTCTTTGAATTAACAAACTCGTCAACAAAATAAGAAATAATATCAAAAGGGTGTTCCAAAGCTTCACCATCAGGACCACCCTCAGAGATAATAGACTCAGCAACAAATAATTCACTCTTTTGGGTGACAAATTCTATCATCTCCTTTCTCAAATCAACAGCCACAAAACCAGGGGTATTGAAGGGATCTCCTGTTGTGTTATCAACACAGGCACAGGCTAGTCCTGGCATGAACATTTGAGCCAGATTGTGAACTACTTCTATGTCACAAAAATCACAATGTAACAAGGGACCTTCCTCTTTCTCATGTTCAATCTTCTTAGGCCCAAGATCCACATTAGCTGTAGGCAATTCCATTCTTGATAAAACCTAAAAGAGTCAAAAACAAAAACATCACCATACACTCTTTCATCTCAACCTTGTAAAACCAAAACCACAAATAAAAATACTCCTCCAATTTATAAATTTCTGTTGTACTTATACCCTCATAACTTAGTATGTTCTAGCTCTCCTATAATAAAGGAAAATTTTCATCATCTACTGCACAACATTGCTAGCTCTCCCGTCATTGCATTTCATTATTCCATACATTATCATCATCATCATCATTTATTGAGAATACAAATTGGATTAATTTCAACACATAGTAAATACCAACAAATCAAAATTTCAAAATCTGCCTTTTCCACCTATTCTGATTAATTGTCAAGAAACCCAACACCTAAATTCCTAAAATCTAGTGGAACTCCATCCTATTAAGCTATTCCACTAGAAAAACATACAATGGTCAAGATTTGAAACCTTGTTTTGGCTTATGAAGTGTGTGATTAATGACAAAGATAAGAAAAGAAGGAAAAAAATAACATAAAAATATATTATATTTTTTTGCTTCTGAGATCCAAAAGGCCATAGATTTCAAATGTAATTGAAGCACATATTGATTGATTGAGGTCAATGGCACAGTGAATTTTAGGAGACAAATAGAAAAGTTGATACTTTCATATCCTGTTTTATTTTATATCCAAACTGTTCTATATGCTCAATCTTACTGTTAAGAACAACGATTTTAAACCACGCCATTTAGTCCCTACTTCTACATGTTCGTAAAACTTTTTCTTTAGTAAATGCTTCCATACATTTTTATTTTTCATTTGATCTCTCTAAGGCTACCTTTTGCCCATTTGTTTAAAAAAAAAACTATTTCAAAGTTTTCTCTTTACAAAACTAATTTAAAGTTAAAAATCAAAATATGTTTAAAGGCAAAGTACAAGCTTTTTTAGCAATTTTAATTTCCTTCAATGGGGATTCGAGAGAGAAGAGAAACAAATTTTTAACCAAAAAAACATCTTTCGCTTAATTTTTTTTAAGCTACTTTTTTTCCTTTTCTTCTAAAAAAAACTAAGTTATTTCATCTTTTAAACAAAAAGAAAAAAGCTAGATGAAATACTACATGATATTTCTTTTAATCGTTGTCATGAACATCACATCTGGTCGTCCTAAGAATTATGAGATTCTTTTTTAAAGAGCATGTCTTGGTGACCTGTTTCAAGCTTCTGAGAAGGCATATTTCTGCTATCAACAACACACACAATGCAAATAGTTAGTTTCAAACAACAATTTGCAGGTGAAACTAATCAACTAAACTAAACCCTCTGTTAACTAGTCACTTCCAATGTAGAAAAGGCAAAACAAATCTTAAATAAAAGACCATGAAGGAGTAACAAAAGCATAAGCACAAGATTTAATACAAAATACACAAATATATAACATTTTCCAAGCAAGCAACTCCTCAAACTGCAAACAACAATTCACTATACATAATAACAAATCCATCAAGAAAAACATAATACTGAAAAGCAACCATATTCACAAGCTGATGAAGAGTGAAAGTCCAGCCAAAGGTTTTAAATTTCACACAAATATACATGGAGTTTAGCATTGAAGAAAGCCAAAATACAATTCCGTGTAAATCATTATCTATAAATGATCATAAAATCCCAAACAACTCGCAAAATTAAAAACATCAAACCCTGTAAAAAAATGCAAAAATTGGGAGAAAATGGTTCATCTTTGAAAATAAACCGCTCCAAGCTAAAGAAATGGGGAAAATCACTTAAAGGGAGGGGAGGAAATTGCCCCAAACAAAAGAGAGAGGTTTCTAATGAATAGGAAGAATCCCAAAATGGGTACGAGATCAGAAGATCGAAGTTTAAATTTGAATAGATTGGGAGAGAAAGAGAGAGGATAGAGAAGGGACCTGAGACAAAGACAGAGAAATCAAAAGAACCAAAGGTGGCTGCCGGAGCTGCCGTGGACGGTGGCCCAAGTAAGCGCTGTCCGGTGATGAGATCTAAGGAAGAAACTGAGAAAATGGAACACAGTTTCTTATAACCAATGGAAATATATTACTTATTATTATTATTATTATTATTAGAATATTATTTATTTTTTCTAGTTTATTATTTTATGAATAATTAATTAAGAATAGAAAATAATACAATTTGAAAAATATATAATTGTATAAAAAATAGTATTAATAAATTTATGTAATTAGTATCCATTTATGCTTCAAGTAAAGAAGAAATTTGAAGTTAATTAATATTATTCATTGCATATTGTTTGTGCAAAAGACTCGTAATCATTTATTTAATTAGTAGATTTCTTTATAATTTGTGAAGGAGAATCATATGTAATGAGTGTTAGCATGAAATAGTATAAATATTAAATTGTTTATCTATTTTATCTCTTACTCTACAATTGTTGACAATTTGTTTATGAAAATATTTTTAAAACCCTTTTCGACTATTAAATTATCATCCTAAATCATTTGTTTTTTTTTTATCATTCTTTATTGTTTTATGAAATATTTATAAAAAAAAAACAAACTCTACTCATCACTTATAAATTTAAGCTTTATTCACCCCTTTTATAATTTTTTTTTTTCACTTTTAGCTTAAAAGTATTACTTACTACTAGCATTTATAAAGTATTATTTAAACCACTCTAACAATTAAAAATAGAGTATTTTAAAATTAAAAACAAAAAATGTAAATATAATTTATTGTATAATACAGATATATCCTATTTTAATATCAAAATTTTTAGGAAAGTTGACATGCATGTAAATAGAAGCTTATATGACACATTGGTTAATTAATAACTAATTTTTGAATTTTTAATGTAAAACAAATATATCAGATATATACTTTTATAATCCTGTAATTTTTGCTTTGGATGTTTTTTTATGTTTCTAATATTCTTTTTTTCTGATCCTAGTAAAATTATTCATTTGAAAATAGTTTATGTAATTTTTAACTTTTTTTGTTATTGTTGTTTTAATTCTTAATGGATATCACTTTTTTAGTTTATATTACAACTAATATTTTTTTAATAAAGATAGCATCTAACTTTTATATTTGTTTTCTTTATTTTATCCTTAAAATATTTATTAATTTTGGTTTAACTTTATATAAGACATAATATATTATTTTTTATATAAGATAAAAAAATTATTTTAATTTTTTTACTTTATAAGATATTGACAAAGATTTAAAATAAAGTTATTATTGTTATTGTTATTATTATTATTACCATTGTTAATACATAGAAATTCTTATACTACATAATTTATTTTATTGATAATATTTAGTTTACTCTTTCACATTATACTTCAATACATTAATATTGTTATATGGTAGAATTGTTTTATTTTTAGTATTTTTAAATACTTTTATTATTAGATTATACCTTTTATTTTATTTTAATTTTGAACAAAAAATATTTTAAGATATAATATAATATTAATAATAAATACATAATGTAAAAATATATAAAAATTAATATAACAATTAAATAATATATATATATATATATAAAAGATTATAAAAACTTAAATTTAGTTTTTAAAAATAGAAATAGCTTGAAAATATGTTTTATAAATACAACATAAAATAGTACATACAAACATGTCTAATTTTATTATTTACACATTTATTATATATAAGTATATTCTACTTTTGATTTCAATTTAAACATTTATCTTTTATAATTCAAACATGAATAATATATTTTGATTGAACAAAAAATTCACTTCTGATCATTAAAAATCATCATGTTAGTACATGTCTTACAAATATTGATCTATGAAGCCATTGCATAACTTATTTTTTTTTCTTGGAAAAATGGTGAAGCATATTAATATAAATTTGAATATTAATATGCAGGTCATAAACTTAACCATAGGGATTTCTGAATGCCTTCAATAGGTTAGGAATATCATAGGCAAGCATATCATCCACTGTTTGTATCATTTTTTTATTCAATTTCTCAAACCTATCAATGTTGTAACCACTCAAAGTCTCTTTGAATTGTTCAACATTTGGAAAATCACCAGCTGGTAGATGAAACTCCCTTTGTACCTGATTACAAACATTAATTAACATTTTAATTTTCAAATATTATCATAAATATAGATGCATTCACTACTACAAAGAAAAAAATAATTTTAATAGATGTTTATTTTTATATTATTTAGGATTAAAACTTTTATCAAGTCGTTTATCCAGAATTGCAGTTTTCCCCGCTAAATCATCTATCAGGAACATATTTTTTGGAAATTTTTTAAATCTCAGGAAAAACCTTTCAGAAACCGTGTTAAATACCATGAGTTTAAAAACCTCAGTAAAATATTATAGATTTCAAAACCTTCATAAAATACCATGAGTTTAAAAACTTCCGTAAATTTTTTAGGGTTATATCAACTTTCGCTTAATAACCTTTGTTAAAATATATTTTTTCTCATAGTGATTTGAATTTAATTTATATATATATATATATATATATATTCATACCTTTCCAAATTCAACATCCAAATTATCAATGAGCTTTTGTTGAGCTTTAGCTTTTCCTATCATGGTGGGCATTTGCTTCTTCAGATGGCTAATAATGTATGCATGTATCACAACAGCCCTGGCTCTTTTTACAAATTCATTGATCTGCAATATACACCAATTTTATCTTAATTTAATCATCTTCATCAATAAATAAAACACAATTAATGATTAAATTGATACTAGAATTCAAGAAAACATTGTAGGGAACTTTTGTATCCACAAAATAATGTTGAAAGTAGAGAGAAGCTTGGTTTTGTTCCACAAATGTTTTCCTTTTCATATGTTTCATTATAAAATTTATATAGAAGTTTTTCTTATTTTTAGTTTGTAAATAATTTTTTTATTTTATTTTTGTCAAACCAGTTCTTAATTTTAAATGTTAAACTTCAAAATAATTTGGAAGTGTTTTGTTAACCATTTTAATAAGATAGTAGATAATAAAATGTACAAATGATACTCACTTTCCGATCACAAGCCTTCTTTGGTATATCTTTCAAATCTGAGAGAAGGTCATCTTGTTCTTTTTGAAACAATTCATCACCAAGTTGACCACTAATAGAATCATGCATAAATTTATCGTTGAATGAACTGCCAAAATAGTTTAAACACGTTAAAGAAATAAGAATAAGATAATTTTATATAATAATCAATGAGAAGAAAGTGTAGCAAAATCTAAATTACACAAGAATGTGTACAATGTAAAAAGTAAAATCAAAAGAAAAAACTCTTCCATGTGAAAAATTCCAAAAACTAAAAATATGTAAAAAAAATAAGAACTAATTCTTAATGTAAAGAAAAGTTTTTTTAAAAGGTCGATGCATACCCAATATATACACGCATGACTTCAGGAACATTCAATACTTTTCCAAGTGACCACATCAATGCACCATATATTCTCATTAGCTGCAAAATTCAATCATACAAAATATAGGTCAAATTTTTCTTCAATGAAATTATGTCAGATTTAGTAAAATTAAAATATTAGTAATATATGTCTTTACTTGTTGAGGATCAACTTGGTCTGCTTTGTTTAAGACCACTCTAATTTTGTCATCATGTCCTCGTAGAGATGATATCACACGCTTAAACTCATCGCTAACATCAAGTTTGTGAGGATCAAACAAAAGGAGTATTAAATCACATTTTGCGGCAAACCATGATGTTACACCTGTAAAGTCATATTGTCTATGTGTCCTTTGTTTTTCTCCGGATAACACTCCAGGACTATCAACAAATGTAATGTGCTCCAATAACTTTGAACAATATATGAAAAATGAGAGAGTTAAGTTTCAAATGCTACAAAATAAATCTCTTGATTTTGTTTTAATTAAGTATAAAAGACTCTTACAGGATGAGGCATTTGAGAACACTCAAATTTGGACAAAAATGATGTGCCAAATGTAGTAAGACCACTAAATGGCATGTCTGCTTGGACAGCAACAGTGTTTCCAGGAATGCTTCTTTCATCGGGTCCAGACTATTAAAATATGTTGAATCATTTAAAAAATTATAAAAATGAATATATAAGCGTAAAGACATTCAAAAACTATATAAATAATAATGCAGATGAAACACTTTGACACATACCATAACAACAACAAACCTATCAGTTGTTGGCTCTGGTCCAATGTGAGATCCTAATAATATTAGTAAAAAAAAAACAAAATCAATATATAAATTACATAATTAGTGTGAGCAATTTCAAATATATATTACACATAGAATTTGAGGTTGAGGTTGAGAATCACTTGCCTGGATAACTAGATCTAAGCATATGTTTAATGAATGTTGTTTTTCCAGTTGAATATTGACCCAATAGTAGAATCATAGGTTTGGCATCAAAGTCACTATTTGTCTGTAATGCATAAAGAATAATAATCATAGAAAACTTGTCTGTAATGCATAAAGAATAATAATCATAGAAAACTTAAGTTGTATCCTGCTGTACAAGAAAATCATGAAATAGAAACTAATTTTTAGACACCAAAATAATTAGTTGTAATAGTAACTAAATTAGAGACCATTTTAGAAACTAAATAAAAAATTGGTTTCTAAATTAGTTTCTATTATTGTTAAATAGTTTCTAAAAATTGGTATCTAATTAGCTACCAAGGTTAAATTTGGTCTCTAAAACCTTGGTTGCTAATTAGATACCAATTTTTAAAAATTATTTAACAACAATAATTAGAAATCAATTTTTTATTTAGTTTTTAAAACGGTCTCTAATTTAGTTTTTATTGTAAATTATTTTGATCTCTAAAAATT
This sequence comes from Phaseolus vulgaris, assembly GCF_051622355.1. Taxonomy (NCBI): domain Eukaryota; kingdom Viridiplantae; phylum Streptophyta; class Magnoliopsida; order Fabales; family Fabaceae; genus Phaseolus; species Phaseolus vulgaris. The sequence continues at coordinate 58,098,741 of NC_143504.1, forward strand.
GATTTTTATTTCATGATTTTCTTGTAGTGTTGTCCACGTATACATAATTCAGTAAACAAATGAAGTTGAATTAGACTATTTATTTGTATTCTTAATCAAACAAAGCAAAAAATAGAATCAAGTACTAACCAATAAAGGAGATACAAAATCATTATAACGATAAGCAACTTCTAAAGGCTTCAACTTTTGAAGATAAAGCCTCTTCAAACCATCTACTATTGATGTCACTGAAGAAGAAGGCACCTATAAACATATTCTCAAAAAGTTAGAAGAAGATGAAGGATAAAGAAAAACCCTAAACCATAATAAGGTTAGAAGAAAATTCAGAATAATAGATAAAGAAAAAACATAATTTTTAGTCCAAACTAAGACATTTATCATGTCATATTGTTACATGAAATATATTTTGTTTATTTTTTTTTAAATATTTGTTTAAGGAAAAAAAATATTTGCACTTTATAGAGTTGCATGTAAAAAATTCTTACCTTTTTTACCGACTTTGCTAAAAACCAATTACTTGCAGGTGATGGTTGAGGACTAACTGCATTATTACCAGTAAGTGAATTTGATAAAAGAAAAAATAAATAAATAAAAAAGGACAAAAGCAATATGAATAACATCCTTTATATTAATTGAATTAGCATACATTACCACTCAAATCTTTATCTTTATTTTTGCGTCTTTTCTTCTACACAAACAAATCCATGTAATAATAAGTTATTTCACTAAATGAATATACAATATGAGCATAAAAAAAATTAAAGATTAAAAATAATTAATCACTATATTGATTAAATTAGGTATTATTTTAGAATTCAAAATATTATTAGTGTCTGAAATAGTTTATATTATTAATATAAATTTATAAAATAGTTTCTACATTAGTATCTAAAGTAGCTACTAATATTTTATTTAGATTATAAAATAGTCTGAAAGATTAATAGAGACTAATTTAGAATATATAGTAGTAAGTAACTAAAATCTTGGTAGCTAAAAGTTAGATACTAATTTATAAATTATTTTATAAATTTTTATTAATAATAGAAACTAATTTAGATACTAATATATTTTTTTTTAATTTATAAAATGATCTTTAATTAGTCAAATAATAATTATTTTGATCTCTAAAATTAGTTTTTATTTAAAAAAAATTAGTGAAATAGTTGTACTTACTGCAACTAATGCATCCAAACCATCCATTGTGGGTGGTTTTACATGTCTCATAGCTGAAATAAAAGTAAATCATATGTTAGTGACTTCTATAACATAAATTTAACAAGTGATAAAAAAGAAAATGTAAAATTTTAATTGATATTAAAAAAAAAAAAAACTAAGAAACCAAACAATGAAAAAAAAAACAAAACCTACCATCACTAGTTAGCAAATCATGTGTTATTGAGTATCCACATTGTCCTAAAGAGACAAGCTATAGTTAAAAATGAGTTAGTTAGGGTTTAGAAATATGTAAACCTTAAACTCAAAAAACATATTAAGGATTTGGTTTTGTACCTGCATAGCAGTCACAAATTCTTTGAAACCTAAATATCCTTCTCGTTTTGAATCTGCAATGGCCCATATCTCATTTTGATAAAAAGGGACCCATAAAGAAATAAATTAGTTACAAGGAAGAAACAAATATATCAAAAGAAGGATTGTAAAAAATATCAAATAATGTAACTTAAATAAACAATTCATCTTTTATATATACAATATCACATCTAATGGGAAAATTCTATCATAGTCCATTTTTATCCCAAGTTTCAAAAAGGATAAAATTTACATACATAACTTATAACATACTTTAAATTATATTTAAATTATATGATATTGTTTCTTCTTATTTAAAGCAAGGCTAGCTGCATATTCCAATCTATTGGTCTGCCCTACATAATTTGTAGCCCGCATGGGATGGGACGGGTTGACCCGCATGATCTAGATAACTTCAAAATTTAAAAGGTTTTTTTTCTGCAATCTCATATTTTCTTCATGCAACCTCATATTTCACATTCTAAAATCTTTACTCATCTAATTACGCATGTGTCACGAGAATAATATTGTAAGACCATTTATCTAATTCATCTAAATAAAAAATTAAAAAAAAATATTTAAAAAATTGTTTTTTAGTCATTTTTTTTTTAAATATTTCTTATGTGGATTGACACTTAGATTAATGATCAACCCTTATATGAGACGTGTTAGTAAAATCAACCTACATATTCTATGCGGGGTGTGACAACCTAACCTATATTTTGTAGGTCAAATACAAGACGAATCAATTTAAATTGGCTTCCTACTAAATATGTTGTGCCTTCTTAATCCATAAATACATTTTTTATATTAATTTCTACTCCTTGTTCATATGCATAGAACAAATTTATAAAGCAGAAAACCTGTTTCAGTTCTTGTCGTGACAAGTTTGACATAGTAAAAAACTTGATGGCTTCATGTCCCGTAAAACGACCATCCCCATCTGAACACACCAAAATGCATAATAATCCAATCATTTACAGAAGAACAAATCTATTTTGCATAAAGTAATAACATAAATGACAAAGAGGTTAAAGGAAAGAATTTTAAACTAATTCAACATTTTATTATTTTGCAAATTTATAATGAAACAAAACCCTAAAAGAATGTATGAATAAAAACATGAAAAAACAAGTAACACCATGTGAATTTCAATCATCATAGAATGCGATGAAAAATGGAAAATTTTGTTCAAATAACAACCTGAATCTGCATAATTGAACCACTCCTCATATAGGGTTTGATTATCTTTGAAACTTGAATCGACTGGTACTATAGCAAGTTCCATGATAAGAACAATTTAGAAAATTGATTTCTATTTTCCTTTTACGATTTTGAGTAAGATATAAAGAGGGGTTCCATATGCTTGCAGAGGGATGGTTATTCCATTGACGTTGTTGCAAACCATACATGACACAAATTTGGAGCTTTTATATTGTGAATATTGATGTTAAGTGCTAAAGAACTGGTTGAATCTAGAATTGGAATTTCCATTAATAACTACACCTGAACACGTTAAAAGAGGAAATCATGTTGAAAGTTTTCTTAAAATTAGTATAAGAATGGGTTGATAAAATTATTACACGACTTATTATTATTTAATGTGAATTGATTTAATTTGGAATCCAAAAATAGTTATAAAGTATTGATATGGTTAAAAATCTAAAATTATACTCTCTACTTCATTATCCTTTAAATTATATAATTTTCCTTTTTTTATTATTTTTTTTGCATGTAATGGTTAACAATGTTACTGTAATTTATTTATTTTTTTAACTATTATTGAGATTTATAATATCAAGAAACGATATACCCACGTTAAATAGAAGTTAGAGTGATATAAGCATTTTCATAATATGTTTGACTTTAGAGTGACAAAACTTATTACTATGCATAATTAAAAACTCATTAGCATTTTCATTTTCATAATTGTTGCAAGCAATGGACAAAAATCCAAATATCATATAAATAAAAACTTGTTATATAACTACTTGGAGAGAAAAATAAATTATAGGGTTTTAGAAATTGAAAATAAAAGACATGCAATAACTAAAAGACTTTAATAAAAATAATGATAAAGATATAGATGAGATAGTTCAAACAAAGAGAATTTAGAGAATGGTTTCACTTTTTCATGAAATTCATTCATTATCAATCCAACAATTTTATTATGCAGTTAATTCAACGATCTATGAATTTGAAAGCTCTCTAAATTTCACTTTGCAAGAATTGTTCTTCTCACCTTAAAAAAATAAAACAATAAAAAACATAAAAATATAATAAAAATAATTAAAATTAGGATAAGTAAGTTTTTTTTAATCCCAATCTTATAATGAGTTTTTCAATTTGGTCATATTATTTTGAAAATTTTCAAGAACAATGTATGACACATCATTAATCAAAAGTTCACTTATTGAGGAAATCAAAATTGACTTATTGAGGAAAGTAAGACATAATATCAATACCAAATAACATTTGACTTATAATACTATTGTGACTATAAAATTGACAAAAAATTCTGTTAACTTATTATTTTTAAAAGAATTATGATTAAATTGAGAATATTAAAAAAAGTGAGACAAAATTGAAAAAAATGCTCACAATATTAAGATAAAAAGCTTATCTAATCTTAAAATTAAAATTAAAGAAACAAATAAATAAAAACGTATAAAAATTGTAAGTATTCAAATATTATAAAAAATAATATTAAAATATTGGTTTTTAGCCTTTATCAAGGACGATATTTTTAAGTGGCTATGATGCTCTATTCTCATTACTAAAATTGAACACACAACTCAAAACAACTATTAGTAGTTTTATTTAATTAATTTAAATTTATAGTTTTATTAGAATTTGACAGAAGTTAAATGTAAAAAACATCATTTGTGTAATTATGAAAAAAAGAATTTATAAATTAAAATCAGAAACAAATAAAACATCTTAATCTTCTGTTAAAAAATATTTGATTGTATATTTGTTAGGAGCTTTTATGTTTATTCATATTTTTATTATATCTATATATATATAGTTGTATAAAAATAATATTAAAATAATTATGTAACCTTATTTAAAAAATATTTAATTATTTTAAAATAAAAAAATATTTAGTTATTTATTTAATTAAATAAATACATTATTTTTTACTTATTAAAAAATCACATGAAAGTTATAAATTATGTATTTTTTTGTATGTAAATATTTTATTAATGATATAGATATGTAATAAGGAATTCAGTTCTCCATTCTCAATTTCCTCGTAAGATCTAATCTTACACTCACCGGACCACTCTATCGCGCCACCGTCCACGGTAGCTCCGGCAATCACCTTTGGCTTCCTCACTTTCTCTGTCTTTTTCTCAGGTCCCTGTTTTATCCTCTCTCTTTCTCTCTCGATCTATTGAAATTTCAACTTCAATCTTATGATTCCGTACCATTTTGCGATTCTTCATATTTATTGGATTCATCTCTCTTTTTTTGTGACAATTTCCTCATTTCACCCCATTTGCGGTTTATTTTCAAAGATAAATCATTTCCCCCCAATTTTCGTTCTTTTTACAGGGTTTGATGTTTTTAATTTTGCCAATTGCTTGTGATTCTATGATAATTTTTAGATAATGATTTACTCATAATTGCGTTTCACTTTCTTCAATGCGAAATTCAATGAATATTTGTGTGATATTTAGAACCTTTGGCTGGGCTTTTCACTTTTCATCAGCTTGTGAATAGGGTTTATCTTATGGGTATTATGTTTTTGTTGATGGATTATTACTATGTATAATGAACTGTTGAAGTTTGAGTAGTTTCTTGATATTTTCTTTGCCTTTTCTGCATTGCAAGGGACTAGTTGACAGAGGGTTTAGTTTAGTTTAGAGTATTAGTTTCACTTGCAAATTGTTGTTTGAAACTAACTGTTTGCATTGTGTATGTGTGTGTGTGTTGATAGCAGAAATATGCCTTCTCAGAAGGTTGAAACGGGTCACCAAGACACGGTCCATGATGTTGCCATGGATTACTATGGTAAGAGACTGGCAACAGCTTCATCAGATCACACAATTAAGATAATTGGAGTGAACAACACGGCCTCTCAGCATCTAGCAACATTGACTGGTCACCAAGGACCTGTTTGGCAAGTAGCATGGGCTCACCCGAAGTTCGGTTCTCTGCTTGCATCGTGTTCCTTTGATGGCCGTGTTATTATTTGGAAGGAGGGTAACCAAAATGAATGGACTCAAGCTCATGTGTTTGATGAGCACAAATCATCTGTGAATTCTATTGCTTGGGCGCCCCACGAGTTGGGTCTCTGCTTGGCTTGTGGCTCATCTGATGGGAATGTATCTGTTTTCACTGCAAGAGCAGATGGTGGCTGGGACACTGCAGGGATTGATCAGGCTCACCCAGTTGGTGTTACTTCTGTGTCATGGGCACCATCAATGGCACCTGGTGCCCTTGTTGGTTCAGGGTTGCTTGATCCTGTGCAAAAGCTGTGCTCTGGTGGCTGTGATAATACTGTGAAAGTATGGAAGCTCAACAATGGACTGTGGAAGATGGACTGCTTCCCTGCTCTTCACATGCACACGGATTGGGTTAGAGATGTTGCTTGGGCACCCAATTTAGGGCTACCTAAATCTACTATTGCCAGTGCATCGCAGGATGGTAAAGTGGTTATATGGACCGTAGCAAAAGAGGGTGATCAGTGGGAAGGCAAGGTTTTGAATGATTTCAAGACACCTGTTTGGAGGGTCTCATGGTCACTGACAGGAAACATACTGGCAGTGGCTGATGGGAACAACAATGTGACATTGTGGAAAGAAGCAGTAGACGGGGAATGGCAACAGGTGACAACAGTGGAGCCTTAGAATGTGATTTGCTGGCCTTGTTTAGTACTTTGAAAATGGTTAGAATTTTGTTTTGAAATATAGTTGACATCTTGTTTCCCTGCATATTATACAGTTGATTAATTGTGCTTCATAGCGTTACTTCCTTGATGTTTGTGATCCATTGCATATTCTGTGATTGGAAGAATGAAGTTCATTAGTTCGAGTTATTTTGAGATCAGAAGAATGTTTTGCATAAATTGTTGCATTTAATTTGGATTGCTCATGATTAATATCCTTGAGAATTTGGTTTTAACCAAGCCTGTGATTGGATGAAACTATTTTTATTTATGCAGTGGATAAAAACATTATGATCTTTTCGAATAACATTGAACACATTATGATCTTTCGAATTGTCTTGTGCTTTCACATAACTGAGTTTCATGTATTGTATAAGAATGATTTATAAAAAACGAATGACGAGTTCAGATAAACCATTCTTTGAACATAATAATGGGTTTTTAAATTTGTATTTTATTTTTCATTTCATGAGAGTTTTTTTTTTAATTACATTTTACAGAAAATAATTAAAGATATCATTCTTAGTGTGAGCTATTTTTTTATCACTTCTCAAACATATAAACTATTTTCTATTGAAATGAGTAATCTTCAAAAATTTATTCAGAAATTAAATTAGTGGCAATCATATTGAATGAAAAACTAGAATAAAATATTTTTTTATTTCCTGTTAAATTTTTTGAATTTCACTTTTATTTTCTTTAAGATAAATTGTATCTCCAATTTTAAAATACAATATCTTAGATTAAAAGTATTATTTAATAGCATTTAAAATGTGCTATTTAAACCCGATTTATCAACTGAAAATAGCGTATTTTAAAATTAAAAAACTTAAAAAGAACAAAAATATAATTTATTGTATAATATATTATCAGATAACATATTTTAATGTACAAAATTTTGAGCTAAATGACGCAAATAGAAGCTCATATTGGTTAATTGCTATATCAGATTTTTTTTATAATATATTCATTTTTTTCTAAATACGTTTTAGGTTTCTGCCATACACTTTATTTGAAAATAGTTCCTGTAATTTTTTTGTTTTGTTTTAATTTTTGAAGTATATTATTTTTTTAGTTTTTATTAGAAGTAACATTTTTTTTTAAAAGACAGCTTCTAATAATTTATATACATTTTTTTTCTATTCAACTGTAATTTATGAAGGTTGGAAAACATTTTTTTTAACTTAGAAAAACAAATAATAAAATATTTCTTTGAGTGATATTAGAAATGACTGTTGGACTTTTCACTATGCTAAAATATTAGTAACAAGTATTTCATTAAATTTATCAAAACAATAAATATATAAAAGTCTAACAAATAAATATCTTTATATAAACAAAATCCCCTTATACTCATTAAAAGGCAACAAATTAGTAAATGTCTTACATAGTTTCATCTAAACAAGTGTGTTGATGAAGCCATTGCATAATTTTACAAAAATGTTGAAACTTTATTGTTTGAATTATTTTCTTCCTTCATAAAACTTAACCATATGGATTTCTAAATGCCTTCAAGAGATTAGGAATATCATGGGCAAGCATATCATCCACTTTATCTATCATCTTTTTATTCAATTTTTCAAATTTGTCAATGTTATAAGATCTCAAGTTCTCTTTGAATTGTTCAACATCTGGAAAATCACCAGCTGGTAGATGAAACTCCCTTTGTACCTGATTACAAACATTAATTAACATTTTAATCTTCAAATGTTATCATAAATGTACATGCATTTGGGTTTAGTTTATATATTCATACCTTTCCAAATTCAACATCCAAATTATCAATGAGCTTTTGTTGAGCTTTAGCTTTTCCTATCATGGTGGGCATTTGCTTCTTCAGATGGCTAATAATGTATGCATGTATCACAACATCCCTTGCTCTCTTTACAAATTCATTGATCTACAATATGAAAAAAAATATTAATTTATAAGAAAAGTCAACCTTGTATAAGTAAAAACACATATTATTAAAGTGGATATTATATTATAATTCCAATTCTTAAAATTGAAAACCCCAAAAATTTCATATTGAAGATAAGATAGTACAAAAAGTTCTCCACAAAATCATAGATCAAAATCAATCCACTTTTCTAGAGAGAAGAGGATTATTAGAGGATGTAATGGTGACCAATGAAGTGATAGGTAAAATAAAGAGGAAAAATTATCAATACATAACTATGAAAGTAGATTTTGAAGAAACATATGCTTCTCTTATATGATGAGAATGGTATTCTTTAATTTGTAAACAAACTATTTGTCAATATTTTTTCATAGAAATAGTGTTTAACAATGACAAGTACATATGAATTAGTAGAAAAAGTACGAATAAAACTTACCTTACGGTCGCAAGCCTTCTTTGGTATATCTTTCAGGTCTGAGAGAAGGTCATCTTGTTCTTTCTGGAACAATTCATTACCAAGTGGACCACTAATAGAATCGTGTACAGACTTATCGTTGAACGAACTGCCAAAATTGTTTAAACACAATAAAAGAACAATGCAATTTTATATAACAATCAAAGTGTGACCAAATCTAAATTATACAAGAATGTGTGCCGTGTAAAAAGTAAAATCAAAGAAAAAATTCTTCCACTTAGTAAAAATAACAAATATGTAACTTCATGACATATCACAAACTAATTCTCAATGTAGAGAAAAAATATTATTTAGAGGTCCATAAGAGAGTGCATAAATATTACAAAGTGACTTACCCAATATATACACGCATAACTTCAGGAACATTCAATACCTTCCCAAGTGACCACATTAATGCACCATATATTCTCATCAGCTGCAACATTCAATCATACAAAACATAGGTTAAATTTTCTAATCAATGAAATTGTCAAATTAAGTATAATTAAAATATCAGCAATATATGTTTTTACTTGTTGAGGATCAACTTGGTCTGCTTTGTTTAAGACCACTCTAATTTTGTTATCATGTCCTCGTAGAGATGATATCACACGCTTAAACTCATCGCTAACATCAAGTTTGTGAGGATCAAACAAAAGGAGTATCAAATCACATTTAGCAGCAAACCACGATGTTACACCTGTAAAGTCATATTGTCTATGTGTCCTTTGTTTTTCTCCGGATAAAACTCCAGGGCTATCAACAAATGTAATGTAATCCAATAACTGAACAATTGATACGAAATGAGAGAGGTGAGTTTTAAATGCTATCAAAATATTTCTTAATTTTGTTTTAATTAGGTATAAAAGACTCTTACAGGATGAGGCATTTGAGAACACTCAAATTTGGACAAAAATGATGTGCCGAATGTAGTAAGACCACTAAATGGCATGTCTGCTTGAACAGCAACAGTGTTACCAGGAATGCTTCTTTCATCTGGCCCAGACTATACAAAGAGAACCACCATTAACTCTTTAAAACTAAAGCAATAACTAATTTTCCAAGATAACCAACATTTGAAGATATCAAACACCCAACTACATTTTTATACTTACATGTCAAACATCCAAGTTCATTTGAAGTCTTATTTCTCTAACTCCATTCAATCTATTTGAATGATTTTGTTTCACATAATTTGTATATTAGTAATATCTTTCTCATTTTATTTGAACAAAACTATTCAAAGATGTTGAATCATTTAAATATTCACATTCAAATTTCATATACATACTAATGTAGATTAACCTACCATGACAACAACAAATCTATCAGTTGTTGGCTCTGGTCCAATATGAGCACCTAATGAAAATTGTAAGTAAAACAAATAAGTAACATGAAGTGCATAACTAGAATGAACAATCTCACATACACATTATACACATAGGAGTTGAGGTTCAAGAATCACTTACATGACTGGGTAAACAACTGAAACTAAGTCTAAACTTATTACGAAGTGGACTTTAAGAAAGACTCTAATCTCTAGTCGATGTGGGATCTCCAACACATCCCCTCACGTCGAGAGTGCCAACTCGTGCGTGAGACTATATATTATGGGTGGTCCAATAGCGGCCCGATAGCGATCCAACAAATACTCGCTAGGATAGACTCAAGATGGCTCTGATACCATATTACGAAGTGGACTTTAAGCCTAACTCAACCCCATAAAACCGGCTCATAGGGTTGAGGTTTGCACCCACTTATATACAATGAAAAACTCTAATCTCTAGTCGATGTGAGATCTCCAACAAAACTAACTAGTTATATTTCTTGTTAAAAAAAAAAATAGAATCACCTACTAACCAATAATGGAGAGACAAAATCGTTATAATTGTATGCAACTTCTAAAGGCTTCAACTTTTGAAGGTAAAGTTTCTTCAACCCATCTATAATTGATGTCACCGAAGATGCAGACACCTATCAACATATGCTAAAAAAATAAAGATATTGAGAAGAGAATGAAAGGGGAAAATGACAAATAATTCTCACTTTATTCCTCTTTTTTACACACATATAAAAATATTAGAAGATACATTAGAAGAATAAAGAAAGAACACCATAACTTGTTGGTCCAAACTAAGATATTTACAATTTCATTTTGTTACAACAAATATCCTTTATTTAATGTAAATAAAACTTAACATTAATTTAGGTTCTTGTACAAGTATATTGATGACTTTAGTCCCCAAATAACAACTTAATCTTAAATTAAAACTTTAATATAGCCTTCAATATAGATTAAATCTTGTTAGGTTAATTTTCAATATAGAGTCATAAAATAGTTAACTAATATTCCAAATAAATCTTCTAAAATATTTGTACACCCAAAATGAAAAAACCTAATACATTCAAATATAAATAAAATCACTTGATTTGTTTCTCTAGTCACACATAAGTTTAGCATGTTTGAGTGAATCTTTATCTAAACAATATTATAAAGTTAAGGCAACAAAAGATGAACAATATTAAGCAACTAAAAAAAATAAGTATATGACTTTCTAGCTATGATACAAGTGCTAGGTCTTGGTAAGTAATTTTAGCCAAACATCCAATTATTGTTTAAAGTAACAAATTGTTTTCAAATCATGTTAATTCTGTGCCTATCAAAGTGACAAAATGCTTACCTCTTTTGTTGATTTAGCAGAAAACCAATTACTTGCAGGTGATGGCTGAGGACTAACTGCATGACTATAAGTGAGTGAAACTGATAAAAAGTAAAGAAATAAAAAGGAAAAATGGTAATGTGAAAGATGCATTTAGTAATGAAACTAGTACACTCCTTTCATGATTAAGTTTGGTGGTTTATAGAGTTAGATGAATATCTCTAAACAAGTTGGTCTTAGTCATTTTTTTTTATAAAGATTGGAACATTTCTGAATTGAAGTGTTTGTATAAGAGTTGAAACACCTTAAAGTGTCATTTTATTTATTTATTACGGATAAAAAAATAAAAGTAGTATACATTACCACTTGATTCTTTATCTTTATGTTTGCGTTTTTTCTTCTGCATAAACAAAATCATGTAATGATCACTCATCACACTCAATGAATTAATGTACAGAATCAACAACAACAAAAAAAAAAACTTACTGCAACTAATGCATCCAAACCCTCCATTGTGGGTGGTTTTGCATATTTCATGGCTGAAATAAAAGTCAATCACATGTTAATAACTTTTATAATATAGAATTTAATGAGTTAAAAATGAAAATTTTCAATTGATGCACACAACATAAATAATAAACCAAACAACATGAAAGCAAAACAAAAATTACCATCACTAGTTAGTAGATCATGTGTTATTGAGTATCCACATTGTCCTAGAGAGACCAGCTACAATTTAAATGGATTAGGTTTTGGATATTGGTAAAAATTAAACTTAAAAAACATATTTTCTAAAAGAAAACTTATTTTTTTTACCTGCATAGCAGTGACAAATTCTTTGAAACCTAGATATCCTTCTCGTTTTGTATCTGCAATTGCCCATACCTTATTTCAATAAAAAAAGAGTAAGGAAGAAAAATATTAGTTATAAAAAAAAAGAACAAATATCAAAATAAAAATGTAAATAATGTCAAATAATGTAACTTAAATAAATAACTCATATTTGATTTTAAACAATTTCATATCTAAGAGAAAAATGTTATCTCACAATAAAATCATAAAATAGAAACCAATTTTTAGAGACCAAAATAATTAGCTGCAATAGTAACTAAATTAGAGACCATTTTAGAAACTAAAAGAAAAATTGATTTCTAAATTAGTTTTTATTATTTTTTAAATTTGTATCTAATTAGCAATCAAGGTTTTGACTACCAATTATTTAGTTTCTAAAACCTTGGTTGCTAATTAGATACCAATTTATAAACTATTTAACAATAATAAAAACTAATTTAGAAACCAATTTTTGTTTTAGTTTTTAAAATGGTCTCTAATTTAGTTAATATTGCAACTAATTATTTTGGTCTCTACAAATTGATTTCTATTTAATCAACTTTTACCTACATAAATTTGAAAGTTTTCAAAAGGATAAAACTTGCATACTTACCTATAGTTCTTTATGTGATGATATTTGGTCATTCATTGCTAATATATATCTTATTAAATGAATTACATATTACCAAAGCAAAACTTTAAATATGATTAAAATATAAGTTTTTCCCTTTTTAAAAATACCCATTAAAATACTCATTAGTAATGATAATAATCATAGTTAGTTAAATTCCCAAATTCAATAATAGTTTTTGGATTAAATGATGAAAAAGTTTCAAGTAATTTATTCAATATGATTATGAAAAAGTGCATCCATGATGTGACCAAATCACTGTAAAATTGTTATGCACTTAAAATTTCAATAATCCATAAATAAACCATCTTTGTCAATATATAATTTTTTGTTTATATGCATAAAATAAATCTATAAAATACAAAACCTGCTTTAATTCTTGTCGTGACAAGTTTGACATGGTAAAAAGCTTGATGGCTTCTTTCCCTGTAAAGCGACCATCTCCATCTGAAAAACACCAAAAATGCAGAATATTCCCATTATTTTAAATCACATGCATTTAGTTTTGCATAAATCAATCACATGAATGACAAATGAAGAAGGTTAATAGAAAGAATCTTAACAATTATTTTCACTCAATCTAATTCAACTTTTTTATTGTTTTGGACATTTAGGAATGGAATGAAACAAAATCTTAGAAAACTAGTGATTAATTATGCAAAGGATTTGAATTATGGTAAAAGACAACAAAGATTGAAAGGTTTATATATTGGTTGAATCATTCACTGATAAAAAAATAAAGATAAAAAGGTTGTTGAAATGAGAACCTGCATCAGCATAATTGAACCACTCTTCGTATAGGGTTTGATAGTCTTCAAAAGTTGAATCAATGGGTACTATCTCAAGTCCCATGATAAGAACAATACAGAAAATATGATTCTTTTTTTTTTTGTTTTATGAATTTGGGTGAGATGTGAAGAGGGGTTCGAGATGCATGCAAATGGTTGGTTACATGAGAAGGAATTGCACTGGTGTTGTTTCAAGCAATATTTGATACAAATTTGGTGTTTTTAAATTGTGAATGTTGATGTTCAATGCTAAGAGATGTGTTCAGAACCTAGAATTCAAATTTCCATTAATAACTACATAAGTTAAATGAAGAAACTATCTTAAAAGTTTTTTTTTAAATTTTTTTTAAAAAAATAGTTATGTGAAAGGTTTGACAAAATTATTACACAACTTATCATTTAATGTGAATTTATTTAATTTGGAATCAATTAAAGCACCTAAAAATAGTTGTATTGTTTTATTTTCGTGAGTTGTATTTGGTAAAAGAAAATGTGTAGTTATAGTTAAAAAAATACTAAAAGTATACTCCATATTTTATTATTGATTAAACTAAATAATTTTCTTATGAGTATAGTTGTAGTATATTTTTAACACTTATTATTGTGATACTATATTTTTAATATTTACTAACATATGGGTAAAATACATTAAATTTCATTTCAATAATAAAGGTGTTAAAATAAAATTATAAAATAACATGTTAATATATTTTTAAAACTGATATATTATCAAAGTGTTGAGACACTTTGTACTCGATTGAGATCAAAACATTATAAGGTTGGAATATCGATTAAACTAAAATTAATGTTTCGTTGATTTAGACAAGGTCGAATTTCTTTTAAGCTATTTTTTATTTGACATTATTGAGATTCTTTTCTTGCCAATATATGATAATGTACATTACTCAAAATTTTCTTTTCTTAGTCAATGTTTATGGAGCTTTATCTTGATGAATGTCAATTAGGTTTGTTGATTGACTTTTATGTTGTTATTTTTTTAATCAATGTGTTGAAATTTCTTTTAACTATTAAATACTTTTAAATATTAAAAGGATTTTTATATTTAGTGATAATTGAAATATTGTATAAAAAATTAAAATTCAATAAATTTAGAATTATTTTATGCAATCAATTATCTCCCTACTTTTTCCTTAAAAATGATAATTATATAAAAAGATATATAATTATTTTTAAATTACAAGATTAAAATAAAATCACATTTAATTTAAAAATGTTTTTTTTTTCTTTTTAAGCTTAATTTAAATTTTTTGTTTTAGAGAAAGTACACTAGAGAGAGTTTCTACAAGCTTACAGAAAATACTCTCTTAATTGGCACAAATAATATTAAGATGCCTAGATAGACCTACACAAAAGGAAATGGCTTAAATAAGCTGATATAAAATGCAGAAGACTTATGCAAATGACCTAAAGCAAACATGAAATGCAAATAGATCTAGATAGACAAATATGAAATGCAAAGACTTAGATAAGTTGATATGGAGTAAGATGTGCCTTATTTATTAAACCTTTTCTGTCCAAACCCTTATTTTGTAAAGACAAATATCTAAACAGTAGTTAGATTAAAGACGTGAATCAGGTGAATGAGTATAGTCATACAATAGTTCAAACACCCGAAGCAGGGATGTAAAATACCTGCAGAGAGAAATGGATGTGAAAGAAATACAAGAAAATATAAAGGGAGAAGAAATGGTGAGTGTTAAAATAACAGAAGCAAAAAAAAGGGATATGACAAAATCAGAGTTGCAACCAAATCACCAAATATTTGGGTTTTTAAAGTTGGGTAGAGTTAAAGTACTGAAAGATGTAGTTGGAAGTAGCTGCTTGTTTTTGCCACAACAAGGATTCACATCCTCCTTTCTTTTTTAAATACAATTTTCAGACTTTCCTAATAAGAAGATACAACCTCTGATCAAGTTCAAACTTGTTGCAATGAGAAGTATCTCCCTTCAACAGCATCAGTAGCCCACCAAATGAAATATTTAGCTCCCTACAATACAAAGCCCATGAAAATTATGATTATTTAAAAGAATAACAAAGATTGAATTATTAATGTAATGATCGCATTCATCTCTGACTAGGGGAGCTGCTACTAAGAATAAAACCAACTACATAATCTCAACTTCAGAGAACTCTTCATCTCATAATCGAAAGATAATTCCCAACTGATTGGCACAACAGAACTCAACAATGCATAGATAATGGTCGATTTTATTTAGTGAGCAGTGTTATTTACATACAAAATAAGTCAATCGGCACTATATGAACTACAAATATGCGATTCACTTATTCATTTCATGCTCGTAATCAATTAAAAACAATTAAAATCCGAAGGACGAACCCATGGTTCCTGGTTACTAGCTTCTAAATGGCTATTTGGCAACATGCAGGCCATACATAATTAAGGTACTGAGATTAATTTAGTTATTTTAGTAAATTATTAAATATTCATATGAAACTCAAAACTGGAAATAGACATACGCCTTTTCACGCCCAGAACCCTCTGTTATCCTGTAGAGCTTCCCATACATGACATATTCAAAATTGTTGGCCAGTGATTGTCGATTGATCTGGAAAAAAAACATATAAAGCAGAATTCTGTAAGCCAAATTAAATTAATTAACTGAGTTGAAAATCAATAGAGAAAATATAATAGAAAAAATAGCTAAAAATAAAAAGAAAATTAAGAAAGACAAAGGGAACTATTAGCTATAAATTGGGTTATGTATAGATCACACCACCACCCACAAAGTTTGTTAAAAGCACCATGGATTGGCATCAAGCTCACGATTCAATACAGACTAGCATTGAGCTTAAGATCCTACGCAGAGAAAAAATCATTCACAAAAATAGAAACCCTCATTGTTGTTGGCCTACACAAATTGGCTGTTTGTTTTCTATGACTCAATCAACTCACGGCCATAACATCAAGTTCTGGCGTCATTTGACATACTGCTGTAAACCTATCATCCCTCTTCAACCACAACAACTGTGAACCAAGTATTCATCGAGAACCCAAAATCACAATAACCAGTGTTAGTTGGTTTTATTTAAATATTTTTATATTCTCAGATGACAGAAGCTACATGAGTTTGTGTAGACTCCAGGATTTGACAAACTTGATGGCATATGTTCTACAGCAATGTATTTTGTATATTACAAGTGTCCCAGTTATCATGATTTACCAGGAGAAAGAAACATCTTTAATTAGGAAAAAAAATATAAAGGAATTCAAGCCTGAGAACTGTTAGAAGGCTTGATTAAAAATAATTAAAGTTTTTCATCTATTTTCTTTTCATGGTGGTTAACCAGAAGAATGGCCCTTTTTAGGCTGGGTTCATATATCTTTAAACCCATCATTCTCTTTTAACTCACTCTCGAGCTATAAATTTGCATACTATTTAGTATAACTTTAAGAAGACAGAGGAAAAGATTGTGTCCTCTGTAGTTTTAGTCCTTTTTAAATTATATGATCTGAGTTATATCCCAAATGTATTACGTAAAAAATTATAATATATGAGATACTCCCACAATATGTATGTAAATGTATCACACAAATGCCAAAATCAAATAGAGGTAAAACATTGATATGCCGGAGTATTTGGGAGTCATAGATACTTGAAACGTGTTTTAGTAAGAGAGCTGCCAAGTGGTTAGATACAACCATAGATACTGAATATTCCAATACACAATAAAAAGGCACTAAATAAAAATTTAGAAAGAGCAAACTGTGTATTAAACAGAGAAATTTTGCTTCTTACGGAATTAAATTAAGCAATAGTGTCATGTAATCATCAAGATCCATGCATTCAAAGTACAAACCACTCCAGCCACATCAACCATGTCTACGCTCACCATTAACCCAATTTATGTTTTGAATTACAAGTTCATGATGAAGGACAGAAGCTCCCAGTCACAGAAAACTTAATAACAATTATAAAGTAAACAAAGATAGCCAGACACCCGAGGCTTTAACAAGAATAAGAACAACCACTCAGCATTAAATGCACCTTCTAACAGTAACTAATGCTTTGTACCATGATTTCACTTGACAATCATAATAACAATCCTTTAGAGTGAAACAAAGGTTCATTGTACATAATAAATTTCTTACCTGAGTATAATAGCCAGTATCTGGTGTTCCATCAGGATTAAGTGATGAAACAAGCACAAGGGTGAATTTCTGACCGACCTTCAACGGATATATCTCAGAATTGATATCAAGGTGCATAAACATGTCAAACTTTTCACTTCTTGCTTCAATTCGAGTAACTTGAGATGAACAAAATCGAAGCATTAGAATAAAATACGCAGAACAAGATAAAAAAAACATCTCTAGTAAGACAAAATAACCATGTCACGCTACAAATGGAAATCGAATAACAGCCAAACTTTAATGACGAGTTTTGATGGGGAATTTTAAGAAAATAAATTCAATTTTTAAGTGAATCTAAAATATCATACATCAAAAACACTTCTTTGGACATCAAATCTAAAGAACTTTTAGAATGACAGAAATTTTACACCTAAAATAAAACTTTGGGATATTATTTATCTTTTTCTCTCTATCTTCCCCACCCACCTTTCTCTCTCTCTCGCCCTTCCCCTTTCTTAATTTGCGCTTCTATGAATCATAGAAGCTATCCAAATTCGCTTCTTACTTTTTATTTCAAAACAATTTCACACGTTGAATTAAAAACATCAAGTACCAAACAACGAATTTTAAACACACTAAACTTAATTCGCTTCATCCAAACTAACTACTTTAAAAATAAAAAAGAATCTAATTGAAAAAAAAAGAGACAAAATAGTCTATGCATATATGCACAGAGAGTTTTTCCACTGTCAACCTCGTTCCTGATTGACTGTCAGTGTCATGCATTTTAAATTCCACGAAATTTTGAAATCCATTTCACAAAAACAACAAAACGAGATTCCAAAAACAAAAACAAAAAATCGAAATCCAATAATACACAGAGAGCTCAAAGGGAAAAAACCCTAGACATGTATAACAACAAAGTATGACAAGCTAAACCAAACAAACAATATATGAAGAGAATTGAAGCATTGAAGAAACAACACAGATGCGAATAACAATAAGAATACCTCTTTCGAATAATTTTTTGTCATCGGGGTTCAATTTTTCTACTCTAAAAATATCCTCGAAGAGATTATTCTCCACCATGGCTGAAACAGAAAAGCTTGTGAAGCCAAACACAACGAAACTGACAAAAAAAAAAGCAACGCAGAGAAAGGCGAATTACGAAGAAGCATAAGAATCGCAAAATACGAACGAAGATTAGAAGAAGAAGATTGTTGTCAGAACAGAACCTGCGGTTCGTGTCCGGTTCCGGTTCGTTCGGTACAGTACACTACTCTGCCTTATGACTTAAAAGGGACTAAAGTAAAGTAATGAATAAATGAAATAAAAGGAAGCAGAGAAGGTGTTCGAGAATTTTCTTTAATGGGCCTGCTCTTCAATTACCTGACTGTTTCTTCCTGCACCTCCATATCTTCTTCTGCCACCTCCATCATACACATCATGAAAATACATTTTTATCCTTTTTTGTCATCCCATAAATTAGTTTTTGGATTATGTAATCTGGAACATATTTAAAAAAAGAATTCCGGATTACATAATCCATAAGCTAAATAAGACTTCTGGATTATGTAATCCAGAAAGTAATCATGCATCTCAAAAAAGGCTTCCAGATTATATAATCCGGAAGTTAATTATAATTTTGAAGAATGACTTCTGGATTATGTAATCCGAAATACTATAGAGAGATATTTTTGAAAATTCAAAAATTTATGGAGGTGAGAGAAGAAGGTATGGAGATATAAGAAATTAAAAAATGTCCCTATGTAATAGATACCCTGTCAACTTTTCTACTTGATGTATGATGTGTAGAGAATTAATGTATATAATTACTTGTATTAAATTAATTGTGTGTGTTTTGTATTATGTTTATGTTATATTATTTTACTTTAATTTTTATATACTTACCTTATATTATGTATTTATGACTGTGATATGGTTATGATTATTGTGTGATGACACTAGAACAAGTGGCAGTTGGAATAAATGTAGAAGCAACATTCCTAAAAATATTTGAGAAATTTTAAATTTTCAGTTTTTTTTATAAATATGTATATTTTATTACTTTTGAATAACGCTTCATTTACTCTATGATATTTGTTTTGCCTAGTAACTTTCTAAGTTTTGTTATTTTTACAAATGTTATATAAGAAAAATGTTATATATGATTTGGAGAAAGCTCAAAAAGTTGAAATTTATTAATGTCTGATTGGAATGTGACTCTGTATTGATTTGTGGTGCGTTTACTTATATGACAAATGTTCTTTAGATGTTTCGTAATCGATTAAATACTTAGTGGAAAAATTTAGTTTAGGGTTACTCATATTTTTCGTAAAAGGAATGCGTGTGTTGATAAGTTAATTAATTTAGGATTTATTCATAGAGAATCATTTCATTGGTATAATCGACTTTCATCTAGTTTGTTCTTAAAATTCGTTATTAATAGGTATAGTCTATCTATGTATCGTTTTTGCTAACATGAAAGTTTTTTATAAAAAAAAACATTTTAATGCACCAAACAATTAATTATCTTATTATATTAAGAACTCTAACCTCACTGGTTTTCCTATTAATTCAATCACACGTGCGAAAGCCAAATATCAATCGTGTCGGTGTTTGTGTGTGACGGAAATTTCAAGTCTGAGTAGAAGATAAAAACGCGTTGAATTGTTTTAGCAATTAACAAATAAAAAACAAAAATAATTTATTTTTTCTATTTTAAAAATTACATTTTCTATTAACAATCAAATAAAACGCCAATAAAAATGTGATATTATAAAATCCTCACGGACACAAAAACAAAATTGAAACCTTTTATGTTATATAATATTAATAATAATATAATTTAAAAAAAATTAAAAGCACAAAATATTTTGAATAATCATTTATTGACAATGAGTATAATAGTCTTAACTTCAAACACACTCATATTTTTAATATGATTTGTTTTATACCTAGACATGATATCATCATCTAAAAATAGTTTTTAAACACTTCCTTAAAAGATTAATCTTTATCATTTTTAATTTAAAATTTGTAGTTTATATTATTTTATGTATTACATCGTGATAATACCATGTTTATAGTTTTTAAAGTTCGTACTCTTTAGCTTATTTTAGAATTTTATTTTTAAAAAATACTTAAATTTGAAAAAAAAAATATACTCATTAATTTATATATATATATAATAACTTTTATTTTATAAATAAATTAAATCAAAGTCACAAACACTTTATGTAGGTAGTCTCGTCTCCATCATACCTTAGTTGTACACGGTTCCACCAACTCTAAGCTTAAAGAAAATAATAATAATAATTATTATTATTATTATTTTAAAAATTATAATGATAATAGTAATTCTAATAATTAGTAGTAGTGTAACATACGTTGTTGAACTATTGATTTATATTAAACTTTTAGAAAAAAAAATGATTTTATTTTTTTAAACTCAAGAAAAATTATTGTAATTTCTCAAATAAAAAATTATTTCAAATATAAAAGGCTAAAATATTTTTTTTAAACTATTTGTAGTCTCTCAAGTTATCAGTGATTAAATTTTGTTTTCTAAATTTAAGGAACTAAAATATTTTTTTAATTTACGAGGCCATATTAAATTTACTTCGAAATTGAAAGATTAAAAAGATAATTAATTTTTTAATTAAAACTCAAATTCCACATTTTTAATAAAAGCATGTTCCAAAATTTTATTACATCGATTATAATTTAACATAAAAAAACTATCTACTATTACGTTTTAAAAAAGCAAGTGTTAGAAGTTTCCTTATTTTAATCATTAGTCATGCACCAAACTAATTATATTTTGAAAGCATAACTAAAATTATATGAAAATAAACCGATCAACATACATAGATGTGATGATAAACATTTTTATCTGCACTTCAAGCTAATCTTTTACACTAAGATTATTTTTATTTTAAGTTTAATAAAAAATTATACATACAATAATTAATTAATTATTTAATTAATGGCCAACGTATTTGAATGATATTAACTTGAAAATAAACAAATTAAGTGATTGAAGTCTGAGTTCAGTTCACACCAAACCTATGTAGTACAGACACTCACACGGATATGACACAAACACAGAGATACGTAAAACCTCTAAAATATAGGACACTGGAACACGAATCTATATATTATATAATTATGAATTATATAAATTGACAATAAAGATTTATGTACACAAGTATGTTCCAAATTATTATTTTTTTAGTAGAAAAATGTTTTTCATGACTGGTTCAAAATAATTTGTTTCTTATTTTTATAATTATAATAAAAAATTATACAATAAGTTTGAGTTTTTAAAAAATTAATGTATTTTTTCTTTTTAAGATTGTGTTAGAACCGTACTAGAATTGTCAGAAATTCAACAAATATTTTTTGAATTGTACACTTCACAGATACGTGTTCTACAAGTGTCATACGAGTTTCAGCGTCCAATATGAGTTTCATAACTCCAAACAAACTACATAGTACAAACAAACCTACCTTTTCCATGGTTTTGTCGTTCCTCCATTCTCTGGTTTTTTGTTATTTATTTTGCAATCTTAATTATGTGTTCTATAAAAGGGTGGTGCAAGAATAGCATAGCATGCATTAACGTGTTTGTTTGCAAGCCCTTTCTCTTTCTCCTCACGCTCTCTTCCCACATTCTTCGCTCTCTCTCTTTCATTGCCACCCTCCATTCTGCCACTTCCTTTCTGGGCTCCCTTCATCTTCTCTCTCCACCCTTTTGCTTCTTCTTGTTCAATCTCTCATCTTTCTCTCTCTCTCTGCCGAACACCTCCTTCAGCCTTTCCTCTTCCGTGGTCCCCTGCCAAATATTCAGGTATGCTAATGCTCCTTCACAATAATTAATAACAATAACAATAACAAAAGCATTGATGTTGATGTTGTTGTTTTGTATGGAGTTGGCTAGGATATGTGTGTGTCTTTTTCAATATTCAAACACGGATAATGATGTGACAATGTTTTATGATTCTTATAACTGAATATGTGCCATGTTGGTTGCATTTTTCTGGTTTGATGCCAACCATGTCATTGTTTTGTTTTTTTTTTGGTTTTTGCTACGTTGGAGGTGTGAGTGGGGTTAAGGGAGGAGGAAAATGGCATCAAAGAATGGCCAATTGAGCAACAAGGTCGATAAGGGAATGAGGATTAAGGGAGAATTTGTTTTCTGTTGGTTTATTATAAATTGATATCAACAATGGCAATGTCCATCAACTTCTTTTCTGAAATGTTAGACAAGACAATGTTTGATTTTTTCTGTAGCATTCACTGTTGAAGATTTGATTCTTTCTTCTATAAGTCATTGTTTGGATTCTATAGAAACCTATCTGATGAAGCAACGGATAAATAAGTCTTTTGCGTATCAATTTTTAAACTACGGAATTATTGGATTTTGTTTTTGCTGGATACAAGACATTCAGACAGAAAGTATAATTAAAACTTAAAGGCCAGTAATTTCATCTGGCGATTATTGGAATTTATTTCCTTTTCTTTCTGCTATGAAGATCTTGAAATCCAAATAAAAGTTGTTGGAATGTGTTCCCATTTATGCATCGGTTTTCCTCCCTCTT
Organism: Phaseolus vulgaris; assembly: GCF_051622355.1. Lineage (NCBI taxonomy): Eukaryota > Viridiplantae > Streptophyta > Magnoliopsida > Fabales > Fabaceae > Phaseolus > Phaseolus vulgaris. The sequence continues at coordinate 58,122,143 of NC_143504.1, forward strand.
TTTATAAAGGATCATGATTGCTAAGAGTCCATGAAGCTTTTCAAAAACCTTTGTAGGCGAAAATTTGAAGATCTTAATGTCTGCAACATGTAATAAAATGCTAAGAATAGCTCCAAGCTTTGTGCCTTTCTCCTACCCCTTTTTTTTAAAAACTTGGTTGTACCCTTAAATTTTGTTTATTTGAGTTATATTTACAGCATTTTATTAAATGAGAAAAACCTTACCTTGTACATTAGTTGATTTGGATATTATTGTGAAAGTTTCTCTTGAGGTGAATCAACTTCAGAGGTGAAGATATAGATCATATTTTTTTTTGTTAGTTAGTTCCATGATTAAGACTTAAAACTTGACTCAAAGAAATCCAAATTTGCAGGGAAGATGATGGTCGGAGGTTCGGTTGAGTTGGAGAGCATGTTTTCTTTAAGATCTCCTAAAGCAGATATGGAAAATGACTTGTTTGGTGGTAAACCAGAAAAAACAAGGAGTAGAGACAGTAGTGGCAACTGGTTGGAGAAGAACATATATTCGCCATTGCGGGGGCAACAGAATCAATGGGATCAAGCTGCACTGAGGTTGCAGAAAGTTTACAAAAGTTTTAGGACAAGGAGGCAACTTGCAGATTGTGCAGTTCTTGCAGAGCAGAGATGGTTAGTTTCAACACATGTACCTGGGTAAACACAATTGGAATTTACATGAAACATTGTCCATTTTAATTGTTATTTCTTCTGTCAGTTAATTTTCTACACTCTCAACCAACCAGAAATCAGGGTAGGTATAATTTTGAAGACAATTATTGTAAATGTCAACAAATTTACCATACAATTTGTGTTTGGATGACAGAATAAAAGTAAGTTACATTGTCAATGCATATACTATTTATTCTTCTTTTGTATGAGAGTGTGCACTTTAAGATTTAGGAGTCTTAGAGCAATCTCATAGATTAAGTTGAAAGATAAGGGAATTGAAAAAGCTTTCATAACCATGTGCTTGTGGTCTCTACCAAAGACAAAGATGTCCCTAATATTGTTAATGTTACTGAGTTAAATTCTTATGCATAGGTGGAAGGCTTTGGATTTTGCTGAACTCAAGCGCAGTTCAATATCTTTTTTCGACATTGAGAAACCGGAGACGGCCCTTTCGCGGTGGTCAAGGGCAAGAAAGAGAGCTGCCAAGGTAGGTTCTGACATGAGTTGTATCATAATATGTTGAGTTGTTGATGTTGTAGATTGAAAGACTATTAAGCTGTTTTTGGTCTGTGTTTAATAATAGGTTGGAAAGGGTCTATCTAAGGATATGAGGGCTCGCAAACTTGCTTTGCAGCACTGGCTAGAGGCAGTAAGTCTCATAGCTAAAGTGATATTGTTCAAATTAAACTGCTAATTTCTCTAAACTGGTTATCAACTTGAACAGATTGACCCTCGACATCGCTATGGTCACAATCTTCAATTTTATTATGTCACATGGCTTCGCTGTGATAGCTATGAACCTTTCTTCTATTGGTAAGATTGAAACAAGAATGACAATTCAGTTTCTGTTTAACAAGTAACTTTCAATCAAACTAATGGATAAATCAACCTACAAGTGTAGGCTTGATATTGGGGAAGGCAAGGAAGTACTTTCTGAGAGATGTTCCAGGTTAAAACTTCAGCAGCAGTGCATCAAATATCTGGGTCCAGTGAGTTTATTGTTCTCTTTGATTTCCCTTTTTATTTTCTTTTTCAACCAGATGGATCAATATCATGTTAAAATATGTCAGGAACAGGCCATGATATTTCACTTCAGAGAAAAACTCAAATCTTCTTTAACATGTAAAAGTAACTTTAAAAGTTGTTTCTTTGGTAGGTGGAAAGAGTGGATTATGAAGTAGTTATTGAGGGTGGAAGGCTCTTGTACAAGAAATGTGGGAAATATGTTGACACAAAAGGAAATGCAAAGTGGATTTTTGTACTTAGTACATCCAAGACTCTTTATGTAGGGCAGAAGAACAAGGGCACATTTCAACATTCAAGCTTCCTAGCAGGGGGAGCCACATTGTCTGCTGGTAGACTAGTGGCAGAGGATGGTGTTCTTAAGGTATGAAAAAAACATAAACGCCATATTTTCATAACAGATATTGTATATTGTTTTCCATTTCTTTTTCTTTCTACTGACAATAGACTTTTTCAACTCCAAAGGTAGTTTGGCCTCACAGTGGGCATTATCTCCCAACAGAAGAAAATTTTGAGGAACTCATGTCATTCCTTATGGAGAATAATGTGGATCTTACAGATGTAAAGGTAAAATGACTAAATGGTAACTTTGCTTCAGTCTAAGATATAGCATCTGTCAATCTAAAGCAAATTTCCATTCAGCATTTGCATGACTGAAGAAAATTAAACTCCACATTAACATAACTACATATTCACTATTATTTCATTGGTGTACTTAGAATCATGCATAGATTTTAACTTTAGCCATAACAACATGCATAGAAAATTAGCTAATTGCCATTTTCGTAACATCACTTAATGAAAATTCTTGTGGAATGCTGATTGCCATTTTCTTATATCCAGACAAATCCAGAAGAAGAAGATGGCATGGGCGAACTGAACCAAGATATCTTCCTACACAATCTTGTAGAGGCCATGAAACCTCCAAACACTGAAACAGAAAGTCCCAACTTATTAGCTGAAAAGCTTCCTGACTTGAGAAATGAGGGTTCTAATGCTCATTCAACCTCTCAACCACCCTTGTCAAAATTGTCTGTAAGATTAGGATCAAAAATAGCAAAAATTGAGATACCAAAAAGAGTCACACTGTCTGAAGTTTTTGGAGAGCAAGAAAACGGTCCACGTACCCAATTTTATTCTCCAGTTACATCAGACTGTGGTTATGAGACAGCAGAAGAATCCTTTATAACTGAGGAAGAATTCATGGTTTCCAAATCAAACATGTTTGTTGAAAATCAAGATGAAGAAGATGAAAATACCATTCCAAAGGAGCAAATCTTGAAGAGGATAGATTCACACAAGGGAAGGAATTCATATCAATTGGCTAATCACTTGTCTACTAAATGGACAACAGGTGCAGGCCCTCGAATTGGTTGTATGAGAGACTACCCTCTAGAGCTGCAGAATTTGATTTTGGAGCAGCAACATTTGTCTCCAAGGAAAAGAACAACAGCTCCATCTCCCCGGATTCCATCTTTATCTCGCTTCAGCCATCATGTTGCTTTTCCATCTTCTTTGCCTGCTGCTCCAAGTGCCTTAATCAGCTAGTGTATCAGCTAACAATACATAGGATGAAGTGGCAATTAAAAGATGCCACTTCTGCTGAAAAAATGACACAGGAGTTCTTTTTGCAATGCTTTTTAGTGCCATTCTTCAAACCATATAGTTTTTGTAGGTCATGTGATGGATGAGGAACAAAAGAACTTTGTATGTTCTGGTTCCAAATGAGGAAAGAAACTGATTGGCCTCTTTCATCCAATCTAGATTGAGATAATAGCAACTTGCAAATCATTAATAACATGTATAGTTATGCAGAAAATTTCTCAAATCCCCACCTTTGTGTTATCCTTCAAAGTATCTACTCTATTTATCTTATATATGATAGCATGAAAGGGAATAGACAATATGAAATAGGTAGAGTCAGAATATATTAATTGTCACTGACAACAAAATAACACCCTGATTAGGTTGAGATGTGTACAATATGATGAATGCATTTGGTGTTCGTGATTGAGTTTCTTAAGAAGTGAACAAGTCTAACTCAGCATTACAACACCAACTTGTAAAGTGAGGTTTGCATTCACTTATATACTATAAATTGACATTATCTCTAGTTGCTATAGATCTTCAAGACATTCCTTCACGTCTTAAGAAGTGAATTTTAAGTCTAATTCAACTTACAAAACCAACTTGTAAGGTGAAATTTGTACCCATTTATATATTATGAATTGACTTTATCTCTAGTAGACGTGAGATGTCCTAACATAGTTGAAAGTTGCAACACTTTTTTTCAATTATGTTGTTTGTGGCTGCTATTATAAAGAAGAGTTCCAAACAAAAGAAAAACATTAGTTTCAAGCAACTAGTTCCTCAAAAAATAAAACACAGCCCTGCTTTCAGTTATTATTGTGTAGAAAATGTTGACTAGAAACATAAAAATATTAGGTTACATCTACCTCTAAAATTTTATATGCAGAAAATTTATAATATATAATCTCTAGAACATGTACTTAGTTTTCACTCCTTTATTTTCAAACAAATCCTGCATTATCTTCCATTTCCAGGCATTCATTCTTTAATCACTTTGAAAGTCCTCTTTCTTCCTTACAAATTTGACACATTACTTCTTAAAAGGCTTTTGCAATTATGTAGCCAGTGGAACCACACATGTTCTTGTTAATCTTCCTCTGTTATCTATAATGAAAACAAATTCATTTTTCTGTAAGACTTTCCTTTTTTTCTCAACACCAAAATTGTCTTCCCATTCTCTGTAACTTAAATTAAGATTGATTGATAAGTTGAGAAAAAAATTTCACCTTAAAGTTAATAATTTAAAGATAAAAATCAAAAGTTTTTTGCAAAAATCTAAAAAGAATCTCTCCACACAGCAAAAAGCTTCACAAATTAACGAGTCAAAACTAACTATAAAAATTAACAAATGTCTATTTGCTGTAAATACTATCTTATTAGGATAAAAAATATGTGCTACCTATGATAGAGGAGACAAAGTCATCTGAACCAGCTATGCTTCGTAAGGTAGTTGTTTGTGACAATCAATATTACACTGATTCTTTAGGTTCATTTTTGCTACTAGGTGCACAACACCTCCCTTATAAGGCTTCAGAAACTTAAAAGGGTGTATGTATAATGAAAAAAAGGAGTGTCAGTATAATGTTTTCAAAACAAATGGGAGATTATCAAGTCTATCCAGAAAATTGTTATTGGTTCATTCATTCTCAAGTCATTATCACATAACTCAGAAATGTCAAGTTCTGTAAACTTCAGGTGTGTTTGAATTTCAATGGAACACCTAAACCAACTTCTAATTTCCATTAAACAATGTGTCAACATGTTTGACACTTTTTTTCTAGTTCCAGTTAGAAGCAAAAAATGCACCTCAAACTTCAGTTGACTTAAAAGCTACAATAAGTTGCATTTATTTTCAATTCCAATTAATTTCAACTCTTCATTTTCTTAGCGAAATCCAAAGACACACTTCTTGTTTGAGATGTTTAGTCTTCTAATGAAAAGGAATGGAGGTAAATTTTTAAAGGGTGTAGGAAGAAATGTCCTAAAATTATGCAGCTTGGTCATCAAACCCAATGTCCAAAAGAGAAATCCAAGAATTGAGTGATGCCACATACACACATTTTGTTTTACATCCTTATGCTTGTAAAATAAACTACACTGAACACTGAATATTTTGGCTAAAAATGATTGACAAAGAAATAGCAGAGGTATAAAAACAGTACAAAATATTTTCAGTGTAATATTATGAAATATGTTAATGCCATTACATTACATCAAAGTAAAAGTTAATACTACAAACATTTATATATAAAAAAATACTAAAAAATAGCTAGTTTATTAATTTGATACTTGATACAACAAAAAAGATCTCTCCAACTATGCAGGTGTGCACCTTTTTCCAAGAAGAATACAGCGATGTTTGCTATATGAAAGGAAATATTGCATACTCAGCATAGAACAGATTCCATATGAATCGATAGAATTCTGATATTGCATCCTGCAGCATACATGCAGACATTTTAAAAGCAGCTTAAACGCTAGTGGAAGAGATAAGGAATGAAAAGTGCACCATTTGGGCCAGTCGAGATGGTGTACAGAAAGCTATATACACAAAATATTTTAAAAATTGTTTTGATTTTAGTCCTATAATAAAATCATTTATGTGGGAGTCTGCATATTTTTTTTTAAATAATTTGATCACTGTATTTATCTGTTCATATTGCATTGATAAAGAATCTTGGTCTTTATATGGACCCCAAAAGGACAAAGTGGAATTACCAGAACAAGCAAAACAAGTTCTTCTAAAAGCCAATTGACATTGGTATGCTATCATGATCTAATAACACTAAATTGCACGAAAATTGTATCAATCAACCTATTCTTTAGTGCCACAGTAGGAGTATTTAACCAACAAATAAGTTGTGATATTAACTAATGTGCTAAAAGGAGGTTCATGGTATTGATAAGTAGTTGAAGTGATTCATGTCATCCTAAGTGGCTATGCTACAAGAGAAAAAGAACAGAGGTCCAATATCTGAGCATTAAAAGCAGTTAATAAGTTGCTACATTCTTTTTCTTACAGAAGATACAATATTACCTTGGTATAATTTGCTTGTTCTAGTACCCGTACCTGAAATATGAGCAAACAAGTCACGTCTACCTTACAATTTCACAACCACTTGTGTGCATTATGAAAAAAGAAAGAAACAAAAAAATAGAAAACACCAGACAAATCTCTCCTGCATAAAACTAAGGTTACAATAAGCATATAGTGCATGAGATAGACAAAATCTCAACAACACAAAAGAGAAAATGCTTTGCTTTATAATATCAACAAGCATATATTGTGAATACACTCTAATCAACATAACATGCCCCACAATCTTAAGAATGCTATATACTGAAGAAAAAAAAAAACTAATTTTTATGTTGCCATGGATATCTTAAAGGACTTGCAGGTTCCATCTAATATTAAGTTGAAAACAGGTAAAGCTATACTATTAAATGAGAGACAAAGAAGGTTTCCTTGCATGTGAACAAATTGTTTTTTGGACTTAAAATCAGAAAGCACGCACTTGGCAGTCCACTAATATCACAGACTGCATACTAGCACCAACTTCCAGAGCAAAGGCGGAAAACTTCTGTGAGGCTGAATGATTCAACAACCTTGTGAAGATTATGTTAAGGCTTGACGAAACTCTACTATGTTTAGTTCATTGGTTTTGGAAGTAGAATTATGTGTTGCTAGAGATTATCTTAATAGGGAATATTGTACTTAGAGATATTGAGATATAATAAGCTAATGTAATTATGGTAATTAGGATAACAGTTATTCATCCTATTTATGTCTCTTCATGTGAATAACCATTGGCTGTGTAATTTCACACATGGATTTTTTTTACATGTCTTTGTTCTTTTCCTCTTTCAACAAGTGTAAAGCTTTGTGAAACTGGGTTCTTTAATGTTGGATTATGATGCATTTTGCTAGAATATCATGTGAGAATCTCTATCTACATACTTTCTCAGGAAGAGGCTTGTTTTCTTATCCCCTGCATGTTTCAGCTCATCAGTTTTTATTTGATAGAGCTGATGTTTCTTCCTCTATGTTCTGGTGACTCTCTTCTGTTTTCCTCTCTTTTTTCTATTCATTTATTCCCCCGACTTCCCCTCCCTCAAACTGTTTAAGAAAAAAAAAAAAAACAAACCCTGATAGTCACATTAAAAGTGTCTGATAATGGAGGACCGTTGTAATACTACATTTCATACTGTTAAGAAAAAATTCTAGAGGACAGCTTCCCCATTTCACTAAACAAATGTAACAAAAATAATTAACAAAATACAATTCATAGTGAATTGGATTAAATAAAACATGTATGAAAATCCAATAAACTAGAATGATAACCTTAGTAACAGTCATCAGTCCAATTAACAAACCTGGTAAATCAAGCTTATTGCAAAAGTCATATGAGCTGGTATGAGCAACCAACGCCTGAAATCCTGTCAACGGTTCCATAAAGCATGAGGTTTTGTTTTCATGTATGAAAAAAAAAATTCATGGTAGGCACATGATGCAAGTTGATATTCACCTGAGGCATATAAATTGCTGCCAATACTGAAACAATATAGTTCATCAGCAAAATTCCAGAACCAAGGAAAGCAATGTTCCGAACTCCTAATTTTGTAGCAAAGGTTGATATTTGATACCTGAAGTTAATTGAGACATGCAGCACCAAATTAAAGTGTGACACTTACATTCAAAAATACATATTTATTGAAATAGAGATGAACCGAAAAATCAACAGCTCAGGAAAATAAGATCAATATGAACCTGCAATATGAATGCAACAAGGACCAAGACTTACTTGCGATCTCCTTCAACATCAGGAAGATCTTTTGTTATAGCAATTACCAATGCGAAAAATGTTACAAAGGTTGTGATGAAAACCACAGGAGAGCTGCAGCCAGAGATACACAAGAAATATATAATAAGCTCGCAAAAAGATAAGCTGGACACTTAAAAAAATATTTGATGAAAAGCTAACACCATCACAAGCTTCAATCATTGATGTTAGCGAAGCACAACTTATATTGAAAGTGTGGAGTTTGTCCTTCTAACATTATGACTGTTATAACTCTATCTTAGATATTTTATTCTTTGTTTCAATTATTTTTTTGGTTGAAGCATAACAAATTTATAATTAGTATACTTTTTGAGTGATCCTCTATTTAAACATCAGAAACCATAAGCTCAGTTGTTCAACACTACCAATTACAGATATGAACAACAAATAATAAGCCATAACCCACCTCCATTCAAATGCAAGTCCAAGGGCAGCTCTAGTGGCATAGTAGACACCAAAGTTAAGGAGAAAACCCCGTACCTACATAAGACTCTTCAGTCAATCTTGTTCAAATATATCCCCAAATGCTTAAAAATTCAATTGCCAACTGAATTTATCCCAAAAGAAAAAAAACGAACAAATTGACAAATTGTATATAGTACTGAAAAGTTTGGGACTTGGGAAGATATATCATACCGTAGCAATTATAAGAAATGCAGCAACAGGAAAGCGTTTCATTCTAAGTGGAGGAACGGAATAGATGGTACCCAAGAAAAGGCCAAGTGTGTAAAGAGATAAAATGAAGGGCCCAAAGTTGAACCCCACAATAAACAGGCCAGCTACTGCAAAAAATATAACCAAGAACCATGCAGATTGGACAGAAAGATCTCCAGCAGCTATAGGTAAATAAGGTTTGTTTACCCTGAAAAAGAATATAAAACCAACTTTGAGGATTTATCTAATAGACATGTAACTACAAGTGGAAAAATATTAGAACCAGAACAGAAGAGTCTTAAAATGAAATTCCTGTGCAGTTAATCATGTTCGAGAAGAAAATATTGAAACTTGGAAGAAATGTGAAAGGAGAAGGACAGAGAGTAAAAAGAACAACAAGAAGACAGCAAGTGATAAGACAGTTGTTTATATTTCTGGACCATACTTGTCAATGCTAATGTCATAGATTTGATTGATGCCAACTATATAACCATTTCCACAGATCAGAGCAAAAAGACCAGAGAAAGCTTTGAACAAAAGAGACCACTTGATCAAATTTGTGTGCTCAATCAATGCTCTTGCCACCAAAGCACTGTAAAAACAAAGAGAAAATGAAGCTTAGAGAAAGTATACTTAGCATGAAGCTGCATGAAACAGTTGCTGGCTAGTTATAAAGTTACTCACAATGAGCCTAGTGCTGTACCACGTATAGTATGTGGCCTTAAAAATCTCCAGCAAGCATCTTTCAAATCTAAAATTCTCTCAACTAATGGACGATCAGATCCAGCGGCTCCAACTCCAGTGCAAGCCTGCCAGCATTCTTTTCATTTAAACTGATAAAAAAGACTCAAATCTCATCCAAAACCAAAAAGGTAAAAAATGTCCTTTAAACCAAACTAAAGTCAACTATAACGAAGTTAAAGCGACTAATAAATGGCTGCAATTGCAGCTAAACTGTTCACCCCAAGCCCAAACTTGAATGCTAAACTTCCTTCCAGTCAGTGACTTCACTTAGGAAACTTTACAATCTCTCTAGTACATGTGATTGAAACAAACCTTCCAAACCTACTTATGTTAAATGAATAAAACTAAAAATTATGTGTGTATTAAAAAACAGAAAGGGGGATGGAAAGGTAATTGGGTCAGCATGTTTCTGAACCACCAGTTTCTGAACAATCAGATCACTTTAACCAGTCCTTACACGAAGTCATGAACACCAGAAGAGTGAAACATGCTCAAAAGAAATGGCATTCCAGACGGTCATTATTTACAGATTGAAAAATGGCCCATTATTCAAAACACAGAAGGAACCACAATTTGAAAACCTTCAATCATACCAAAACCATATTCACCATGAACTGTTCAGCAAAAACCATGAAGTTTACTGGTTTTTTGTTCTCAGAAAAACAGAAGCAAATGAATCAAAATTGGAACTTTAAGGAAAGCAAACACACCCTTATGGAAGTGGGTCTCTGGGGTCTCTTGGAAACCGGAATTGAGCAGCATTTGTGTTGGTGATGTTGCAACCCAATTGAGTGGAAGTATGTGGAAAATCCTAGAGTGGCTTTGGTGCACACTATAGCTGATTTCAAAGAGGGAATTGTGGAAGGAAGGCGATGTGCAGTTGGAGAGAGTGAGAGCTCCATTCGAAGCTGAAAAGAATTGTCTGAAAAGTCTTTCCTGAAACACAGTCACAGTTGCATAGGGTGGTTGAAGATCATGGTGAATACCTCAAAAGCACATTAAGAACATGAATTTTGGAAAAACAACATTGTTTTTTTGTGGGGATTGCTTTACATTCATTGGCATTGATTTTGTTGGCAGACCTATCCATCACTCAAACAAGCTATCATTCTTGTACTGTCACCACCACTTACCTTAGATTATGTTTTTCTTCTTCTTTTTTTTCTTAAATAATAACAACAATAATATTATTTAGTTTACTATTTATATAAAAAAATTCAAATATTATGATCAACATTTTTTTTATTATTTTCACTTTGTGTAAAGTTATATTGATGAACACATAAGCTTTTAGAAAAAATAAAACATGAAAAAGCCAACAAAAAATGTAAGATAGAACAATGATTTTTTTTAACATATCAGCATATTATTACATATTTAATGGTCGATAAGCTGCAGAAAATTAAAAAAATAATGATAAATATAAAAACTATGAAAACTAATATTAAAATATCATTAAATTATATTTTTGAGAAAAAAAAATAATTCAAGTTTTAAAAAATATGTTAGATAAAAGAGATAAATGATTATTTAAAAATTAGATAGAGTACAAATATTAATTTATTAAAAGTATGAGAAAACTGTGTATTTATTTCAAAATTATAAGGATGTAAGTTTCATTTAATATTTTCAAATAATAAATAGACACAAATTTTCCTGGCTATTATGATAAAATTTCATAATGTTTTTCTTCAAATATGTTTTTTATTCTTCATAAATTATTCTTTTTTTATTTTTAATAAATATTTTAAAAATTATCTCTACTACATTTTTATTTTATTTTTTTCATCTAAGTTATTTTATTTCATTATTACAATTTAACTGAAAAAATTATCACAATAAAAAAAACAGTTAAAGAAAAATTATTAAGTACAAAAAAAAAAGAATTTCAATAATTTATCAAAAACTAAAAAATTATATTTAAGCTTATGACTTTTATTACCACTGTGGTTCATAATAATAAATCTTCATACATTTATAGTTTTATACATTGCTCTATTAAACTAAATAGATCAACAAATATGTAACATCACGATAAAAATGTAATACAACAAGTAGAACAATTGCAATATTCTAATTTTTGTATCTTAATTATTAATTCAAATTTTATTTAACGTAATTAAGTTGTACAATATTAAAAAATTTCTGATAAATAATTTAAAGTTTTAAAAAAACTTAGATAGATCAATTTAATTTTTTTTTAAAAATAAATGTTTTTACATTAATTTATGAATAATGATAAACATAATATTAAGTCATTCTAGAAAAAAATTATTTTTGGAATATCTATTTTTTATAATAACTAGACATTATTCGAATTGAAAATTTAAGTTTTATGTCAAATTAAATAAAGTAGTTTAGTTCTAATATTTAAATAATTACATCACAGATTATAATTAATTATTTGTACAACCTCTTTTTTTTCATCTCATTAGGTGAGGAATTTTTTTTTTGGTGGCGTCATAAATAAATAAATTTATTACAATGTCATTATTTTTCTCAGTTTACTAACTAATAACTAATGTATAATAAAACTCATCAAGTTGTGTTTTAAAAAATTAAAATTTCAACCGAAGTAAACTCATCAAGAATAAGGCTTTCATTGTGAAAGTTAGCTTCCTGAATAGTATTTTGTTAATTATTTGGCAGTTTCTTCCTGCACATCTACATTTTTCTTCCTGCACCCCCACAATATCATGCAAAGACCATATTGTCCCTATTATTTTTAAAAAACCCCAAAATACACTTAAACTGTAATTAGTTTTTTACATTCTGGATTATGGAATCTGGAAAATTTTCGGATTGACACTTCCGGTAAATTTTCGGATCCACTAATCCGTAATTCAAATTATACATTTCACATTCAAAAATCCATCATTCAAAAAAAGCATTCTGGATTCACCAATCCATAACAGAAATATGCATTCCGAATTAAAAATCCATAATTCAAAAAAAAAACATTCCAGACTCACCAATCCGTAACAGAATTAGACTTCTGGATTCAGCATTTTGGAAATCAACAATTTATGCAAAATTTTCCGGAACACCCCTTCATCTGGAAAACACAATTTAATCAATTCTGGATTCATGAATCCAGAATATATTACCGGATCCCGATATCCCGTAACCCCAAAATCTCCATAACCACCATGCTCCTAAAAAAAACTTTACTCTTACCTCTACAACCCAAACAACACTTCGGTAACATAGCGTACTCCTCCATCTTGCCTCGAACAACTACAAAAACCCTCCACCAGTGATTGATATTCAATGATAAAGATGATCAGTGACAAAGAAAGTCCACTCCTTTTCAAATTAGAGGTTAAGGTTAATCTTGGAATATTTAAAATTGTGGGGATGCAGGAAGAAAACTGTGGGGGTGCAGAAAGAAGAAGCCTAATTGTTTTTGTTACATTTGTTTAGTGAAACGGGGTAGCTGTCCTATAGAATTTTTTCTGACTTTAACTTGGGTATATGTGTTCTTGAACAATATGAAATGTAGTAGGCAATTGCTTCCTGCACCATATCACTGCACCCAATTCCTACGGAAAAGATGAAACTGTCCTTAAAAAAATTTCTGAAATATGTGTTCTGAATTTTTTTTTCCGAAACGAAATTTTATATTATGGATTTTTTTATCCAGAATAAGTTTTTCATTTTTGTTTCTGGATTTTCATTTCTGAAACACAATAATTTCTTTTTTGGATTTTTTTTTCCAGAATGTATTATTTTTCAATTCTGGATTTTTTTTCCAGAATGTATTATTTTTCATCTCCAGATTTTTTTGTCCGAAATAGAATTTTAATTTTTTTTTCGAATTTTTATTTCCGAAACTCAATAACCACTTCCAGATTTATTTTTCCGGGATATATTATTTTTAATTCTGGATTTTTATTTCCAGAATTAAGGGCATTTTTGGAAATTAAAAAAATATGTTGGTTGCAGATGATTAGGTGTAGGAAGCATTTGCCAATGTAGTATTACATCGGTCCTCCATTATCAGACACTTTTTTGTTGTGACTATCAGATTTTTTATTTTTATTTTTATTTTCTTGAAGAGTTTGAGGGAGGGGAAGTTGGGGAAATAAAGAAATAGAAAAAAGAGAGAAAACAGAAGAGATACCAGAACATAGAGGAAGAAATAAAAACAAAACTCATGAGCTGAAACATGCCAGGGGCTAAGAAACACAAGCCTGTTCCTGATAAAGTATGTAGATAGAGAGATTCTCACAAGATATTCTAGCCAAATGCATCATAATCCAACATTAAAGAACCAATTTTCATGTGGCTACTGACTAATTCTACTTCCAAAACCAATTAGCTAAACATAGTAGAGTTCTGTCAAGCCTTAACATAATCTTCACAAGGTTGTTGAATCATTCAGCCTCACAGAAGTTTTCTGCCTTTGCTCTTAAAGTTGGTGTTAGTATGCAGTCTGCAATATTAGTGAATGTTGTTGTTACTTTGTTGGAATTTTCTAACTTAATGTTGTTGTCATTTTGTTATTACTACATTTCATATTGTTCAAGAACACATGTACCCAAGTTCTATCTTAAAATTCCTATTAAAATCACACTCAAATGATAAGCCCCAAAATGGATTCAATTTCGTTTCTACATTTTTCAATATTGCACCAAATACTCTAACAAAATTGATTAACTTAAATCGAAAAGCTCTTTTCACACTTCTCTGTTTGTGTTAATGTTCTCTTCGAATCCAATAAATAATAATAAATATTAATTAATATACTCATCTTTTCTTTAGAGAACTATAAAAATAATAACAAAATAATAAATAAAAAAATGACAACAACATCATTAAGTTAGAAAATTCCAAAAACGTAACAAATTATCACATTCAAGAAAGTAAAACAAATCTCACATACAGAAAGTAAAAAGCATCCACACTAGAATTAGAAAAGGAAGCAAACTTTGGCAATGAAAGCCTTAGTCTTATCACATTATGGCATCTTGCATCTTGTTCTTTTTGCTCTTCATCATTCTTCATCTACTCTTCTTCATCATCTGCATCTTCTATTGTACGATAACGATAACGATTAGTACCAACTTTGTGAGGATAACCATCATCTACTGGATTACCAAGAGGCAGAATGCCTCTAAGAGATGACCAACCATCAATGATGGGCTTCACATCATCCACAAGAGTGTCATCTATGAAATTGATCAGTACATAGTTTTCTCCCTTGAAAAGATAAGCTTCATTCTCCTTATGAGAAGCGAAACATGCATCAATTCCATCTTCAAAGATGGTACCTTTCAAAACAGGAAATCCATTAGTGATGTTACGAATGGGGCCAATAAGTTGCTTAGAATCATAGTCTAAGCAACCATACTTATTGCCCTTGAATAAGTAAACTTCTTTTCCTCTGGATGACCTGAATGCAGAGTCTATGTCATTCTCAAACACCGTGTTTTCTAGGACGGGAAACATTACATCAATTGCACAAAATGATAGTATCTTGTCATTGGCATAGTCAAAGTAGACACAATAACACTCAGAGAAGAGATATGCTTTGTAGCCTTCAGTGTCAAAGGAACATTTTATACCATATGCTGCAAATGACGAATGCTCAAGTGATGGAAAGTCATAACAAATCCAATCCAAATCTCTCAAAATCTTATCATCTGTCTGTGTCGGCTGTCCAGGAGTGTAATACAACCGCATGTACTTCTCTTGTAAGAAGAAATAAACTTCATTTGTACTTGATGAACGAAATGCAGAATCTATGTAAGTTGATACCTCTGGTTCGTCAGATAAATAGTCATAAACGTCAAAAGCAGCATCTGGATTCATTCCCATACCTGCACAATATAATCACCTATTTATACCGTTATGGGGTGGGAAGGTCTTACCCTTGTTTCAAGGAAAAGGGATTGATAAATATGATCTAACAAGTATAACCAAAACAAAAATCATGTACACCAAAATCATCTTAAACCCTAATAACACACTAAAATAAGTCATTGTTCCATGGGTCATATCAAATTTATCATCAAAACCAACCAACTCAACAAGCATATCATACATCACTAGCCAAATGGAAAATATTAGGGTCATAAACAGCAATCCAAATACAGTGTTACGGCAAAAACCTCAAAATAAGAGGTAAATCAAATTCAGTTACACACATGTATAATGCAAACCATGAGCGGATCAAAAGGATCACCAGAAGCAGAATCACAATCATAAAATAAGGAGAAAAAAGATAGAATTCGAGGAAAATGAATATGAAAAAAGCAAAGAAATAATTAGCACCAGAAACATTATCAACCAACCTTCTATAATTCAGATTTCTAATGAACAAAACAAGCCTTGAAATTCAATGCAGAATTAAGAAACATTGTACCTGATATTAAGAAAGGGTAGCAGCCGCAACTCTCTTCAAACTCGCACGGATAGAGAAAACAAACCCTAGTTATTGAAATACGAAGAAACCTTAAGAATCACAAAATACGAACGAAGATTAGAAGAAGAAGAAGAAGAAGATTGTTGTGAGAACGAAGGGGAAGAACTTTTTTAGAACTCTCTCTTCAATGTTATGTAACTAATAACTTACTAAGAAGCTCTGGGAAGAATTTTTTTTGCGCCCAATGTTTTAATTCATTACTTTTTACACCCATTTTTTTTAGTACGTAACTAATAAGTTATGTGTAAAATGATAAAAATGTGTTTTTCTTAATTTTTAAATACCAGTGGTAGTTGTGGGTAGGTTAAAATGTATTTTGAATTTGAATTTTAAAAATACATCAGAATATTTTTCTTGAATATGGATTTTTGGAATATATTTCTGAATTTAATTTTTTATATATATTTTTTTAATTTTTATTTTCCACTATTTTCTTCTAAAATATTTTTCTAGATTTTTTTTTCAGAATTTTATTTAAGGTAAAAAATCTACTTCAAAATTATTATTTAAAATTGATTGGTTTCAAGTGCAACTTGCCTAACAACTAAGGTGGTAAAAACTCAGCACATAATTTTTTCTTTAACTTAATATTCTCTTTCCCTTTATTATCATTACAAAATAATTAATTGAAATAATCATTTTCATATTATAAATAGTTTATAAAGAGTAATATTATTTTATATTTTATTAAAATAATAAAGTCAATTTTTGTATTAAAATGGTTAAATTTAGTTTGGTTGAAATTTTTATTTCTTAAACACAAGTTGATGAGTTTTATTTTGCATTAGTTAGGGAGCTTAGAAAAATAATTACATTTTAATCAAATAATCAAAATTTCTTACCTGAGATGCAAAGAGATTGTACAAATAATCAATTCTATAACTAATTATTTAAATATTTGAACTAAACTACTTTATTTAATATGATATAAAACTTAAATTTTCAATTTGAATAATGTCTAGTTATTATAAAAACATTAAATTGATCTATCTAAGTTTTTTGTAAATTTTAAATTATTCATAAAAAATTCATTAATATTGTACAATTTAATTACTTGAAATAAAATTTGAAGTTCTAATTAAGATGGAAAAATTAGAATATTGAAATTGTTATACTTTATGTGTTACATTTTTAATGCAATTGATCTATCTAGTTTAATAGAGCAATGTATAAAATCATCAGACAATTATTTTCAGCTTAGCATGGAGCTCTCAGTCTCTCCAACTCCACATCACAATTCCCTCTTTGAATTCAGCTATAGTGTGCACCAATGCCACACTAGGATTTTCAACCCACTTCCGGTTTCCAAGAGACCCCAGAGACCCACTTCCATAAGGGTGTGTTTGCTTTCCTTAAAGTTCCAATTTTGATTCATTTGCTTCTGTTTTTCTGAGAAAAAAAAAACAGTAAACTCCATGGTTTTTGCTGGACAGTTCATGGTGCATATGGATTTGGTATTATTGAAGGTTTTCAAATTGTGATTCCTTCTGTGTTTTGAATATTGGGTAATTTTTCAATCTGTAAAAATGACCCTCTGGAATGCCATTTCTTTTGAGCTTGTTCCACTCCTCTGGTGTTCATGACTTCGTGTAAGGACTGGTTAAAGTGTGATCTGATTGTTCAGAAACTGGTGGTTGTGATTGGTTCGGTCATGCACATGCTGACCCAATTACCTTTCCATCCCCTTTCTGTTTTTTTAATACACACATAATTTTTAATTTGATTCATTTAACATAAGTAGGTTTGGAAGGTTTGTTTCAATCACATGTGCTAGAGAGATTGTAAAGTTTCCTAAGTGAAGTCACTTAGCATTCAAGTTTGGGCTTGGGGTGAACAGTTTAGCTGCAATTGCAGCCATTTATTAGTTGCTTTAACTCCATTAAAGGACATTTTTTACTTTACTTTTTGGTTTTGGATGAGATTTGAGTCTTCTTTATCAGTTTAAATGAAAAGAATGCTGGCAGGCTTGCACTGGAGTTGGAGCCGCTGGATCTGATCGTCCATTAGTTGAGAGAATTTTAGATTTGAATGATGCTTGCTGGAGATTTTTAAGGCCACATACTATACGTGGTACAGCACTAGGCTCATTGTGAGTAGCTTTATAACTAGCCAGCAACTGTTTCATGCAGCTTCATGCCAAGTATACTTTCTCTAAGCGTCATTTTCTCTTTGTTTTTACAGTGCTTTGGTGGCAAGAGCATTGATTGAGCACACAAATTTGATGAAGTGGTCTCTTTTTTTCAAAGCTTTCTCTGGTCTTTTTGCTCTGATCTGTGGAAATGGTTATATAGTTGGCATCAATCAAATCTATGACATTAGCATTGACAAGTATGGTGCAGAAATATAAACAACTGTCTTATCACTTGCTGTCTTCTTCTTGTTCTTTTACCCTCTGTCCTTCTCCTTTCACATTTCTTCCAAGTTTCAATATTTTCTTGAATATGATTAACTGCACAGGAATTTCATTTTAAGACTCTTCTGCTCTGGTTCTAATATTTTTCCACTAGTAGTTACATGTCTATTAGATAAATCCTCAAAGTTGGTTTTATATTCTTTTTCAGGGTAAACAAACCTTATTTACCTATAGCTGCTGGAGATCTTTCTGTCCAATCTGCATGGTTCTTGGTTATATTTTTTTGCAGTAGCTGGCCTGTTGATTGTGGGGTTCAACTTTGGGCCCTTCATTTTATCTCTTTACACACTTGGTCTTTTCTTGGGTACCATCTATTCCGTTCCTCCACTTAGAATGAAACGCTTTCCTGTTGCTGCATTTCTTATAATTGCTACGGTATGATATATCCTCCCAAGTCCCAAACTTTTCAGTACTATATACAATTTGTCAATTTGTTCGTTTTTTTCTTTTGGGATAAATTCAGTTGGCAATTGAATTTTTAAGCATTTGGGGATATATTTGAACAAGATTGACTGAAGAGTTTTATGTAGGTACGGGGTTTTCTCCTTAACTTTGGTGTCTACTGTGCCACTAGAGCTGTCCTTGGACTTGCATTTGAATGGAGGTGGGTTATGGCTTATCATTTGTTATTTCAACTGAGCTCATGGTTTCTGAGGTTTAAATAGAGGATCACTGAAGAGTATTCTAATTATGAATTTTTTATGCTTCAACCAAGAAAATAATTGAAACAAAGAATAAAATATCTAAGATAGAGTTATAACAGTCATAATGTTAGAACTTAGAAGGACAAACTCCACACCTTCAATATAAATTGTGCTTCGCTAACATCAATGAATGGAGCTTGTGATGGTGTTAGCTTTTCATCAAATATTTTTTTTAAGTGTCCAGCTTATCTTTTTGCGAGCTTATTATATATTTCTTCTTGTATCTCTGAATGTAGCTCTCCTGTGGTTTTCATCACAACCTTTGTAACATTTTTCACATTGGTAATTGCTATAACAAAAGATCTTCCTGACGTTGAAGGAGATCGCAAGTAAGTCTTGGTCCTTGTTGCATCCATATTGCAGGTTCATATTGATCTTATTTTCCTGAGCTCTTGATTTTTCGGTTCATCTCTATTTCAATAAATATGTATTTTTGAATGTAAGTGTCACACTTTAATTTGGTGCTGCATGTCTCAATTAACTTCAGGTATCAAATATCAACCTTTGCTACAAAATTAGGAGTTCGGAACATTGCTTTCCTTGGTTCTGGAATTTTGCTGATGAACTATATTGTTTCAGTATTGGCAGCAATTTATATGCCTCAGGTGAATATCAACTTGCATCATGGTGCCTAGCATGAAATTCTTTTTTCATACATGAAAACAAAACCTCATGTGCTTTATGGAACCGTTGACAGGATTTCAGGTGTTGGTTGCTCATACCAGCTCATATGACTTTTGCAATAAGCTTGATTTACCAGGTTTGTTAATTGGACTAATGACTGTTACTAAGGTTATCATTCTAGTTTACTGGATTTTCATACATGTTTTATTTAATCTAATTCACTATGAATTGTATTTTGTTAATTATTTTGTTACATTTGTTTAGTGAAATGGGGAAGTTGTCCTCTAGAATTTTTTCTTAACAGTATGAAATGCAACGGTCCTCCATTATCGGATACTTTTTCTGTGATTATCAGATTTTTTATTTATTTTTTTGAACAGTTTGAGGGAGGGGAAGTCGGGGGAATAAACGAATAGAAAAAAGAGAGGAAAACAGAAGAGATTCACCAGAACATAGAGGAAGAAACATCAGCTCTATCAAATAAAAACTGATGAGCTGAAACATGCAGGGGATAAGAAAACAAGCCTCTTCCTGAGAAAGTATGTAGATAGAGATTCTCACATGATATTCTAGCAAAATGCATCATAATCCAACATTAAAGAACCCAGTTTCACAAGGCTTTACACTTGTTGAAAGAGGAAAAGAACAAGACATGTAAAAAAAATCCATGTGTGAAATTACACAGCCAATGATTATTCACATGAAGAGACATAAATAGGATGAATAACTGTTACCCTAATTACCATAATTACATTAGCTTATTATATCTCAATATCTCTAAGTACAATATTCCTTATTAACATAATCTCTAGCAACACATAATTCTACTTTCAAAACCAAATGAACTAAACATAGTATAGTTTCGTCAAGCCTTAACATAGTTTGTTAATTGGATTAATAATTGTTAGTAAGGTTATCATTCTAGTTTAGTGGATTTTCATACATATTTTTATTTAATCCAATTTGCTCTGAAACTTTCTTTCCCTCTCATTTAGTATTATAGCTTTACCCGCTTTCAACTTAATATTAGATTGCATAAACTATTGTGATATATAGCATTTTTTTATAGTTTTACCCGCTTTCAACTTAATATTAAATTGCATAAACTATTGTGATATATAGCATTCCTAAGATTGTGGGGGCATGTTATGCTGATTAGAATATTAATTATAATATTTAAATAATTACATCACTGGTTATAGAATTATAGAATTGATTATTTGTACAACCTCTTTTTTCATCTCATTAGGTAAGGAATTTTTATTATTTAGTGGAGCCATAAATGAATAAATTCAATTCATTACAATATCATTATTCTTCTCATATCACTGACAAATGTATAATAAAACCGATCAAGTTCTGTTAAACAAATAAAACTTCAACCAAAGTAAATTTAACCTAGAGTGTTTGACCATTTTAATACGAAAATTGACTTTATTATATTAATAAAACATCAAATATTATTAACTTTTATAAACTATTTTATTATAAATTCAAGATTTATATAAAAAATAATATTTCAATTAATTATTTTGTAATGATAATAAAGGGAAAGAGAATATTAAAGTTAAAGAAAAAATTATGTGTTCAGAGTGTTCTTACCACCTTAGTTGTTAGGCAATAGCTTGCACTTGAAACCAATAATTTATCCGAATTAAAAATTTAAAATCCAAATAAAATGCTGAAAAACAAAATCCAAAAATATATTTAAAAGAAAAATTATGAAAAATAAAAATTCAAAAAAATGTTATAAAATCTTAAATTAAAAATGTATTCTAAAAATCCAAATCTAAAAAATTAAGCAAAATGTTCTGACAATTCAAATCTAAAAATTATTTCTGAAATTCAAATTCAAAATACATTTTACCTACCGTATTCAAATTTAAAGGATATTTTTATCATTTCACATCATTTATTTATTGACTAAAAAATATGGGGTGCAAAAGGCTATAACATCCCTTTTGAATGGGCTCTAAGGGCAAAATAATCTCAGCTAAGAGAAATATAACAGCATAAATTTTGTCAAGACATGATTATTTTTTTATTTTGTTGCTTCGAAACGGTGATAACAAGGAGAAAGAGCGAGAAGCTGAAATATTAATTTGAATTTAGATAAGATGAAGTAAGTGTTCACTCAAGGTCACTTACACTTTTCAGGAGTTGCAGTTGTTGGGGGAGTTTCATCTCGAGAGATCAAATTCTTGAGAGAGTATGAACTAAGACAGCATAGAAAATACCAATATGATGATCAACTTGAGCAAATTGGTCATCTTAAAAATGAAATACAAATATGGTTTGGCCTTCTTTCAAATTGTCAGATGACAATAATTTTAACCAGGCATCATCATCAAAAGGACCAAAAATGAATATATTTAAGAGTTAAATAAAGCACAAAAAAAAAAAATTAGTTTCAGTGTTTTCAAGAACAATGGAACTGATGAGAACAATTAAATGATATTTCATATTCAAATTCTTCAAAATTGAAAACAAAAATAACTAAAATAGGTCATTCTGTAATTATTACTGAAAATGAAAACAGAAAACAAGCTAAATCCTTTTCCAGTCATGGTTATTTGTTTATGTTCATTTGACTTTCTCAAGAAAGAAAATCACTTCTGAATGTTTGGTGTAACTGAAATCAACACTCAATGCAACATGATTTATGTTGGTTTAACCAGCATGCAATGCAGTTTATGTAAATGCATATGTTAGAGATTACATTAATTGGAAATTTTTAAACTAAGACTTTGCTTGATTTTATAACTCTAATCTTTGTTTCAATTATTTTCTTGGTTGAAACATCACAAATTCATAATTAGTATACTCTTCAGTGATCTTCTATTTAAACATCAGAAACCATGAGTCAGTTGTTCAACATTATCCATTACAGATATGAAGCAAGAAATGATAAGTCATAACCCACCTCCATCTTCTTTTCCTGCTGCTCCAAGTGTCTTAATCAGCTGACAATACATAAAGATGAAGTGGTAATTAAAAGATGTCACTTCTGCTGCTGTTGTTATTATTTAGGAAACAATATCTGAGCAGTAAAAGCATTGAAGTCAGAATATATTAATTGTCACCGAGTGGTTTCAATCCTTAATTGTCACCGAGTGGTTTTTAAATTATAAGGATGTAAGTTTCATTTAATATTTTCAAATAGTAGATAGACACAAATTTTTCATAATGTTTTTCTTGAAATATGTTTTTTATTCTTCATAAATTATTCTTTTTTTATTTTTAACAAATATTTTAAAAAATTATCCCTAGTACATTTTTATTTTATTTTTGTCATCTAAGTTATTTTATTTCATTATTACAATTTAACTGAAAAAAATTATCACAAGAAAAAAAAAGTTAAAGAAAAATTATTAAGTACAAAAAAATGAAATTCAATAATTTATCAAAAACTAAAAAAATTATATTTAAGCTTACGACTTTTATTACCACTGTGGTTCACAATAATAATTCTTTATACATTTATGATTTTATACATTGCTCTATTAAACTAAATAGATCAACAAGTATGTAACATCATAATAAAAATGTAATACATAAAGTTTAACAATTGCAATATTTTAATATTTTAATTTTAAGTCTAACTCAATTTACAAAACTAATTTATAAGGTGAGATTCGTATCGATTTATATATATAAAACTTATATACTATAAATTGACTTTATTTCTAGATGTCCAAGTTGAAAGTTGCAACACTTTTTTTCAATTATGTTGTGTATGGCTGCTTTATATTATAAAGAACAGCTCCAAACAAAAGAAAAACATAAGCAAGTAGTTACTCAAAAAATAAAACACAGCCCTGCTTTCAGTTATTATTGTGTAGAAAATGTTGACTACAAACATAAAATGATTACGTTACATCTACCTCTAAAATTTTATATGGAGAACTTATAGTCAATTTATAATACATAATCTCTAGAACATGTACTTAGTTTTCACTCCTTTATTTTCTATCAAATCCTGCATTATCTTCCATTTCCAAGCATTCATTATTGCAATTATTCATTCTTTAATCACTTTTAAAGTCCTCTTTCTTCCTTATAAATTTGACACATTACTTCTTAAAAGGCTTTTGCAATTAAGTAGCCAGTGGAACCACACATGTTCTTGTTAATCTTCCTCTGTTATCTATAATGAAAACAAATTCATTTTTCTCTAAGACTTTCCTTTTTATGTCTACACCAAAATTGTCCTCCCATTCTCTTTAACTTAAATTAAGATTGATTGATAAGTTGAGAAAATTTTGTCACCTTAAAGTTAATAATTTAAATATAAAAATCTAAAAAGAATCTCTCCACTCAGCAAAAAAAGCATCACAAATTAACGAGTCAAAACTAACTATAAAAATTAGCAAATGTCGGAAATCTGTCAATGATACATAATCAAACCCATTTAACCAAAGTAAACTAATTGAAAGAAACTCATAACAAAATTAGGAAATTGCACATGGAATTATGCCTAAGCACTCTTTTCCACCCCATGTAACCAAAGTAAACTAATTGAAAGAAACTCATAACAGAATTAGGAAATTGTACATGGAATTATGCTTAAGCACTCTTTTCCAGCTTAGCAAGCTCTTGCCTACAACTGATGCCCTCTGCACAAATTGAAACCAAAAGTTATATGTCAACACAGTAGTAGAGACACTTGGATTTTGCTATGCATAAAATCCATTTCACAAACTATTTGAAAAGCAATACCAAAATCAAAAGAGTGAGAATAGCTAGAAGGAAACCAGCCTTGATCTTTGCCAACATAATCTCTCTTCCCCTAACCGGGTGGAAACACTAGTACGGGTAGGTTTTTAAATCGACCACCATCATCATGGTCTTTGTATTTGTACTTGGGGTAACTAAATAAGCTTGGAAGTAATGATGTTTTAAACTTTATCAGTAAATTTTGTCTCCTTTTTCTCACAAACCTACACAATATAATAGATAGTTATTGATCGATGATATAAAGAATTATAAAAATAATATAACATAAGATGTATCAAACTTGAATTATCTTCTTGAATTGTCTTCATGTACGGCTGACTGTCTCAATGTGTATATTATACATGACCGAATATATTGAGGAGATATACCTCCTGCAAAACATACTTCATGTTGAGAAGTATATCGAGAATTAAGGGTACTGTTAACTAAAATACCTCTTGGAGCAAATATTTCATACTGATAATATTCACTCTGAGAGAAAATTAATATTAAAATATCATTAAATTATATATATTTTTTATAAAAATGTAATAAATTATATTTTTGAGAAAATATTTTTTTTAATTCAAGTTTTAAAAAATATATTAGATAAGAGAGATAAATGATTATTTAAAAATTAGATAAAGTACAAATATTAATTTATTAAAAATATAAGAAAACTGTGTATTATTTCAAAATTATAAGGATGTAAGTTTCATTTAATATTTTCAAATAATAGATAGACACAAATTTTCCTCGCTATTATGATAGAATTTCATAATTTTTTCTTGAAATATGTTTTTTATTCTTCATAAATTATTATTTTTTATATTTAATAAATATTTTTAAAAATTATCCCTAGTGCTTTTTTATTTTATTTTTTTTCATCTAAGTTATTTTATTTCATTATTACAATTTAACTGAAAAAAAACTATCAGAAGAAAAAAAAGTTAAAGAAAAATTGTTAAGTAAAAAAAAAATGAAATTCAATAATTTATCAAAAACTAAAAAGTTATATTTAAGCTTACGACTTTTATTATTCATAATAATAAATCTTTATACATTTATGATTTTATACATTGCTCTATTAAACTAAATAGATCAACAAGTATCTAACATCATAATAAAAATGTAATACATAAAGTATAACAATTGCAATATTCTAATTTTTCCATCTTAATTAGAACTTCAAATTTTATTTCAAGTAATTAAATTGTACAATATTAATGAATTTCTGATGAATAATTTAAAGTTTATAAAAAACTTAGATAGATCAATTTACTTTAAAAAAAATTAAATGTTTTTAACATTAATTTAGGAATAATCACAAAGTTTGCTTCCTTTTCTATTTCTGGATGCTTTTTACTTTCTTTATGTGAGATTTGTTTTTCTTTTTTGAATGCTTTTTACTTTTTGTTACATTGTTGTATTTTCTAACTAAACGTTGTTGTCATTTTGTTATTATTTTTATATTTATTTTAAAGAAAAGATGAGTATATCAATTAATATTTATTATTTTTTATTGGATTCGAAGAGAACATTAACGCTCAAACAGAGAGGTGTGAAAAGAGCTTTTCGATTTAAGTGAATCAGTTTTGTTGGAGTTTTTGGTGCAATATTGAAAAATGTAGAAACGAAATTGAATCCATTGTTGCCCATCATTTCAGTGTTGTTTTAATAGGAACAAACAAACAGTGAGATAAAATTGAAAAAAATCCTAAGATAAAAAGCTTATCCAATCTTAAAATTAAAATTAAACAAACAAATAAATAAAAACATATAAAAATCGTCAAGTATTATAAAAAAATAATATTAAAATATTAGTATTTTCTCATTACTAAAATTGAACACAACTAAAAAAAACTGTTAGTAGTTTTATTTAATTAATTAATAAAATTTATAGTTTTATTATAATTTGAGAGAAGTTAAATATAAAAAACATCATTTGTGTAATTATGAAAAAAGAATTTATAAATTAAAATCAGAAACAAATGAAAAGCATCTTAATCTTCTGTTAATGATATAGATATGTTACAAGGAATCCGTTCTCCATTCTCAATCTCCTCGTACGATCTCATCTTACACTCACCGGACCACTCTATCGCGCCACCGTCCACGGCGGCTCCGGCAATCACCTTTGGCTCGTGGAAAATAAAAATTAAAAAAAATATATAAAAAATAAAATTCAGAAATATATTCCAAAAATCCATATTCAAGAAAAAATATTCTGACAATCCAAATCTAATGTATTTTTAAAATTCAAATTCAAAATACATTTGAACCTACACCACAACTACCACTGGTATTTAAAAATTAAGAAAAAAACATTTTTATCATTTTACACCTAACTTATTAGTTACGTAGTAAAAAAAAATGGGTGCAAAAAGTAATTAATTAAAACATTGAGCGCAAAAAAAATTCTTCTTCCCCGAGCTTCTTATTAAGTTATTAATTACATAACATTGGAGAGAGAGTTCTCAAAAAATTCTTCCCCTTTCTTAATATCAGGTACCGTGTTTCTTAATTCTGCATTGAATTTAAAGGCTTGTTTTGTTCATTAGAAATCTGAATTATAGAAGTTTCGTTGATAATGTTTCTGGTGCTAATTATTTCTTTGCTTTTTTCATTTTCATTTTCCTCGAATTCTATCTTTTTTCTCCTTATTTTATGATTCTGATTCTGCTTCTGCTGATCGTTTTGATCCGCTCATGGTTTGCATTATACATGTGTGTAACTGAATTTGATTTACGTCTTATTTTTGAGGTTTTTGGCGTAACAGTGTATTTGGATTGCTGTTTATGACCCTAATGTTTTCCATTTGGTTAGTGATGTATGATATGCTTATTGAGTTGGTTGGTTTTGATGATAAATTTGATATGACCCTTGGAACAATGACTTATTTTAGTGTGTTATTAGGGTTTATGATGATTTTGGTGTACATGATTTTTGTTTTGGTTTTACTTGTTAGATCCTATTTATCAATCCCTTTTCCTTGAAAAAAAGGGTAAGAACTTCCCACCCCATAACAGTATAAATAGGTGATTATATTGTGCAGGGTATGGGAATGAATCCAGATGCTGCTTTTGACGCTTATGACTATTTATTTGAAGAAATAGAGGGAGAAGATGACTATTTTTCTGAAGAACTAGAGGTAGAACCTTATATAAATTCTGCATTTCGTTCTTCAAGTACAAATGAAGTTTATTTCTTCTTACAAGACAAGTACATGCGGTTGTATTACACTCCTGGACAGCAGACACAGACAGATGATAAGATTTTGAGAGATTTGGATTGGATTTGTTATGACTTTCCATCACTTGAGCATTCGTCATTTTCAGCATATGGAATAAAATGTTCCTTTGACACTGAAGACTACAAAGCATATATCTTCTCTGAGTGTTATTGTGTCTACCTTGACTATGCCAATGACAAGATACTATCATTTTCTGCTATTCGTAGAACGTTTCCCATCCTAGAAAACACTGTGTTTGAGCAAAACATACACTCTGCATTCAGGTCACCCAGAGGACAAGAAGTTTACTTATTCAAGGGCAATAAGTATTGTTGCTTAGACTATGATTCTAAGCAACTTATTGACCCCATTCGTAAAATCACTGAAGGATTTCCTATTTTGAAAGGTACCATCTTTGAAAATGGAATTGATGCATGTTTCGCTTCTCATAAGGAGAATGAAGTTTATCTTTTCAAGGGAGAAAATTATGTACTGATGAATTTCATAGATGACACCCTTGTGGATGATGTGAAGCCCATGGTTGATGTTGGTCATCTTTAAAAGGCATTCTGCCTCTTGGTGATCCACAAGGTGATCCTTATCCTCAAAAAGTTGGTACTAATCGTTATCATAATCGTTCAGTAGATGAAGAAGAGTATGATGAAGAGTAGGATGAAGAGTAGGATGAAGAGTAGGATGAAGAGTAGGATGAGCTTTGACAAAAAAAAAAAAAAGATGCCATAACGTGATAACGTGAAAAAAAAGCAAGTGTACCGGTCGGCACCGGACGACCGCATGGTTCGAATTAAATAATAGTTTATATTTTTTACGATGTAAATATAAATATATTATTTATGAATTAGCTAAAAATTAAAATTAGCTATTTTTTAAGAAAAAATGTTATTACACGGAACAATATAATTTCATATGTAGTTGGATCTTAGTCCTTTTTGTTTAATTATTTATTCTGATTTATGAAAATAATGTAATAATCTTTTATTTTTTCTGAATGAGAACATTTCACGCTTTAGTCCTACTGCAAAATAAAACCCAAACTTTAATTTTTTCACCATTTCAGTAACTTTTAATTTGTGTAAATGGAAAGCTGTTTCTTAGTTCGGTGGAAATGGCGCTGCATAGGTTGCTGCAAAATAATAAGACTTTTTTGGTTTCTGCAAATTCTGAAAATATTTGGGAAGTTTGAATCTAACCCTTTGCATCCCTCACCGTGATTCCTCACAATGCCGTTTCCTACACACGCCACAAAAAGTAGAGAAAAAACTATTTTTTTATGTTGGAGCGCCTTGTCATTCTTGCTTTCTCTCCTCATTCTTTTGTTTTTAGTTAAATTATTCGTTTGTCACTATATTTGATCTCATTTTAACTTTCAAGTTTTAGTCAATTTTATTTTTTTTTAAAGT
This sequence comes from Phaseolus vulgaris, assembly GCF_051622355.1. Lineage (NCBI taxonomy): Eukaryota > Viridiplantae > Streptophyta > Magnoliopsida > Fabales > Fabaceae > Phaseolus > Phaseolus vulgaris. Next base: position 58,151,218 of record NC_143504.1, read on the forward strand.
TTTAGTTCCTACGCACTTTTTTTAATCCATTCTCTCATTTTTGTTGAAATTGATCAGAAATCACAAATTTTAATCAATAAAATGGAAAGAATGTGTTAAGAATAGTGTATTCTTATCACTTTTTAAGTTAAGTTTTGGTTCATCTGGCAAAGACCAAAGAAGAATTTTGTTGTAGAGAAACATTTCTACAAAAAAGTTATGAAAGTAATAAACTGCTACACAAAAAAAAAAAAAAAAACTTAAGAGGGACAGAAACTTGCAGTTTTGTCAAAAATAGGGATTAAAACTTAAAAATAAAAACAACTATATGATCAAGTGAATAGTTTAACCTTTGTTTTTGATTGAGGTAACTCCAATAAGGAACCATTTAATTATTTATATGGAAGTTTATTTCCTCTATAAAATTGTGTTATTAATGAATCGGTAGTGATTTGAGTTCTCCGTCTGTTCCTCTGCAGCAATTGTTACTAATTACCTTTTTTTTAAAATGGTATATGACTACAGGAAAACCTTGAATATTTAGTTTGCATGCGAGTTATGGTATCGAGGAGGCTAAAGTCGGTTCCCTCTCTCTTTCAAAGTCTTGTTATTTTAATGTGTTTGTTGTTGATTAGGTGTTGTTTTGCTTCCTAATGTTTGGTTTTCGTTTTGTAGCAAAAAAACAACTGTAACAAGAGGCATCTTGCCAAAAAATTTGTTTCATTTAGCACGCTACTTACAGGAATCCATGTCTACTTCTGGTGTGCCACTGTTGGTTTATGAAAAGGCTGTTAATGCAGTTTGCTTCACTTCAGTGTTCCTAAAACACTTGATTGAAAGTGCCCAAGATGGTGTTCTTGTGTTGTACTAAAAAGTATTTTGGGAGACTATGTAGTGTAACGTTCATAGGACTTTAGAAATTCATTCATCTTTGCTCAGTACCCTTACAAAGGTTATTCTTTCTTTATTATTTATTTATGAATATAATTTCTATGCACTATTACTATCATTTTTATATTGTCAACCATCAGAAAGGATGACTTTTAAATTAGTTATTATAAAAGTCAAAGAAACATATTATTCATGGCAACCTGTGATTGAAGATAGTGCAAAAGTATTTTACACTGTCAGTGCATTAAATTAACTTTTTCATTTATTTGGTTTTATGGTAAGTTAGTAAATTTTCAGATATCTGGCCCTGGAATCTCCTCTTCTAGTTACTGAAATTTATCCAGATGCTCTATTCTAATGCAGATCATGAGGAATGTGCTTAACTTTATTGCATCTGTAGATGTGAGGTATATCATGGATAATAAATTGGTAAATTTTCGTTGCCTTATTGTGTGAAACTGCAAACTTTTTTTTGCCCTGATTATATATATATTTTTTCTTATAGTCCCAACACATATTTCCTACATCTGGAGCTGCTTAATTTTATGATTATTGCAATGTCAACTCAGCTTCTGTGTGAGCCATCTCCTAGATCGAATGATGTGAACCCATTTCTTGATGCAGTGATGGCTCAGGTAAGAAGCTAAAGCTTAAATATCTAATTTGGCTATTTAGTTTCTAGGTAATTTGAAGTTGAACCCACTAGCGAATTTGAAGTTACTGTGTACTCTTATCTTTTGCAGGATGGTCATCTGGTAAGTTCAGTTGTGTGCAAACTGCTTTTAAATTACATTACCTGTCCTAGTGTTCCTTTTAATCGAGCTTCTTATCCCATGTTTTATGATGGAAACGAGAATGTTCAAGAAATCCATTAGTGGATAGCAGTCTTGATGTGCTTCTTGTTCTCATTCATTATCGTAAATGTCTTGTGAGTGAGGGCTATTCTGTCACAGAGAATCAAGTATCTTATGATGTCAGAGTATTTGTTTCGTATGTTTTTCTGTCACCCACACTGCATGTAGATCAAGCAACAATTCTTGGACTTCTTTCCTTGTTGGACTTTTATATACATATGAAGTTATGGGTATGCATGTGACATCTTATTTTGTTTGTTTTCCTTTTTTAGTAGCAAGTGTGTCTGGAATATATACATATGTACATTTAGTGTATACTTCATTATATTGAATTTTATATCACAGTATTTTAAACGTTTCAAAAAATTTCCCTCTCTTGGTGCTCAGCTGATGAAACAGCTGTCTTACTTCTTTACTCATTGTTGCAAGGGAATTTCACCTTTCTGGAGTATATGTCTTGGTCCGGACTGATATGGATACATTGGTATGAAGAAATAAACTTAAATCCTCTTGAGAAAAAGTGGAATGAATTAATTATTATACGGTATAAATAAATTTTAGGGGATTCCTTGACTATGATTTGAAAATATCATTCCTTATTCTTATGTCTTAATCATACCAGTCTTATTATCAGTGCCTCTAGAATGAATGAGGATTTAGTCATGCTCTGATAATCTGATTTTTTGTTTCTCTCGTTAAATTAACAGTTAATGCCCATTCTAGAAGATTATACGATGCTCGAAGGAGGACAGCCAATCAAATTTACATGTTGATTATACTTCTCATACTTAGTCAAGATTCTTCTTTCAATGCGGGAATTCATAAGCTGGTAAGACTTGTTTTTTGTCATTAGACAAAGTCTTATACTGTAATGATTGTGCTGAATAGTATGTTTATGGACAGATACTGCCAACCATTCCATGGTACAAAGAACGACTTCTCCTCCAGTCTTCTCTTGATTCCCTCATGATAATCATTCTTATCAGAACTGTCTTATCATTGGACAGAACTTGATGTATATCTTTATACAACGTGTTTGGCAACATTGGCAAACATGGCACCTCATGTCCACCATTTGAGTGCGTATGTTGCCTCTCTTTCTGGCCTTTCATAATAAACTATATCCATTTCATATTTAATGGATCACAGAATATGTAATGGATCACAAAACAACAAGGAACTGGTGCATTATGAAGCACAATTAATCAACCGAGGAAACAATATGTCAACTATATTTCAAAACAAAAATTCTAACCATTTTCAAATTAATAAACAGGGTCTGGGAAATCACATTCTAAGGCTCCACTGTTTCCCATCAGCCAGTGGCAGTATGTTTCTTGAAATCATTCAAAACCTTGCCTTCCCACTGAGCACCCTCTTTTGCCACGGTCCATATAACCACCACTTTACTGCAATGCACTGACAATAATAGATTTAGGTAGCCCTAAATTGGGTGCCCAAGCAACATCTCTAACCCAATCTGTGTGCATATGAAGAGTCCATCTTCCACAGTTCATTGTTGAGTTTCCATACCTTCACAGTATTATCAAAGGAACACGATGCTACTTGCCAAACAGGTCCTAGGTGACCAGTCAATGTTGCTCACTCCAATTATCTTAATTGTGTGATCTGATGAAGCTGCTGCCAGTCTCTTACCATAGTAATCCATGGCAACATCATGGACCGTGTCTTGGTGATCCGTTTCAACCTTCTGAGAACGCATACTACTGCTAAAAACACACACATACACAATGCGAACAGTTAGTTTCAAACAACAATTTGCAAGTGAAACTAATACTCCAAAGGTTCTAAATTTCACACAAATATTCATTGAATTTAGCATTGAAGAAAGTGAAACGCAATTATGAGTAAATCAGTTTTATGTATGACATATTGTTCGATGTCATGTCATTGTTGTAATATAGTTACTATCAATTTGATAAATGAGATAGTAAAATATATTAAACGATTTATAAAAGTATGATAAAAAAATTTCTTTACCTTATTACCAATAGACTTTATATTATGCATAGTCTTCTATTATAATAGATAAAATATAACTTTATTATTCTTATAATTTGACCATTTTCACATTAAGGTGGACTTCATCTATCTCGAAAATCTAAAGCAGTTAATTAAGTTTTAATAATAACTAAAATCTTTAATTTGTCTCTACAGTCAGAATTAAGCGAGATTGTGGTAATTCATGTTCAATATGAACATTTACCATCTCTATAAATGGGTAAATGTTACATGATAAAAGGTACATTTTGCTATCGCATTTATCATTTCGATTTGAATTTCGAATACTAACTTGAGTGTCCAAGTGTATTTTGCAAATATCTTCCTCATCTCGACCGAAATCACATAAGTGACAAAGATCCAAGAAGTAATTAATTAAGATTTTAAAACTAATGGATAAAAGGAGAAAACACATTCCTCACATACAAAACAAATGATAATTTTTATCTCTTAGTACATAAATGGGTTATAATTCCATCTTTAAAAACTAAAAATTATAACTTAGTTCTTAAATATGTAAAAAAATATATAAATTATATTATATTTTTTATATAATTTAAGGACAACTTCATCTTCTTTAACAATATGAAATAATTATTATATTTTTTCACATTTTTAAGGAATAAATCATAACTTACATATTGAAAGTGGTTGTTATTCTGAAATTTTTATATAAAACCTGCTCAAAGATTTATTATATCTTTAAATGTATGATAAGGCTTTGAAAGAACTTGGAAGGTGCAATTGGCTACAAAATTAGGAATATTCAAAAGAGAGATACTCTCAACGAATTCATGTCAATTATGTAGATTTTTACTTTCTATTATTGACACCAACATCTTAAGCTTTGAATGCCTTCTTATTTTTTTTTATAATAGGGTAATTTGAAAAACTTTCTTTGTAATATCTCTTAATTAGTTTATGCATAAGATTTTAATGTTAATAAATTTCTTCATACAAAAATAAAAATATTTTTTCTTATGTAAAACTAATATTTGCACACATTTATATGAATTCTCTAAATTTATTTAATTAATTTGAGTATATAGAGAATCTCATTTTATTTTTTTATTTTTCCTAGAATTCTTTATAAAGAAGCTAATTTAAACAGAGTTCATTTATATGATTTTTTTTATTATAACTTGGATAAGCTAATTTTAACTCTTAGAAGAAAAAGACTCAGTTCAATTGTTATTTCTTATTTTCCACTCCTAAAATGTCTTCCCTATGTGTTTGTCCACCAAAGATACATATAATAATGAAGAGGTTTGGTTAATGAATACCTACTTAAAAAAAAATATTTTAAAATAACTGATTTAAAATATAGCTATTAAAAAATAGTGATGTATAATTTGGGTTTAAAATATGCATAAAATTGTAACAGCTTACAATCTTTTACTTTTATTGTTTATGTAGCATGCTGTTACAATCATACTAAATATTAGTGGAGTTTCAAATTTTAAATATTATACTTTTCAAGGTTAGTATTTAATTGCATTATTAAATGAGAACACTGGAAATTGTCTGAGTTGAATTTATATATATTAACTATATGGTATACTTTCAAGGAATAAGAGATAACTAAACCATTATCATCAACATATCATCACCAAGAAGATTTACCTTTATTATAAAGATACCACAAAACCATAAAATGAGGGGCAAGTGATGGCACACTTGTATATAGCATCATCCTTTATTCATTACATGGATATCTCAAATCATTTGCATCTTCAGGAGTGAACCATTACACTCAAAATTTATGAACAGAAAAGAATGAGAACATTAAATTTTTGTACCTAATTTATCTACACAAATATTCACAAACAGAGTTGGAGTGCTTGACAAGGGATCAAGCTGATGATACTCAGACTAGTCAAAGTCACTGTTTTGGAATGTATTTCTTACCTCATTGTCAAGTTTCTGCAACACAGTGAATTTTGTCATTGAAGACAATAATCCAAGTTAATGTATTAGTATGTCACACTAATGGAAAAGAAACTAAAGCAACACATTATTTTTAAAACTCTAGTATGTTGAAATTTAACTTCCAAATGGTTTTTAAGCCAAAAAAAAACAGAGAGAAACATTGTCCTTTATTTTTATATTTTGACCAAGAAAAAATTATCACAAGACAAAATTAGAAGTTGGTTTAGGTGTTCCATTTGAAATTCAAACACACCTGAAGTTTACAGAACTTGACATTTGTGAGATATGGGATAATGACTTCACAATGAATGAGACAATAATAATTTCAGAAATAATTTATTAGTATTTTCTCATTACTAAAATTGAACACACAACTAAAAAAACTGTTAGTACTTTTATTTAATTAATTTATAAAATTTATAGTTTTATTATAATTTGAGAGAAGTTAAATATAAAAAACATCATTTGTGTAATTATGAAAAAAGAATTTATAAATTAAAATCAGAAACAAATGAAAAGCATCTTAATCTTCTGTTAATGATATAGATATGTTACACTCACCGGACCACTCTATCGCGCCACCGTCCACGGCGGCTCCTGCAATCACCTTTGGCTCCCTCACTTTCTCCATCTTTTTCTCAGGTCCCTGCTTTATCCTCTCTCTTTCTTTCTTGATCTATTGAAATTTCAACTTCAATCTTATGATTCCGTACCATTTTGCGATTCTTCATATTTATTGGATACATCTCTCTTTTTTTGGGACAATTTCCTCATTTCACCTCCATTTGCGGTTTATTTTCAAAGATAAATCATTTCACCCAATTTTAGTTCTTTGTGCAGGGTTTGATGTTTTTAATTTTGCCAATTGCTTGCTATTCTACGATAATTTTTAGATCATGATTTACTCATAATTGCGTTTCACTTTCTTCAATGCTAAATTCAATGAATATTTGTGTGAAATTTAGAACCTTTGGCTGGGTTTAGAGTATTAGTTTCACTTGCAAATTGTTGTTTGGAACTAACTGTTCGCATTGTGTATGTGTGTGTTTAGCAGTAGTATGCCTTCACAGACAATTTTGACAAGGGTGGTTGAGAGGTTGAATGAGCATTAGAACCAGAAAGTACGCATACTAGCATTGTTTTGACAAATTTTTTGGAATTAAAATCAGAAAGTACGCACTTGGCAGTCCACTAATATTGCAGACTGCATACTAGCATCCAAGACTCTTTATGTAGGGCAGAAGAACAAGGGCACATTTCAACATTCAAGCTTCCTAGCAGGGGAGCCACATTGTCTGCTGGTAGACTAGTGGCAGAGGATGGTGTTCTTAAGATATGACAAAAACATAGACGCCATATTTTCATAACATATATTGTATATTGTTTTCCGTTTCTTTTTCTTTCTACTGACAATGGACTTTTTCAACTCCAAAGGTAGTTTGGCCTCACAGTGGGCATTATCTCCCAACAGAAGAAAATTTTGAGGAACTCATGTCATTCCTTATGGAGAATAATGTGGATCTTACAGATGTAAAGGTAAAATGACTAAATGGTAACTTTGCTTCAGTCTAAGATATAGCATCTGTCAATCTAAAACAAATTTCCATTCACCATTTGCATGGCTGAAGAAAATTAAACTCCACATTAACATAACTACATATTCACTATTATTTCATTGGTGTACTTAGAATCATGCATAGATTTTAACTTTAGCCATAACAACATGCATAGAAAATTAGCTAATTGCCATTTTCGTAACATCACTTAATGAAAATTCTTGTGGAATGCTGATTGCCATTTTCTTATATCCAGACAAATCCAGAAGAAGAAGATGGCATGGGCGAACTGAACCAAGATATCTTCCTACACAATCTTGTAGAGGCCATGAAACCTCCAAACACTGAAACAGAAAGTCCCAACTTATTAGCTGAAAAGCTTCCTGACTTGAGAAATGAGGGTTCTAATGCTCATTCAACCTCTCAACCACCCTTGTCAAAATTGTCTGTAAGATTAGGATCAAAAATAGCAAAAATTGAGATACCAAAAAGAGTCACACTGTCTGAAGTTTTTGGAGAGCAAGAAAACGGTCCCCGTACCCAATTTTATTCTCCAGTTACATCAGACTGTGGTTATGAGACAGCAGAAGAATCCTTTATAAATGAGGAAGAATTCATGGTTTCCAAATCAAACATGTTTGTTGAAAATCAAGATGAAGAAGATGAAAATACCATTCCAAAGGAGCAAATCTTGAAGAGGATAGATTCACACAAGGGAAGGAATTCATATCAATTGGCTAATCACTTGTCTACTAAATGGACAACAGGTGCAGGCCCTCGAATTGGTTGCATGAGAGACTACCCTCTAGAGCTGCAGAATTTGATTTTGGAGCAGCAACATTTGTCTCCAAGGAAAAGAACAACAGCTCCATCTCCCCGGATTCCATTTTTATCTCGCTTCAGCCCTCATGTTGCTTTTCCATCTTCTTTGCATGCTGCTCCAAGTGCCTTAATCAGCTAGTGTATCAGCTGACAATACATAGGATGAAGTGGCAATTAAAAGATGCCACTTCTGCTGAGAAAATGACACAGGAATTCTTTTTGCAATGCTTTTTAGTGCCATTCTTCAAACCATATAGTTTTTGTAGGTCATGTGATAGATGAGGAACAAAAGAACTTTGTATGTTCTGGTTCCAAATGAGGAAAGAAACTGATTGGCCTCTTTCATCCAATCTAGATTGAGATAATAGCAACTAGCAAATCATTAATAACATGTATAGTTATGCAGCAAATTTCTCAAATCCCCACCTCTGTGTTATCCTTCAAAGTATCTACTCTATTTATCTTATATATGATAGCATGAAAGGGAATAGACAATATGAAATAGGTAGAGTCAGAATATATTAATTATCACCGACAACAAAATTGTTACCGAGTGGTTTCAATTCTTAATATCTATAAAGAAACACCCTGATTAGGTTGAGATGTGTACAATATGATGAATGCATTTGGTGTTGGTGATTTAGTTTCTTAAGAACTGAACAAGTCTAACTCAACATTACAACACCAACTTCTAAAGTGAGGTTTTTATTCACTTATATACTATAAATTGACATTATCTCTAGTTGATATGGATCTTCAAGACATTCTTTCATGTCTTAAGAAGTGAATTTTAAGTCTAACTCAACTTACAAAACCAACTTGTAAGGTGAAATTTGTACCAATTTATATACTATAAATTGACTTTATCTCTAGTAGACGTGAGATGAGACGTCCTAACAGAGTTGAAAGTTGCTACACTTGTTTTCTAAGTATGTTGTTTGTGGCTGCTATTATAAAGAAGAGTTCCAAACAAAAGAAAAACATTAATTTCAAGCAACTAATTCCTCAAAAAATAAAACACAGCCCTGCTTTCAGTTATTATTGTGTAGAAAATTTTGGCTAGAAACATAAAAAGATTAGGTTACATCTACCTCCAAAATTTTATATGCAAAAAATTTATAATATATAATCTCTAGAACATGTACTTAGTTTTCACTCCTTTATTTTCTATCAAATCCTGCATTATCTTCCATTTCCAGGCATTCATTATTGCAATTATTCATTCTTTAATCACTTTTAAAGAATTTAATCACTTTTAAAGTCTTCTTTCTTCTTTACAAATTTGACACATTACTTCTTAAAAGGCTTTTGCAATTAAGTAGCCAGTGGAACCACAGATGTTCTTGTTAATCTTCCTCTGTTATCTATAATGAAAACAAATTCATTTTTCTGTAAGACTTTCCTTTTTTTGCCAACACCAAAATTGTCTTCCTATTCTCTGTAACTTAAATTAAGATTGATTGATAAGTTTAGAAAAAAATTTCACCTTAAAGTTAGTATAATAGAGCAATGTATAAAATCACAAATGTATAAAGATTCATTATTATGAACCACAGTTGTGATAAAAGTAGTAAGCTTAAATATAATTTTTTAGTTTTTGATAAATTATTGAATTTCATTTTTTTGTACTTAATAATTTTTCTTTAACTTTTTTTTTGCTTGTGATAATTTTTTTCAGTTAAATTGTAATAATGAAATAAATAACTTAGATGACAAAAATAAAATAAAAATGTACTAGGGATAATTTTTTTAAAATATTTATTAAAAATAAAAAAGGAATAATTTATGAAGAATAGAAAACATATTTCAAGAAAAACATTATGAAATTTTATCACAATAATAGCGAGGAAAATTTGTGTCTATCTACTATTTGAAAATATTAAATGAAAGTTACATCCTTATAATTTTGAAATAAATACAGTTTTCTTATATTTTTAATAAATTAATATTTGTACTCTATCTAATTTTTAAATAATCATTTATCTCTCTTATCTAACATATTTTTTAAAACTTGAATTAAAAAAATATTTGCTCAAAAATATAATTTAATGATATTTTAATATTAATTTTCATAGTTTTTATTTAAAGTGTTACTTAATACAATATTTTAAAATATAAGAGGTAAATTAAACATTAAAATATATAAGTAAGCGGATAATAAAAATAATAACGTACTTAGAAAATGGATTTAATTACAACTATAAAGTATTTTCAATTTATTTATTTTCAAAATTTAAAATAACAGTATTATTTATTTATTAAATATAAGTTCATTTTAAGGTTTCATTAATTAAGTTCACTTTTTTTTTAAGTTTATTCTCAAAATGTATTTATTATGTATATTTATCATTGTTTTTTAAAATTTTCGCAGCTTATCCACTATTACATACGTAATAATATGCTGATATATGTTAAAAAAAACATTGTTCTATCTTAAAATTTCAATTAAAATCACACTCAAATGATGAGCCACAAAATGGATTCAATTTCGTTTCTACATTTTTCAATATTGCACCAAATACTCTTAACAAAAGCTCTTTTCACACTTCTCTGTTTGTGTTAATGTTCTCGTCGAATCCAATAAATAATAATAAATATTAATTAATATACTCATCTTTTCTTTAAAGAACTATAAAAATAATAACAAAATAATAAATAAATAAAATGACAACAACATTAAGTTAGAAAATTCCAACAATGTAACAGATTATCACATTAAGAAAGGAAATCAAATCTCACATACAGAAAGTAAAAAGCATCCACAAGCCTTATTCTTATCACGTTATGGCATCTTTCTTTTTTTTTGTCAAAGCTCAACCTGCTCTTCATTATACTCTTCATCATACTCTTCTTCATCTACTGATCGATTATGATAACGATTAGTACCAACTTTTTGAGGATAAGGATCACCTTGTGGATCACCAAGAGGCAGAATGCCTTTTAAAGATGACCAACCATCAACGATGGGCTTCACATCATCCAGAATGCAGAGTGTATGTTTTGCTCAAACACAGTGTTTTCTAGGACGGGAAACGTTCTACGAATAGCAGAAAATGATAGTATCTTGTCATTGGCATAGTCAAGGTAGACACAATAGCATTCAGAGAAGATATATGCTTTGTAGTCTTCAGTGTCAAATGAACATTTTATTCCATATGCTGAAAATGACGAATGCTCAAGTGATGGAAAGTCATAACAAATCCAATCCAAATCTCTCAAAATCTTATCATTTGTCCGTGTCTGTTGTCCAGGAGTGTAATACAACCGCATGTACTTGTCTTGTAAGAAGAAATAAACTTCATTTGTACTTGAAGAACGAAATGCAGAATTTATATAAGGTTCTACCTCTAGTTCTTCAGAAAAATAGTCATCTTCTCCCTCTATTTCTTCAAATAAATAGTCATAAGCGTCAAAAGCAGCATCTGGATTCATTCCCATACCTGCACAATATAATCACCTATTTATACTGTTATGGGGTGGGAAGTTCTTACCCTTGTTTCAAGGAAAAGGGATTGATAAATAGGATCTAACAAGTAAAACCAAAACAAAAATCATGTACACCAAAATCATCATAAACCCTAATAACACACTAAAATAAGTCATTGTTCCAAGGGTCATATCAAATTTATCATCAAAACCAACCAACTCAACAAGCATATCATACATCACTAGCCAAATGGAAAACATTAGGGTCATAAACAGCAATCCAAATACAGTGTTACGGCAAAAACCTCAAAATAAGACGTAAATCAAATTCAGTTACACACGTGTATAATGCAAACCATGAGCGGATCAAAAGGATCAGCAGAAGCAGAATCACAATCGTAAAATAAGGAAAAAAAAGATAGAATTCGAGGAAAATGAAAATGAAAAAAGCAAAGAAATAATTAGCACCCGAAACATTATCAACCAACCTTCTATAATTCAGATTTCTAATGAACAAAACAAGCCTTTAAATTCAATGCAGAACTCAGAAACACGGTACCTGATATTAAGAAAGGGTAGCAGCCGCAACTCTCTTCAAACTCGCACGGATAGAGATAACAAACCCTAGTTATTGAAATACGAAGAAACCTTAAGAATCACAAAATACGAACGAAGATTAGAAGAAGAAGAAGAAGAAGATTGTTGTGAGAACGAAGGGGAAGAACTTTTTTAGAACTCTCTCTTCAATGTTATGTAACTAATAACTTACTAAGAAGCTCGGGGAAGAAGAATTTTTTTTTTGAGCCCAATGTTTTAATTAATTACTTTTTGCACCCATATTTTTTTAGTACGTAACTAATAAGTTATGTGTAAAATGATAAAAATGTTTTTTTTTGGTGTAGGTTAAAATGTATTTTGAATTTGAAATTTAAAAATACATTTGATTTGGATTGTCAGAATATTTTTCTTGAATGTGGATTTTTGGAATATATTTCTAAATTTAAATTTTTATAATTTTTTTTTTGAATTTTTATTTTCCACGATTTTCTTCTAAAATATTTTTATAGATTTTTTTTCCAGAATTTTTGGCAGAGGAATCCATCACTCAAACAACCTAGCATTCTTCTATGGTCACCACCACTTACCTTAGATTATGTTTTTCTTTTTTTTTTCCTAAATAATAACAACAATAATATTATATAGTTTATTATTTATATAAAAAAAAATCAAAAATTATGATAAACATTGTTTTTATTATTTTCACATTAGATGAACACATAAACTTTAAAAAAAAATAAAACATCAAAAAGCCAACAAAAAATGTAAGATAAAACAATGGTTTTTTTTAACATATCACAGCATATTATTACATATTTAAAGGTCGATAAGCTGCGGAAAATTACAAAAATAATGATAAATATACATTTTGAGAATAATTTTTTTTTAAAAGGTGAACTGAATTAATGAAACCTTAAAATGAACTTATATTAAATAAATAAATAATACTGTTATTTTAAAATTTGAAAATAAATAAATTAAAAATACTAATTAAATCCATTTTCTAAGTACGTTATTATTTTTATTATCCGCTTACTTATATATTTTAATGTTTAATTTACCTTTTTTTATTTGAAAATATTGTATTAAGTAACACTTAAATAAAAACTATGAAAACTAATATTAAAATATCATTAAAGTATATTTTTGATAAAATATTTTTTTAATTCAAGTTTTAAAAAATATGTTAGATAAGAGAGATAAATGTTTATTTAAAAATTAGATAGAATACAAATATTAATTTATTAAAAATATAAGAAAACTGTGTATTTATTTTAAAATTATAAGGATGTAAGTTTTATTTAATATTTTCAAATAAAAGATAGACACAAATTTTCCTCGCTATTATGATAAAATTTCATAATGTTTTTCTTCAAATATGTTTTTTATTCTTCATAAAATATTATTTTTTATTTTAATAAATATTTAAAAAAATTATCTCTAGTACATTTTTATTTTATTTTTTTCATCTAAGTTATTTTATTTCATTATTACAATTTAACTGAAAACAATTATCACAAGCAAAAAAAAAAACAGTTAAAGAAAAATTATTAAGTACAAAAAAAATTGAAATTCAATAATTTATCAAAAACTAAAAAATTGTATTTAAGCTTACAACTTTTATTACCACTGTGGTTCATAATAATAAATCTTCATACATTTATAGTTTTATACATTGCTCTATTAAACTAAATAGATCAACAAATATGTAATATCATAATAAAAATAAAAATGTAATACAACAAGTATAACAATTGCAATATTCTAATTTTTGCATCTTAATTAGAAATTCAAATTTTATTTAAAGTAATTAAGTTGTACAATATTAATGAATTTCTGATGAATAATTTAAAGTTTTAAAAAAACTTTAGATAGATCAATTTAATGTTTTTTAAAATATAAATGTTTTTAGATTAATTTATAAATAATGATAGCATGATATTAACTCATTCTAAAAAAAAAAAATTTGGAATATTCTAGAAATTTTATTTATTTCAAATTTTCATTTAATTGGATATGGTTTTGAAATTTATAAAAGAGTGTTCTCCTAACATAAACATGAATTTTATGATCCTGAAAAATAATAATAGAGATAAAGCATGATTAGTCAAAATTTATATTGCAAGAAAACAATGACAAAGCAAATGATAAAGGAATACTTAAAAGATTAAACACTCAAAAAGCTATAATAAAAAAAACCAAGCATACAAAAGAAGGAAAAGATGATATTGGTGCTTGAACATACACCTGGATAAGTTTCACAAAGATGGAAATAAAGTAAAAAAATAAAAAATAAAAACTGAAAAATGTATAATTGGAAAAAAGTTGGAAACCTAAATACTTAAAAGATAAAATTAGTCTTTATTTAAAATTTTGAATAATTTAAAAATTTTATTTACGTAAGACATTAAATATTCAGGATTTTTTTCTTTAGCAATTTCGAATAATTTTTAAATTTTAATTTATTTTGGATTTTTATTTAAGTAGTACATTAAATGATTTAAATTTTGTATTTATTTAAGATTTTGAAAATTTTAAAAATTTTATTTATTTTACATTATGATTTAAGTAGGAAATATAATAATTTAAGATTTTAAAAAACTTAATTTTTATTAATTTTAGATTTTTTGTTTAAGAATGAAATTAAATAATTTAGGAATTTTTTAACTATTAATTTTTTATTTAAGAATGACACTGTTTTTGGATTGTATTAACTTAGGATTTTGAAAAAATTATAAATTTTATTTATTTTAGAGTTTTATTTAAGTAGGACATAAAATAATTTAAGATTTTTATTTAAATATGACATAAAATAAGTTAAAATTTGATTTTTTTTAGAATTTTGAAAAATTTAGGAATTTTACTTATTTTACATTTTTATTTAAGTAGAACATGCAATAATTTAGGATTTGTATTTATTTAGAAATTTGAATAATATAAAAATCATATTTATTGAAAAAAAAAATTAAGTAGGACATAGATTTGTATTTATTAAAGATTTTGAATAATTTATGAATTTCATTTATTCCAAAAAATTTATTTAAGAATTTCAATAATTTTGAAATTTTATTTAGGATTTTCAATAATTTGGAATTTAATTTATTTTGAATTTTTATTTAAGTAAAATATTAAATATTTTAGATTTTGTATTTACTTAGGATTCTAAAAATTTTATAATTTTTTTTTTAAATTATTATTCAAGTAGAAAATAAAATAATTTAGAATTTGTATTTGTTTAGGATTTTGAAAAACTTAGAAATATTATTAATTTTAGATTTTTATCCAATAGAAATTTAAATAATTTAGTATATGGATATATTTAGAATTTTGAAATTTAATTAATTTAAATTTTTATTTAAAAATGACATTATATAATTTAAAATATTTATCAATTTTCAATTAAATATTTAGAAATTTTATTTATTTTACATTATTATTTAAGTAAGAAATATAATAATTTAAGATTTTGAAAAACTTAGAAATTTTAGATATTTTTTTGAGAATGAAATTAAATAATTTAGGAATTTTTTTAACTATTGATTTTTTATTTAAGAATGACAGAATTTTTTTTTTATTATATTAACTCAGGATTTTTAAAAACTTATAAATTTTATTTTTTCTAGATTTTTATTCAAGTAGAACATGCATTAATTTAAGATTTGTATTTATTTAGAAGTTTGAATAATATAGAAATCTTATTTATTGAAAAAAAAGTAATTAGGACATTAAATAATTTAGATTTGTATTTATTTAAGATTTTGAATAATTTATGAATTTTATTTATTTCAAAAATTATATTTAGGAATTTCAATAATTTTTAAATTATATTTAGGATTTTCAATAATTTTGAAATTTAATTTATTTTGGATTTTTATTTAATTAGAACATTAAATAATTTATATTTTATATTTATTTTGGATTTTAAAAAAGTTAAATTTTTTATTTCTTTTAAATTATTATTTAAGTACAAAATAAAATAATTTAGGATTTGAAAAAACTTAAAAATCTTATTAATTTTAGATTTTTATCCAAGACAAATTAAGTAATTTAGTATATGAATATTTTATATTTTATTTAAATATGACATTAAATAATTTTAAATTTTTATTTAAGAATGATATTTAATTTTTGGACTTATATTTATTTAGGATTTTAAAAACTTATAAATTTTATTTAGCTTAGATTTTTATTTATTTAGGATTTTGAAAATTTTAAAATAATTTTTTTATTTCATATTTTTAATTTTAATTACCATTAATTATTTTATTTTATTGATTAATTTGCCAATATTATAATTTATAATGTGTTCATAAAATCAGATGGAAAGAAAATCAAACACATTAAACTTCTTATGATTTGTTAGTCTTTACCGTATTCCATTACATTTGTTTATACATTCATATAAAATGAAATTAACTTCACGTGTTATGATTTGAAAATCTTAATTTATGATTTAAATTTAAATTATGGTTTAAGTGTATATTTGTTTTAGTGTATTAACAAAAACATGCTGGTAGAAGATTTGACAAGAAAACAATATATTACATGAAGAGCGTATTTGGAAATGAATATATTGGTTAAACATATACACCAATGTTTTGGAATCCAACATTTCAACATCGTACACCAATGTACATTACTCTTATATAAACATACATGATAAGCAAACAGGAACCATACCTTCTCAGAATTTCTATAATATCATTTTCACTAGTATTAATCACCAAACAAATTATATTACATCAATTCATGTGAAAATACCTTTTAAGCACTAAGATCTACTTAACAACTTTTCTTGAGATACATCTTATATGTAAGAAAAAACGTAAACTAAATAACTACACCATACAATTAGTAGATCAAACAGAAAAATACAACATCAATAGACCTTTGAACAAATCCAAACTAAATAGCAGCACAAAAACATATTCAAAACAGTTTGGATAATCAGGAACTAGAAACTTAATAACAGCCAGATTAGAATATTGTCTAAAATTTCATAAATACCTCTACTTCTAGTACATTTGATGAAGATTGTGAATAGAGAAAGGCTGACAAAGTCTTCTAAACCTCGTCTCAACCTCACAGGTAAAAAATACCCTAAACCCTAAACCCATACCTTTTATATATTCATTTTGGACAATTAGAAAACATTCATACGTAAAGCATTTTCCGATTGAGAGGATTTTCCGATTGAGAGCATTTTCGTTCATCAGTTCATTTTGCAGGTAAGAAGTCTCGATTTTTATATCTTAGGTTTTTAATTTATCATTCTTTAACTTTATGCAAATGGTTTCTGTACCTGAGTGGAGAGATGGGGCCCAGGCACGGTCGGTTGAAGTAGTATAACTGCGGTCGATCGTTCCTTCTTGTCGGGCGGGGGAGGGTACCTGTGAAGGCACTCCGACGCTCAAGTAAGTATGAGATTCCAAGTGTGGTTTAGTAAGTGAATGAAAACGTACCTTTCTCTGGCTTGAGCACTGTATTTATAGGATTGCCTAATGGGCCTTCTCTCTCTTGGGCCAAGGGTGGTTGTGGATAGGTCTCACAAGTCGTGCTCCGGAATACCTGGGGAAAACGCGTATTTCTTATTCTTCGGAGGTGTATCTTAACCACCTTAGCTTGTTACATAAATGTGTCGTTCGGTGCCTGCCGGTACACTTGCCCCCCAGGCTCGAGGTGAATGGAAGCCGAAGAGTCGTAATGATTGTTGTGCCTTTCGAGTTGTCAGACATTAAATTTAACGGAATGACGGGACGTTCGCATTAGCGAAGAATATTTTCGGTTAGGCATCGAACAAACGGCCTGCCTGTATGGAGCACCCGTGGAGGACGACCGGTACGACATAGAAAAAATAGTTGATGGAAAGCTGGTGCCGGCCAACCCCGATGATAATTTAGATGAGGAGGCCGAGGTGGAGACCCCTGGCCCACAGCCGGACGCCTCTTTTGAAGAGTTAATGAACAATGTGCCATAGAAAATTGTTGGACCCGACATGTGGGCAATACACACTTGCATAAATAATTCTGATTACATTAAATAAATAAGATAATTTTGATGCGGAACGAGGCATAGATAATTCTGATTACATTAAAGTAATAAGATAATTCTGAAGCCGAACGACGCATAGATAATTCTGATTACATTAAAGTAATAAGATAATTCAGATGCCGAACGAGGCATTAATAATTATGATTACATTTAAGTAATAAGATAATTCTGATGCCGAACGAGGTATAAATAATTCTGATTACATTAAAGTAATAAGATAATTCGGATGCCGAACGAGGCATAAATAATTTCGAATAATTCTGATGCCGGACGAGGCATAAATAATTCTGATTACATTAAAGTAATTAGATAATTCTGATGCCGAACGAGGCATAAATAATTCCGAATAATTCTGATGTCGGACGAGGCATAAATATTCTGATGCCGAACGAGGCATAAATAATTCCGATTACATTAAAGTAATAAGATAATTCGGATGCCGAACGAGGCATAAATAATTCCGAATAATTCTGATGCCGAACGAGGCATAAATAATTCCGATTACATTAAAGTAATAAGATAATTCTGATGCCGAACGAGGCATAAATAATTCCGATTACATTAAAGTAATAAGATAATTCGGATGCCGAACGAGGCATAGATAATTCTGATTACATTAAAGTAATAAGATAATTCTGATGCCGAATGAGGCATAAATAATTCTGAATAATTCTGATGCCGAACGAGGCATAAATAATTCCGATTACGTTAAAGTTATAAGATAATTCTGATGCCGAACGTGGCAGAAATTGAGAGTAATAAAAGGAATAGGGGACTTGGATTTTGATTTATAGTGTCTCGTTAAAACCTTCTCGGTCGTAAACCCTCCTTAGGGAAAAACCGACTGAGTGAGGAAAGAGTACACTTTCATTAAGTTCAACTGTAATAAAATTTGAGATGCGTGTTATTCCACGTTCTCGGTATGTCCTTCCCAGACAAATGTTCTAAATAATAGGCTCCACCGACTGTTGTGTCTGCTATGCGGAATGGTCCTTCCCAATTGCCCGGGCGCTACTCCGCATTCGCCATACTAAGTCGCCTTTGTGGAACATTCTTGGTTTCACCTTGGATTGGTTCGGACGGTTCGTTCGGTCTCGACTTCTCTTTCTTTGCTCGGGGTTTGGTCTTTGAGGACTCCGGATCCGACTGCTTTGAACCGTTGGTGGTAATCAATGTGTTCCTCGATTTGCATGAATTTGGTTGCTCGAGTTCGAAGGTCTTCCATGTCTTGAGGCGGCTTCTTGATGAGACTTTCAGTAAAACGGCTCGGCCGGATGGCCGAGACCAAATGGTGCAATGCAACTTCCTGCTTGAGCCCTCGGATGTTCATACATGCTTTGTTGAACCTATCTAAAAAGGTTCTGAGAGATTCACCTTTTTCTTGTTGTACTGCTAGGAGAGACATGGAGGACATGTGATGCGGTCGGCTGGTGGCATACTGAGTAGAGAATTTTACGGCTAAGACGTCGAAGTCTTCAATGGAATTCGGAGACAGCTCTGTAAACCAAGTAAGAGGTTCTCCCTGGAGCGACGTGGGGAATACTTTACACCACACATTGTTATCTGTGGTATACAAAGTCATTTGCGTCTTGTAAACATTTAAATGCTCGTCCGGGTCGGTCGAGCCGTCATAGAGTTTAATGGCGAGGCCTCTCCATTTGTCAGGAAGTGGTGTGGTGATGATTTCGTCTGTAAAAGGATGAGCCCTTTTACTTGACTTTCTTTCGACTGTTTTAGCTGTGGAAGCAGGATTGGTGTCGGCCGGTGTAGGTATGTGATTGGCCTTCTCCTTCGGGATTATCTACCTGTCGCTGGAGTCGCGCATTCTGCTCTCTCAATAAGGCGATTTCCTCCTCTTGGCGGCGTCTATCCTCTTCGTGTTGACGACGGTCTTCCATCCCCTTTTGCCGCAGTTCCTCCATCTGAGTTTGGAGGGTTTGAATCATAGTCATCTGTCCTGCCATAGCGTCGTTGTTGTTCCTTGTTGCAACCATTATAGCTTTAAATATTGAAATCTTGCCTCGGCCCCACGGTGGGTGCCAATTGTACCTGAGTGGAGAGATGGGGCCCAGGCACGGTCGGTTGAAGTAGTATAACTACTGACGTGTCGATCTTCTTCTCATTCGGTCGATCGTTCGTTCTTGGTGTCCCATTCGGTCGGGCGGGGGAGGGTACCTGTGAAGTCACTCCCACGCTCAAGTATGAGATTCCAAGTGTGGTTTAGTAAGTGAATGAAAGCGTACCTTTCTCTGGCTTGAGCACTTTATTTATAGGATTGCCTAATGGGCTTTCTGTCTCTTGGGCCAAGGGTGGTTGTGGATAGGTCTCACAAGTCGTGCTCCGGAATACCCGGGGAAAACGCGTATTCCTTATTCTTCGGAGGTGTATCTTAACCACCTTAGCTTGTTACATAAATGCCCTCATATTTATTGAGTGCGATCGGTCGGTCGGCCACATGTGTTGTTCGGTGCCTGCCGGTACACTTCTGTGAATGAAATTGGTTTAGATTTAGAACTAAAATATTTAGCAAATGAGCATTGTATTCAAAATCAAGATACAAATCAATATGAGACGGACTTGATCAAACCGCTCACAGTCGTAGTCTTCGTCTGAATGGTTCTCATATTGTCTATAATTAATCCATGGTCTTCGGCGAAGTGATCTAGGAACCTTTGCAGTTTCACGAACTTGAACTTATACCTCTTTTAATACTTATATTTACTCTTTCTCAACCAAATCCTTAGTTCACAACATTTCAACAGCCAGAGATAATTTTTTTTAAAACAAAATCAGTGATCACTGACAGGATCCCAGATATAGCCTAAGGGTGTGTTTGGATTAGGGGGTGTGGGGGAGTGGAAAGTTGAGGGTGAGTGGGAGTGGAAGTGTGAAGAAAGTGTGAAGAAAGTTGAGGTTGTTTGGATTGGGGTATGTTAGAGTGGATGTGTGAAGAAAGTTTATTGGAAATTGTGAATGGTGTGATAGTTGTGAGAGTATTTTAATATATTTTGAATAGTAAAATTTGTAAGATTACAATTTTACCCTTTATATAAAAAAAGAATAAATAATGATTAATCCTATTTCATATTTTAGTTAATTATAATTTTAAATTAAAGTATAATTATATTATTTAACATTTTATTAATTAAGAATTTTTTTTTATTTAAGTTAATTTATTTACATAATTTTAATATTATAAATGATTTTATAAATTATGTTATGTTATATATATACAAATATATATAAAATTAATTTTAATAATAATTTTCATTATTATGAATAGCAAAATAAATATATTGAAAAAAAATAGAAATTTGGAATATAACATGAAAATTAAGTAGGTGTCAAAATATATAATGTAAAGTCATTACATGAAGAACATAATAATGTTAATTAGAAAAAGAAAAGACATTCCTAGTAATAACATTTGAATCCTTCTTGTGGAGATCTTCAAACGGTTTTCTAGAAGACATATCTTATTCCGTTGTATGATAATAATTTCATCTTTTTCATCGGCAACGTCTTCAATGCACCATTTGAAAAAATTACAGCCTAGAACCATGCCACTTCTAATCTGTTTTGAAGAAAACAATAAAATTGAACAATGAATAAGTTTAAAATAACATTCTTAAGTTTGTTTGAAACCTAATTGAATAAATTTTACCTTGTAGTTGGGACAACCCCAAAATTTTTTCCCAGCATTTTTTTGTGTTGTCGCTATTCTCAAAACAGCAAATTGTCCACAATGACAAATAGGATCAACGAAGGCACTTGTGGTCCCAGTAGCATGGGTAAAAGTACCACGTTTTTGCACACTACAACCAGTACAACTAGATGACGACGTGTTGTGATACGTAGACATTAATGACACTTAACCAATGCTGTCGAAGTAATAAGATGGTAAAAAAGTTGCATTAAAAACAATATGATTATGTAAATAAGTAGCATGAAAAGTAGCATAAAACCTTAACAATAACAATGTCAACGTCAAAAATAACAAATACAATTCATCAATGTTCAACATGAAACTTAGAAATAAAAATAACAATGACAATAACATAATAATAACACACTCAATGGCCTTGATGACGTCGAATGTCAGCCAGAGTAACCTCCATTCTGTCCAATCGGGTATTCATTCTTTCCATGCCGGACAAAATCTGATTTAACAATTCCCTTTGAATGGGGTTTTCCTCCTCAGGTTGACCACCTTCATCATCTTGTGGTGGCAATTCATCCTCTTCATCATCTTCTTCGTTTGCATGTTGTGGTCTACCAAGTTGCCATATGCCATTGACCTGGAATATATTTAATTTTGTCATACTTTTTTTCCCAAAGTAATGATTCCAGCCTAGCATTGTTGCTTGTTCATTGGACAAGTCAAAGCCATACACCTGCAAGATCCTCGTTATCAAATAGCACTTCTAAAATATCAATTACTTTTTAAAAAACCTACAAATTAAAAATTTCTATTTCCACTTGTACAAATATTCATTTTAAATACATTTATTTTTATCTTTCTAATAATTTATGTACAATCTAAAATAATATTAACTACACATTATTAACTACTTTTTAAGAAACCTACAAATTACACATTTGACATTATTCCACTTCTAAAAATATTCATTTTAAATACATTTATTTTTTTCTTATAACAATTAAATCTTATAACAAAAATTACAAAAACATTTTTTTTAATCTTTTCAACTAATAACATTAATAATTTATGTCCAATTAAAAAAAAATTAACCATACAGACTACAAATATACATTTAAAAAAATTATCTATTCTCTTATAAACAATTAAATTAAATGTTAAATAAAATTAACTTTGTATATTTATTATTATACAATATTTCAGTTTTCTTATACAATATTTATTAACTTTGTATATTTATTATTATACAATATCTATTCTCTTATTAACAATATTTATCTTAAATTTTTCACTTTTCTTTAATGACAACAACTTTTTTTGTTTGATTTAATTATAACATTAATAATTTATGTTTAATATAATAAAAAACATAAAATTTACAAATTTCTGTATACATTCTCTAAATAATTCATTTGATAGAAATAAATTTTTTTCTTAAATGTTAAAAAATTAATAACTATCTACAAAAATTAAAACAATAAATCAACTGAAAAAATTAATTTAATTAACTAAACTCCTTAACATATTTAATTAACTATCTAGTAACAACTTAACATAATTAACTAAACTAAACTCTAAAAAAATTATATTACAACAACAGCCTTAACATAATAAACTAAAATAAATTCTAAACAAATTATATTACAAAACCATAATCATAAATATAAAACACAAATTAAATAAAATAATTTTACATAAAAAAAAATTAAAACCTGAAGATAAGCACTCAACAACAGCAACAACAGCAATAGGATGCCTTATAGGAAGATCAACACACCTGAAAATACCAGAAAACAAATAAATTAACAAACAATTTTATTTCAAAAATTCAAGAACATAATCGATTATGGCATCACTTACACAGAGAGGATAATCGATTATCAATGCATAATCGATTATGCTGATAGGCTAAAAAGACCATAATCGATTATCCCAAACACATAATCGATTATGTCCCGTTTCACACACATCACATAATCGATTATCAAAGCATAATCAATTATGCTGATAGGCTAAAAAAGACCATAATCGATTATCCCAAACAGATAATCGATTATCACCCATTTTACACACTATACATAATCGATTATCCCTCGAAAAATTTGCAGATTCCACCATAATCGATTATTTTGCCTGTGATATTTGACCCATAATCGATTAACCGTTGAATGAAACATATGAACTCACCTCAGATGAACCCACAGATGAACCAGATGAAGGCACAGATGAACCCAGAGATGAACACACCACTTTCAGATGAATAACCTCTACGTTAATGAAGCCCCTAACACACACAATTACTTACGAATCTCTCCAACTACACACTCTATGCTTCGCTCTACTCTTCGCTTATCTGTGAATTGTTTCACTCAGAAGCAACGTTTATAAAGAAAAACCAGGAACCTCACACACCTACCTCTCACCCACTTCATTCATGAGGTCTCAAACTTTAAGGTGGTCAATAGATTCCTGAACCAAGTCAGGAATCTCTTGCTGTGCACTTCGCATCTTGCTGTTCACTTGGCATGCATGCAGAGGCATGTGCTTCTTGAATCCAGCAACAAAAAAGCAAAAAAGTGAGGGCAAGATTGGAAATGGGTCGTGATGATTTGGCACTTCCAATGCACAGTGACACTTTCTCTTCACCTTTCAGAAGAAACCAAATTCGCTCAACTTTCTCTTTCGCTGCACTCTCACCCGCAACAAACCATGGAACCAAATGGGGTGCTGTTGTGACTTCCGTCGTCGACAACAGTAGCACCCCTGGATCCAAACACACCCTAAAAGATCTTGTAAAATAAAGAACCTTCCAAACTATGGCTACCATTACCTGAACTTAACAATACAGATGCATAACATAGCAAAGCAAATATCATTATTAACTCACTACAACAACATCATTTGCAAATATTAAATGAACAGTGAACAAGCACGAATCAAAAGTTAATAATTAATAGTAATTAATAAATAAAAACTCAGTCAAGTACTAACTAGTTTGTTTGCATTGAAGCATTGAAGAGAGAAAAGCAGAAACTACATGATTGGTCTGGTAGATTGGTTGGTTTGGTCCAAGTGTGCAGTGATATCAGTGTTTGTGCTTTGCACCAGAACAAAAAGTGTAACTCCATTAAAAATTAAAACATGTTTGTCGGTTCAGAGAGAGAGACATAGTTACATTGTAAAGAACTCATAAATCATTCATAAAGTTCCGTTTGCAGTTTCCTCCCGTCCGCTATTGATTCAAGTGTATCGCGCGCAGAAGATTCTTCGTTAGTGTAAACCCATACCCAATCCCTTGGTGATGTGATCGATAAACTAGCGCAAATCGTTTTTTGGGTTTTTCCCACAAAACATTTTTCAATGATTTATCCTTTTGTGGGCATGCCTCTTTTGTATTCTGTTTTCCATTTTTTCTTTTCATTTGGGCTCTGCACTATACGAAATTTCAACCTGCACTATATCATTATGTTGAAATGACTAAACTAGGCTCATTATTGTGCATGTTTGAAAGAAGAGTTTTTTCACAATGGTGGGATGCATTATTATGGACTAATTATTTTTTTTCTAAATTTGTTCACAGGATTTTTTTAATAGTGATAGAAGTTGGTGAAAAATGTCACTCGCTTCAAAAGAAGAAGTAAGAGTTTGTTCGTCCCAGTTCTGTCTTCCTCTAAATGATGAAAACTTAACCAAAGCCCAAGATTTGTGGCCTAAAGTCTATCGTGTGAATGTTATCGAAAAAGGGTTGACTGAAGTTTTGTACATGGAGGAGGGCAACGATATTAATAAGCGGGTCTACCGCTGGGACACTAGACCTTACAGACAGATCTTTAGAGAGGGCTTTAAAAGTCGGTCTCAGGGTAATACTGATGACTCCACATACTACAATTTTGATTGCAGGATTGTTTGGTTAGTCTGGAATCAGTGCTATACATGGTTGACCATGTTGTCCCAACAACTTACTATTTTGCTAAATTCTCCTGTCCAGGTTAATGTTTTTTGTCCCTTGTTGTGATTGCAACGAGATTGTATTAGGTTTGGTTTTGAGTTTGTATGGGTTAGATTTGAACTGTGTATACTAAAACTAACCACATACACTAACAATAACAATAATTGCGTACAATAACAATAACAATATATAAGTACAATAACTGTGTACAATAACAATAATTACTTGTGTACACTAACACTAACTGTGTACACTAACACTAACACGCACAATAACAATAACTGCTTACAATAATTGTGCGTAGAATAATGGTGCGTACAAGTACAATAATTGCTTGGTTAGTCTGGAATCAGTGTTATACATGGTTAGGGATTGCGTCGGTTGACTTGTCTTATACAACATATTAATTGTACATGAATGAATAAATAAATTAAAAAATTCCTAAAAAATGAACTTAATCCTATTCCTATCACTAACGTATTTTTTCATCAAACAAATACACCAACGTCAATTTTTGCTTACCTGCAAATTGAAATAATGTGTCAATTACTAAATTATGTCAGCTACTCAATTAAAATAACAAAATATAACTACATAGAAAAATGATAAATTAATGAATGTTGAATACATGACTTTGACTTTTGCAACTATTTCAATTGTTACCTTAAAATCAAAATGTTTGTGCATGGATACAGAAACTTCAATTTGGAGTTAGGCACATATTATTGCGTCTTATTATTAAAATATACCCATTTTTAAAAATATTATGAGATACTCAGTTTCTGATTCCTTTTATATTTTCATTTTCGGCAATTAGAAAACACTCACAGACGTACAGCATTTTCCGGTTGAGAGTCATTTTCCATATGCATTTTGCAGGTAAGGAAGTCTCTTACTATTAGGGTTTTTATATCTTGGGTTTTTATTAGGATTTTTATTTTATCATTCTTTATCATTCTTTACCCTTCTTTATCATTCTTTAAACTTTATGCAGATTGTTAACACCAGCAATTTTCATTCTTTACCCTTCTTTATCATTCTTTAAACTTTATGCAGATTGTTAACAGCAGCAATTTTCCTCCGGCAGTGAAGGTTAGAATCTCTTCAAATTTTTATATTGCTTTTCTTTTTATTGTTTTTTAATCTGAAAAGTAAAAAAGCTTATAGCTTTAAAATGCGATTGAAAACTCTCTTTTTTAACTCTCTTTTTTAACCCTCATTGGAACTATCACATGTTTTTTGATTGCAGGATTGCTTGGTTAGTCTGAAATCAGTGCTATACATGGTTAAGTATTGCATCGGTTGACCATGTTGTCCCAACAACTTACTTCTTGCATTTTATTTTGCTAAATTCTCCTGTCCAGGTTAATGTTTTTTGCCCCTTGTTGTGGTTGCAACGAGATTGTATTAGGTTTGGTTTTGAGTTTGTACGAGTTAGATTTGAACTGTGTATACTAACACTAACCACATACACTAACAATAACAATAACTGCGTACAATAACAATAACTGTATATAAGTACAATAACTGTGTACAATAACAATAATTGTTTGCGTATACTAACACTAACTGTGTACACTAACACGCACAATAATTGCTTGCGTATACTAACACTAACTGCTTACAATAATTGTGCGTACAAGTATAATAATTGCTTGGTTAGTCTAGAATCAGTGCTATACATGGTTAGGGATTGCGTCGGTTGACTTGTCTTATACAACATATCAATTGTACATGAATGAATAAATAAATTAAAAAACAATTTATCATGGACCCAATTTGTATTTAGTCGTGCTTCCACTATGTTAATATGGTTTAATTGTACTTGTATCTTGCATATATTATCATAAAGATGGACCCTGCTTTGGACAATTTTATGAAACGTCAATCGACCGCGCAAAAGTTGAGCAGCCTCTCGTGGGGTAGAGAAGGAGAAAGTCGTGGTGGACGAGGTTATGCCAACGGTGGTGGTGGTCCCTCCCGTGGCCAATCGAAAGAGGGGGCGTCCACCCAAGGCTCAAACTGGTTTTGAAATGGGGCAGTTGTCCGGTAGGGCCTTGACAATGCTTAGTCCTTTACTTCGGGTGGCTCAGCCTATGCAGTTTGACCTTTGTCCAAAAGATGAGGGTATCTTGGCGGCCATCCCCACCAAATATTTGTTAGAAGAGTTGATTGAATTGCAGAGTCGAGCTACCATCGTAGGTAGAGTTTTGGGTGACGAAGTGTGCAGGGCCCAAACGGTGGTAGTGCTGAAATTGAAAGCTGAATTGGAGGCGTCGGCCAACTCCTTGAAGACAGCTTTAGAGGTTGCCGACACCTACAGGAAGGAAACAACCGACTGGCCAAAGAAGAGCAAGAAAGGCAACGCTCACCAAGGTAATGACCGAGTGAGATCAATTGGTGAAAGAGAAAACTGATGGAAATCAAATAAAAATATTTGGCTGCTGAGGTAGAGAAATGCCAAGAATTCATGTTGCGAATAAAGGAGGAAAACTTTTAGCAAGGTGTCCGGCAGATTGCCTTCTTCCATGATATACCAAGTGAAGACTCACGGTATGACTTGGAAAAAGATGTGGTTAACGGTGAGTTAGTGCCACTTGGGGAGGTGCCAACCACGCGATGGATGATCAACCGACCGAAACCGCTCAACCATATCAGTCGATCGAAATTATTTAAATGAGAAGATTACTTGGATTCAGATTGTGTGTTTTGATCAGTTTGTTGCACTTTAATGCTTTTAGCTTTAATCGCTTTGAACAATTGCGGGTTTTTTACCATCATGGGATTATTTTTTTTTGGTTTTTACTAAAATGAGGTCCGTTTAAAAAAAATTACAAATTTAGGCAAGTCGTGTCAATTCGACACGACTTCATATGCACAAATCGTTCCAATTAGGCACGACTTTTGCCATGTCATACTGAAGTTTTGCCAACTTGACACGACTTCTGCTTTGTCATACTGAAGTCGTGTCAACTTGGTACGACTTCTGCCACGTCATAATTTTTATTTTTTTTAATTTTTTTGTTTATATATTGGGTAGTAAGTTATATAATGTTAAAAATTAATTTGATACATAATGTAACAAACAAGTCAAATCACAAATCACAGATAATTTTAAAAAAATTATATATATTTTAAATAAGTCAAATAATATAAATAATTTGACTAATGTAGCAAATCACAAATAACAAAATTATAAACAAATCATAAATTATCATTTTTTTTTGTCTGAACTAATAATTATTTTTATTACAAATCAAATAATACATTTTTCGTAAACCTGTTTGTTCTTTTAAATGCCATTTATATTAAAATATAAAAACATATAAGTACTATAATTATTTTTAAATAATTAAATAACTGTAAATACTTATATATATATATATACTATGAATAATTTAAATAATATAAATAATTGCATTTTTGTAACAAATCTCAAATAATAAAAACAAATTATTCATTCTTTCAAACAAGATTTCTATAATAATTCATTCATGATACTGTAATATCTTTAAACAAATCCAAATAAAATAATTTATTTATATTATTTTGTTATTTATTATGTAAACAATAAAATAAAATAAAATAATATATATATATATATATATATATGACATGACAGAAGTCGTGTCAAGTTGGCACGACTTCAGTATGACAAGGCAGAAGTCGTGCCAAGTTGACACGACTTCAGTTGACATGACAGAAGTCGTGCCTAATTGCGACGATTTGTGCATATGAAGTCGTGCCGAATTGACACGACTTGTCTAAATTTGTAATTTTTTTTAAACGAATCCCATTTTAGTAAAAACAAAAAAAAAAATAACCCCATCATGGTAAAAAAAACCAACAATTGCACGTATGATTTGTCTCTTTTTATATATATATATATATATATATATATATATTCTTATTAAGCAAAGCGTGTTTATTTCATTAAATTATATTCTTTTATAAAAATATAATAAATTATATTTTTGAGAAAATATTTTTTCAATTCAAGTTTTAAAAAATATGTTAGATAAGATAGAATAATGATTATTTAAAATTAGATAAAGTACAAATTTTAATTTATTAAAATATAAGGAAACTTTGTATTTATTTCAAAATTATAAGGATGTAAGTTTCATTTAATATTTTCAAATAATAGAGACACAAATTTTCCTCGCTATTATGATAAAATTTTATAATGTTTTTCTTCAAATATGTTTTTTATTCTTCATAAATTATTATTATTTTTTTAATAAATATTTTAAAAAATTACCCCTAGTAAATTTTTATTTTATTTTATTTCATCTAAGTTATTTTATTTCATTATTACAATTTAACTGAAAAAAGTTATCACAAGCAAAAAAAAAAAAGTTAAAGAAAAATTATTAAGTACAAAAAAAATGAAATTCAATAATTTATCAAAAACTAAAACATTATATTTAAGCTTACGACTTTTATTACCGCTGTGGTTCATAATAATAAATCTTTATATATTTATGATTTTATACATTACTTTGTTAAACTAAATAGATTAACAAATATGTAACATCATAATAAAAATGTAATACATAGAGTATAATAATTGCAACATTCTAATTTTTCCATCTTAATTAGAGCTTCAAATTTTATTTCAAGTAATTAAATTGTACAATATTAATGAATTTCTGATGAATAACTTAAAGTTTAAAAAAAAGTAGGAATAATCATAAACATAACATTAACTCATTTTAGAAAAAATATTTGTGGAATATCAATTTTTTTATAATAACTAGACATTATTCGAATTGAAATTTTTTATTTTATGCCAAATTAAATAAAATAGTTTAGTTCTAATATTTAAATAATTACAAGTTATAGAATTAATTATTTGTGCAACCTCTTTTTCATCTTATTAGATAAGGAATTTTTATTATTTGGTGGTGCCATAAATGAATAAATTCATTATAATGTCACAATGTCATTATCCTTCTCAGCTCACTAACTAATGTATGGTAAAAGTTATAAAGTTGTGTTTTTAAAAAATGAAAATTTTAAGCAAAGTAAATTTAACCTAGAGTGTTTGACCATTTTAATACAAATTTTGACTTTATTATATTAATCAAATATAAAATAATATTAGTTTTTATAAACTATTTATTATAAATTCAAGATTTAATATAAAAATTAATATTTCAATCAATTATTTTGTAATGATAATAAAGGGAAAGAGAATATTAAAGTTAAAGAAAAAGTTATGTGTTGAGAGTGTTCTTACCATCTTAGTTGTTAGGCAGTAGCTTGCATTTAAACCAATCAATTTTGAAAATTTTAAAATTATTATTTGGAATTAAAAATTAAAAATTAAAAATTAGAAAATATATTGTAAAAAAAATCTGAAATAGAATTTCTACTTAAAATAAATTCCTGAAAAACAAAATCCAAGAATATATTTAAAAGAAAAATTATGAAAAATTAAAATTAAAAAAAATGTAATAAAAATTTAAATTAAAAAATGTATTATAAAAATTTAAATTAAAAAATGTATTATAAAAATTTAAATTAAAAAATGTATTATAAAAATCAAAATCTAAAAAATTAAGCAAAATGTTATGACAATTAAAATCTAAAAATTATTTCTGAAATTCAAATTCAAAAGACATTTTACCCTTTATCACTGACTCGTGTTTAAAAACTAAAAAGGACATTTTTAAACTTTCACAATTATTAGGTACAGACTAAAAAACACTGAGTACAAAAAGTAATTGGCTAAAACATTGGGTGCTAAAAGTAATTGGCTAAAACATTGGGTGCGGTAATTGGCTAAAAACATTGGGTGCAAAAAGTAATTAGCAAGTTGTTGGATCTAAGTTATTCACATTACCATTTGTGTTTGTTGCACCCACAATATTTACAAATTTTATTAGTTAATAATTTTTTAAAATATGTATACAAAATATTTTACAAGTATTTAAAGATGTATAATATATCTTTTTTTTATCGGCAATAAATGTATAATATATCTATAATTGAATAAATTAAGGACTATTACCTTTATATATTAATTACTATAATCAAATTTAATTTATAAATGTTTATTATCTGCTATATTATTATATATTTATATCGTTTAAATAATAAATATAAATTTTTAATGCTTAAGTTGGTTTTTTTATTTGATTAAAAAATTGGACTGAAAATAAGAACTCGTGAAATTAGTTGTGATAAGGAGTTAATATACAGGAATATTATAAAATATTTAAAACTGAATATAGCATTTTCGAATAAGGCCACTGATATCTTCTGCGTTTATGATTTTGCAGGGATAAAATTGTCATTTAAAAAAAGGCTCGTTTCTATAAATTTCAATAACTAGGGTTTGTTTTCCCTATTCTTCTCTGCGAGTTTGAAGAGAGTTGCGGCTGCTACCCTAGCCTTCTCCCCTCTCTCAATATCATATAAGGTACCGACGAATTCTGCTTTGAATTTCTTGTGTTGTTCTGAATTCTGCATTGAATTTATTGTGTTGTTCTGAATTCTGCATTGAATCTTCTGTTGTTTTATTAGGAGGTTGATGATTGAATCCTATTTTTTTTTTTTTTCTCTTGATTTCATCTTTTGATTGTTATTCTGCTGATCATTTTTACTTTTTTTTTTCGCCGTAATAGTTTATTTTATTGTTTACGATTCTAATGATTTCCACTTGGCTATTGATTTATGATGTTTTGCATTGGATGGTGGTTTTGATAATAAGTTTGATGCCACATAGGTTATTAGGGTTTAGGGTTTTTTTACGGTGGATTTTGTAGTAAAGAAATTGGCTGTAGGTGATTCATGTTTGAAATCAAGCCGATTGCCCTATTAATCGTAATGCACATGTATATACAATGATATCATGTCATGTTGAACCAATGGTTTATCGCACCAGATATTTTTTGAGTTGTACCTACTTAATTAGGTCCGGTTAGTATTTCAATTTTTGCTTTTCCCTTCATTTATTGTATTTCATGTTGAATTCTTGATTCTTGACAAGGATTATATTTTTTGTTGAATCATGAACTCATTTTTTGTTTAAACTGATCAGAAGTTGTATTTGTCAAAGTATAATTTTTCTTTGTGTGATTCTCTCTTTTCCATACAAATGTATGAGTGATTTGGTATGCAGAGACCTTACAACCTACATCCTTGTAAACACTGGTTGTTGTATTTGAGCAGGATGGACTCTCAGGTGAAGCATGCTATCGTTGTCAAGGTTATGGGCCGTACTGGGTCGAGAGGGCAGGTGACTCAGGTTAGAGTAAAGTTTTTGGATGATCAGAACCGTCATATCATGAGGAACGTAAAGGGACCAGTCAGAGAAGGAGACATTCTTACCCTTCTCGAGTCTGAGAGAGAAGCAAGGAGGTTGCGCTAGAGTCTCTTGATTGTTTGATTCAGTTTTCAAGTGAAACAATGCTGTTTTTTTTTGTGATAGTTACCTATGTCATATTTTACTGTCCTGGATCTATGTTATTATTATAATTGCATTGTGACTTTTAGTTTTGATGTTTATTGAGCCAGCAGAGTTTTGAGTTCTGCATTTATGTTCGATTTGCAATGGATGTGGTCAATCCAATATAATTTTGAGTATTCTTGTTACCTAAAATATTACTAATGTTTTTTCAATATCTACAATTATCTTGCAAATTTGACAAAGATCACAAATTATCAGAACTAGCAACTCCAAACGTTTTCCTTAAATCATTCCAATAATCACCAGCTTATTCTTGAGATAAAGGCAGAATCTGTTGATTTCTGTGCTTTCACCTGAACTTGACTGAAAGATTCTTTAAAAACTAGAAACACAGATCAAAGCAGTTGTATATCTAGCAGAATAAAAGCAACCATGATGTGGTAGCGAATAAGTGAATCTATAAGCTTAAGCATGCTGAAGACTTCTAAAGTAAGAAATGAAGAACTCTGGATGCAGCAACTTGTGGGGAATAAAATTATAAAAGACTAATGGCTTATATGGGAAAAGTTCAGTGTCTAATGGCCTAAACTTTTGGCATGGTGAATGATTGTCCTCTTGGTCATGTTAAATGTAAAATTTTTTGAAGTTTGTTTACAATCTTGGGATGCTACTTTTCAAGATTTCATTTATATTCTCACATAAACGAATGTCCCAATTTTGTTCACCAAAGTTCTGTAGATGTTAAAAGGTATTGGAACTAAAACCATATGCTATGACAAGTCTAATGCTTTAAATGTCGTATTATAACAAGGACAATTTGTGGCTTATACTGCCTTTCAATGTGCACAGATATAATATATTGATTTGTCATTCCTTTTAAGATAAACAAATTTTTACAAACTAAAAGTCTTTTGAAAACATCATGATCTTCTTCCATGTTCTAATAACAGATGTTATCTGTACAAATCAACCTTTTCAAAACTACCTTAACAAGACTGTTTATCTTTCTTAAAAGTGACGAACCCTTTAGTCATAACAAAATGTTTTAGTTATATGAATTTGTTTTCAAATAAAAAAAAAATCAAATGTGTTGATTAACTTAGGAACCGAATTTTGGTTTTACACAATATTATCATAACAACAAATGAACTGCTATAATAAGCTGATACTGTTGCGTGGCCAAGGAAAAGAGCAAAAAAGAATTTTCTGAAGTTGATACAGAATATACATACCTCTCTGGTAACATTATACAGTGTTTTCTCCCTTCATCTTCGTACCTCCCCGCACCTTTATATTAATTGTAAATAATTAATCTATCATTGCAATTTCTGTAAAAAATGCAATCTCTAGTAATATTTTCAAAAATTTTAAATAATTATAATAAAACATAATCTTACATTTTTAAATAATCTCAAATACATTCCGCATCTCCATACCTACATTCCAATTGCATATTTTTATTCCAACCGCAACACTTCCATTTTTTTCAACTGTAAACGATTGAAACAGTTTCATTGTTGTTGTATTTGACGTTCCCTAATACGAATATATATATATATTAATTTTATATTCTATTTTTGTACCTTGTTGATTTTTTTTTATGGGTTTGTGATTTAAAAAACACAAAACACACAACCAACACTAATAATAAATACCACAAAACTTACGTCAACCAATAGTATTTACCACCCGTCACCACAAACAACCTATACCACTTAAAAATGAAAAAGAAAACATCACACTCTCTATCATACAGAAAAATATATGTTAGAACTAAAAGAAATATATTGTTAGAATTATAAAAAAATAGGAAGGTGCAGGAAGAATTTGGCCAAAAAAGAAATACCTACGTAATATATTTTATTCATGGATAGGATGAAAACAACTAAGGCCCAATTCCACGGACAAACAGAAATACCCAAAACTAATTGGGCCGGGCCTAACCATTCAACTTAGGGTTTTCGATCATTATAAATACCCAAACTAAAATCACAAACCCTAGGGTTAGTGTTGTTGCAATTGGAATTGCAGCTCTTCCGCCACTCCACTCTCTGCACCCACTGTGTGCCACCAATACTAACGAGTTCGTTCTCTCCCTTCTCATTCTACTTCTCTTCCTCTCACTCTTCTTCTCTCTAACTCTCTTCTCACTTCATTCTGCAGCCATGGCTGACATCGTCACCGAAGCTGCCGTCGTTGCAGATCCCTCCCAACTCGATGTCAAACTCTTCAACCGCTGGAGCTTCGAAGACATTCAGGCACTCATCTCTTACTTTGACCTACATTTTTTTCAACAATAATTTTGTAATGTGTATTAGTCTGCTTCTCTTCCTTGTTAAATTGATTGAAAGATTAATTTTCTTAATTTAGTTTGATATTTTTTTTTGTGTGTTATTAGGTCAATGATATTTCGCTGGCTGATTATATCGGAGTTGTGTCGTCGAAGCATGCTACGTATGTTCCTCACACTTCCGGTAGGTACTCAGTGAAGCGTTTCAGAAAAGCTCAGTGCCCCATTGTAGAGAGACTCACCAACTCTCTTATGATGCACGGAAGAAACAACGGAAAGAAACTCATGGCTGTCAGGATTATCAAGCATTCCATGGAAATCATTCACTTGCTCACTGACCAGAATCCAATTCAGGTCATTGTTGATGCCGTCATCAATAGGTATGTTCCAGTGCCGAGAACTGATTTTTTTGATGTTTTTTGTGTTCGATAGCTCTCTGTTGGGTTTCAATTGTGTATGCATCGCGACTGTTTCTGGTCACTGCTTGCATTCAGAAAATTGGAATTATTGGAATTTTTAGAAAAAACTGCGAGCTTAAAATTATAATGTCTAAATGGCCTTTTATTGTTTTGTTTATAATTTTTGTATTCGTCAATTTTATGTTGTGGGCTTCTGCCTATGGATTTTGGAGAATGGAATGATGATAATGACCGTTGTCGTTATCATATTTATTTTTAGCATAAGTAGATGTTAGAGCATGTAAACATTGTGACTATGAGTAAAAGACATTCAAAGTTTATTAACGGTACCTAAGTTTAGGGATCAATGTTGAGAATTGGAGAACGACATGATGATCATTTATTTCCCTATTGGTTTGATTGCCCAGATGATGGCACAATGTATTAGCTCTATCTGATCGTTCTCCTTAAATAAGTTATATCAATTTTATTAATTGTGTGCATTTCAGTTGAGTTATTGTATTTTATTAATGGGCGTTCAAATTTGATTAACGCTAGTTAAGTTTAGGGATCAATGGTTAGAATAGGAGAATGACGTGATGATCATTTATTTCCCTATTGGTTTGATTGCCTAGATGATGGCACAATGTATTAGCTCTATCTGATCATTCTCCTTAATTAAATTGGAACAATCTTATTAGTTACTAATGTTTTTGTGGTTATACTTTGGGTAAAGGACATTCAAAGTTGACTAACGCTTCTTAAGTTTATCGATCAATGTTGAGAATTGGAGAATGATATGATGATCATTTATTTCCCTATTGGTTTGATTGCCCAGATGATGGCACAATGTATTAGCTCTATCTGATCATTCTCCTTAAATAAAGTATAATTGTAAACTGTGTGAATATTAGTTGAATTATTGTATTTTTTACTCAGTTGAAAATTATTATGAAATCTATCAATGTTCTGTCCAGTGAAATTTTCTCCTTGTTCCTTTGTCTTTTCTGGTTGATGATATTTTTGTAGTTACCTATTATTGATCATTTTCTTTATTTATACTATTTGTAACTTACATTTGAAGTTCATTAATGCCACCTAAGTTCAGTGATCAATGTTGAGAATTGGAGAATGACGTGATGATCATTTATTTCCCTATTGGTTTGATTGCCTAGATGATGGCACAAATGTATTAGCTCTATCTGATCGTTCTCCTTAAATAAATTAAAACAATCTTATAAACTGTGTGTAGTCGAATCAATATATGTTACTGAGTTTATAATTATTATGAAATCTATCATAGTTGTGTCAAGTGAAATTATTTTCCTGGTTCCTTTTTGTGTTTACTGGTGGATGATATTTTAGAGGTTATCTATTATTGATCATTGTCTTCATTTATCTTCTATTGTTATACAACTATATTATATATTTATATAGTATTTGAAGTGAAACATGCTATTTCCTTTGTTAATTGTACTGTTCATGCTTTTGCTACATTTTTAGCTAAATATCAATGATGTAGCAATTGGAGAATGACATGATGATTAATTGTTTCCCTATTGGTTTGATTGCCAGTATGATGGCACAACTGTATTAGCTCTATCTGATCATTCTCCTTATTGGTTTTGCTTGTGTAAAAAAATTCTGTTCTTTGTATTGTTGTGATTAAATTTTAAGTTGATTTTATTTTATTTATTTGCTATTTTTTTATCAGTGGTCCACGTGAAGATGCAACTAGAATTGGATCTGCTGGAGTGGTGAGGAGACAAGCCGTTGATATCTCACCCCTTCGACGTGTTAATCAGGCTATATATCTTCTGACAACTGGGGCACGGGAAGCTGCTTTTAGAAACATCAAGACAATTGCTGAATGCTTGGCTGATGAACTTATTAATGCCGCAAAAGGTTCATCTAACAGGTATAATTTCACTCATTTTCTCAGATTAAATCATCGTATGTAGTTATAATCCTTATTACTTAAAACTGCTAATTTATTTCAGTTATGCCATCAAGAAGAAAGATGAAATTGAAAGAGTTGCCAAGGCTAATCGTTAAGCTGTTGGAAGCTGTACTGTACCAGAAAGATTTTGATTCGATTTTTGTACTTCATTAATTACAATTTCGAATATTGTGCAATGCTCTTCTCTGGCTTTAGTTAATTTTTAGTTCGTTTTAAGGGATTTTGATTCTTGGACGTAAATTTATATTCCAAGACATTGAATTTATTACTAAGCCTCTTTTATAAATTTTTGTGATCATCTGTTTCCCTGTTGGTGTTACAATTAGTGACAATTTTATGAATTATGTAATTACGAATTGTTAATGTACTAATATTTAAACCCTAAACCCAAAAATGATATTAACCGTATTAGAGGTTCAAAATAAGGTCATATTTTTACAATAAAATAGAATTGAATTAATAATTAACTAAGTACACAATACTTGTGGTGTTGTGTTTTTGACAACGGTAATAATTTGTTTTCTTTGATACTTAAGAATAAGTAAAACTTATTATTTTCAATTAAGTCTTATATATTGTCATTGGCTTATAATTTAGTTTTACAAAACCAATTCGAAAAGCTTAGACCTAACACTGTCATTGCTTTATATACGTATGAACACACACTTTAGTAAGATTGGGAAAAATCAAATAATTTGTAACGTGGATAAATTTGATTATGAAATTTAAGAAAGTAAATTTTAAATTTAATTTAATTATTAAAAATCAAAACTAAGAAAGTTAAATTTGAATCTATTTATATACTATTATTTGATGATATTTATCGTAAATAGAAAATATGAGATATTATTTTTTAATTACATAAATATATATAATGAATAAAAGTTATTATTATTTAATGAAATGTTATTAGAAACATATCTTTCTACTTAAAAATAACTCACTAAAATTAGTCATCTCATATATTATTTTAGTATTTGTTTTTGTAAAATTATATATATTTTTAAAACTAGATTACTTTAATGTAATAAATATTTCTTATACACATGCATGCGAACTAATGTATTTTCGGTAGTTTATATAATTTTAATAAAAAGAAATCATATAAAATCTTCAAAAATAATACATAAAAAATGAAAAAAAGATGTTAACGTTTCACTTGAATCCGATTACACAGGTTATAACACCTTCGGTTCTTGTTGGTTCGGTTTGGATCCGAATACTTGAAACCCGAACCCGATAATATAGCAGCTTGTATTCGGATCCCTACCAATCTCTTCTCCAACTCTTCCTCGCCACACCAGATTAGAGCAATGGCGGACCAACTCCAACTCAACCCTAACTCGGTCACTGGACTCACTGAGTCCTCCGCACCCTCCGACGACGACGAACCGGCTCTCAGCTCCCACACTCTCGCCGCCCTTAAAGAATTCCTCGCCGAGCAGCAGCATCACTCCGACGCCGGAGAAGGCTCCGAAGTTTCTCTCGTGTCCGAGAATTGGAATTTGAGCCAGTTCTGGTACAGTGCCGAAACAGCGAAAACCGTCGCCGAGGAAGTTCTCACTCTCTGCGGTGGCGTCCACGCTCGCGTTGCCTGCATTGCTTGCCCTACTCTCTATGTTTATCTCAAGGTTTGTTCCTGCTCCTCTGCTATTTCAGTTTGATTTTAATTAGTAAATGTATTTACCTTTTTGTTTAAGTGAGAGTGGTTGGGATTGACGTTCATGATTTTGGAATGAAATTTGCATAATAGTTGAAAAGTTATTGAGCATTGCCTTAAGAGCTTGGATTATGTATGAATTTTGTTTACACCAAGTTTAGTTGGTTCCAGTTGAGGTGAACTTGGATTCTTTAAGCATGATCTCATGTTCGAGTTTGATTGTCGTGTATGAAAGAAATGTAATTGATGGAACACTCTTCCGAGAATATTACTCATGTGCTAAGTCTTGACATTTCGGAGCAATAACACGATTACCCAAAAAAATGTATGAAGTTTGTCGTGGTCTTGGTTTAATTTGTAATATAAAGTCTCAGTGTAGAAGATGTTTACAATTTCAAATCCTTATAGGTGAAAGTAGTTTATTTAGAATGCTTTGAATCATGTATAGCCATTTATCATAAATTTGTGGACTTTTATGTTGACAGAGTAAAAATCTTTAGGCTAGCAGTCTATGAAAATTAAGTTCATTTGAGAAAGGTAAAGAGATGAAGTAGGCCTCATTTTCAGCAATTAGTATTAACTAATGGATTTAATTAGAATACGCTGATAGTATAATTTTTTTACTCTTTCATCCTGTCATAGATATTTCAAATTCATGCATGATAAGATTTTTTATTTTATAATACTTTTAAAAATCATATTTAGAGTGTTTTCTAGTTTCTAATTAGTTGACAATGTAAAAAGATATTGTGTGAAAATTAAACTCTGGATTCGCTTTTGCTCTATTAGTAACATTTTCCTTTTCCTTTCTTCAACCTTCAGCAAATGAATCCTAATGCCACTGTGCAACTTCTTGAGTATGACAAACGTTTTCAGCAATATGGAAGTGATTACACATTTTATGACTACAATCTCCCTGATGAAATACCATCAGAATTGAAGCATTCCTGCAAAGTTGTAGTTGCTGATCCTCCTTACTTGGTGAGAATTAATTGCTGACGTGTTACCTTGTAAATTAGTGTCTTCTGTACCTTTTTCTTCCATTTCTGCCAATTGGTTTGTACTTCACAGAAAACTATAAAATGGTTCGGTTGGCAGAGGATTAATTGATCGTCATTTATTTTTCATGTGAAAATTTATTTGTATAACTTTATTTAGTGTGCAAGTTGTTAAAAGAGTTTGAACTGTATAGCTTAATCAAGTTAAAACATTCATAGTCTTCTAATTTTTATTTATTACAAAACTATTGTTTTGGACTTCTCTTAAGTTGGATTCCTCCCCCTTTGTATACTTTTTATATCTCCTGATTAAAAGTAATAACAGTACTGTCATATGAAGCTGATATTCCTCCCTCCCCTGTACGTTTGATCGCAATCAGAAATCAATATGAAGCTAATTTTTTATTTTGCTTTATATTAAATTATCCTGTGTTGGACAACCAAAGGCTGTGCTGTATGGTGCATTCCTTAACATCCCTTTTCAATGAGTTGAATTGCATGCTTCATGAATACACAGGTTTCTATATTCCAATGTGAACTAAATTTAAAGCCTGTTTCGTGAATTCTCTTCTCACAGCTTCTGGCAATGAGTCATCTATCTGCTTTATTTTTGCGTAACTCAGTTTTGTATTTGTAATTACTTGTTACCAGAAAGGGTACCAACAATGTTACATTATAAGAAAAATCTAATGTTATTTAAGACATGACAAACCTTTTTTCCTTTCATTAAAGTAAAGAACTTAGATTACTGCATAAAGAATTTGAGTCTTGAACCAGTATCGTAATCCCCGGAGACTATGAGACTGAGAATATACAATACTTTCAACTTAAAACAAAGTGACATAACTAATGATTTTCTTAACGCAATTATTTGGTAGTAGAGCAAAGAGTGCTTGGAGAAAGTTGCTGAAACGATTCGTCTGCTCATACAACCTGGAGAGTCATTTGTGCTTCTGCTCACAGGTATCAATGAATTTTATCATATTGTGTTTTTATCAGTCTGAATGTTTATGACGAGATAGTCAGTCTGAAGAATTATTAAGAAATATAACTGTTTTCGTTGTTGGGTATTCTAATTTTTGTATTACACTTTTTTAGGAGATGTGCAGAAAGAAAGGGCAGCAGAGATCTTGGGCCTGTATCCCTGTGGTTTTAGGCCTCAGCATTCCAGCAAACTTGGAAATGAGTTTCGGTTGTTCTCAAACTATGACCCTGAAACGAGACTAGGAGGGTGGGAAAAATAGGTACATATTTTTCCTTTGGTTGCCAATGTGTTCTTAGTCTCTGAGAATTTGATCAAAATTGATTTTAGTTCCTTTATTTTAAAAGCGGTGATTTCGAAGATTTTATTCTTGACTCTATCTATACTTCATTGCCTTGAACGGGGACGAAATCCACTACATTTTAGGAAATACAAGAACCAAAACAAACGTTTTTACAAATAGGAACTAAAATAAATTTGAATATATGTTTTTGGTCCCTTTAAAATTTTCCTAATTTGGTTTTACTCTTTCAAAAATTCTTATTTTTATCTCTCATTAGAAAATTCTCCACTCTTAGTCCTGAAAGTGGTTATAAACTTATATAATTAACATTTAATGACTTATAAACCGTCACAAAAATCACTTTAAGGATCAGAAGTAAAGTATTTCCAAATTAAAGGGAAGAAATAAGTAAATTTTTGAAGGGTTAAAACCAAATTTGAAAAAATTATATTTTACCCTGAAGTTTAATATATTTTCCCCTATAGCTTGTCAACACTCAATTTCATTCCATATATTCTATAAGGAATGTGCATATGAAAGTGAGTATAGAATAAATTGGTGGTCGATTCGGGATTTTCCAATTTGAAAATGACAGTTGGAATATGATGTAGGTGTATGAAGCTGCAGTTGCATATTTTACGAGGATGGGTATATTGAATGATCTTGTCTGTCAATTCAAGGACATTGAAGTTATTCTGCTAGAAATACTGATAAAATATCAACGTTTCTTAGGATTGATATTGGCCTCTAGGCAACAAGCGTGTATTTTTTGAGATTGCTGGTCCAAGATATTTTCCATTTTGTTCAATTTCTTGTGAGAGGCACAGTTTTGGATCGTATTAGATTATTACGAGGAATTTAGTTTCAATGGACCCATCAAACTTGTCTTTTCTGATATTTTCAAGTTGAGGTAAATCTTTGATTATTGTGTGGATAGCCAAGCAATTCCGCAATGAAATCTTATTGT
The DNA here is from genome assembly GCF_051622355.1 of Phaseolus vulgaris. Lineage (NCBI taxonomy): Eukaryota > Viridiplantae > Streptophyta > Magnoliopsida > Fabales > Fabaceae > Phaseolus > Phaseolus vulgaris. The sequence goes on from NC_143504.1 coordinate 58,193,871, forward strand.
GTGTTCGGCAAGGATTTTTGTTCTGCTTCATCATTTTAATATGCAATTTCTTAATACTAGTTTGTCAACAGTTCATAATTGACTTCGTTGCACAAGACAAAAGATAGTTCCTAAATGTCAGCATATGCATACACACATATATACATTTCATTTTTCTTTTCTCTTATTATCTAGTTGAATTATTGAAATGGATGATTGCAAGAAGAGTTATCAATATAACCTTTAATCCCCTTTAATATCAGATTCTTAGTAATACTATGTTTCTTTGTTTTTTATATATTTGATCTTTATTTATATAAAGATAAAGATGAGTATAAGGACCTATAGTATAAGGACCTATACAGGCATAAAGACATTTTTGGCAGACTTATTTGCTAGTATAGCTTTCATGGCAATCCAAATTTAGCCCTTCATTCATCTTCAACAGTAAAACCACATATACAAATATAGTGCAAATGTGACATGGTATTTTGGGAGGCATTTAAATATTTCAGTATAAGACAAAGGAGCAGCATTTAAATTATTTTAATGCAGATAAAACCAAAAGATGTTGCAGAGAAAAAGAACATTATAGATACACTTTTATTCATCATCAAAGGTAAACAGAAGAAACTGGGAAGTGGGGTTACTGGTTTTTATTTTGCTGTGGAGGTTTCACAATAAGGACAGGTGTCCTTGCATGATGTGCACAGTGGTCACTCACACTTCCAAGAAGTGTCCTGCCACCAAAGTATATATAAGAAAGCAAAACTTTATTTTAACCTAAAAAATATTAAGGAAGATGAGAAACACAAACCTACCTTTTGAGGGCACCAAGGCCACGACTGCCCAAAACAAGGAGATTAACTTGCATTTGGTCTGCTGCTTCACAGATCATTTCCCTTGGATCTCCATTCAGAATCATGCTTTCTGCTTTCACCTGCATTTTCATCTTCAATCACTATTTCATTTCATTAAAACAAACTCTTTTTTTTTCATTTTATTTTTAAACCAAGTTGATGTGTTTTCATTCATTTAAATAATGTCAATAATTCGAAATTAATACCCTTAATAAAAGAAATTTAAATTTAAGAGATAAAAATAAAATAATTCAGATAAAACTAAAATTATATTTTAATAAAAATTAAATGCAATCTTTTTACTATCTCTATAATGTTAATCACTATCTAATCGTCTATGGACATTTTAAGGATCATTTATATTCTTGTTAGAACTCAAAACTGGTTTATTTGTTTAATTTTCTTAGAAAAAGAACTTACAATGATTTTTAATATGTTTGAGTAAATTGATTTTAAAAAATATTTATTTCAAAAAAACATATCAATTTCTGCTTATATAATAATAGTAATAACAATCAATCACTAGAATAAAAAATGAGTTTTTGTAAAGTAATGACACATTTACCAGCTTATCATGACACATTTTCAATGCCCTTGAGAGAACAGATGCTGATTTTTCTTCTTGTGCTTTCTTCACTGACTCCACCACTACATTTGCAGGATAAAATGCTGTTGAAGGCACCATAAAATCATATATTTTTACCACAAAATGCACACACACAAAACATATATATATATATATATATATTTCATTCTTTTGAATTGAACTCTAATATTTCTTTTCCTAATTGCCTACTCCCTATTTTTTTTTTTTTGGAATCACTTAAAAAAACAACATAACAACATAAAACTAATCTAGATAAAAAAATGACAACAACATAAACAAAATATAAATAAAAAATAAACACAACAACTACTACTAGAAAATCATCAAGTAACCCATCAAGATAAATTTAGAAACTATTTATAATAATGAATAAGATAGAGAAAATATAGAAGAAATATTATGTTTTTAAGAAATAAAAGATAATTAAACTAATAAATACTTTAATTAAAAGACTAAAAGTGATATAAACATACATATTTTAAAAGACTAAGAGATCAAAAACATATTTTAACCTAATCTTAAACTGAAAATGAATGTTGTAAGAAGAGGGTGATGAAATTAACCAGCTCCACCAGGTCCAACTGGGTAGACAAAGTTATGAACTTTAGGCTCAACATGAAGCAGAAACACCATGCCCTCATTCTCCTCTGTTGCTTCTCCCACAGTAGCCATGGCAGTGAAGAGATTATCAATGGCCCACTTCAGAGCATAGAGGCTTCCATCACTCTCATCTACACCAACCATCACCTTCATCCTCATCCTCCTTTGTTCTTCTGCTCCTCCACTTTCTTCCATCACTTTTCCTCACTTTATCACTAACACTTCAACCCTATTACCACCATTTGCACTTATATATAATCTGCATCATCTCATTCTCACGCTTTTGCCCCTCACACTTTCGCTTATTTTCAGGTTTTTCTGTCTTTTTTCTCATGCAAATGTTTGAGACTTGGCAGCTCCAGAGTCCGTGTTTGCATGACAGCTGAATACGTGTAAACCTTGCACATCAATACCTTTGCCTTCATGCACAAATGTTCAGTGTCAGAAAAAAATTGTTATAATTAAAAAAAAAGGAATACTTTTGGTTTCACTATTTTTTTATAATTTTTTTTTCGCTTAATTTCAAATTAATGAACTTTTTTTTTTAAAGAAAATGTCATTTTAGTTTTTTTTTTTTTACTTTTAGTGATAAAAACTATAAAATTAAAAAATTGTAAACAATGTACCGTTTGGTCATATCGAATCATGACTCGATTATTTAAGTATACCTCTTTCATCCACTTAGTTCTAAGTCGAATATAACATAAAAATTGATTAAAATAAAGGCAGATCCAATGATCTTGATAAAACTCGACTGTGAATTAATTAAATGTTCTAGGAATAAAAACAAAATGACTTAAATATTTAATTAAAAAAAAATAATTGGTTTCAATATATTTTTTACAAATTTGTTTTTTTTTCCGCTTAATTTCTATTTAATGAATTTTTTTATTAAGAAAATATGCCATTTTAGTTTTTTTTATACTTTTAGTGATAAAAACTATAAAATTATGAAATTATATAGAACATTATAAAACCTAAATTTATATGTGATTCTATGTGAAGTTAATCTTTCTTTATAGTTAAATTTAATATTCACTACTTTCTTTTATATATATTGGATGTCACCTTTCTTACTGTAAAACTTTTAAAATTCATAGAAAAGTCACAAAAGAATTCATTTATTGTAAGTTTATAGAAAATTGACTAGAAAAATATCTATAAAATATTACAAATTAAAATAAAAATTTAATGACAATTTTTTACTGTGATAAATCCCTTGTTTGTTGGTTGGATTAGTATAATTTTTCGTTCAGTTATGTTTTCTATTAGAATAAATGGTAGTTTCGTGAGTTTTTTTTTCCTTGTAGTAGAGTGTTAGACAATGTGATCCTTTATGTCCTTTACATTTTTTGTCTTGTAAAGGAAGTTCTTAGTAGAAGTATCTCTATGTTTGTGAATGATACGAAAATTTTACATATGGCTAGTCCGCAAGATTATCTCACTCCCTCTCATATTTTATATACTGATGACATATTCATTTTCTGTAGGGGATATTAAGTCTCTTAAAAGTTTGAGTGTTTTTTTTAAAACAAATGGTGATTTTTTTTTTATCAAAATGTTAATAACTATAAAAGTAGTTTTTTCACCATGGATAATTCTACAAGATTTGTCACCAAATATTTAGGAGTGTCAATCTTTGTTGGTGCTCCAAAATGTCAATTTCTTCAACATTTGACTGATAAAGTCAAATTGAAGCTAGCATCTTGAAAAAGTAAATCTCTTAGCATATGTCAGATTCAGTTGGTCAATACGGTGATTACTAAATTTCTAACTTATACCTTTAATATGAATAAATTACCTATTTCACTTCTGAACCAAGTTGAAGATTGTTGTTGAAATTTTATTTGGATAGGTGATATTTAAAAAAAAATAATAATCACCATGAAATGAGATAAGATCTGTACTCCTCTTAATAAGATATTCTTGTAGGTGATGATCATGAATGAGAAAATGAGTTGAAGTGTTTGATGAGAGACTAATAAACTTAAAATAATTTTTAAAATGGTGATATTTACTGTTTTTTCTATTTATTTTTATCCTTTTTTTCAACTAAATATTTTACAAGTTTATTTTATTTCTCATCTATTCATAATATATGCTTTAAAAACAACTTTTTTTAAATGTTTTTGGCATTATATCAATTGTCTTAAAGTAAAATTAAAATCATCATTATGATGAGGCCTTAATTAGTATTTGCAACATATATAGAATATAATAAATCATGATAAACTGTAGCCAAAAATTACCTTAAAATTTAATCAGAAGACAGCAAAAAATGTGCATCTACATTAATCAAATTTGAACAGAACAAAACAAAAAAATAGCCACTATTGTTTGAACATAATTTGTACAGATCTAGAAATGAAAAGTTTGTGCATACCCTCATCAAAACTAGTTCACCAGAATCATCACATAAATCAAATAGTTTGAACTAAAACATAGCATATCCAATTGCAGAGTTCATATCCATCTCATTGAAACTTCTTCTTACTTCTGATAACCCTCTTCTTGCAATCTCAAACTCTCTTTCAGAAGCAGCAAGTTCCCCTCTCAGCCTCTTCATCTTGATCTCCAAAGCAACCACAGTGTCCTTAACTTTCTTCATTTGCTTTGCTCTTTCCATGTAATCTTTCAAACCCAATGCTGATTGAACATATGGCTCCAGCCATGCCAAGTCAAACCCTGAGGACCTCACAAGCTCCTTCCACAAATCATGCAGATGCTTTATGTCCTCTTCACTCATGTCCTTCACCCTTTTGGTCTTGAGAAAATGCAAAACTTGACCCAATGATGTGAAGGCCCATTGTCTAAACCTCCTAGTTCTCTCCTTCTGGCTCTGTATAAGATTAGGATGCCATATGCAAACCTCTTCCAGCAGAGGAATGAAAGCTTCTTCTTCTGCTGCTAAACTCTCCAAATCTATCAGTTCTCTTAGTGTCAAACTATCTGCATCTTGAATCTCCCCTTCTGCTGCACTAGATCCTGAGGTTCTTGGACTAATGCTGTCCCTTTCTGAGGATGATTTTGTTGCTTGACCAACTGATAAAGAATCATGAGATGGAGAACAATTAGGATGAACTTGAAGATTAGGTGCTAAATCCGATACACAAATGTGTGCCTCGATGATGCATGTGTTCCTCACAAGATATCCTTGGTTATGGTTGTAGAAATCACTTAGATCCAAGAAAAATGAACCCCAGCTACGATGTCCTCCATTGAACTTCTGTTTAGTCCCTGAAAATCACACACACACACAACAAGAATCAGTCTTCAATACTGATAAACCATAGATCAGAAGGCCAAAAATCTCAAAACAGAATTCAAAAACTTAACCCTGGAAGGTATACCTTTTTCAATGGACTTATTGCTGTCCACTTGATTAATTAGAACCAACTTGAAAAACGTGTTTCTGTCCCATCCATACGGTGGTAAAGAATCAGCAACCATCAAAAACACTGAAAAATGGTCCACATCCCTCCTCAGTGGATGCACAAGGATCCTCCTGTGACATCATGAAAACCCATGATTAATTCATACAAACTCTCCAAATCAAAGGCTCAATAACCAAAGGAATAAAGTGAAGTATAGGGTTCAGTTTTTCTTTTTCTTCAAAAGGGTAAGGAAATCTTTACTTATATTATCATCACCATGTGATCTTAACTCTTAACTGTTGCCAATTATTCAGAGCTTGTTTTCAATCTGCTAAGCATATATATATGTAATGTGAGTAGCAAAAGAACAAAAATCTGAACCACTCTAATATATTCATCGTTTTCACGTACCATGTACAGCCCCGGATTTTGAAAGGCTTGGAGCGCAATTTCATGACATTTTGTTTAGAGAAATCCTCAATTTTCCATGAGAATTTCTCAAAATCAACACTTCTGGTCAATTCATTCACCATCTACGTTCATCTGGTGCTACCTGCAATTAGGAACGAAAAAAATAAATATTACAAGATTCAAACAAAATAACAAGAACAAACATAGATACATATATATGTAATGAAAAGCCCCAGAAGTTTGTATACCCAGAAAGATCCTCTAAAAGGTTGTGCTGGTGCTGAGAGGAGAAGAAGATCAAAGGCTTGTAATCATGAATGCTTGTAAGCACTTTGAGAGAAAGTAACAAAGAAAGAGAGAGAGAGAATGGTTTGAGAGAAAGATGAGGAAGAGAGAGATAATGAATGACAAAGAGCAATAAAATAATGACACTATGGTCAAGTCAATTGCAACTAGGATCGTTTGGTGTAAGAAATCAAACTAGTATTTTAATGTGCAGAAATTTCAAACTGCAACAGTTAAAGGAAACTGAACCAGGCTTTATGGGGTACAACGTTAGGCTTATGAAAGTTCAAGGAAACAACAACATGAGGTTACTTACAACAATGGTCTTCCAAGGTTTATCTCTCTCCCTTTAAAAAACTACTTTCAACATAGTTTTATATTTGCCACCATGAATCATGCTAATGTTCTAAACACCACTTCAATTGCTTTCATTCAAGTCCTAATGCTGTGATCTCATCTCAAAAATAAGGTTTAATAATAACTTAAATTTGAGTGTTGCTTAAGCATTATGCTGTTTTAAACCAAGTCAAAGCATATACTGCTATAGATTTTTTTTAATCAATAATAAAAATAAAGAATAATATAAATCGGAGTATTATGGGTACTCCAAACCCGTATACAAAACGTCTTGTTTCTCATTCAAAATTTGCACATATACGAAATACAAAAAATAAGACAACAACATAATTCATGTCAAGGATATAAAGTATGATATCTCCATAAAGGTACGTTGGTTCCTTGCTCTTATCTGCCATCTGAGGTTGAATCACACTCAGCAAGATGTCCTCTCATCCACGTCAGAATTCACCAAAAGAAGGAGGAAGATCGTTAACCATCAATGCACACCAATCAGAATAAAAGAAGTTTGATTTTGGAAATTTATAAGTTACCCATATTCACGCTTCTGATTGAGCCATAGCAAAAATTTTAAGAGAATCTACCACTCCATTATTAAAAGTTTTACTGCTACTACTGATTATAGTAGAAATTGAAAACACAAAAAATATAACTAAAATTTTTGGACCATAAGATGTTCATTTCTTAGACCTTTCAACTGCCGCCAAGTTGATAACTTAATTTAGAATTCCTCTATCATAAATTCTAATACACCAATCATTTTCAGCATGTGATTCGGTCAACATTTCACGAGTACGTTTCTCTTTCATCAATAATATATCAAATCAAATGATGCAGTTATTTTATTTCAATTCTCTTTCTTTGGATGGAGAGCAAAATAAAGAAAAGAGAATACTAGATGGGAAGGTTCTTTGAATTAAGATAAAGAAAAAGTGAAAAATTGATAGTGAAATTGATTAATGTGAGTAGAAGATTAAATTAATTAGGTATTAGGAAGTATACTTTAAGGTTAATTTAACCTTAATTCTAAATCTTAAATTTCATATAAGGTAAGGTTTGTACTTACTTATTTATATACTTTAAAACGTCTTAATCTCTAATCGACGTGAAATCTTCAATTAAGAAGTTCAGTTATTAGGACATGTTCGAAATGACTCTATATTAAGAAGTTAATTTTAAGTATAATTCAATCTCATAAAATTGACTTATAAGGTAAGGTTTGCACATACTTATATACTATGAATTGTTTTAATCATTAGTCGTGGGATAGCGAACAATAATGTAATAAGTTATAAAAATATTTTTATTCAATTTTAGTAAAAATGAGAATGAATTAAAATTGAAAATAATACTTAAATTTCTTTTGTTAATAATACTCCAAAAAATTATATAAATTTAAAGAATAATTAAATTTTAAATATAATTTTTTACTTTGTTATTACTTATTTTACAACAAAATAACATCAAAATTATTAATGTAAAATTAATGTTCAATTAAACTTAATTTTTTTAATTAAAATAAAAATTCAGAGTGATTAAATTTTAAAAATAATCAGTTAATAAATATATCAATTATATATATATATTTAAATGTCATTATAGTTATATTTAATTTTCATATTTATTTTATGATATTGTTTTGTTTAAATTCAAAGTCAATGTAAACTAACTTTCCTTAAAACTTTTTAAATCGTTTTAAATAATTTAACTACAAATAATATATATATATATATATATATAAACAATATTTAGTATTTTAAATTTAAATGATTTATTTCTTAAAACACATTTATAAAGCAAAAATGTGTGACTTGTAATTTCGTTTATTTCACATTAAACATGGTAAGATTTTGTCTCATAGCATTTTTGGTGTTTTCATAACTGTATCTATCAATACCCTTAAATGAAAATAATTTGCAATCAAAGTAATTTGATCAAATTGTTTTAATTCTAGTTTCAATTCAAAGATATTGACGTTAACTCCAAAATGAAATGTTTATTACACTACTTTAACAATTCAACCTTACAAAATTTCCTCTTTCTTACGTCTCTATGCATACATAAGCTATGTAATTGGTTTAACACTTAATTATTTTTATTAATACGTTACCCTTCATTTTTATTTTTTTATCTCATTATTTTAAATATTTTGAATTTGATTTATTTTATTTAAATATAAATCAATGTAATGTTTTGTATCAAAGTGACGGTACAATAATAGTATATTTTGGTTACTTATTGTTTTCATCGACAAAAAAATCTTTAAAACAGCTAGTGGAATCAAATTGAAAAAATTATCATAAAAAAATATTAAACCATGATTTTTTTTTTCACGTTTGAAATTTATTTTTATAAATCTTAGTTCATAACTTGAATTCCAATAAAAAACAAAAGGGGACTATTTTAAAATTTTAAATTATTCTTTTAATATAAACATTTATTAATTCTATACTAGTATACATAAATACATACTACTTTTTTATAAATATTTTCAAGTACACATTTTTCTTGTAGTCTTTTTTATTGTTGAAATTGCTCCTTTTTTTATTTTGTTAACTTTTAACTTTTTATTATGATTATTATAATATTAATTATAGTAACAAAAGTTGAATATAACACGTAATCTCCTGTTTAATCTAACTATACTAATATATTAGATATTAATTTATAGTCATTTATCACAATCATACTAGTTCCTATAATATACATACAAAGATCAACCATTTATTTAAAATTATTTAGGTCAAATGCACACAAACTAAAATTATCTTACACATAAATTAATCTCTAAAAACATTTTTACATATAGTTTTCTTTAAATTTTTATTTTTACTTGTATTATAATTGTTTTGAACAAGTACTATGACTTAGGAAGCTGCTTCAACATTGTCACAGAGAACAAGTGGGAGCCATGTTCAAGCCACGTGTAAGTTTTGCCTCCAAGTATTTTAAATCTAGAAAAAAAATTGTTAAAATTGTACATAATACTATTTATATATTATATTTTATTCAATGATATTTTATTTATAATTTTTAATAAATATTAACAAAGAACAAAATTTTCTTAAAGAAAAGTCTGTCTCTTTGGTAGAGTTTCCATATAAAATAAAATAAGCATAGAGTTAAACTTTCACGTCAAACAAAAAAAGTGTTAGAGTTATACTACTAACGTTAAGGTCACATGGCCATTACTAAAATAATTCAATAATTCAGGTTCATAGACTTTAGAATTTTTTAAATAATACATAATTTTTTTCAACTTTTAAAAATATTAAAACTAAAATTAGTACTAAAAAGTAAAATTTATAATGTTAACGTATTTAGTTTCGTTGAATTTTGTTTAATTGGTCTAATTTTTTTTTTCAACTTAGTTATATATATACACCATATATTTTACTCTCTAATACACAAGTAAATAATTATATATATATATATATATTATTTTTTTCTTTTTTATGTTTGAGTTATTGTTTCTTTTTTATTTGTAACTATGATTCATGAGAATCTTCATTCTTTTATTGTGATTACACGCTCCATTTGATACATCACATCAAATAAAGAATATTCATTTTCATTGACTCTAATATGATAACTATAACTTTTTATATTTTTATGTTTTTATGTGGTTGATTTAATTTATATTTTATTATTTAATTTATATAGATAATTATAATTTAACAACTTCAATTGTATCACTGTCATTGTTGGTATCCAATTGATAGGAATATTTTAGACACTTAATAAATATTTAAAAAAAAACAATTAAAAATACTCATGAGGAACCAAAAAATAATTAAATATTTTTTTGTGTGTGTAGAAAGTGTAAGGATGTCATGTACCGTCATATCAGCCAAACGAATGATGACAAAATTAGATGATACAAAGTCGTTAAAAAATATAAAGATATTTGAATATTGGATAAAACAATTTTTTTATACTAGCTCAATTATAAGCTGGACTCAGAACTTAATTAATTCTATTTATTATTCTATATGTTACTTTCTCATTTAAAATGATTTTGAAAAAATGTAATAATTTTTTTAATTTTGGTAAAATATTTATAAAATTCTGTTGTACTGTATATTCTCTCTATAAAACAGAGAGAATATAATAAAATATTAATAAATGATTTTATATTTGAAAAAGTTGAATAGTTAATATTGGATTAATTTTTTTTTTTTTTAAACACGGGAATGAAATAATGATTAAAATCCATGATAAAGGGCCATTAGTATGGAAAAAGGTTTCTTGCTTACTTATTTTAGTTAGAATAATGAAGTTTTCCATAGTCAATGAAAACTTTTATTGAGAGTCCATTTTTCACATGTTTGTTTCTTGTATTTCCTCAGTTCTAGATATTCAACAATTTTTTTGTGTGTATGCATCAACTATTTTTACAGTCAATAATATGAAGATGTTAGGGTTTGACTGGTTAGAGATATGGAATACTTAGTTATTTAATTGTTCTGGGATGTGATACCATTAATATTCAATTATTACTGCATATTCTTGCTATTCTTCAAGATAATATGTTAAAGAAGAAGATGCTCACAGCTTAGATCCTCTTTAATACATCTTCAACATTGCTGTAATATAAATTGAATGAGTTAAGAGAACCCACACTTGTTTTTTATTTTTTTATTAAATATATTAAAAAAATAAAAAATAAAACAATTTGCACAGGAGGGTCCTATGACCGATATCATGGTACGACTCTCAGTCATTGAACCAACCGATCTCATAAACCTAATTACGCTTAAGCATGGTTAGTGAAGCTAATCAGCAATCAAGAAGTAGATAATGTATTTTTAAATTTGATCCAAGTTTCTTAATCTTGCACAATAAAAAAATCCACCATAATAATATAAATAGCACAGATTCCAAGAATCAGGAACGTCATTATACAATGTTCTGACTATCGAGCGTCAAATACTAAAACTGACTTGAGCGTCGAAGTGACTTCTGCATGTATCATTTGAATCTGAATTACGCGGAGATAATAAATAGGAAAAGGAAAGAGTTTGTAGGGAGAGAGACTAACCAACATAAAGAGAAGTAATTTCAATAGTATCTGGACTCCAACTCCCATTCGTGAAACCAACTTATATTATATTATAATATATTCAATAAAAAAAACTAATTCCGAGAAAAAAATTCTTTAAAAAGAGAGAATGGTTTTATAGGTTTATGAATTAGTAAATTAAATTAACGAACAAATTTTTAACTACTTTAAATTTATATTATAATTCAGTATTTAATTACTTTCGTGACTTTTTTTTTAAAACGATTAATTCAATTTCTAGATGTTATTTATTGTACTGTTATATACTTTATGAAACTTATAGTAAAAGTTTTTGTGAGATGTTTGTTTTCATATAACTTAACTAGTTATTTTAATTATTAAGAAATATATTTCTTAAATTTTATTGTGAGAGACATGTTATAGAAAAATGGTAAGACTTTCCAATTTTTTTATACTGAGTTATATAAATTTTAATTATTAGTTGAGAATTTTGTCATATAAAGTACATATATTAAAGGTATAAGGGTGTTTCATATTTTAGACATTATTCATGTCTTGGTGTCGGTGCTATTGCCTTGAAGCGTGTGGTTTGTAGAAAACTAAATTTAGGAAGAGAAAAAAGGTTGAGGTTTATCTCAAGAGAAAGAAAGAACATCTATATGTAATAAATATTTAAGAAATTATAAACAAATAAAATCGATTCAATGTACCAATAGTCAAAAAATAGTTTTACTATACCAATAAACAGATAATAGATTTAATCTTTCAACAAATAGAAACAAATTTAATTACCTTTTTAGTATTTTTGAAAAAAAAATATTAAGAAGGAAATTTTAAACTTAATTCAACATTATAAAATAAATTTATAAGGTGAAGTTTGCACATATTTTACATAAAATGTTTTTACTTTAAAGATGTCCAACAAATATTTATTATGATAAACTTAGAATGACTCTGATACTATCACTACAAGAAAATCATGAAATAAAAATCAATTTTTAGAAACAAAAAATAATTAGTTGCTATAGTGACTAAATTAAAGACAATTTCAGAGACTAAAAATTAGCAACCAAATTTTTGCTACTAATTATTTAGATTCTAAATTTGGTAGCAAAAACCTTGGTTGCTAATTATACTCCAATTTAAAAATCATTTAACAATAATAGAAACTAATTTAGAAACTTTTTTAGTATTTAAAATGGTATTTAATTTAGTCACTATAACAACTAATTATTTTTTGTCTCTAAAAATTAGTTTTTATTTCATGATTTTCTTGTAGTGTATATTAAAAAGTAAATTTTAAATTTAATTTATTTTTACAAAAATCAATTTATGAGATAAGACTTGCACTCAGTTATACATTATAAAATATTTTTATATCTAATTCACTTATAATCTTCAATATATCTTTAGGACTAAAGTTCATAACTTCTTACAAAATACTTAAAAGTATCAAGTTAAGAATTTGATTTATTAATATATCTAACAATATTCTAAAACTTGCAACCCCTTATACCTTCCTTTTCTCACACTCATACAAATTTAAGGTACATTGCCCTTATTGTTAGGTCTCCTTCAATTGAAGAAAATTCTTCCTTTTACAACCTTATATATGCTAGGTTGTCAAATTCATCATGGTATGTCTTGTTTTATTCATACAGTTGTCTAAATAGGTATTTTGCAAATATATTCAATCACCCATAATCCATAATTTTGTTAAATCATTAGCTTTTTTTCTTTCTTTCTTTTATCTTTGCATGTAAAATCAATATTGTTCTTTTCCAATGTTCAGGTTGAAGTTGTGAAGTTTTTGAAATGGAGAAAGAGAACAATAAGGATAAGATGTTCGAGAAATATACATGGACGATCAAGGACTTCTCTAAATTGGGCTCTCATAAACTATTCTCTCAGAAATTTTCCATTGATGACCATTTATGGTACATTAGTCGAATTATAGTGCATTATCTATATTTATATAAAGGAGATTTTTCTCTTTAACTGTTTTCAATTTTTTTTTCTATTTTATTTTTATATCAATATTTAATTTTATTATTGTATTATGCGTATTGCGTCATTTCTTATTTTTTAAAAAAACATATTAAAACAGTTATCATAAATAGTTTTGAATGTAGATCCTTTTTTTAATTTTAATCCTCTCTAATGTATCTCCAATTCTTCAATCTTCACGCATGGTTGCTTGCTGCTTTCCAATTTTGAATTTTTGAATTTTCAGGGTTTTATCACCGTTTTTTCTCTTTTCGTTATTTCTCACTTTATCTCTCTTCTTTCTCTTCTATCTCAAATCTCTTAAAACCCAATAACATGACTCTCGTACTGTGTGTCTTTCATGCTTTATGTGTTGTTCATACATACAGATACACATAAATCTATATTTTATTTAAATAAATATAAATATACATATAATAATAATAAAAATAAAAAATGTGAATGCACAATTTGTTTGTTATTTGTTCTTTACCATTATTTTAGTGTATTTGTTTTAATGAGTTATACAACTTTGTTTTCAGGCGGATTCTCATTTTTCCAAAGGGATTAAACAATATGAATCACTTGTCAATTTATTTAGATGGTGGTGCTAGTGTTGGAAATTTGGCTGAGGGGTGGAAAAAATTTATAAATTTCAAGTTGGCTTTAATTAATCAGATCAACCACAAAATGACTAAAACGAGAGGTATATCTTTTTTCACACTTTCAAACTCAAATTTATAATTTTATTTTAGATTAGGAAGATGATTTGAAGAGAAAGTGTGAGGAAAGTAGATTGTTTGGATTTGGGTAAATAGAATGAAAAAGGAAAAGAAAATTTATGAAAAGTTGTGATATAATAAATTTTAAAAATTATAAAATAATAAATCTAAAATAATTATTTTTTTGTATTATTATAAATTAATTTTAACTAAATTAAAAAAGTAATTTAATTTAATTATTATTATTTATAGTTATTTTAATTATTTATTATAGTTATTATTTCATAAATTTATTATTTATTTCATTATCGTTTTATATGTTTATTCATAATTTTTATTATTTTAATAATAATAATTAGTATTATATACATTATATTATATAATTAATTATATTTATTTTCGTATAACATAAATATAAATAAATTAGTAATATAAAAATATAATATATATTTAATATAATAAACATATATATATATAATAAAATATGTATTTATAATCAATTATGAAATTCAGATATATGAGTTCATAATCAATTATAATACATATTTTATTATATACAATTTTATTTTATTTTTATAATTTTTTGTAACTATACGAAGAAAGAATGTTGAAAATATTTTGCTCTCGTTTTTTATTTTCAATTAATTTTTTATTTACTGAGTTTCATACTTTCCTCGATATTATTTTGTGAATATTTTTTTGTGGGAAACAAACACACCGTTAATGTTTCTCAGCAATTTCATATAAATATTATTTTTTCTAATTTTAGAGAGGTGTTTCATATAAGAAATAGTTTTTCATTCTAACCTAATTTTTAAATAAATTGTTAAAATAAATAAATTGAAGAATAATTATAAAATTAAATAAGCTATGTTTGAGAAACATGATACTAATTACCGAATTAAAAAAAAATCATCAAAATTTAGATGAGAGACTAATATAAAAGATAATAAATTCTTAATTATATGCATTTGGTGTGCTCTTTTAATTCAATTAATTTAAGTTAGTAGTTAAATCCCTCTACAAATCTAGGTTATTTTTCTTATATCTTTAGGTTAGATTATTAACTTTCAGGTAATTAATTCAGATGATTCTTCTAAGCACACCAAAACATGGAAATTGTTGCTTATTTTGCAAGTATTGATTAGCAATTTGCACTTCATTTCAGTAAAACATTTTAAATCCTCATTTTAAAGTGTCTTCTACACACGTGAAATCCTGATCAAACAAATTTTTTTTATAACACTACAAGAAAATAATAAAATAATAATTAATTTAGAAAAAAAAACAATTATTATTAAATAAACTATTGATATCAAAATTAATTTTTATTATTATTAATTTCTAAATTTATATACAATTATAAAATAGGTAGTAATTAAAACTTTGATAGTTAATTATTATTTACCCATTTAAAAACTATTTTATAAATTTTTATTAATAATAAAAATTAATTTAAATACCAATAATTTTTTATTTTATAAAATAATCTTTAATTTAGTCAATATATATATTTCATAATCATTTCATTTAAGTTTAATGCAATACTCTCTGACTTTTGATATATGATTTTTTTTTTCAGAAACTGAACACCAATTCGATGCCAAAAATATTGATTGGGGTTTCTCACAATTCATACCTTTAGATGAACTTCATAACCCTAAGAATGGATTCATAGTGAATGATACTTGCATAATTGAAGTTGAGATTTTGGTGAGTAAGTTAAAACAAGAGAATGAAGTAGATAAACCAGACAACAAGATTAAGGATATACTTACCAAACATATTGATAAACCTTTACCTAAAGAAACATTCACAACATTTGGTGAAACATTGGATTTGAAGGGTTTAGGCAAAATAGAACAACATTTTTTTCCACTATTAGAACAAGTATGTTCAAAACATCCTTCACTTCTCAACAGTCAAAAGAAGAGAACCCTTGAGTATGTTGAATGGGCATTCACAGCTTTAGGTAGAGTTCTGCATTTTCTCAAGACTAAAATGGTGAAAGATATGGATGAAGATGCATGTAATCATCTCCAAATTCTATGGGAGGAACTTGAGACATTCAAATTTGATTTGACTTGGTTGGAACCCCATGTTCAATCAGCCTTGAACATGAAAAATTACAAGGAGAGAAGTGTTGAAGTGAAAAAATTGAAGGAAAATGTGTCTTCTTTGGAGATGGAAACAAAGATGCTTGAGGAAAAAATGATAGAAACAAAGGTAAATCTTGAAATAGCAAGAAGAGAATTGACCAAAATAAGTGAAGGCTTTGTAGAATATAATTTGGATGATGGGTTAGCATATGGAGGCTAATAGATTTGTTACAAAAATCGTTGTATGCTATTAAGTTCAGACACTTCTTTTAAATAATGTATCGGTATCGAATACACGTATCGAACATCGATACTCATAGTACATATGTCCGTGAAGTGTCTGTGCTACATAATTATATGTAATATAAGAAGTGTGTAGATGTAAATATTTGAATATGATTATGGTGGACTTTCACAATTCTATAGTACATAATAATTGATAATTACTGTAATCCATCATTTGAAAAAGTGTTTGATACTTCATTATTATGGCAAATATTAAAAAAATCATTAAATAAAAATTAAGTTTAGATATTAAAATAATTACTTACTACTTGGTTAAATTAGAAATCATTTTATAAATTAGAGAAATTATTAGTATTTAAATTAGTTTTTATTATTAATAAAAAATTATAAAATAATTTTTAAATTCATTATAAGAAAATAATTGAATAGAAACTAATTTTAAATATTAAAATAGTTAGTTACTATATTGACAGAGACTATTTTATAAACTAATAAATTATTAATATCTAAAATAGTTTCAAATATTATTAATAAAAATTTATAAAGTAGTTTCAAAATTGATATTTAACCATTAACTACCTAAGTTTTAGAGACTAATTCTAGAATTTAAAATATTAATAGTTAAAATCTTGATAGTTAATTTAAATATCAATTTTAAAATTATTTTGTAATATTTTATTAATAATAAAAATCACTTTAAATACTAATAATTTGTAATATCTAATATAGTATATAATTTAATCAATATAATAATTAATTATTTTTTATTTTTAATTTTAATCACTATTTTATATTTTTTTTATAGTAATTTATCAACTCCCAACATTTTAACTCAAACTCAAAAAGTTACCAATGTAATCATGGTTATAGAGTGTAATCATGGTTCACAGTATATGCATCTAGTGTAAAAAATATTACAATAATTATAAAAATTAGGAGAAAAAGTTAATATAGAAATTGTTTTAGTTTTTGTAATAATCATTGAGATGGGAGAAAATGAATTAAGGAGGTAAATAAATTTACTATTAAAGGTGATAGTAAGAGTAGTCATTGTCCTTTGTTTTTGAAAATACATTTATGTTTTTGAAAAGATTAAAAGGTTTTATATTTAATTTTAAAAAAAATTATTTGATATTTTTATTTGACCCTCCCATTATATTAATCCTTTACTCACATTATATCTTACTGTATAATAAAAAAATAAATATTGCATCTAAAAATATTTTCCGAATCACTTTCAAAAGTAAATGTAATAATAATCATATGGTGCCTTGCTTAGGGTTCTAGGGTTTTAAGCCTACAGTGGGAAGAGGGAGAGGCGCGAGCGGCGGAGGGACGCGGCGGCGAAGAGAGGCGACGGCGGAGGCGCGAGCAGCGGGAAGGCGCGAGCGGCGAGAGGTGCGAGTTTGATATTAGGGTTTTTTATGGTTTCCTTTTGGGCTTCGTTTGGTTATTTTTTATGGACTGAGTCACGGATCAGAGAGACTCCTCGATCTTATGATCTAGATCGCGATTTTAACAACATTGCATTTAGGTGTTAGGTTCCTGTGCCAACGAAAATTTTGAAACATGTTTTGCTACCTATTTTTTTTACTGATTTTGGGTTTTTTTTTTCTATTAAAAGAAAAGGAGATTTAATTTCCTTTCTTGATCAGTGTATGCTACTATTTGTTGGTCGGTAGGCATACAATTATGTCAAGTTATTTGAATTGAAAGAAGAATTTTTTTTTTTTTTTTTGTTGATATGGTATTATGTGCGTTATTTATTTGTTATCATGTATGTAATTATGTTGATTTTGGTAAGGGTGTGCCTATGGCGTTATTTCCGAATTATGGTTTATTTTGGCCATTGATTCTAGGGTTTTGTGTCCATTTGAGTTTAGTGCCTCCTCTCCACCTATTGGTTGTGAAAGCTTTGTCCCTTATATCTTAAATGACGTTCTGTTTTGGTTATAAATGATATAATTTGAACTTTCTTTTCCTTTTTCAATGCCTGTATAGGTTTAATGGTGATGCCGTCGGAAAATGATGATACAATGATTGAGAATGAAATTGAAGATATGGGTGAAGAAATGTCTTCTGAATCAGAACAGGAAGAAGATGTGAAATTAGCTGAACCATCTAAAAATGCAGTATATAACAGAGATGCTATATTAGATAAACTTGGAGATATCAGTTGGCCTGAGAATGTGGGTTGGATACACAAGCTAACCATTGATGTTGATCAAGAGCAGGAAGTAGATGTCAATGATGATTTGGCACGAGAACTTGCATTTTACACACAGGCATTGGAAGGAACTAGGCAGGCCTTTGAGAAACTTCAATCAATGGGTCTACCTTTTCTGAGACCTGCAGACTATTATGCTGAAATGGTAAAGACAGATGTCCACATGGAAAAGGTGAAAGGTAAGCTATTAGCAGAGAAACGAAAGATGGAGGAGGCTGATGAGAGAAGGAAGGCCAGGGAGACCAAGAAATTGGCTAAAGAGATTCAGGCTCAGAAACTAAAAGAAAGGGCTAAGCAGAAAAAGCAAGATATAGAATCTGTAAAGAAATGGAGGAAGCAGAGGCAAAAAAGCGGGTTTGCTGAGAATGGCAATGATGCAGATACGGCTTTTGACTTTGAGGATGGAAAAGTATTTGAGAGGTCAAATAAGAAAAGGCCAGGAGTGGCTCCGGGGGATCGATCAGGAGGTAAGGCAAAGCAAGCCTTTGGTAAAGGAAACAAACAAAAGAAAAGAGATGGTAAGAATTCCAAATTTGGTTTTGGAGGCAAAAAGGGGTTGAAAAAGCAGAATACAGCTGACACCACTAATGATTATGGTAAATTCAATAAGGGTGCTGCTCCTCAAAACAAGAAGAGAAAGAGGTAAAATGCAATTTTTTAAATTTTTTTATTGAGGATGTGATGTCTTGGAAGAGCCAATGACCGAATCTTAGGAATTTTCATCTGCTTTTTTAATTTTACATTTTGGATGAATTTATGTTAACTTGATAAGCTTTAGAGTAGACATATTCTGTGTACTGTTTTGTTTGTCTATTTATTTTATTTCATATACTCATTCCTTGGTATTAGGTACTCATACCTAATGACTTGATCCATTGAACAAGGTTAAAATGAGGTTTTAGTGTATGGTATAAATTATTAGTTTTGGTGAAAGAAATTCTCACAGTATTTTAGTAAAACTTTGATTCTAATATTTAATTTTTTTATGAATCTTCAATCAAAGACATCTTCATTTCTAATCTCCTTTCACTTTTTTTATTTAACAACAAATGCAAGGTTAAGTGATTCTTTTTGTGTAGAAAAGCATGATGAATAGAAGAAATGAACTCATTTAAGGGTTCAAATCGAAATTGGAAGATGGTGAATATTTAGAATTTAAGATGGCAATAGATAATATTGAGAGACACATAAGAGGGGAAGAAGTAAGAGGGATGTAGGGATGGTCTCCAATTTTTTTAAATATATTTATTTTTTAATCTACCATAACTATTAATAACTATTCTTATCAATATAACTCATTTTATTAAATTTATTATTCCTAAAAATTATCTATAATAAATAATAAGTATTCTAAAATATTATATACTTATAATATTGTAAAATTAAAGAAAAAAATATTTTATAATTTTTTTATTCTAAATTAGTCTCTATTAATCTTTTAATATTAATTTAGAATATAAAATATGGTTACAGTTAAATATTAATTTAAAACTTAGATAACTTAGATATTAATTTAAAAATCATTTTATAAAATATTGTTACAGTTAAATATAAAATATTGAAACTTTTTTAGTTTGATTGAAATGTTTGTGGAATTCGATCTGATTATTAAAAAGAATGATAAGCATATAAAAAATGATAAAATTTATGTAATATACAAAAAGAATTTATAGAATTATTATTCTTTCATATAAAAATTGTAATATTAAAAAAATATAAAATATTTTTCCGTTATTCTTCATAGTACTCAATACAAGTAATTAGGAACAAGTAAATCTTATGTGTAGATACTACGATTTCTCCAATAAAAATAGAAAAATATGTTTTAGAATTTTTAACAGTGGTACAATATATAATTTTTTTTTAATAAACTTATTAATGTTGTGAAAAAATAAAAGTTTGATAGTGATTATATAAGGATACAAGGTTATGACAATAACTCTAACGTAAAGGATAAAGTATAAAATACTTATTGAAGTTAAATACTTATAGATGAATTTATATTCATACTTTGATTATATTCCCAACAACACGTAGGATTTTTTTCTCGTTGATTTTTATAATTTGGTTTGTAAAATTGAAAGGTTGTACCACATCCTTAACTAGGTTAAAAATATTTGATTTTCAATAAAAAAAAATATTTATATGGGTGTTTTTGTTTAATTAAGAACTCTTTGAAAGCATACACAAATTGACACTAAGTTTATTGCATTTCATTATTATAATATAAATAATGCAGTGAATAATATAAATATTGCATTTGATTGTTACAGTGTTCATTATCCTTTCTAAGTTTCATATTTGGAAACAAATCCAAACAAGTTAATTATTTTATTTCAAATATAATGAATATATAAGCGCCTGTAGCTCAGTGGATAGAGCGTCTGTTTCCTAAGCAGAAAGTCGTAGGTTCGACCCCTACCTGGCGCGGTGTTCTTTTTAACTTTTTTTTATGATTTATTATTTCTATTTAGGATATAAAATATTATTTTTTAACTTTCTCTAATGCCATATATAAAATAATACACATTGTATATATTTCAAAATAAGAATGTTTCAGTTATTTAAAATGGGAAGAGTAAAAAGATGTTATTTATATAAAAAGATGTTATTTATATAAATACTCACAATTTGGATATTTTTCATGTTCACATTATATCTAAGGATATAAGTTTTTTTTTTCCCTATTTATGTTACGGTAAATAACTAAATAAATTAGTGTATAAAACAAGTATATCTACTTTAAATAGATGTTTTCTTCAAAAGATAACTATATACATAATATGATCTTTCAATATAGATACGAGAGTTTTTTAATATGTTTTTAGGATAATGCTCCAACCATATTTTTGGACTTCATGAATAAAACCATTATATTTTTTTTAGATGATTTTTGTTGTTGTCTTTATCGATGACATACTTATTTATTCTAAAAGTCATTAAGAACGTGATTACACATTTGTACATCATCGTTGAATACTTCGAGAGAGAAACAATTGAAAGCCAAACTCTAAAAAATCGAGTTTGATTATTTGTAGTGAATTTATTAATGAAATAATGAATTAAATATTTAATCATATTCAATGCATAATTCTACACAACAATCAAAATATTTAAAAAAATAAATATTTTGTGAATTGTATGGTAGGTTGGTAAGCACTTTGACTCATAGGTGTGCAAGTTATGTAAGACGTACCTATGTAGTTTAAATGTCTAACCCAACCCATGTTCTTTTTACTATGAGTTGCGAGTTGGCATGCATGACTCGCCTTTTATTGTCATTTGTGAATAAAGTGATATTAAAATATTTTTATGTTAGGTTTCCTTTTTGGTTTAAAATAATGGTATTAAACTTTTTTTTTATATAGATGTTAGAGTGGAAAATGTATTGGTTTGGGTGACTAAAACATGTATGAAAGGCTAAAGTGGTTTGAAATGACTTTTAGGTATTTTCTTTTAATTTCTTTGTCTTTACATGAATTTATGTTTTTTTTGCATTTTGTCATTCAAGCAACAACTTATTTGCTCAAATGAAAATGGTGTGGAGACAAATATTTTTCTTGAAGTTGATTTGCATGTATCAATGGTTACCAAGGAGGTGACAAGTTTAGATGTAGTATAATTATTTAGTTATAGGTTGTTGAAAATATATCTTAGTTCTAATGATAACCCGAATTAGATAATGAAGATATCATGTGGTGAAAAGTTTATAAATATTGCATACATTAAGTTAAAGGTGAGAGTTACTAATACTCAACTAGAATGATAGAAATCATCTTATTTCGAAAGATTATTTCATGCAATCTATATTTAGATGATTATATTTTTAAATATACTAAGTTGGTGACAAATATTATATATTTTAATTGAAACCTTACCTTTTTTTGTGTGTTCATAATTTAATATAGAGTTAAAAGAAAGGGAATCAAGAGTTTATAAAATGTGTATTTTTTTAAGAAATATATTTAAAATTTGTAATATTTAAATATAATTATATTCTAAACATGTATATACTATCTATGTTTTTTTTTAGTGTTAGATAATTTATAAATTGAGACACATGGAAGATTTTGATTAATAAATATTATAATATCAAAAGGAGACTTTTTTTTTTAAGTCTTTGGTATGATTCCTTGTTTAAGGATTTATTTAAAACCCTAAGAATAACTGTGGTAGCTTTTTTAGAGGTAAGCTATGGAAGAAAATAAAAAGAAAGGAGTATGAAGATTAATATTTAAGGGTTGTGTAATTACAGCGTCTAAGATAAACATAATACTTATAAATAAGTTTAATCATACAAAACTAAAGCTTAATAACTAAATTATTTCTTGATTACCTCTAATATAGTATTTATTATAATAAATAATTTAAAAAATAGTGGTTATATGATAATTCATGTCTTTTATCTTGAATATGAGAACTCTACAAAAATTTAAACAAGAGTTGAAGAAAAGAATAAACATTTTAGACTAACCCTTTCTAATATAAGATATAAGAAAGCGCCTGTAGCTCAGTGGATAGAGCGTCTGTTTCCTAAGCAGAAAGTCGTAGGTTCGACCCCTACCTGGCGCGGTTGCAAATTTTTTTTATTTAATGAACTTTAATTACTAATTTTTTCAGAACCAACCACTAATTATTTCCTTTAGTTACTTCATATGAAAAATTCACTCCTATTTCTGCTTATTTAGGCCTCTTTATTTGATATTTGTTAGATTTCTGACAATTCTAATACGGTTTTAAAACAATTTTAAAAAAGAAAACTACATTAATTTTTTAAAAATTCAAATTTTATTGTATAAATTATTATTATGATTATAAAAATAAGAAACAAATTTTTGTGAATCCGTCAACATCTTCTGTTCTAAAAATAATTTAGAACGCACATAAATCTTTATTATCAATTTATATAATTCATAATTATATAATATATAGATCCGTATCCCCATATCCTACATTTTAGAGATTTTAATATCTCCGTGTCCTATCAGTGTTTGTGTTACATAGTTGTACACACATTTTAATGTAAGATGACTTTAAATTATTTCAGAATCTATTCTGATCAACCTCTCAATAAGACTTATAAAATAAAATAAAAAATTAAGGTAAAGAAAAAGAATAAGAATATTTTCATAAATTAAATTTCATTTATACACATTAAAATTAAATTTTTAACAGTTATATGAATAAGCTTTTGCAAATTAGCTACACCAATTAATTTAACCTGTAAAAAAATAGTTTTAGTTTTTCACTTTTTATTGTAAGATTTTTTTATAGAAAATTTTTTCGACTCTTTCGCTAATTTTGAAGAGAGTCGTACCAAGGTATAGAAATGAAGAACTCAATAAAACTGATACAGTTTCTACTTAATTTTAAAACATAGAATGAGTTGGAAGTTGTTCATTTTTGCTTACAACATTGTTTTGGTAAATCTTTAAAGGAAAAGGAAAACTTAGCCAAAAAAGAAGGCAATAAAAAAGCGAATTCCCATGAAAGAAACAATAAAGAAAGAAGGGAAGTGGTTTAAGTTTAATGTACAGTTACTTTACAGGTAAAATAGAAACTGGCATTTACAGTTGAAGATATTTTAGGTGAAATCTCCTCTTAGTGCTGAAGCAGCTCTTTGAATAGCCCTCACAACCCTCCAAACCTCATGCTGAATTGCAGCCACCCTTTCTTTTTCACTCATTTTAAACAACTCAGACATTGAGTCAGCGATTCCAGGGAAGAAATCCAACTTGCTTTCATGGTCTCTGTGAGGCCCAAAAACCTGTACAGTAATGACACAAATAAGCAATTTATCACATGAAAAGTTGAAATATAAGCCTAATTACAATCACATGTTTCAACATACAATCAGCACAAGAAGAGTATATGATTTCATAAGCATTAATGAAAGTTTTAAGCAGCACATTGAAGGCAAACACACTCACAAGATGCCTAAACCATTGCCTTCCTCGAAGCCCGTCAACATCCAAGAAGCCTTTTTCCGTAAGCATTAGTCTATCATTCAATGCTCGGATTTTCATATCCACAAAATCATCTGAATTTTCTTGCAATCTCAGTTTCTGCAGTTCATAAAGACAAGTAGAAGAAAACATGATAAGTAAGAGTAATTATGTCAAATTTAGATGTGATAAATAATGCTAGTACACTACAATACAACCCATTGCAGTTCCGTTTTACCTTTGATTCATCATTAGCTTCTTTGGCAGCAGAAGCAAATTCTTGAATCGACGCATTTAGTGGATGTAGAGAAATTTGCTTTTCTAACAAGTTGCTCAATATGTCATTGTACACCTGTCCAAAGTAGGGGAAGATTAAGTAATCAATAATGATACATGAATGTTTTGCAATTGATGGAAGATACTAATTATTGTGAACACTGAATTCACTAATTTAAGAAATATACTAATTTAATGGTATTGTAAAGTGAATTCTAACCTATGGAAACTAACATAATTTTTTCATAAACCGTCTAACTAAAACTCCCTCCTGGTTTGATATGCTAATATCAAAAGATAGTACTTAGCAAGAAGTTAATTAAATACTCATGAAGATAAATGCATACCTGTAACTGATCCGCATAAGACAGATAATTGAAAGGTATGATGGAATCATCAGCAAGGCGCAGGGCTAGAAGCCCCCAAATTCCTGTAACTGATACAACAGAGAACAGAAAAGATATATTATCTCATGATTGACAAATGAATTTGCCAATAAAATAATAATTTCAAAGTTTTTGCTAAGAGGGGGACTAAACAAGAAATCAAACCAGCTACATGGCGGTGAAAGAATGGGTCTCCAAACTCTGTCATCCAGTTATAGGAGTCGAAAGCAGTGTGATAGACAGGATAATCTAGAGAAAAGACAAAACATTATTTAATACAAAAGGCCGGGGAAATGTGACAGATTATGGACATTGGCATATGGCATTCAGATACAATTTTTCTTTTTCTTTTTGTAAAAATTCTATGCTTAAACAATGTATATACTGATCATTACTGTTCAGGCTCCTATATGACAATAGCTAGATATAAATCCTATGATAGGACAAAATGATAGCAAAAAACAGAAGGACCATTGCAGTGCCGAGGCATATTTTACATAAATAAGCATCAACTAGCATGACTGTTTCTATGGCCTCACATATAATGGCCCAATCAAATAAACCATGAATGCGAAACCTTTATCACCCTCAGCATAAAATTTCAAATTCTGGACTAGTCTCTTAAATGTACCCCCAAAAGGTACATTAATAAATTAAAAATGAGGGCACGATTATTAGAGCAAAATACATGAGTATGTGATACATTTTGGCACGAATTTTTCTCAAATAATTTGGAACCCTTTTAGTTCATGTCAATGAGGTATGTACCTTTTCCATAATACATATCAATAGATGGAACCCCTGCATGTTGCACAAATGGTGCAAAATCAGAATCTACTCTACTCAGCCTTTGAATCTGCAATCAACCAAGATAAAACTGCTAAGCAGCAAATATATGATTTTTCATCACCATTAATTAATTTTGAAGAATTTTTTTTAACTTTCAAATTAGGTTCCTAAATAAAAACATAACTGGCACCAGTGAGAGGAAAAAGGGAAAACGATAAATATGAATCTATCAAAACTCGAAAGGCATCTAGACAGCCAAGAACTTAATGACTAGTATTAAATATATTGAAAATAGAAAGACAACAAGGAAAATCTTCGAAACATGGTCTGTAACTTTTAAGTGAAAATGTAGTTATGGACAGCTAAAGATAACTTCATAAATTTTAAATGACCATTGGCCAATAGACTTAAAGTCCTACATTAGATTTTCCACCAGCAGCTGCCCAACTCTGATATATCGTTGTACCCTCGGAGTCAGGATCGTTGACCTGAAATAAACGTACATGGCAATTGATGTAAAGCATTAATCAAATACCATGATTAACTATATTTAAAACACTATCCACATGCAGATTTGCATATGCACGTATAATTACTTCAAATACCTTTTTGATGACATCGAGAAGGAGATCATCTAGCTGAGGAGTTGAGCCAGCAAAGAAACCAGACCCTTGAACAGCACAGTCTACATTAAGGTATGCTACAGCTTTCGAACCAAGATTGACAAGGTTCTGTTCAACCCACTCAGTGGATCCTATCTACAGAAATGGATAAACTTGATTTAAAGAGCACAGTTCTGGAAGTGACACCAAAATCGAAATAAAGCAAAACTGATTTAACTTGATAAAAAGCACAAAATATGCATTAATTTTTAAAGCAAAAAGCTGATCAAGGACTCTAACCCGTGTGAAAGAGACTTGCTCAAGATAATGGCAACAAATTTAGGTAAATAAGACAAATGGTAGCAGAGATTCACTTTCACCAAATTTGTCCAAGTTCACTGACTTGCATTTATCATAATCCAGTGGCCACATAATGAAAGTGGTTAACCATGATGAACGCAAGATTAGTGGAGCTACCTACCATTCCAAATTCCTCTGCATCCCAACTGCATAGAATGATGGTCCTCCGTGGAGTCCACCCCAAACGCAATAGAATAGAATATCTACGAGCAATGTCAAGTAAGGCAGCTGTCCCACTGTTGGGGTCAACAGCACCATATGTCCATGCATCTCTATGGTTCCCAAGCAGAACATAGCGATCAGATTCTTCCCGTCCCTTGATAACGGCAAAAACGTTTTCAATGGTAGCCACTTTCATCTCTCCCTGAAAAACCAAATAAGCCAGACTGAAAACATGCACAGAAAACATACTGCATAGTTAAATATCGTTGTACTTCATTAATATCTATTAGTTATAAAGATGAGCATAAAAAACTCGATATACTGTCATAATCAAAACATACCAACAACAGACAGGAACAATAAATTGGATACCAAATCCGGGATGTTTAGAAAGGACTTAAGTTGTAAACTATATTAAAATTAAACACAGACTCTTGTTTTACAAGGTCTTATTAAAAGTTTACCTAGACACATATTAGATATGGTCAAAATTTCAAAAACCCGAACTTCACTAAAAACTTGCAATCATCAAGGGAACACTCTAGGTTCAAATAAACACAAAATCTCAACCTTCCAGTATACATTTCCCCTTTCCTTTAATTTATGTAGAAAGTCAATTTGTTTTACACATATATTAGTGAAATTTGACTATTTTACCACATCTAAATATTATGTTTTCTAGTAAATATTAATGCAAAAAAAATAAATTGACAATGTATCTAAGTTTATCTCTTTTTCTTCATGATGCAAAAGAGAATTTAATTAGAATACATAATCTTATGAAGCATCTAATCATAAATGGTTGCATATGATAGAAGTGTTCACTTTTGTCATAGTTGTCTTAAAAATTATATTAGAGTGATTTTTAGTTAGTTGACTATGAAAGATTTTCAGAGAAAACAGTAAATACACCACCGTGTAAACTATCAATGGATTTGCATGGTAAATTTCTTTATTTTTATAGTAATTATTACTTAAAAGTTCGTACCCAAAATATTTGACTTCGTAAAATTTTCTTAACTCTCAATGCATGGATACATGAGAATTTTACTCTGTCAATCAATCAGAATTCATATTTTAAAAAGCCAATAACCGTAAATATATTCAAAAACTATTTGAGTTTTACATGCATGCATGGACTAAAATCTGAGCAAACAAAACAAAGTTAGAGGAGGAAGCAACCTGATAAGTGAAGTTGAGCATTGTGGGGCCAGGACCAACATTCCTAACCTTGGAGGACTTTAGGGTACCCCTCCAATCCAAGGGCAGAGGAGCTCCACCAAGCGAGACCAAGATCCTCTCAGCAGCCTCTGCAGACAAGGGCATGGATGGAATTTTAGGAAACCTTTTCAAAACCTTACTATCATCCAAACCCAAGCTCTCACCGCCATCCTCCCCACCCCACCCAGGACTCAGCGGGTCCCCAATCCCCCCTCTCATCACGTGTCCCCTCTCAAACCCCCTGGGCCACGTGTCATCCCCGAACACCACCACCGCCGCCGCACCATGCCTCTCCGCCGCCTCAACCACCGCCCCCCGCCCCAATCCTCCGCCGTTCCTCGCCACAGCCACGCACCCCGCCACCCTCACCCCCGCCGCAGCCAACAACCGGAAGTCCTCCTCCCGCCCGTAGTTCACAAACACCGCCGCCGCCCACGCCGACCCCGACGGCGAGTACGCGTGGTACGGCGCCACCACCTCCTCGTCCCCCTCTCCCTCCCCCAACCGAAACTCCAAACTCGAACCGTCGCTAAAATGCGCCGCGAGCGAGGAGCGCAGCGGGTACGACAACAGCGCGGAGTGCCTCGCGGTGTGGGCTCGGAGCCCGAGACCGGTGAAGTGGTTGAGCACGTAGCGTGCAGTTACGGAGGCGGCTTTTGTTCCCGCGAGGTGAGGGTGCACGGTGAGCGCGCGCAGGTAGTTGGAGATCGTAGCGTTGGAGGACGACGACAGGAACACGTGGCTGAAGCGCGAGGCGTCGATGGAAGCGGCGGAATGGAAAGGAAAATGCAGCGAATAAAATCCCACCACGCCAATGACGATTACCGTTACGAACGCCACCAACGGTGACGGCTTCACGGCGAATGCCGTTACCGTTTTTAACCAAAACTGAACCATTCTTTGTTGGTGAATGAAGTGGTTACGAACGGAGTAGGAGGCTCTGTTATGCCGGTGGAACGAAGAGTCTATGTTAGTTTAATAATGGAGTTTGATGGTTATTGCTATGCGTTTTGGTTTAATTTAATATATTAATTTTCATAGGAGTATATTAATTTTCATTTAATATATTTTTAATATATATTTATTGATTTTATGTTGTTTTTAAATTTAAGCTATTATTTAAGAAATTAAATTTGAATTGATGAGGTCAAGGGCAAAAAAAATGACATATAAGAAAATACATGAAACTTGTGAAATGAGAGAAAATTTGTAAGTAATAGAAAATAAATAAAATAGTTTAACATATATTAAGAAAATAAACTCTCTTTAAATGTAGATAAATAGAGTATGATTATTATTATTATTAGTGAAAAAAGTTTTTGTGCTTCCATATTAAAAGAATAATGATAGTTAAAGTAGAAAATTTATAATATAATGTGGTATGTTGCATGGTTGAAATTTTTCATTAACTTAGAAAATTTTTCATTGTGAGAGAAAAATAACACTAATGGTTTATATAAAAAAAATATAACCTACAAAATGTGAATATTATTAGTTATAAAATAATGTGTTGTGTATTTTGAAATAATAGTTAAAGACAAAGTGTATATGGCGGTTATTCTTAAGTGAAGAAATTGTGTAATTAATTTTTTAATGGAGAAGCTGTATAGTTACATGTTTTATTAAATAAAAAATTATTTTATTTATTGAAATTATTTAAATGAAATTTAAAATAGTTTAAAGAAAGGTATATATTTTATATAATGGTATAAATTATTATTATTATTATTTTATTAAGTGAAGTTTAAGAAATTGAGTTTGATATTGATGAAGCTTTTGGAACAGGTATATGGTCTAGATTCAAGTTATGTGTATGGAAATAGAAAAAATCGTAATTCAATAGAATTGTCTGTTTCCAATTTAAGCAATTTTCTATTTTTTAATAGAAAAAAGGGTTTCTTTGGAGAAAAAAAAATGATATATTAAAAAGAAAGTGATAAAAAGTAATTAGTAGTGTTAGAGTGAATTATTATAATCTATAATTATATATAAAGATAATATATTTTTTATATTTATTTTCTAATGTATCTTTTAATACACATATATAATTATTTTATTTATTCTGTTCTTTTTTTTTATTTCTCTTTGAACTAATTGTTAAGACTAAATTGTTTTATTTGTAATGTGATGATTTTTAAGTTCTTTACTCGCTCCTGTCTGATTTCTTTTCAGTGAATTCAAATTCTGTTGATTTTAAATTTAAATTTCTTAAATAATATTAATTTAAATAAAATAACATAAAAAATGAATAAGTTATATAAACAAAAATATATTGAAAAGTTATTAAATTTGAAATTAATAGACACATTAATATTTATAAATACTAAACATTACTATAATAATAAATTTTTTAACCGACTAAAATAATATGACATAAAGAAAAATAATCATGTGTTATGTGTTATGATCAGTTATGCTAGTTACCAAGTATTTGGTTTCTTTTTATCAGTTTTATTAAAAGAATAAAGAAGGGGAATTATCTTTTTATTATGAGTGAAAAGGATGATTGAAATTAAAATTGTCTTGGTATACTTATCATATAACTATTAAATTTTGAAAAATATAATATGATTTAAGATTATATATATATATATATATTAACTTTTTAAAATGATTTTTAAGAAAAGAATTGTGAAGGAATTTTGAGTTCTAAAAGCCAATAATACATGAAGATGGAAATGTGGTTTCAAAGGCGAACACTTGTATTAACTCTTGACTAACAAGTTTATTTTGATACATCTAATAGTCTTACACTGTCTAGAAATTAAGATCATAAGACAATTTAAAAACACCTTATTCTCTCAACCTTTTCGAGGATGTCTTAATCATGATGAAGTTTCAAACGAATTATTTTATATAACTTTGATTCTTTCTTGTCATTTTGTTTATGGATATTTATTTGTTTGTGTCTCTTATTTACATAGAAAAAAATAAAAAATATAGTTCGTGAAGAAGTAAATAATATATTGTTTACATATAAATATTTATTTAATTTTTTTATTATATATGTAATTTAAATATATTCTATTCTATTAAATACTTATGGAGAAATTCGTTAAAATATATTTTTCAGTCATTTAAATTGATATCTAAATGTAGTCTTTAGATATTAATTATTAGATTAGTTATTGAAAAAAAATAGTGTATTTAGAAATGATGGTTTTATAACAAATAATTAGTGGTTGTGCATTTGAGAGGTATTATTAGTCTAGAGTGGTTTATAATCAGTAATTAGTTTTTGTGCACTTAAGATTGGACAGCCTACAAACATGGAAATAAATCATTAAGTAGTGTAAAAAATAATTAAAGTTATAAGTTTATTTTAGAAACTTTCACACCAAACTAAAATTTATTTAAAATAGGTGATTTTTTTCAATCTATTTTGTTTGAGAAAATTTTATTGTTTAAAAGAAAAAAAATAGGATTTAGATAAATATAAACTTTCAATTTGAATTTATTTTCTACAAGGAGAAGGAGAATTTCACTTGAAGATAAATTTTCAATGAGGAATGAGGAAAGAGATATCGCTCTCTCCCACTCATCTTAACTTGAGGGAGAAAATTTTGCTTGAATAAGAATATCAATTAAATCACATATACAACAAAACTAAAATATGTTTTTATCAATTAATAATAAATGAATTAATTAGAGCATTCAATATGAATGTTCAAATTCTATAGATACAATATACATGCAAGATGTCTCATCAAACATACAAAAATGAATTAATTAGAGCATTCAATATGGATGTTCAAATTCTATAGATACCATATACATGCAAGATGTCTCATCAAACATACAAAAAAAATTCAAATACAAAATTAAATAAGTTAGAAAATTTATTGTCTCCTAGTTCACTATCAAACATACCCTCTCTTTCAAAGAACTTGTAGGTTACAAAATAATATGAAATTACAAATTCATTTTTATAAAAAATATAATAATATACTATAAATGAAGTACTTAGTGTGTTCCAATCTTTTGTACGCAACTCACACTGTATAGATAGATTTGTCTTATTATTAATTATGACTACTAATATGACTTGCTTTAACATTACCTACACATCCTTCCATATTACAACCATTCAAGGACCACATACTCACAATAAAGGTATCATGTCATTACCAATTCATCTCTATTTGACAAATGTTACTCTATATCATGAAGATGATCTTTGTTCAATTCCGTGCATACCCTTCATAATAACATTAGAGAAACTTCCAAAAAAACTAAAGAAGCATACCAATGACTTACTACTCTCTTTTACACATAAACTAAATTACAAAACTATTGTCACTTTCACTACTAACTTATAGCCCAATACAAAGTCACCTTGACTACATGCTTTATTTTCCTTTATATAACAACATTCCCATGTATTGTTCAAGTACTCCTAGTTAAGCAAATAAAAATAGTGTTTGAAGTATAAGAAAATCCTTTCAAAGAGAGAATAAAAAAAAAATTAAACTCTACTTTAAAAAAAAGTATAACACTTTTTATACTCTCGTCTTCCACACCCTCAATTTTCCAATTTCCAATTCAAATAAAGTCTTATAAACTTTAGGAGGATGAGATAGAAGCCTAAGCACAGGAGAGTGCGGCAGAAGTCACATGAATATCTTGGTTTTGTTCCCAGAAGGTATATATCTTTTCCCGAGTGATTTCAAAAATTGCCGAATATGTGGCCTGTAAATTGTCTGAAAAGTGGCCCTGATGAAGCATAGTAGGAAAGTTCGATTGCCACGCTGCACTGATGCCAAAAGTGAGTGGGAAGAGCATTAAGATTGAGCCTTTCTTTAGAAAAGATTTGTGCTACCGTAGCCATGCAATCATTGTAAATTGCTTTTCATGGACCAGACCCCTTCTGTTTCCAATCATTCTCAAACTTCTAACTCACCATTTCCAACTCTCATACTCTATATCTCTCTCCTTTTGCTCTTTAAACCACCACTCATCTCATTTTCTTCTTCTCCTTCATATAATTAGGTATGATACTTTGACATCTATTGAGTAAAAAAGAAAATTGTTAAATCTTTCAGGTGAAGTTCACATTTAATAAAAACTATTTCTGTTTTCAATTATAATTTGGTGTATACCTCTCAACCCCATAAAACCGGCTCATGGTGCGGTTGAGAGGTTAAAGTCCATTTTATAATATGGTATCAGGGTCATTTTCAAGTTTATTCTATCGATTATTTGTTGGACTTATCGTGTTACCCGCTGTCGGACCACCCATAATACGTTGTCCCACGCACGGGCTGTCACTTTCGATGTGAGGGGTGTGTTGGAGATCCAACATCGACTAGAGATAAGAATATTATATTTCATTGTATATAAGTTATAATGGGATTGAGTTAGGCTTAAAAATCAACTTCGTAATATGATATCAGAGTCATTTAAAGTTTATCCTAACGATAAAATATTCATCAATGTTTAAAATATAATTTAATTAATATAACAACTAATTATTTTTAATCTTTAAAATACCCCTTAAAAAAATTAAAACAAAATATTATCTTTTATCAGAGAACTAAAAGTTGTAAGAAAATAAAAGATTACTCAGTAATATTACAAGCACTCAAAATTATATATTATGTTATTATAGTCATGAATATTTATTTGAATGTATCTAATCATGGAACTAAATGTATAGTACAGATTTGTGCATAATTTGTTTATTTCTTAATCAGACATGTTTGTGCATAATGACAAAAGAGTAAAAGAAAATGAGTGAACAAGGTTAAGCAAAGATAGGTCCCAATTAGCTGAGATTGTTGGAAGTGACATGCAATCATAGTTGTGCTACGTGCCTCTATCACCTCCACAACCATACCATGCATGCACACCAGATATAACCACTTTTCATAGTAGATTCAATACATCAAAACATTGCAGCTTCATTCAATTCACTCTTTTTGTTGTGGTCACTGGACCACAATCATCTACTCTTCATGCCCAAAATTTGTAGTACTCCTAATTTGTTCCACGTCTGCCAATCTCATCTCAAGAGCCGATTTTATGAGATTGAGTTAGGTTTAAAGTTTACATTGTAATATGTATCAGAATCATTTAAAGTCTAACGAGTATTTGTTGGGCCTAGCGTGTCACCCGCTATCAGGTCGTTATTCGATCACACATAATAAGTTGTCTCACGCACGAACGGTCATTCTCGACATAAAGAATATGTGTTAACAATCACATAATATATCTATAATATAAATAAATATATAAATACAAAAGTAAATAAAAATTATTCGCAATCACATCATATTAAAATAAAGTAAAAACACGTCAAAAAAATATTAATTAATCCATTGTTGATGTAAAAAAAAAGTTTACATCTAATTTTAATGCTAAAAAATAAATTATTCCTAAATATTCATATGAAACTGAAAGACTTATAGGAGTAGTAATGTAATAATGTTAGCTAGGTGGTGATTGAGAATTAAATTATTAATGTAAAGATTCAACTAAGAAATTAATACACTGTCCAATATTCAAATTGTTTCAATTATTGATTATTGTAAACAGCAAAAGGTATTCCACAGTATAAAAACATAGAATCCTAAGCCATATGAGTGTGTGTGCTGGACTCAATTAACACAGTCTTTGAAAAACAAATGAGATGAACTTACATATGAAGACAATACTCATAAACAAAATAATGAACAAAAAACACTTTTTCCTACTGTTCAATCATTATGGTATAATGTGGTAGTAAAGCTTGAAAACAACCTTATACTATTTAAATTAACAGTAATTTTAACTTTTAAGTGATGTCTTTTTGGATATAGTGAAACACAAACCTATGGAAAAAAATAACAATTTTATACAAAAAGAAAATAAAACTTTAAATTACTTACATTTTTTTTTTCTATAACTATTTTTTAAGAAAATAGATGAAGTAAATTATATAGTAAATGTGACCACAGTATTTCCAAAATATGGATTTTCATTAAAAAAATGGATTTAACAAGATTCGAGGAAAAGAAAGTTAAAGGGTGAAATGTGTTTTTGGTTTTCTTTAAAAATAGTTAATTCGTTTTCAAACCTTAAATATTATTTATCTGAATAAATCTCAATTCTATTATCAACTCATTAAATTATTTAAATATTAACTTATTAAACAATTGAACCTAAATCAGTTTATTATATTCTCGATCCACATACAATTATAATAAATTATTGTAGACTAAATTTAAATATCTCTAATTAAACTAACGCATTCTTATTCTCAACATTCTAGATATAAAAAAAAATCCAATATTAATTAAATATCAATGAAACAAGTAAAAAGTGATTAAACTTATCCAAACATTATGCATAAAAAAAACAATACAATTAAAATAAACATGGAATAACTTTAAAATTAAGTGGTTACATAAATTTGAGTCTTATTATATACAACATGTTTTCGTTGTATATAATACAAAATACACAATGAAAAAAAAATGATTTCGTTGTGTTGTAAACAATAAAATTAACCTTTTTATTGTGTTAGGATGTGTTTATTTTGTATTCAACAGAAACATGTTCTGGTTTTGAAGCATATACAACATAAACACATTTTTATGCCTATAATGTTCAACAAAATTGTATCTCCATCAAAGATATATTTTAAAAGACAAACTTAGGGTGTAAATAGCAAAAGTGAAGTAAGAGTAGCTCCATAGTTCTAAAAATAGCCCACCAAGAGCCCAAACTGAGAAAATGGTATATATCATTAAGACTACCCCATATCAGAAATGCTAAAAAATTTATACTTTATTATCAATTAAAATTTATTAAAAATCATAAAATTATAAACCTGATTTTTTATTTAATAATTTTTTTTATAAATGTTAACTATAATAAATAAAAAAATTTGCTAGCCTCATCATAGTTAATAAGTTTATAAACGAGATTCACGTGCTCATATTTTATAATCAAATATTCCTAACATATTTAATATCTAACATATGAGATGATAAATCCCTCTAATTTTTCCTTTTATTGGTTATTTATCAAATAAAATTAGAAAAATTTGAAATTTTAAAACAATTTTTAACATAAACAATTTGTAAAAAAATATTTAAGTGACATAATCTTTGCCAGAAATAGAAATACAGCTAATTGAAAATAAAGAAACTAACAAGTTTGACGATATAACATTTTTTATAATTATATATTGTTAAATAGTCTTCATCAACTCTTTCAATAACTAAATCTCAACTTTCCTTTTATACCTAAATCTAATAGTAAAATAATATAGCCCATCAATTAATAAGTTTATTTATTTTTCTAATCTAGAAAGCTCGAATAAGATATTTTTTTAATTTTTTTTAAGCTTCAACTCTTTCCAAATAAAGTTATGTCGGAGATCTCACATCAACTAGAGATTATGACTTTTTTTTTTATATAAGTGGGTGCAAACCTCACCTCATGAGCCGGTTTTATGGAGTTGAGTTAGGCTTAAAGTTCATTTCTTAATATGGTATCAAAGTCATTTTCAAGTCTATCCTAACTATTGTTTGGTGTACTTATCAGGTCACCCGCTATCGGGCCGTTATTAGAACACTCATAAGATGTTATCCCACGCACGAATTGTCATGCTTGACATGAGGGTGTGTGTTGGAGATCCCACATCTACTAGAGATTATAGTATTTCATTGTATATAAATGGGTACAAACTTCATCCCATAAACCTGTTTTATGGATTGAATTAAGCTTAAAGTTCATTTTGTAATAAGTTCCTATTAAGATTCACATAACAGTGAAATGACTATAAAATCTGGAAAAAAATATCATAATTAAAACAAAAGAAG
The DNA here is from genome assembly GCF_051622355.1 of Phaseolus vulgaris. Lineage (NCBI taxonomy): Eukaryota > Viridiplantae > Streptophyta > Magnoliopsida > Fabales > Fabaceae > Phaseolus > Phaseolus vulgaris. The sequence continues at coordinate 58,231,195 of NC_143504.1, forward strand.
TTGAAATAAGGAAAACAAAGACAACATTATTTTTTTTCTTCCATTAGGCAATGATTGAGTTAATCTATTATGAAATCTAAATCACATGCAGAATTTAACTCTGAATGTTGTTGTTTCACTACCACTGTAATTATAATATAACACTTGTGTTGGAGATCCCACATCGACTAGAGATTAAAGTCTTTCATTGTATATAAGTGGATGCAAACTTCAACCCTATGAACCAGTTTATGGGGTTGAGTTAGGCTTAAAGTTTTCATTAATCATTGCCTAAAAGATCTGTAATATTCTTCTGAATGAAACAAAACATATTACTTCCAAAACTGGCATAATTGCCTCCACTTTGTAGAATCTCCAACCTATTACTTCCAACCAAAATCAGATTAGTTTAACACAAAGTCTTGAAGCATAGAAAAAAGGATTAATTAGTATTTAGTGATGCAAATTATTGCAAGAGATGAATGATGGATTCTTGCAGAGAGTGACTGCTACACACAGAGACATGAATATTGGTTGGGATTTGGACATTCCTACTGAGATACACCTACTAACTAATTTAACCTTTTTTGTGTGAGAATATCATGCACACCAACATTCACTGGATTCCATCGTCATCGTTATCTCCTTCCTTGTCGGTCCAATATGAACACTAAGATGTTTCTTTTCACTTTTGGTAGATAATCCCATGAAAAGAGAAAAGAAAAGGATCTTGGGGTATATACGACAACACAAAGTTCTTCAAGCTTGTGGTGCATGGCAATTCAACTATCATGTTGACTAAATGGTACGACAAGATTAGGATTCTGTTTGTGTCAATCTAGGTTCTAAAGGCTATGGTCTATGCTACCATAAAAACGAATAAGGAACACAAGAATTCAACAAGTAGAAGAGATTCTTCAGGGATTTCATTTTCCTTTCCTCTATTCTATAAAGGAGGACATCCCCCACCATATACCTTTACTCCTTTCTTTCTTCATTAAGAATATGCTTTTCATTTTCAATCACTCATTTCATTTTCAATCTTCTATTTTAAATCCTAAACCAAAATTCTAAATATTTTTTTTATCTAAAATAAAATAAGACACTTAAGAGGTGTTTTAACTCTTATAAGAAAAAAATCAGACCAAACTTCTTAACATCCAATCAACTGGAATCGATCGAACTGATTGATCGAACTAACTTTACAAAACATTAAGCAAAATGACATAAACTCTAAACATAATTTAATCAATGTAAAACTAATAATCGTTCCTTGATTCAATTTTATTTTTCTAAATAATCTCTCAAGTTCGAGTTTCTTTAATATAAACACTATGTAAAAATTAATTTCTCTATATTAGTGTACCACATATAATTGACTTTGTGGAGGTATGTAAGTGTTTTTTTTGTTAGTATATCAATTAGTAGCTAGTTAAGAAATAACTGATCTTTGCTAAGTTGGTAATAGGAGTTTATTGTCAGGTATTTATGTATAAGGGTTTGACCACCCTGAAGTGGTTCCTATTTATTTATTTATTTTTATGACCAATAAAAAAAACTGATAGGATAACAAAAATCTTTGTTATTAATGTATATACTACTACTCATAAATAATACTAAATGAGCAAAATGGTTCATCATTATAAATTGAATTGATATGATCAATATTTGTGATTAAAATATATCCGTAACATAAAATATATTTCACTAGTTGTAATAGGTATTTTTCTGATTGAATTTGGCTGATTTTTGTGTTTAATCCGTTTTATTAAATTGGTTAACATTTAAATTTTGATGTAATTTTTTTATACTTTATATCGATTATAGGATTGATATAGATTGTGATCGATATAAAACGTAATTCTATATCGTTAACATTTACACGAGTGATTGAATAGATATAACAATTTTTTTAAAATTAATATAAAATGTATTATTTTCACTAATATATTATAAATAAATAAATTATAACTTAACTAACTATTAAAAGTGTTATTTTTCATAATATTAATTATATTCTCAATTTTAAATATAATTTTAAACAAAATAATTATTGAAAAACAAAATTGACAACCAACCAAATTAATAATATAATTTTATGTTTAATACACATTTTATTTTTATAATTTTTCTTCTTCAAAACATTTTTTATAATTTTTGGTACTTTCAATTTCAATTTTATGATTGTATTTCACTCTTGTTTATTGAATAATTGTTCCCTAATTTTATGTTGCCAATAATGATCTTTTAGTTTACAAGGTAGAAGAGTTTTGGTATTACTAGCATTCATCCCAAATTGTTGCACATTTTTTACAAGTATCAAGTGTTGGATCTTTTCTCTTTTTCAAAAGCAATTGGACATTTTATACCTTCGTTATCTTCAATTATGTTTACTTATTTTAAATATTATCTTTCGTTAACAATCTATTTTAAAAGCAAATAGACTTTTTAAATAAAAAATATTATCTTTGGAGACATATCCTCCTTTCATAAATTACCATAATTGTTGTTTTTTTTATCGACAATGTTATCGGCACCAAAAATTATGTATGTATAAACAAAGGAACAAGAATGAGACTTGAGGTTAAAATAAATTTTTTACATTACACTAGATATATTTATTTAAACTTTTTTTTTTAAGTAGAGACTTTCATAAACATTTTTTCTATTACTTAATTAAATGGTTTATTAATGATAGTAGATAAACTAAGTAATTTTACCTTCTTTTATAAATAGATTTATGTTAACTTTGATAATTCATTAATACTCATTTCATGAATGATTTTTATTTTTATTTTTTAAAAATCTATCTAAATTTTTTAGCACAATTTTTATTAATTTAAAATAGTGATTATTATAATCGTAAAAGTCATTTTTTCATTTTTTTTATTCACAATAAAAATAAATAAATATAAATTATTTAAGGAATGATTAAATTCTTATAAAAAAATTAAGACTTCACTCAAAGTCTATTTCAAAGTCATCTCTTCCTAATCCATTATTAGGATATCATAATCATATACTCCATTACAATTTACAAATAGTAACCTCTAACTTAACCCAATGAAAAAGAAAATTCCCCTCAAATTGTAGCTAGAAAACTATTCATAATACCAATTTGTGATACCTAACCAATGCATAAGCCACCACATGACCTCATCAGAAAGCTACCTCAATTTTATTTTTTTTACAGTTACATCAAATATTTACATTAAAATATCGATATATTAATAATCTAAAACCAAATATATAACATATTTTTGAATTGTGAACAGCAGAAAACCTTGAAAGCAATATGAGTGGACATCCAAGATATCTTTTATGCATAATGTCTTAGTCTAATATCTTGAAGAATCTGAAATTAAATTATAGAACGTTTTAGTTTGGGAAACGTGGACAAATGAAAATAGCAATCATGGTTGGAAAGTTCAAAACTTCAAACATGTCATTCCCAAGCAACAGTAACATAGAACCTCTTTCACTTCTTTATGTCACATCTTTCTATGCCACGGTTCCATTCAACTAAATTGGAGAAAGAGAAACGTTCCTGTCATCAACTTTTCTTTATATTCTTCACTTTTCATTACATATTTGTAACTTTGAGAAATATGGGATGGGATAGCGGGTCGGTGCGTGATCCGTTAATAAAAAAGTGGTACAGGTTCATTAATTCGTATTAACTCGTCTCACATAATTCGTGGTTCGTGTGGGGTGGGACGGGCTGGTCCGTAAACAAAAAAAAATTGACTTTGACAGCTGGAAAGTAAATGTTTTGTTTTTCTTTTTTTTTATTTTGGGGTAGAAAATTACAAGGGTTATTGGAGTTATAATTTCCTTAAGACTCCTTTTTGGTCTAGTTTTGGGGATGAAAATGTATATATGATATTTTTTTATGTAATTGGAATAAATAATAGTGGATATGTTAGGTAGTGGGTAAATCAAGAATATTGGTAGGTTGATATTTGGATTATGTAACATTAATGCCTTTGTTTTTTATGAGAACTTTTCAAGAGAAAAAGTAAAAAAAAAAATCATTGAATTTCTAAAAAAAATAAAAATTGAATGTGGGTAAGCCCTTATGCGGGACGGAAAGTCTAGCCTGCACTCACTTTGCAGGACGGACGGACACACTTTGTTATCCCTAGAGCTATAGTAATTAACTTTTTTGTTTTTTAATTGTTGTTTGAAATTTTTAATATATATATATATATATATTCAATTTAATGTTACTATAAGAATAATAAAGTTGGTTCTTATTCTTTTAGTTGGTAGTGTTGGGATAAACCGTAAAAAGTTTGTTGTTTTTTTGTTATGTAAGCATAAGTATACTCTTTGTCTATCTTATTCTGTCCGAGAGTTGAACCATCTTTAAGTGTGTATTTAATTTTATTATTTTTTATTGACAAAAAAATTGTTTTCATTTTATTCATTTTACACCTCAATTATTACATTAACTTTATATCTCCTTTTCTCTTTTCTATCACATCATCATCACCACCTGTATATCATGTTTTCTTCCTACCATTTTCTCACGTGTCAAATGACCATTTATGGTTTTGGCCTTTCACTGCTTTCAAAATTCATATGCTTTCATAATTATTATTTTCCAGTTTGAATGGGTTAACCTCAATGTTCATTAATATAAAAAAAAAGTTAGATTTAGATTTTGGTTGTAATTATTTTACAGTGATTTCGTTGTTAACATGACCTCAGCACTCAATTTTTTTTGAAGGTGCGTCTTAGGTTTCTCTTTTATATGTTTCTCTCTATTAAGAACAATTTGCATAAAAGTGGAACTTTTTACAAAAAATGTTAATAAATACAAATTATCTTTTAACCTAATCAATGTATTAGGTGATTTTAGTTGGCAAAAGTCTTAATATGTGACTTTTGCGAGTTGCACAGCACAATAAGATGCTGCAAAGTGTTACATTATTTAACTCTTCTAATACATTGTCTAAGTTTTATTCAAGATAAAACATAACTAATAGAAGAGATTTCGTTAAAAATATTCAGTCAAATTCCTTAATAGTGAAAAGTTAATAAATATTTCACACAAATTAAATGAAGCAAAAAAAATTATGCATGCCCTAAATAATATTAAAAAAAAACTAAAGATATTATTACAAAGTAGATTTTAAGTCTAACTCAATCCCATAAAATTAACTTATGGGTGAGGTTTGCACCCATTTATATAAAATAAAATGTCTTAATTTTTAGTCGATGTGAGATTTTCAACGCACCCGTCACGTCGAAAGTGACAGCTTGTGCGTGAGATAACATATGATGAGTGGTCTGATAACGGCCTGATAGCGAGTGACACATAGGCCCAACAAACACTCGTTAGAATAAACTTTAAATGACTCTGATACCATATTACAAAGTAGACTTTTAAGCTTAACTCAATCCCATAAAATCGATCATAGAATTAGGTTTGGACCCACTTATATAGAATAAAATGTCATAATCTATAATCTCCAGTAAACATACCTTTTTCTTACCCCACTATTAACAAAAGTCATAAACTTTGGTGGCATTTTGGCATGAATTTGCCTCTTATGTTGATGTATATAAACCCCTCATCACTCTCATTTCTACATATCCCTCATCAAAAGCAAAAGAACTTAGTAGAAACTTAAAGAGTATGGCTTTTCCTCCACATATAGTAGAAGACTGCATGGGCCTCCTAAAACTCTTCAGTGATGGCACCGTTTTTCGTTCCAATATTCAGTTCCAAGAACAACCTTCATCCACCCAACAACACAACAACCTCGTACTCTTCAAAGATTACATCTTTCACAGAAAATTTAACCTCCAACTCCGTCTTTACAAACCTAAACTCGAGAACGATGACAATGGTGATGAGAAGTTACCCCTGCTAATGTTCCTCCATGGTGGGGGCTTCTGCTTCGGCTCGCGCGCCTGGCCGCATGTTCATGCATGTTGTGCGCGTCTCGCGGTGGCTCTTCGTGCGGTTGTGGCGGCGCCGGACTATCGTCTGGCACCGGAGCACCGCCTTCCCGCGGCGGTCGACGACTGCGTGGAGGCGCTAAGGTGGCTGAAGAGGCAGGGGCGTGGCGGGGACGCGTGGGCGACGCGATGCGTTGACTTTGATCGCGTGTTTGTGGTTGGCGACTCGTCTGGCGGGAACATTGCGCACCACATGGCGGTCCAGCTCGGGTCCGGTTCAAGGGAGATGGACCCGGTTCGAGTACGAGGTTACGTGTTGATGGGTCCGTTTTTCGGTGGGGTGGTTCGGACCAAGTCCGAGGTTGGCCCACCCGAACAAATGCTGACACTTGATCTGCTGGACAGGTAAAGGTTGAAAATTCAACTTTTCTATGCTTATTCAAAAGATTTTATTATTCAATTTTAGTGCATATTTTGGAGTTTTCTTTTTCACTTTTCAAAAGCATCCATCTTTTTTCATTTACGTAAAACTATATTTTAATATTTCAAAAAATATGAGTAAATAAAAAAACTGACTACAAGAAAATTATTAAATAAAAATCAATTTGAAAAATTAAAAATAATTAGTTGTTATATTTACTAAATTAAATAATATTTTAGAGATTACAAAATTTATAGATTTTTAAATTATTTTTTATTATTGATAAATAGTTTCTAAATTATTATATAATTAGCTACTAAGATTTTTTATACCAAATTTAGAATCTAAATAATGGATAGTTAAAACTTTAATAGTTAATTAGATACTAATTTAGAAATTATTTATCAACAATAAAATTAATTTACAAATCAATAATTTTTAAATTTTTAAATTAGTCAATATAGTAATTAATTATTTTTAGTCTTTAAAATTAATTTATATTTAGTAGTGTATATACTATAATTATTTATAGTTTTCAACCTACTACATTTCCATGCATGTGTGAATTTTCCATGTATTTTTAAATTGATTGGTATATTGATGCTTCTGTTAGTAAAACAAAAAGTTGATAAACATTCAAAAAATAAATTGGAATTAATTTGATTAAAAAAATATTATTTAATGTTGAATGTATCCCATTTCAATTTTGTGTTCACTTATATAATCATATCAGCATAATTTTATCTATGTCATAAATTTGCATTGAAATGTGGATATATTAAACATCTTTTTTATGATAGAAGTAACCTTTTTCTTAGTTTGAAAATAGATAATAGGTATGATAGAAGTGGGTACACGATGAGATAGTGATGAATATTTGTACAACATCAAAAGCAAAATTATTGAGCATGTCGACAATCACTTAAAATTCAATTCTCTTGTCATATCCTCAAACAAGATCATTCTTTTTAGAGGCTTGCCTCATTCAACGAAACACATCATGTGAATTCTTCAAACCTATTATTATTTCAACACTAAATTTAAATTATACACATAAATCATTCAAATTATATTTATTTAATTGTTTAAATACAATTATATGCTTAAAATCTGTTTTTTTTTCGTGATTATATATGTCAAAATAATAATCCTCAAAATTTTGATTAATATTTCTCAATATTCAAACTATACATTCACTTTTTTTTCCTCTTTAATTTGCACCTCGTTTTTCTTCCTCTCTTTTTCTCACTCTAATAAAATGAGATGATAGTTAACACTGCTTTATATCAACTTATTATTATGTTCAAACCTAGTGGTAAATTTTTTTGAATATTTTATATGAAACTTTAAGGATATAATTATGTAGTTAGTGATATATGGTTCCTGTGTTACACCTCAAATACTTCAAAATTTAATAAAATACATTTTTCTTCCTTCAACATATTAAATATAAAATATTAAAATCAGTTTAAATTATGTTCTCAAATTTATAATTTATAAATTTTTTTTCAATTTTAAAAAACTAAATAATTTTTTTTAAAACTTGAAGAACCAAAATCAAAATTATCTTAATTTTTTTAAAGACTAAAAACACACTAGTGCAAAGATGTCATTTTACACCAGTTCTACGAGACGTTTTACACTGATTCTGTCAGAGATATTGATGTGAGCGTTATAAAATATGAATTACATATAATACCAGTTGTTCCACCAATATTATATGTGATCAATATTACACCAGTTAAATCACGTTTTTGTTTACATCAATTTTCGTTTGGTCGAAAAGTCGTTGTAGTATATTATTTTTACACTAGTGACATGTTTTAAACTCAAACAATACAAAAAAAGTTGGGGTTTTATAATAATGAAGGTGGTGATATAGGGTTTAACTCATTGTTGAAGCAGATTTTGGAGGTTATCCATACCTATTGGAGAGAATAGAGATCACCCATTGGCAAACCCCTTTGGCCCTAGCAGTCGAAACCTTGCAGATGTGAAGCTTGACCCTATCTTAGTCATAGTTGGTGGCAATGAATTGCTGAAGGACAGAGCAGAAGACTATGCAACCAGGTTGAAGGAACTAGGGAAGAACATTAAATACGTTGAGTTTAAGGGCAAAGAACATGGCTTTCTCACTCATGATTCATCCTCACAGGTTGTGGAAGACCTTCTGCAAATCATTAAACACTTCATGCTTCAGAATTCTAATTAGAATATGTATATGTGCAAGAAAGTGAAGATCATGCATTCTTGCCAGGGATGATATAATTAAAGTTTATGCTTTCTAGTTTGGTGTTAAATGGTAATAAAATCAACATAGGTTGCATGTGAAAAATGTTGATTAACATTACAAGAAAATCATTAAATAAAAATTAATTATAGAGAAAAAAAATAATTAGTTGTTATATTAACTAAATTAGAGACCATTTTATAAACTAAAAAAATTATTAATTTCTAAATTAGTTTCTAAATTGGTTTCTATTATTAATAAGTAGTTTCTAAATTGGTATCTAATTAGCTACAAATTTTTTCGCTACCAAATTTAGAATCTAAATAATTAGTTGTTAAATATTTAAAATGTTGAATATGTTTTCATTCGGTACTATAACAAGAAATTTATGTTGGTTCTTAGTCCAAACTTTAGACTATCTAGATGTTTATAGTATGAGAATGATTGAAACAAGTCTTTCTGTTTGTAAAATTCAATTTGATATTGTACTTTATGAATTCATTGTAAGTAGTTACACCGAACATCAATCTACAATCAAAACAACAACAAATTTTGAAGAAAAAAAAAATTAAAAATAACTATAATAATCATTTTACATACAAAATGGCATTATAATCATTTTTATAGTATAAATAATTAGATGGTCTAAAATTTAGATCAGAACGATGTTGTTATAATAAGAAAAAAATATATTTAATCCATAATTAAACTGTATGGGAAAATTACATAGACGATCATGATAATTTCATACAAAATACAAACTCATGATAAATAAAATTCAGCTTTGATAAATAAAAAAAGTTATTAAAAATGTGATTTTATTAAATTTGAAATCTCATGTCGTTGACAGAGTTTGGGCCAGCCATGATTGAAGGTACAGCACGCTTAACATGTCCTCCATTCCATAGAAATTAATTTGGATTCATAAAAATTTATGGGTTTTATTACATTCTTGTTACACATACTAAATGCTTATATTCAATTTCTCAATAATTTTCTTTGGTTTAAGGGGACCTACATTGGGACATGCTTTTTTTTTTTTCCTTTTTTTAAAAATATCATAACTCTTTATTCAAGAAATAATATAGTCACTAGAAAGAGGTTCTAAATGGAGATGTGATCATTGTCTCATATATGCTAGATAAAAGTGTTTTATATCCATTGTTTGATATATAAATATTTTAACTTCAAAATTTGTTAGATATTTTTAAAATTGTTGTATTTAAATATTGTTTGTTTTTGTGTTTGATTTATTAATAAATGAAATTTAAGTCTAATTCAACCCACAATACTATTTTATAACGTCGATGTGAATTTTTCAACACATCTGAACTCAACAAATATTCACAAAAATAGACTCTAAAGGATTCTGATATCATATAAAAAGTAAATTTTAAATTTAACTCAATCTCATAAAATTGAATTATAAAATAAAATTTACATCTACTTATATATTGTGAAATGTTTTAATCTCTAATTTACGTGAATGTGATGGTATGAAATAATTATAAAATTGTTTTGCCTAGTGTAGTTAATGTATTTGATTTTAGAGTTGAAAAATTAGGAGTGGTTTTCCTTTACATAGTATTAATCCATTACAAGCACGAGATGTTACAAAACATATCATGAAAGGCATCTTATTTTTTTGTACTATGATTGGACTATTTCCTACTCCCAAGTAACATATATTTGTGTGCAATGTGCAATGTTTTTTAATAATTAAGGATCACTACTTCAACAAGTGGACATAAAAAGAGTGCACAAAATTTAACTTTTAGTAATGTATAATTCAGAATTATTGATCTTCAAATATTATATGTTTACACAAAAATATCATATATTTAGTATAACTAGTGAATCACCCAAAGTTATGATAGAAACATAAGAGAAATACAAAATCATAACTATGGTTACCCTAGATCTTCATCAAAACATGCTCCCATCTATTTGTCATGTCTTAAAAAGTGAGACATAATATTTTGATAAATCTAAGAATAACTAAATTATTATCCTCAAACATCATTTTTCTTTATTTCTCTGTACTTTATTCTTGAGGAGTCTCTAATTAATCTTCTATATTTATATATGGTTGAATCTACAATCTTTCACCATTAATACTTCTTACTCATTTCCTACTTCTTTTCACAATTTATTTTCTATGATTATTATTTTAGATCTCACTATCAATTTTATTATTACAACTCTATCTAGCTAAATCAACCCATTTTACCTTTCTTTCCTTCATTTTATGCTCAGGGTCATGTACCAAAATCAATCAAGTCTAAGGTTACCATGATATGAATGTTTCCAATGTTCACCTCACATGATTCTATTGTTAATTTATAAGGTAACTCTTATATTTATATTTCTCCCTACTAGAACTCATATAATATTGTTAATATAAGTCTTTTAATAACTTTAAACTATAAGTCACAATTTTGTTTTGCATTTATATATGTATCTAAATGTATTAGAGTATCTAATCTATTATAAAATATTTTAATGAATATGACTAATTTTTTAATGAATATCTTATTGAAATCTTTTATTTATATTATAATTTATTAACAAATTTTAAATATAATATTTTAATTAAAATTAAATTTACTATCACTTTTAATATTAACTCCTTTAGATGATTAAAATAAAGCATTCATTTTTTTAATACATCAAAATTAAATTTTATTTTTTTAAATAAAATAAAATAATAATTATTTTTATTTATGCGGACGAGTGGACCAACCTGTTGCACTCCGCTATTGACCCGCCGGGCTACGGATTATGCGGGGCGGACCAAAGCGGGTCAGCGAGCTAGATTAGTGAGTCTACGCCGCGCTTTTTGATAGCGGGATGCAGACAGGCCCACATGGCCCGCTCCGCATTAACATCCCTATAATGATAAGATAAGTTAATCTCAAATCGTCTCCCAACGATTTCAATAATAGATCTAATCAATGAGTGTTCATAACTCATATTTAAAAATATCAAAGATTTAAGAATGTTTAACATAAAAAGTAATATAGACAATGAAAAATAATAAAGAAAACAAATTGAATATAAATTCAAATAAGAGATTTTTATACTAATTCAAAATTATATATGAATTATATATTTTACAATTTTTTTTGAAATTTTTCTAAATGGTTATTCATAAATTTTGAATAAAATTTATAAAAAGTATAATGAAAGTTTCAGAAAAATTATTTTCATCAATCCACGGTAAAGCAGGCAGGAAGAAAATAGTAAACATGTAGGTGCCAAAAGCAATTTTATCTATTTGGACTTCACGGGAGCATATAACAAATATGGGCCGAGTGTTTGAAAACAACACCTGTAGAAGAAAAAGTATAGAATTCAAGAATATTTCTTCCTGCACCTTCATACCTTCTTCTCTCACCTCCATAAATTTCCAATTTTCCAAAAATGCCCCTTTTCAATATTTCAGATTATGTAATCTGGAAGTCATTTTTCAAATGTGTAATTAGCTTCTGGATTACATAATCCGGAAGTCATTTTTCAGATCCATGATTACTCTCTGGATTACATATTCGGGAAGTCTTATTTAACTTCCGAATTATGTAATCTGGAAGTCTTTTTTCTAATGAGTTTCTGGATTGCATAATTCGGAAACCAATCTATGAGGATGACACAAAAAGGATAAAAATGTATTTTCAAATTATGTATAAAGGTGGCAAAAGAAGATATGAAGGTGCACGAACAAACAGTCAGAACTCAAAACCAAATACACAATTCTATAACTCATTTTTATAAAAAAAAAAAAAAAAACTCTCAGATTATACATTATTAAAGTAAAATTGAACGATTTTTCATTCTCTTTTTTTTAATCTCTTTTTAACTAAAAGTATTTATTCCACTTTTATTTCTTTTTCTTTTGTCGTTTTCACTCCCTCTATTTTTTTTTAATGCGAAACATAGCATTATTACACTATGTTTTTAGTATACCAAAACCAGTTTTGGTTTTTTTATCTTTAAAAAAATATTTATTTTTTATTCTGTAAAATTCTAAAATAATATTTTTAATTTTGATAAAATGAATAAATTTTTACACGAAAAAAAATATACATGATTTTTTTTTTGAGATCAGTGAATTTTTTTATCGAAGATTTAAACAAATTTCCAAAACAATACTTTTAAAAAATATGTGCAAAACAGTTTTTGAATTTTAAAAGTGTTTTTTTACGCCTAAATATTAGTAATGTGTTTGAAATTGATCTTGTAGTAAATGTGGGATATTTACATATCCTACTTTTACTTTTGTATTACTCTAATAATAAATTCTTAATATATTTACACGATATAATAGAATATTTTTCACACATTTTCATATATAAATTATGTGAAGAACACAGAATTTACTTTATTATAATTGATTATATAAAAAATATAATTAATTATTATTGGAAACATTTACCGTTAAATCAAAAAGTACTTCCGATAAACCCAAAGGTTACAATTAGTTGGAATTCTCGCAAATAGAAATAAAGTAAATTTATAATATAAAAATATAACTAATTCCTATTTTACACGTCAATTTTATAAAATTAAATTAAAATTTAATTTCTAATTTATAGTACCTTCAACAATATTTTATTATTGATTATCTTAGGAAGGAAATAATAGTTTATATTTATTTATTTATTTATTTATTATTTAACATATAAGAAATGAGTTGGTCTCTGTTTGCCTAACTTCTCGTGGGTCATTATGTGCTTTGATTTTTTACCTTTTCAGCCACCATTTTGTTTTGCTTCTTAAATACATCAAATATATTTTCATCAATCTAATTATTAAATTATAATTTTATGTTATTTTAATTATTCATATATATCGCATTCAAAATAAAAGAGAAATTTTTCAAAGTATATTTAAATATAAATATCTGCACAGTCTTTTTTAATAAATCAATTTCATTACCAAATAGCCTTTAATACTTTTCTTTTCCTCGTCAAAATCCACAATACTCATTATAAATCAAAATTTAATTAATGCTATATCATTTTATTTACAATTATCCAACCCAAGTTCAATCAAAATAAATATTTATTTCCCAAGATTATTTTCAAAAACTAGAAAAAACCCATATGTTTCAAAATTTAGAAAGATGGAATATTTCAAATAAATAAATAATAAATTTATTCTGCATTATATATAACATTTATTAATTTTAAACAATACTTTTTTTAATTTAATAGTTTTTCATTACACTAATACAAAAACTAAATAAAACCATTAAGTGACAAAACAGTGAGTTAAATTACCAAACAATGACGATGTTGACATTATAAAAGTAGTCTAATCAACTTTATTCTTGTTTCTTGTCAATTTCTTTTTAAATCTCAATTTTAGAGTGACGTAATAAAGCATAAACTAAAAAAATATCGACCATAAGATATTTTTTAGAGATAAGAAATAAAAGTGTGTTTTGGTCAATTAATTTTAAAACTAAAAAATGATTATAATTGATCGAAAATATGATTTGTTTTTGTGAGATTAATTAATTATATATTTATAAAAAAAATAAAACATGAAGTATATATTTAAATATATAAAAATTCCTCAAATAAGTTACCATTACATTACTAAAAACAATATTAATATCCGACTAAAGAAAATCAAATGAACAAGAAAAAAACAAAAATTAATGTGTTATTTATTTGAAGAAATAGATTGAAAATGAGAGATTCAAGTAGGAGAAAAATGAAAAATAATAATAATAATAATAATAATGATTTGACACTGATTTTTTAAAGAAAAACTCATAGGAAAGTGAGAAGGGTGAAGGTGGGTGAAGAGGGGCACCACCAATTGATTACATACTTCATAATTTAATAATTGAAAACAACATGTTGGAATATTAGATATGCATGGACCAACTTTAATCAACTTGTTTATTCTAAAATTAAATAAATAAAGTATAAATTTGCACCAAAAAATATTACAAAAAGAAAACTATGCTAATTTTGGTTTTCTAAACTATAATTATATTCTTCAAAAGCCAAAGTGAATTATGAATTTCTGTTTTTCCTTGTGATGGGTTCATGAGTATGAAGGGTCTCAGAGGTTAAAAAGAGTTTCATTAATGATGATTAAATATAAAGATTATTATTAATAATAACTAAATATATAGTTAATAATATATTTATATGCTATATATGTTAAAAGATTCATATATCTTTTAACAAAAGTCACTTATAATATATTTATTAATTAGCTATAATTATTTTTTAAAACTATTTTTTAGTTATTTTCGTTTTTATTTACATCAATTTCAGATTAAGTATTCACTCAATATTTAGATATTTCATATTTTATATAACTTCAACTTCCTTATATTTAAACAACATTGAAAAATATTTTACAAATTTTTTTTTTCCATTAATCTGCATCAAAAAGTTCTTTAACTACATTTTGAAAGATTCGACTTGACTTTTCAAATCTTAGAAAAATAACACTCCACCTTATTTGTAATAATAATAATAATAATAATAATAATAATAATAATACCATTATTATTATCACAATCCTTTACTAAAATTTGTGAGCAAATATCTAGCTAAAATTTTATGAGAAAATATGCTCTTATGCTTTTAATATCTCTTTAATAGTTGCAACACACTAGAAATAGTTACTTATATATAGAAATTATATATATATATATGGTACAATATATATTATTGTAATATTATTTGTTGTTCTAGTTTATTATTGAAATTTAAAAGCATTTATTCTACTTTTTAAAACATTTGCTCATGTGTGGGTGAGATTTCACCAATACATGACTATCTCATTTTTATCTTTAAAGTAAAAATTAATATTTATCTCATCGAATAATGAATTTGAATATATTAACGTTCGTACCCACTTCTTTACTATTTTAAAATATTAATTTAATACTTTTTATAAAAATTAAAAGTCATAGAATATATATATATATATATATATATATATATCACATATTTGTAACATTAAGTTTCCAAAATAATATATACAAATATACATTACCAAATAATTAAAAAAATATATATTTTACATGTTGTTGTATGTGATATCATTATAACATTTCACATATATAAAAGTAAACTAATTCTTTTAAAATTTTATATACAATAAATTGTAATTCAATCACCTTTAATTAAAAATACATCAACCATTAACTATATTTAAACAAAATGGTATAATTTGTTAAAATTTATGATTTATAGAATATTCATATTAAGCTTATTTAAATAGAAACTAGCATTTAATCCATCAAAAGTACTATTGATGAAAATCAATCTTAACCTTTTATGTGAATGTGGTTACTTGTATATGTTATAAAAATAATCTTAATATAATAATCTCCTTCAATTATCGTCTTATGTTTTATCTATGTTATTAAATATTCAGAAAAATATAGGAATTCTACTTCTTTTATGAATTTAATGCTTAATATATTATCTTGAGTATCCTCACCGTACACCACAAAGACTCACAACATAAATCACATCGTACATGCATATCAACACATAAATCACATATATAAATATATAACATTAACATTTTTCTCGCTATAAAATATGTATCACTTGATCGACTTCATTTTGCTTGATTGACCTTACTTTTCTAAATTAAGGAATATTTTCTCACTTGAACAACTTTACATCACTTGAGCAATACTCCGTATAAAAAGAATTGGTTTTGTCTTTCGCTCACTCAAATTCGCAGACAACAATTGAGCAATCATATTGCTTCAGCATCATTATAGCACTTGAGTGATACTGTACTTGTTGTATTGCCCAACAAGTTCTAAAACTTTGATGTCACTATTTCATCAATGCTTGATTAACTTTATTGTCACTTGAGCATTAAAACATGGTTACATGGCCTAACATATTATAGAATTCCATGCACCACTTTCACACCTTAATGCTTGAGTGATCTCTTGTTGCTTGAGCACCACTTACATAGATAATCGTGTTTTAGTATATATAATCACACATTTACATTATATTTCAAAATTTTATTTCAGTATGTTTAAGAAGATACCAAAGTTCATTTTCTTTTCAAAGAGGTAGTGTGTCCAGAAACAAAGCTTATCGTACACATCTTTAATGCTCTTATTAAATTTTCGATAATCTCAAGTGTTAAATAGTACATTAACAACATCTCATCTTAATCTTAATCAATAAAATACCTAAAGAGTAGGAGAAAAATTGTATGAACTCCATTTCATATTTACACAACTATTTTCTCGTAGTTATATTATTCTAGAATAGCATTAACTAGATATTTATATTTTTTATCTACTTAAAATTTATTCATACCAAAATTTTAGATTTTATAAAAAAAATTCATCCATGTATATCGTGATACAAAATATTGTTGATTAATATTTTACTACTCAATACCAAAGAATATTAACAATATAATACCTACTTAAAATAGTTGGATGCAAACTATATACCAATTCAAATAATTCACAATCACTTTAAAACTCATCTTTATTACAACAAAAATTATCCATTCAATAAGAGACTTATCAACCAATTATTCAGTAACAATTTTATTAAATATTTCACTAAATTCTTATTTATAGATGACAACTCTATCATTATCAAACTTTGACAACTCTTCCAATTCACCTAATAACTCATTCATCTACCTCACAGTAACTCAAATTCAATAAAATTCAATAAAAATAACTATTTTTGACAATGTTGTTGCCATTCGATTTAAAAAACAACTTTTATATAGTAATCAAAACCAATATTTGATCTTTTTTTTAAGATACAAGGTCTGGTTCATAACTCTAAAAGGTGTAAAATTTGCAGAAAATATGAACAAATGATTAATATAGTGAGGGAGCTGTAACATGCAACAATCACCTTTCAAATTTTACCAAATTAAATCTTGCAATCCTTTTTCCTTCCACTGTTCGTCATTTTATATAGCTGTATCAACACAAAAACCATGAAAATTTATTTTCATAAAAATATTAAATGTTTTATTATTGCATAGGAGTTGTAATCACGTTTTTTTGGATGCGAATCAGAAAGCTTGATAAACAAATAATAATAATAATAATCGTAATATTAAAATAAAATTACAACTCTGGCAACTCATGATAAAGTTAAGGTCAAAGAACACATAATTGACTGGAGGAAAAAAATTAGTATAATTTAATAATGAAAAGAAAACATAAAAAGTAAAGATAAAATGCTTTCAAACATACATCGAACTAATTAAAAACTATAAATTTACTCTAATTTTACTAAAAAATGGTACACGAAAAATTTAAATAGATTTTATAAATTTTTTTTTGTTTTACTTATTAATATGTTATTTTATTTTAAACGGGTTATGAAAAAAAAATGTGAGTGAGTTGAAAATATTTCACTTGCCATTATACCATGTTACTAAAAAAATTGAAAATTTTAAAATATTTTATGTGAGAAATATATTATTGGAAAAAGAAAAGGTATAATAATATATATAAAAGAAAACAAAAAAAGCAAAGAAAAGTTGTGAATTCCAACGAAGGTCTTCAAACAGCTCAGGAATTTGAACCTTCCTTTTATCTTTCTCTCTCTCTCCATTCTTCTCTGTCTCTCTCTTTCTCTCTCTTTGGGGAGAGAGATCAATCAAACATAACACAAAAAAAATCAGATAACCCAGATAAAACAAATCCCAATTAAAATATCTAGGGTTTCTCAATAATAATAAATTCCCTCTTTCTTTTCCGATTTTTGTTTTTTATCTTTCGTCTTTTCCTTCCCACCAAACACCGTTCCCGCTCCCCCATTCTTTCGTTCCAAGAAAACCACAATTAAACTGTTCCAGGATTGGTTGCACGTTGTAATTTTCGTTTCTCTATTTTTTCCCTTTTTTTTTGGTTCCTAATTTTATCCGGTGAAGGTGAATTTTCCGGCAATATTTGCGTCGTTTTCTCCCTCTTGGAGCCTTCGCCGCCGCTGCTATTGATTCGTCAACGGCAACTCCTTCAAGGTTGGTTTTTTTTTTTGGGGGGGGAGGGGAAGTTTTGGTCTTGAATTTTTCGGGCTTGGAGAAATTAGGCTCGGGGATAAGGATTTGAGGTCGTTTGCAAAAGGGGAATTGAAAAAAAATCGATTTTTAGTTCTGGGGTTGATTTTTTTTTTTTTTTGCTTTTCTTTTTACGCTTGAATGCTTTTCCTTTTTTCTTTTTTGAATTTTCTTTTATTGGTTGTTAGTTGTTGTTGTTATTAGATTTAAAATGGTGGTTTTATTTTTTTTACAGGTTTTTTTGTCTTATTTGTTGATTCGATGGAGAAGGAGATTGACAAGAGGGAGGGGAAGACAGAGGGGATGTCATAGCAAATACCAATTTTTTTTTTTTTCAATTGATGGGTATTTTTGTTAGCTGATTTGTTTTTGAATTTGGTGAAACGTTGTTGGTGATTTGAAGTGGTTCAAGGGTTTTTATGCATTTTGTGATCAATGGCTTCGGAAGTAGTACCATCTTCCAGGGATTTGTTGAAATGTTGCAACTGTGGATGTGGTTGCTCCATGTTAGCTCAATCTTCGGGGACTTGGATTCGATCTGTTAAACGAAAGCATGATGAGTTCAAAATGGATGGCCAACTGGCCATGCCCGTGTTTGCCAGGGTGGAAATTGAGAATGAATGTGTGGCCTTGCGTGAGATGGTCAGTATGCAGCAGAAAACCATTCAAGATTTGAATGCTGAGTTGGAGGAAGAGAGAAATTCTTCATCCACTGCGGCGAATGAGGCCATGTCAATGATACTGAGGCTTCAGAGGGAAAAGGCAGAAGTTCAAATGGAGGCACGCCAATTTAAACGTTTTGCGGAGGAGAAGATGACACATGATCAGGAGGAACTTCTATCTTTGGAAGATTTGTTGTATAAGAGGGAACAGATCATTCAGTCACTTACTTGTGAAGTTCAGGCTTACAAACACAGGTTGATGAGTTTTGGTCTGAGTGAGGATGAGGCTGAGGCTAATCAATATGAACTTCCAACCTATGAATATCCTCCTCTGAAATGTAGTGTGATGCATGGTGCTACGGATGCTGATAATGATGACACAGACATAGAGAAATATGCTTTTGGTGAAACTCCTACTGACCGTCTGAGGAACTTAGAAAATAGGATTTCTCAAATGGAGAAAACTCCCACTTATAGCCAGATGGATGGTGATTTTACAGGGAAAAATATTCTAGAGAAAGTAATTGTTGGACAGTCTCCAAGAAGGAATAAGCATTCTAGGAGACTTTCCAGTGACTCAACATCATTTGGTGGCCTGGTTAAAGAAACAGGACCCGAGTCTATGATGGATTCTCCAAAGCGCAATAGTAACTATAAGAAAGATTATTTCTCCAAGACAGAGGATCCTTCCAAGGCAGATAATGTATCAGAAGGTGATGATATGAGTGACAGAATTTATACAATTGACTCTGTTCATTGTGGGGCACCTCATAATGGTTTCACAGATTCTAAAGCCGGAGCTGTTGATTTCGAGGATTATGCAACCACTCCAAGGGAGTCAGGGAATCATGCTACTGAATTTGAGGATCCCTACGTAAAGAAGCTTTACATGAGGCTTCAGGTACTTGAAGCTGATAGGGAGTCAATGAGGCAGTCACTCATTTCGATGCGCACGGATAAAGCACAACTTGTGTTGCTGAAGGAAATAGCTCAACATCTGTGCAAAGAGATGTCACCGCAAAGAAAAATGGCAAAAAAACCGAGTTTTGCAGGCAACTCTGCACTATTTTCAATTGTTAAGGTAATTTAATGATTGTAATGGTTACCAACAGCAATGCAAATATATGATGAATGTTTTTCTACATATATATGATGGGAAAGTACACATTAGATAATTAATCTGTTGTTACATCATCCTGCTTATAACTGGTTGCCTCTCAGTTTAAATTTATTGCAAGTGGTTTTCTGCTGACAAAGTTGGCTTATGCAAGATTTTGAAAACATGCATCTATTTTGGTGAAAGCTTTGAAAATAAAACTTATGCCATTTCATCTCTGTGTTCAGTGGGTTTCTTCACTTGTTTTCTGGAGAAAGAAAGCTCGTCAAAGCAAGTAAGTTATCACTACATTTTTGTGTTCAGTGGTCTCATCAATTGTTTTTTTGCATAATTATCAATCTCTTTACCCAGAAATCATTCTAAAGAGAATGCATTTTTTTAATTCAAGTGGCCTTTTCTCATGAGTCTTAACGCCTATAGTAAAAATATTAAGAAATGAATCATATCTTTATCTTTTAAGGTTCATCATTTGCCTCTGAAACTTAACTGTGGCAGACTTGGATTATCAAAGTATTGAGCATGTTTAACATGCACTGAATTTGGTGTTTGATTCTTTTTCTTCTTTGAGCTTTTCTTTTCCTTTAAAGCGATTGTTGGAACCATTCTACAAATAGGAGTGCTGTTATCAACACAATTTCAAAGACACTTTTAACACACTCTACCATTGGTTAAAATTGATGAATAACTACACAATCAGAATAGAGAATCATTAAAATAGAAGTGTGATCTACCCAAATTGGTATTTTTCAATAAATTTCAGTTAATAATATAATATTGTGTTGGAAAACTGCCAATTTCTCTTACAAGAACTATTAAATCTAAAATTAGATTTTTTTATGATCAAAAGCCAAAAACTGCTTCTATAGAAGTTAGTTGAAGGAGCTTCTACTTTGATCAAATCCTTGGAAGAAACTGTTCATCATCTAAAATGTTTGTGACTGTAGGTTTATGTTTGGTCTACCTGCTGAAAGTGTTGGCTTGCTGATGCTCCTGGACAAGGGAACACGAGCAAGACCATGGAGATGCGTTTCAAGTACACAAGTGGGGGATTAACCTTTCAATTCTCTGGTCAAATGTGGGAACATCAACTGAATTTCAGTAACACTACTACTACTACTGCTTCTACTGTGATGAGATTTTGCTTTTTCCCTCATTGATCGTGAAAACTGGTGCATTGTGCAGTATTGTTTAATTGCTTTTACGTGAGAATGAGTGTAATTTGTTGGTTGATTGGTGAAACTTGGATATATGATGTGACATACGAGTTTTGTTGGGAGTTCATTCAGTGCGAGGTACACCTTTGGACAACAATCTTGTACATAACATATTGCTGCAAGTTTTCTCACGCTTCATGCAATGTCTATTCAAAATCTCTTATCTTACTAACTACACCTTTCAATGTTATGGTGTTACACATTCAAATCTTCTTCACTGAGCAAGAGATGGTTCTGCATGTTCATTTTAGTTCCTTTACATTCATCAACTTCATGCCATGTATGCTGATGTAAATTCATTTATTACATTCTTTTGTTCAAATAAAAACATGCCATGTTTTTCATTCTTCTTGCAATTGTTCAATGTTGAAGATGCTTCCATAGGGTTTAACTTAATCTATGGATTTTGTATGTGTGATGAATTTTTGTAGCTGCCCTTTGCTTACCATGTCCATTCTTTTCAACTGTTGACCCAAGTTGATAAGGTTTTGCACTTTTTTTCAAAGAAAGAAGTATGTTTGACCAAGTTTGAGGAGGCTATAGAAATGCCATTGAACATATTATGTAAATTGAATTTGAATTTTATAGTCCTTCTAAACTAACTGCAAATTCTCCTGCACCATATCAATTCTAACATGTTCACCCAATCTGCTATTGAATATGACAAAAATGTCTCTCTAAAATAATGAAAATAACTGAAATAATGAAAATAACCTTAAATGAATGAAAAGATGGTGTAAATAAAAATTACTTTTGAAACTTTTTATTCGAAAATGTTTTGGATTTGGATTATCAGAACATATTTTTGTTTTTGAATTTTGGAAATTTTTATCTGAAATGCATTTTCAATTGTGTTCTGTCTGGAATTAATCTTTCTATTTTTGAATTATATTTTTGGAAATTTAAAAAAATGATAGGGTGCAACTTAAAATTGATATGCTGCAAGAAGAAATCGTCTAAACTAACACATACATGCATATTGTAATATTGTGTGCATAATCAGATTTAGGTTAATATTTTTTTTCATTTCTGGAACTATTACAGATCCGAATCTCCTGGTTTTAGAAGTGAAAAAAATTATACACAGTAGAGCCTAAGTCAGAATAAAATAAAAATATTCGTATTTTACTTGTCGAGAAAATTCACATAGGCTTAAACTTACAAAAGATATTATAATTTTTATGCGAGCAAAAATAATATTTGGCCTAATATTAATAATTTTTCTTGAAATTTGAGAGAAATTTGGTTTTGTAATATTTAGTGATTGTCATATGACATTTAATATGATGTATCAGTATTATAAAATATCTTTTTATCCTAAAATTTGAATAATTTATTTTTCTCCTAAATTTAAAAATATTTGTTTAGCCCCTCAAATTTGAAAAATTATTCTAAGTCCCTCAAATTCGGAAATAATTTTTTAATCCTTTTATAGCTGATTTTTTGTTCTTCTTAATTTTGAAAATAGTTTATTTTATTTCTATTATGTGACATCATTTTATTAAAATTTTATTGACCTAACTAGCAAATATTTATTTATAGTTTTAAAAATAAAGTTATGACCATATTATACTTTCAAATGTATATTAGCAAATGTTGTTTTAAACTATGTTTTGTGTCAGTTTTCTATTGCAAAATTCATGAAAGCAAAATCAAATATCATGTTTTTACATTTTAGTCACAATTCAACTCAAATCGTAAAATAAAATGTAAGATAAAAAGTCTTAA
Source organism: Phaseolus vulgaris (assembly GCF_051622355.1). Taxonomy (NCBI): domain Eukaryota; kingdom Viridiplantae; phylum Streptophyta; class Magnoliopsida; order Fabales; family Fabaceae; genus Phaseolus; species Phaseolus vulgaris. The sequence continues at coordinate 58,254,497 of NC_143504.1, forward strand.
TTTTAACTGAATAGAAATTATTTTTTAAATTTAACAGACTAAAAAACTTTTAAATTTAAGAAACTAAAAAAAATTGAGGACTGAAATAAATTGATCCAAATTTAAGGAACAAAAATTATTTAACAATGTTGGCATTTTAACACTTTTAGTTTTTAGGCACTGAGAACAGATTTTTTATTTTATTTTGGAAGATTATTTTTTTTAAATTTTTTTTTGGATAACCAAAGCTGGATTTACCCTAACTTTGGGGACTAAAAAGTCAAGTCTAATATTCTTTTATTAACATGTTTAAAGTGCAATATGTTTTTATCAATGAACAATCTCTCTGATAATCCTAAATTTATTTATATGAAGGATTCAAATTTGAAACTTTATTTAATTTATTTAATTTCAGTTCCACTTGGATAAATATTAATTTAGTAGTGTAAAATTATACTATGAAAGTCATACAAAAAAGTATTCGACTTGAAGAAAAAGATGCATTAGTCCCTAGAATGGTACAAATCTTATCTTTTAGTTCATAAACTTAAAAATAATGTATTAAATTTTCTACATATACCATTTTAATTTTGTATTCCTTATAAGCATATTATTTTAATCTCTACTAATTCCTAACTTTTAAATTTACACGAATCAAAAGATATTAAAAATAATGTGTACAAGGATTAAACGAGATAATTTTTGAAGATTAATCATAAAGATTGTTGAATTATAAAATTCAAACGAATAGATAGATAAAAAACTACTTTACATAATATAATATTATATTTTTACATAAATAATATTATATTTTTATGCCATCAAGAACTTTTTTCATCCGCGAGATTCAAACAAGAGATCTTCTTCTGGATATTTAATTTCAAGTCTACTTTAATGGTCATTTTTTTTCTAACGTGAAACAATTTTATGAAAGACACAAACACTTGACTAAAAAATGTAATTACTCATTTAGGCCTTATAGTTCAAAATTATTTATTTTAATTATTTGTAATTCCTATATATAATTATAAATCTCTTCTATTCCATAGCCTTTAAATTCACAAGAGAACTAAAATAAATTAAACATAACGTATAAAAGGACTAAATGGTGTGTCATATTGAACACCAACAGTTGTAAGATAAATGTTAGTAAAGTGTCTAATTCAAAAAATATTTGTTAGATTAATAATTTTAAAAAAGAGAAATATATTAATTTTTAAACATCCAAACTTCTTGTATAAATTTTTAGTATAATTATAAAAATAAAGAATAAATCCTTTTGAATCGTTAGGAGAAACATCTTTCTACTATAAAAAAAATGAAAGATACATATACACATAAATCTTTATTGTCAATTTATATAATTTATAATTATATAATATATAGATTCATGTTTCATGTAGTACATTTTAAAAATTATACATTTTAAAAATTATACATTTTAAAAATTATACATATTTTTATGTTCGTGTATTTTTATGTTCGTGTTTCCATGTGAATTTCTATGTATAACCAAGTAATTAAAGAAAGTACTTAAAGGTTAGGTTGGTGTACAACTTTTCTTGTGCTCCAAATTCATCTCTTGATTCTCATCAAATTCATCCACTCATATCATTGGTCAAAAATAGGAAGTTACAAAAGAACCAACAGTTACTGATTGTGTATACACTTAAATATTAAATCTCTATACACGAATGCAATCAGGGTACATGAGTTGATACAACATGATATTCAGCAGGAGCACATGGTTTGAGACTCACTGAAAGATGGCATGGCATAGCATGGCTTTAAAGACTCAAGAACTTCACAGCTGGATGAACGTTCGTATCTCTCTTAAATGCATGCCCTTCAACATTGCTTTCGGAAATTTGTCACCAATTTCACGTAGAGTGCGCACCAGCACTCTAACATCATTAGATCACATGCTGAAGAATTGTTCTGCCATCCATTTACCCCCCAGAAGGGTTACAGATTCAACGGGAAAAACTGTTATCTGTTGCACTAGGTTATATATTCAGCAAAAAAATGATTTGTAAATACATAAACACTGTTTATCAGACCATTCAAGCTTCCTCTCCTTGAAGCTCAAACAATTTTTCTAAGTGCATGCACGTACTTACATAACCTGGCGTCTGCAAGAGATTATGGTAGCTGTGAGAGTGAGACTATCTATCAAGTTCTCATTTGGTAAGATCAATAGTTCACAAATGCTTGAAGGCGTCCACAATTTTACTCGTGCTGTCTATAATCCCTTTTTGCCAAAACCAGTGTCTTGCATCATAGCTACAAACTCACTGTAATCAATGCGTCCATCCTGAAAACAGTGCAGAATACAAGTCAACACAAAGAAAACAAAAAACTAAACCACTGGAATGCAGTATATTACATTATCCTGGTCAATTTCACGTATTATCTCATCCAGGTGATGATCCTGCAAGCCATACTGTTCGCAGGCTTGTTGGAGCTCATCGTGTGTAATGTATCCACTCCCATCTTTGTCAAAGTATGTGAATGCTGCATATAGATGATCTTCCTTCTGGATCTTGTTTAGGTGTAGCATAGCTGCTATGAATTCACCATAGTCTATGGTACCACTGTTATCAACGTCTGCCTGCATCATACAAAGAAGAAAACAAAAAGATTGCATTAATTCATAAATAGTTCAATCCTTCAAGGCCAGTCTGGTTTAGGCTTCTGGTTTTTCTGGAATGAGTTACAAGTGGACATTCATTTTAATATTTACAATGGTTTCTCATAAGCAATATGTATCAATGTCTTTCCAATTGTATTCCAACGAATCAAACTACAACCAGTCACAGGTCCTTTAGTACAAGAAACAATTGTGCATAGAACGGCCAATTTGGATTGCAGGCAAGCACTTACCGCTTGCATTAACCAAGTAATTTCAGAATCCTTAAGAACAGAACCCACTCTCTCCAAACCATTTTTCAATTCCTCAACTGTGATCTGTCCGCTATTATCTGAGTCTATCATCCTGAACATTTCTTTCAGTCCTGCAATTTCTTCCTCAGACAAACTTTCAGCAATTACCTGAGAAGGGATAATACAGCAAGTCAAAGGCACTGCTTGAATGGAGCAATTATGTTCAACTGGCAAAATATTCAATATTATCGACAATATTCAAACGTCCGAGGCTTAATCAGCTAGACTATTTTTGTTAATATATAGTAAATGATAACCTTATATGGAAAATCAATAAAATAAGCTAGTTCTCGAGCACATGCAATGTATTTCTATTCTCAAATAAATAGTGGATACTCACTCGAATGGCTATTTTTTTGAGTTTGTTCATTGCAGAGAACTGCTTCAAACGAGATAAAACAGCAGAATCAAGTGGTTTATCAGGAGCAACGCCTCCGACTTGCACCCATGGGTGGCCTGCACATCATCAACCTTAGCTTATGTATTTGTTTGTATATTTAAAAATGAAGATAACTAAGTTTCAACTTTGAAACAGAATAAATTGTGTCCAAAAAGTAATAAGATTATTGTGTCCAAAAAGTAAACGAACAAAGATGAATAAATAGATCATGATGCTGCAGTTTATGTCACTTGGAGAAACCTGTATCAGTGCCTCAGCATAAAATTATACGTTCTTGAAACCTTTTTCCTTTGCTAATAAACTTGATACAGTGCTTATTTCCACAATTTTTTCACAACACATAAAGTTTGAAATTTATTTTGTTTACTCGTATTTATATTATTATAATAAATTGTCCAGCAGTTTCAATATCATTTTTCGGAGAAAAAATGTAGTGATTCATAAATATCTTTAATACATTTTTAATTTCAAAATTATATTTATTCATTTTGAAACTGCAGTGCAGAGTTTCCATGTAGTAATGTGAAAAATAAAACAGGGGCGTTCCAAAAGAAAGCACCATATGTGAAGTAGGGTATTATTTCATCTGAAAAATCAAAATCAGAAAATCTCCACTGACAAGGCAAACTTCAAAAATTTTGGTTTAACTTCTGAATACTGTGGTAATAATGGTGTGTTGGTAGTGTCTATTCGGTAGGGGCTATTTGAAATTCATGGCCCGAATACTTGTCATTCTGAGAAGGGAGGAGAGGCAAAAGCGGACAGGTCAAGCTTAGTTTGTTTTATTATAGGAAAGGACACAGTTCATCATCATAATAGCTATTAGTTTATAGTAAGTAGCTCTTGAAGCAGATAAACTAGACTATCTATAATATTATTTGAAATTAATCTCTAAGGACAAAAAAGTGAGAAAACATTTCCAAAGTAAATCAAGCCCAGTAGCATCACCGAGACATGCATACTCACAAAGAACTTCATGTGCTGTCAGCCGTTTCTTAGGGTCCCTTACAAGCATCCTTCGAACAAGATCCTTTGCGCTTTCAGATATGCTTGGCCAGGGTTCAGAAACAAAGTCAAGCTCTCCTTTCAAAACTTGCTCAAATATTCCCTGTTCCGTTTCTGATCCATTCACCAAACATATCAGACATTTATGAGAAAGTATAGCATGATGAACTTAAATGGTATAGCATTCTCACCATCCCAAAATGGGGGAACTCCACTGAGTAGAATATAGATGATCACCCCAGCACTCCAAACATCACATTCTGGACCATAGTTCTTCCGCAAAACTTCAGGGGCCACATAGTATGGGCTCCCAACCACATCAGTGAATGTTTCACCTGAAGTTATGAACATTTTCTTAATCTGAATTTGAAAAGGCCAAATCCCAAATAAAAGGCAAAAGCAAGAGAGTAGCATAGTTAAACGAAATGGATGCCCCTAGTAAGTTAAGAGAACATATATTTGATGAGGTAGCACCATAACAGGATGTCCTACATGCATGAGATGACTTAAACATCTAAAATGCATCTGCCATACAACCCCTGTTGTATACTCGCACACATATTCAGTATTAAGCTAACATGGTCAGCAAATCATCCACCATCTTTCTCCACTATAGAATTATAGACCCTATCACCAGACGTCCACAACTGTTAAACAGATTCTTTCGTTTTTGCTTGTATAACTCATTTTTATTACTGCTTTCATGTATGATTCTTTAACTTCTTAATTAGTAAGCAACCTGTTGAGTCGATTTGATAAAATACACATCTATGCAGTAGCAGAGCAGTCTTCCTACTCTATATCTAAATTAGCAAAATATGAAATTGGCTTCCTCCTCGAGTCTTAATCAGTCTAAGGGAGGACAAACAGATTTTCTTCCCTTTAATTAACATAAAGTAGCCATAATAATGTCCTGACATAAATGAAAATTACTAATAGACTTAGTGGTAGTTCAGAAGAAGGATTACTTTATCTAAAGTACTAATTTTGAAAATAAAAGTCAAAGTAACTATGGATAGTGTAGAAAAAACATGGGATTCAAAACATCAAAAGTTTGAATTGACAGTATTAAAGCGAGAGGAAAATGTTTGTGAGAACAAATGTCCAAGGAAGAGGAGACAAGAAAGAGCAATGTCTTTTCTCTATATTCGTAGTAGACAATAAAGAGGAGAAAGACAAACGTGATCACAATTCCAAATTAACATAATTACCTGTGCAAACAGAAAATAATCGATTTCCAGATTCAATAGCAGATAGAACCGAAAACCATAGACCATCCTAAACAAAAAACGATGTACAAATGTAACTGATAAATTGCTCATTTATGACACTAGAAACATGTATCTCACTCCAAACACGTAGATAATTCTCTTAGATCAAAGCCTTTCAAATGCATTTATTTGGGTAGCACAGTACATATTTGAACAAGAACAATTAATAGATCGTTAGATGTATCTCCCAGCACTTCATGATTATAATAAACTTAATATGTTAAGATAGCGTTGGTAATAGCTATTTAAACTTATAAAAGTTACTTATGACATAGTAAAAAGTTTTGCTTTACTTAGCTAAGCGTCATATATTACTAAGTTTGTGAATAAGGTCTAGCTTAAATACATTTCTCAATAAGTATTTACAGAAGAAAAATAAAAAGAAAAATAAATAAAGATTTGTTCATAAATTAAAATGAACTTACATACCAAGAAACTGTTGGTATAAGTGACATTGGATTGGATCTCCTATTAAGGTTTCGAGTTTTAATATTTTGATAGAATAAACATAGTTGAGAAGGGAGATTTTGCTAAAAATGATGAGTCGAATTCTCCCTAAGAGATTAGTCATTTTCAAAACCAGTTGATACTTCATATCATTAACATAATTACCCAAAAAGAATCAACTTGTATACTTCAATTTTTTTAAATGCTTTATGATTATTGAACTTCTTCAAAAGCCGAGGTTCATAAGTTGATCTTAACTCGTACAAAAAGATTATGTATTTTACTTCTTATTTTTTTTAATAACTAGTTAATGAGGAATTTATCCAAACTAAACTGAAGCTATTACATGATAAGTTCTTACTGAATTTAGTTTAACTATTTACACTTAAGGATAAAACTTAGATATTTTTATTATTGATCTCTGATAAATACTGGAGTTTCAAGAACCTTTGTTAACATTTGTAAATCATCATGATTTGATGCGAATAATCCACTAGATATATCAGTTACTAATATCTACTAGAAAATTTGACTGAGCATGTAAAAGAAGGTCTCACAAGTCATATTTTTTTCATCTATGTTAACATTCAAATTAAACCTTCAGTATACTAAATGAAACTCTAACTTTAATAAAATAAACAGAGTACCTAGATGTAAATTTTGTCCATAAAACTGTGATTCTTAACAGCAAGGATCCACTGAAAAAGGGGGGTAATACCTGGTCTAAAGAACACGGAGAGTCCAAAATCAATGGTCTTAAGGGGAGACTCTTCCTCCTGATTAACGAACAAAAAATTCTCGGGCTTTAAATCCCTGTGCATGACCCCAAGAGAGTGACAAGCCTCCACCACACTAACAATCAACCTAGCAAGGTCCGCGGCCTTCTTCTCGGTGTAATGCCCCCTCTGTATGATCCTGTCAAAGAGCTCCCCCCCAGCGCAGAGCTGCATCACGACGTGCACCGCAACGGCGTCCTCGTAAGCCCCAACGATCTGAATCACGTTTGGGTGCCCTGCCAAGTGGTGCATGATCTGAATCTCCCTCCTCACATCCTCCACATCCTCCTGCGTCGTCAACTTCCGCTTCGCGATGGACTTGCACGCGAAATCCTTGTTCGTCCCCTTTTGCACGCACAGAAACGTCGTCCCGAATTGCCCCTGCCCCAGCTTCCTCCCCAAGCTGAAGAACTCCTTCATGTTCTCTGTTTTTCGACCCAGCACCGAGTCCACTTGAAGTCCCATACTGGACATCCGTTTCACGTGAGTGGGTTTCTTCTCCTTGTCGCCGGCAGCCGGCTCGGTATGGCTCGACGCCGGCTTCTCGTGGTCCAGCGGGAGCGGCTTCGCCTCTGCCGAGGCGGGCATTTTCACCTGCTCCGGCGGCGTGTTCTGCACCCGCAACGGAGGATCCGAGGATTGGGAAGGCGCGGGTTCCGCCTCTTTCTCGGATTTCGGTACCGGAGTCGAGGTTTTGGTCTCATCGGAAGGCGGCGGAAGGCGGGACTCCGGCGGGCGCGTCTTCCACACCGCCGCCGTAACGGACTGGATGAAGCCGTTACCGACGTTCGGTCCCACGCAGTTGTTGCCCATCGTTGCAAGTCTTTTCACCAACGCGCGAGATTCCACTCTCGCCGCGACGACGCCATCACCAATGTTGCAATCTCGAGGAAACCATAGCGTTCTGTATCGAAACTCCGAGATCTATCTCCAAGCGAAATCGAAACCCTAATTTGTGCTCTTTTCAAACTCCAAGATCTCTATCTCCCACGGAAAACGATCCTCGAGGTTGAAGATTTCGAAATTTGGGAATTCCAGATTCGAGATTGGCGTGGATGGAATGTGTGGAATGCAAATGGTGAGGTTAATTTGGCGAATGAAAATGGCGTGAGATTGTGATGTTATTGTCGAATTCAGAAACTTGGTGAGAACGAAGAGAAAAACCAGATCGCATGCATGCATGTAATAATCAACAATGCATGCTTGCTTTTGAGTTTTTCCTTTTCTTTCTTTTGTTTCAAGTGAAAATTAATGATTTTAATAGTGCAATGCATTTTTTTTCTTCAAATAGTTTATTGTGGGTAATATTTAACTATAGAGTCATTATATCTTCACATTAAAAAATAATACACTTAAACTCATATTTTTTTAAATATTATTATATTATTACAATGGGTTTCAAATTAATGTTTTTAAATTTTTAATATATCAAAAATATTTTTTAAGTATAATTCGTAGAACTTCAAAAGTGAATAAAACATCATATAAATTGGAAATACTTTTTATCACATAATTTAAGTAATAACTAAGTTTGTTTTTCATTCATATCACATTATGTTAAACTTTATACTAAAAGAAAGTTATATTATAATTTAAACATTCAATTTAAATATGTTTTATTTCCTTGTAAATAAATAATATAGAAAATATGTTTTATTTTTTTTATAATAGAAATTCAAGACATGCAGTTTGGATACAATGATAATTTGATTTGATTAAACATTTATACTTAAATTATAATTTGATTAATCTTATACACCATCTTTTATTTTTATTTTAGATAACTCAAATTCACATCACACATAAATAATTATTGTCTAAAAAAAAACAAAGAGAAGACAACAATTTAAAATGTGATTTAAAAATTAACAAAACCTCCATATATTGTTTGGATTTAAAAATTTACTATTTATATGAGTATAAAGAGAAGAAAAAAATATTGGAATCGATATATTAAAAAACATAAAAATCTATACAAAACATTGATATTAAACTTCCTCTGCTAATACATGAAGATTTGTTTTATAAGTAATGTATAACTCATAATCTAATTAATTTAATAATTATAGTATTAACATGTTAATATATTTTATTATATTATAACGAAGAGAATGAAAATAATAAAAAAGAAAATAATTAATAAAACAAAATATATTTTATATCTTGTAAATATACATTTTATATTATAATTTTTTTATTAAAATAGAAAATATTAAAAATAAATAAAATAAAATATCTTGCCCCACAAAATACTCGCGCAGAATTTGAATCTCAGTAATCACTTTTCGGTTCAGCAGAGGTGCAGTTGTTGTATGTTGAATAAAGGTTAGTATCTTCTTTCATTGTCTCACCGTGCAATTTAGGGTTTCGCTTTTGTTTTGGTTTATTTATTTTCCTTTTGTGTCTATAATTTAGGGTTTCTGTCTGTTTTATTTTTCTTCTCCGAGTAAGATTTGATGCATCGGTGTACAATTTGTGGTAGAAAAAATGTAGGATTTTCTGCAATTGGAATGGTAATGGAGTTAGCAAAAGTAAACTATAGCCACTTTCGTGTAATTTTCTGCAACTTCCCTTTTGTCTCCTTATTTTGTCCGCTAATGGTGGTTTAACCTTCTTAGCTAACTTAGCTCTGCTTAGAGACTGTTTTGCACGAGATTTCAGCTCTGAAATTTTCATTAATGCATTTTCCAGCTCATGTTTAATCAATGCTAACTCTGAAAATGTTCCAACTTTTCCCCTACAGCTCCTTCAACTCATGTACTGAATTCGGTTGTGGATGTTTGATGTGTCTGTGTGTAGGTATCCTCTTCTAATGAGCAGTGATGCTGCCAAGACATGTTCAAACTCTTGGTAATCTCCTCGAGAGAGTTAAACTAGTTCATTTTACAACACTCAGAGGTATACATAGACATTTTTGTCTTTGGTACTCTACTGTGTTGCCTTGCAATGAGATGCCGAGAAAGCTCAGAAAGTTTGAGAGGAAACCGCCAGTGACAAGTTTTAATGAGCTTAAGCGAGAAGCTAGACTGAAGAAAAAGGAGAGACAAAAGGTGCATGAGAATGTATTAGAACCTCCTGAAAATGGTTTGTTAGTTAAGCATCTGATTCCTGTTGCTCATGAAGTTTTTGCTGCCAGATGTGAACTATTATCCAGTGTTTCAAGACTTGTCAACCATATTGCTATTTATGTATGCAGGTAACACTATAACTCTGTATTTTAGCCTACAGAACTTCCAATCAAATCAAGTATGATAGAGTTCCAATCAGAAGTATATTTTTTTCTGATATTTTTGGAATTGACTTGTATTTTTGACTAGCCAACTAAGTGATATAATGCCATTTTTCAATGCATTATGGGTTTTAGAGGAGTTCTTAATGTGAACAAGATTTATAATGTGAATAATGTTAAAATGTCTCATCACTTGGTTTAAATGTGCATTATTTGTTGCTTTAAGCTGTTAGATGCTTTGCAGCTTATGTGGAGAAGTTCATGTTGGTCATCCGCCACATAAAATTAGAACATGTGATGTTAGAGGAAGCCCATCAAGCAAAGAACATAGTTGGGTCAAAGGTGGTGTTGAACATGTTCTGCCACTTGTACAGTCATTTCATCTATATGATAGAATAGGGAGGGCTGTTTCACATAATGAAATGCTTGAAGTTGACCGAATTCCAGCAATTGTGGAATTGTGTGTCCAGGCAGGTTTTGACATACCAGAGTACCCTACAAGGAGAAGGACCTTCCCTGTTTACTCTGTTGCTGGTAGGATTATTGATTTTGAGAAAAGATTTCCGAAAGAAATTTGTCTCGGGGAAGATATAGAAGCACATGGATTTTGGTATAAGAAAAAAAGTTTCAATAAAGACACAAATTCTATGGTGATGCATTCTGATGATATCCAAGGTTTTTGAAAACAAATACTTTTTTCTTCTCTCAGACATTATTCACATTGTGTCCTTTTTAAACTATATTGACTATGTGCATGCTTCTGTGTAGCTATTGCTGTTCAAGGCATGAAAGCCTGGGAAAAAATGCGCACAGGAGCTTCAAAACTTATGGAGAAGTATGATGTCCAAACTTGTGGATATTGTCCAGAGGTACAAGTGGGACCCAAAGGTCATAGAGTACGAAATTGTCAAGCTTTCAAGCACCAGATGAGGGATGGACAACATGCATGGCAGAAGGCAACAATTAATGATCTGGCACCTCCAGTGTGTGTCTATCACATTCGAGATCAGCAACCAACGAAACCTTTGGTAAATGAGTTGAGAATGTACTACGGTATGCTGCCTGCAGTGATTGAGCTATTTGCTCAGGCTGGGGCGCCAGTTGGAAAGAACTATGCATGTATGATGAGGGAAGATGTTGTTATCCCTGAAATGGATGAGGAAAAGTGGGTTGTTTAAATCATTGGATTGAATGACTTGTTCATGGAGGAACCATTTGTGTAGTAGAATAGACTAAATGAGAAAAATTAAGGTTTAATTTCTTTCAGTCAAACAAAAAACAGGTTGTATATGAAATATAAGGTTTGTCTAATGCAAAGGGAAGTGCTAGTACTGATAATAAAAACACTGTAACTTAAGGTTGCAGTTTTGATTGCATGGAACATATCTGCTTCTGGCATTCATTGCGGCCAAAGACTTGGTTTTCTTGCTTCGATTCCTTCCAGAACAGCTCTTCATCCCTGTACCAATCTCGTACGTCCCTATATTTGCTTTACAATCCGCATTGATTCAAGCAAATATTTTGTAATATAATTTCCTACTGCTAAAACCAAAGAAAACCTTAGCCACACGATTAATTTAGTATTTTCTTTCTGGTATGCAAGACAAAAAGGGATAGTTGACAAATGCACTGGACAAGGAGGAAGAAGTGTCTTTCTTGCCAAATATAGAGGAAGAGAAGATAAAAGGAACATCAGAGACTGGCAATAATTGAAATTAGTTCCTGGGTTCCAGTGCCATCAAATTTGCAGAACAGGTATATCCTTAAGAGTTTTTGGATTTTTTTTGCTGGAATTTTACCTAGCTGGAGTTTTGGTAGTTCACTGTTGTTTTACTTGCTGGAATATTCATTGGTCGTGTTGGGTGGATGATTGCTATACATTTGTTTCTGAATTACTTCCCTGAAATTAGCGTTCAGAGTGTAATTAGAACGCTGCTCACCACTTTACCTTCTTTTCGCTATCATGTCGTTTTTATACCCTCAACAGTGAATGCGTATACTGCTTTCTTCATATTATTTTCCCCGAACCTGTTTGTGCTCAATTATAATATTTATTTTGGGGTCTTTCTATTCATTATTTTTTTTGCCATTTTCTTTGGATTGTATCTGTTTGCATAAGATCTGGGGAGGATGAGAATCCTCAAAAAAGATAGTAAGTCCTGACAATTTGCGCTGGTGATTTTGACCATATATAAACTTCCGTGTCCTGTAAAACGCGTAATATCTACGTTGTCTTGAATTTATGCAACTCTTAGCCAAGCAAACATGTTTTTTAATGCATCTTTCACTCGCATTGGCTTGTGGTGTAGCCAAAATTATATTTCTATTTAGATGAGATATACCAAGAAGCCTGAAGATTCCATGTTTCCTTTGAATTAGGGTGTCTTGTTTATGCAATAATTTGGTTGTTGATTTATGCCTTTTCTCGAATGTTGTGGCTAGGCTGTGCTGTGATGCCCTTCCACATCCTTGTTAACTGGTGCATCACTGTATTCTTCGAGACTTCACAGAATGGTTGGTTGGCTTTGAACGATTTAGATTACTGGTTCTCTATTTAAACAATTTATGTCATGAAATTCAAAACCCCTAAACCCTATACACTAAATCCTACACGGTCTCGTAGTAGAGTATATTTTATTAGTCTTGTCTTCTCTAATGCTGCATGATGTCTCATAAAGTTGTAGTCTTATTTCAGGATTTTTTTTTTCTCTATAGGTTAACTGTGCTACTATGTAGCACAGACACTGACATGGACACTGACACAACAATCGGCATAATGTTATGCTTTGGTCCTAGATTTTTAATGGAAAATGAATAGATTTCAATATTCTGTAATTGCTTGCTTGTGTGTTCTATTGTTATAGTTTGCTCTACAATTTCAAATTTAGCTTGTTTTCTGTTCACTACATACAGTTTCTCTATACAGGCAAGTTTTAATTATTATTAAGGCGTTTATTTTAAGATGGAATTGATAAATCAGTACACATGTTTTAATATTATAATTTTGTCACTTATTCAAATTTTCTAAATGACATTATATTGTACAGGCCCAATAGAAAAAAATATTTTAAATTAGTTTTTTTTTCTGTTTGTATTAACTAATTCCGGAGATTTTTCTTGCACTTCAAGTTTTTTAACCTACACATAAAACTAATTTTAATTTGTGGAATGTTGATTTCATAATTTTAAAAATGTTTGTAAATAAATTCCTCCAATTATATCCTTATTTTTTTATCTCTATATTTTTATGTACGTGATCTTAATCTACAAATTTTAACCAGGTTTAAATCAATAAATATTCTTTCATCGTATGTGTCGTACATTGCGAACCACACAACAGAACATTTCTTAATCATCACACTCAAATAATATCAAAGCAAAAAGGTTTTATCGTTTTAAAGTTTTTGTATCAAGACATAACTCATCTAATATGTCAAGCTAAACCAAATCAATTTTATATATTTAGGGTCTAATTTTTATTAGTCTATAGACTAATTTTTCTTTTCTTTTTTTCAGTAAGAATCTAAACACTAAATAACTAACTTGCTACCAAATATAATACATTATACAATATTATATTAAGTCAGCTAACAATGTTAGAACTCAAAATCAAAATAAGTGATGTATATAAGTGTTCTAATTATCAAAAAAGATATGTAATACAAGCTATTCTTGTACAAACTTTGTGGGAGAGAGTACTCTTTGAATCTGTTTCACTTTGCTCTTTTTGCTCCTTCGTCAACTCCTTCTTTCGTCACTCGTACTTTTGTAATTACTTTATGGTTTCTCGGTATGAAGTGTGTACAAAAATTCTCCGATGCTTATATTAATCACTTAATAGAAAAACTAAAAAAATGAACTAAACATTTTATCTATTTATACCACTGGTTAGTGGTCATATTGGACCTATCACATCACATTAATTCTTTTACTTATTCTTTATTAATTAATCTTAAATAGTTAATTAATTTTATTTATCTTTCATGTGTGTCTCCTATTAATATTGACACATGTATGTTTTTTCACGTAATATCTTCAGTAACGCTTTTCCTCCTCCTTCATTTCTTTCGACCTCTCAACCTTTCGACGTCTCTCTTTCGGGATGACCACTTCACCGACAATACACTACCAAACCACAACAAAACATATCTTTTCTAATAAGTGTGTATATGTCACATATTTCAAACCTTTATTTTTTCTTCTCATTTTTAATTATTTTCTGATGAATAAATATTTTTGTAATGCTAGGTTGATAATCATACAAACATCACTTTCGCGATTAAGTGTGAAACTATCACGGTCCTTCACGCTTTAAGAATTATGACCTCTTCATTTATTTTATGAAATGATTGTAGCATTCAATACAAGTCCAACTCATAAAAAAATTCCAACAAATTTCTTGCATGCTACCACATTTAGTCAAATACGTTGATTTTTTTGAAGGGTGTGTTACCCTCTTCTCCCTCTTTTCTAATGTTGTTGGTATTAGTTTCAACTTTTGAAAATCCCTTTGTCATATCAGGACTTGTAGGCAAGTAAATTACAAGTTTTGCAAATTTAATCGTGATTTTTAGGTTTAATTTAATTTTATGCTGTTTGAATACCACATCATCTAAATATATAACCAAATTATAATATATAAATACAAATTTTATCTTATAAAATCAGTTTTGTAAAATTGAATTTCACAATTTTAATATTTGCACTCACTTATATACAATGAAATATTTTCATCTTTAGTTGATGTGGGATCTTCAACACACCTAACATATTATCGGTGAACACTCGTTAGGATAGACTTGAAATGATTCTGATACCATGTTATAAAGTAAACTTTAAACCTAACTCAACCTCATAAAATCGACTTATAGGATGAGGTTTGCATCCATTTATAAATATTCTCATCTCTAATGGACGTGGATCTCCAACAAGTCTTGTTGTAAAATTTTTATGGAAGAAGTTCACTTTTATATATATATATATATATATGGAAAACAAAGGTAAGAATAGAGCTTAGGTTATGAAGAAGAACAAAGAAAGTTATATTAATAAGACGTAACACGTGGAAGCAAAAATAGAAAATTGTCGTGCCACGTGTCAGATATTTAAGGTGATGACTTTTCATTATTTACCCACTATCTCATTTCTTCACACATTTTTTAAAAACTTATTACATTCTTTAAAACATTTCTAACTTTATATTTGGGCCATTAATAATAATAAAAAATAATGATACCTACATGCTTTTAATCAAATATTTTTCACGAAAAAAAAATCATTAGAGCAATCTTTAAGTGGAAATTATAAAAAAATAATAATAAATATTTTTCCATATACATTATCACAAACTCTAAACTCTTATTGGTATATTTAAAAAACCTAATTAATCAATTGTTCTGAATATTGTTGATTTTATTGTAATGTTACTTAAGTTTTTTATTTTTATTTTATTATAATAAAACCTCATTATTAGTTTTATGTATTACAATTTTATTTTCTCTATTTTATTCGGTTCGCGCGATTTTGGTTCTCCTATTTTGAAATAAAGACATTTAGTTATCCTATTTTATAGAATTCATAATTTTGGTCAAATCCTAAATTTTTCCTATATTTATTTCGTACATTTTATTTCATTAGACTATTTTTTAATGATATTTTAAATGATTACGCTGGGTTCCAAATTTAATTAATTCAAAATAAAATAAATAAAAACATTTACAAAAGTACAAATTTTTAACATAAAAAATTCAAGACCTTAATTTTAGAATAAATACAAAAAAATTACAAAACAGAAATAAAAAGTTATGAATGTGTTTGAATAAATTTTTATGTAAAAAATTTACTAGAGTATATTAAGATTTTTTTTTCATAGACTAAAATTAATTTATACGCAACTTAAAATAGTTCAAACTTGAGATGAGAAAAAAATATTATAAATTAGCTTGTATAACCTAATTTTGATAAGTTAATTTATATTTGTTATCATAAAAGTCCTTAAAGCAATTTGTTTCTTAATCATATTCTTAATTTTAAAAATAACATAATCTAAACTTTAAATTTTTTAGGTACTTATAATAAAAAAATATTTGTTGCGTACCAAATGAGTCAATTTCGAACCTGTTATGATTTAAATTTATTGAGATTGTTGTTATTATTTAATCAGTATTTATATGTTTTCTCATAAATTTTTTTTTGCATATTTCGAAATATGAATTTAACTCATTAAGGACTATTTTAACTGTTGTTACTGTTAAAATATTTCACATTGACTCATCATTCTTGATATGAATATTAAAATATTTCATATTGATTCATTCCTGATACGAATGTTATAATTAATATTATAATACATTAATATGAGAAAAATTAACAAAGATTCATTCCAATAATTTCTTACTATAAATAATTAAAAGATCTAAATATAAATTATGAAAAAAAATAATTTCGAGTATATTAAAAAAACATATATTTAATCCCACAAACTCTAACAAAAGCATGCTTATATATGATAATGAGAGTCTTAAATTAAAAACTAAAAATATTGCATTAGAGATGATATGATGAATAAAGTTAAATAAGTAAATCCTATGTATAAAATAGAATAAAATAGTTTTGTATATAAATGGAGTGGACAATAATGGAGTGTAGTGAAGAATCCATTATGACACTTTTTTGGAGTCAACATCATCTTCACCTTCCCCTCTCACTTAGGGCACCGCCCCTAAAACTTTCATTTCATTTTTCCTATTATTTTTTTATTTTATTATTTTTCTATAAACCACCACTTTTGCCATTTATGATATTTCATATAAGTCATATTAATACCCTTTTTGCCCTATTTTTGGAATAAATTCACCTTTTCAAACTATTGCTACATTATATTTTTATGGTTTTTTCTTCAGTATATTAGAGTAGAAAATAATTCAAGTAGTATTTAGAATATGCAGGACAAAAAGATAAAAAAAAAATTGAGAAGAGGTGAAAAAATAGGAAGTATCATTCCCTTTTTTGGTATATTTATATATATATATATAATTGTGATGTGACCATTTTTATTTTTTTAATCTTAGAGGAGAAGAATGAAAAATGGTGGGGTCTATGTAGATACTCTTTTGAATTCATTTTTACATTGAAAGGAATATTAAATAAATTAACATTATTTAACTAAATGAATTTAACTATAAATTAATAGCAGAAATTTACGAAACAAACTAATCTTAATCCTTCTATTCTACAACTTCTATGATGAATTATATTTTTCTACACTGTTGAAATTTTAACTGACGAAAATTTCTCTTTTAAATTATATTTTTTTTTTCTTTTACAAAGTTCAAACTCGAAATTTTACTTGAGGAAATTAAATTCAATACCACACATGGCCATGTTATCATAACATTGACCAAACAAACTTATAAAAAATATACATTATTTCTTTGTTAAAAAATAGTTTTAATTTATCAAAATATACGTGTTAATATAAAGATATTCAAATCATTTAAAGATTATTGTACATACACTATAGATAATAAAATCTAAATTTGAAACTTTATAGAAACTATCCACATTTATCATCATTAAATTTATCTACTTATACATATTTTAAACAATGAAACAAAATTTGCTAATGGAATGGTATGAGTTTTGACTTTTGACATTTAAGTTGGAATCTTTTTCTTAATGATGTTGTGGAAATAGTTGAATCCTTGGATACCTAATTGAGACTTGAGTAATAATTAGACTAGGACTTGGGATTTGAATAATTAGACCTATAGATATCTAAAATAAATTTTGAGTAATTATTTTAATTATTTATGATCAATCAAAACATTAAAAAAATTTATTAAATTAAAAACCAAGTTACTATATTAACTAAATTAGACACTATTTTATAAATTAAAAAATTATTAATATGTAAAGTATTTTTTATTATTAATAAAAAATTATAAAATAATTTTTAAATTAGTGTCTCATTATTAACTATTAAAATTTTAAATCATATTCTAAATTAATTTTTTATTAATTTCTAAAAGACTAATTTAAAAACTAAAATCTTGATAATTAATTTAGATACTAATTTAAAATTATTTTAAAAAATTAGAGCTTATTAATATTAATTATATTGATATAAGTAGAACACCTGAAGAAGCTATATAAATAAATAATTGTACTTGTGAGCATGGTACCAGGGGAATATCAGAAACTACTCTTAATAATTTATGATATCCATGCCTTATCCTCATTCTGCATTATTAACTCCAATAACTTCTCATTCTTATAATTATTCTTTTACACATTAAAACAATTCAATGTCATTATTTGATTAGACATTCAACATTATTTGATTAGACATTCAACTTAGCTTTAAATCATAGTTTAATGTATTAATGTTTCATGAAAACTTAAAACTTATCACAATTGTTATGGTTATTTTTTTTATATCCATATACGGAAAATGATATATTTTGACATCTAAACAATTACTTGAAAACTTACTTTTAAGAATAATATAGTCATTAGAAAAAAATAATTTTTGTAATTATAAAAAAAAGAAAAAAAAAGAACAAAATAATCGATGTCAACTAGTTATATAATTTTATTGGGGTGCTAATATATATATAATATGTGTGAATTTTTTTTAATCAATGATGACTTCTATTATTGTCCATTAGTTTCTTTTTTTTAATCTAAATTAATCACTAAGATAAATTAATTATTTTGGTATTATTTATTGAAATTTTTCTATAAAAATACTAGAGAAATTCAGTATAAAAGAGTCAATAGATCTATATAAAATATTATGACACCGTATTTAATCTAAAAATTTATTAATTTTTTATCTTTATATTATTTTTCTTGCCTATTTTTATTTAATATGAAATTGTAACCATATTAGTTAAGTGTTTTGAAGAAGATTAGTGTTTGATTATTGAAGTTGAGAGGCATTTTGATAAAGAGGATATAAAATATAATAGTGAGAAAAGTAGAAATAATTGGATTGGAACAAGTGTAAGTGTAGAGTCCTTAAATTTGGGGATTAGGGTTGACGTGGACAATTGGAGTATTACGTGGCGATGTGTCGTTGATGAAACAATTAATGCGACACACAAAGACAATTTTCATATCGTCATTATCCACCAAACCAAACGACTCCTTTTTGGGCCAGTCTTTTTCTTCTCCACACCCTTCTTTTCACACCTATTTTCTATTCACCACTCTTCTTAGCCACACACTTTCAAATTTCTCTTTTCTCCTTTTCTCTCTAGTCAAATTACTTCTATATGTCACTATATGCCACCATTCGCATCATCTTTTCTTCATTTTCTTTCTCACAATTTTTGTTAGCAACCTTACTTTCACAAAACTAGCTCAAAATATGATAAAATTTTTAGCAGTGGTTGAGTGGTTTGTAGAGTCTGAAGAATGTTTGTATGTTAGGTATTGAGCAGGTTGATCTTGATCACTTTTTGTATAAAAGTTAGAACATTCCTAAAATATGTATATGGATATCTCTAAAGTGTTTCATTTTATTTTATTTATTCTTTATTGATAAAAAAATAATTTAATTATTACATCTCAATTATGTCTCAGACTATATTTGTGTTGTAATTTACTTTAGTAATCTTAATGAATTCCAAACCTATTTATAAAAAAAAAGAGTGAATTAAAGAAAAAAGTCTTCGTGTTATTAGATATGAGAATTGTAAATATAAATTATTATAATACATTTTAAGAGTTAAATAATAATAATGTATTAATTAATAGTGCTAAATAATAATAAAAATGGTTTCTAAAATAATTTCTATTATTGTTAAATGGTTTCTAAATTAGTATTTAATTAACCACCAAAGTTTTAACTACCAATTATTTAATTTTTAAATTTGGTAGAAAAAACTTTGGTTGCTAATTAAATACTAATTTAGAAACCATTTAACAATAATAGAAATTAATTTAGAAACTAAAATTTTTTAGTCTCTAAGATGGTTTCTAATTTAGTCACTATAACAACTAATTTTTTTTGTCACTAAAAAATAGTTTTTATTTCATGATTTTCTGATAGTGCATATTAAGAATTAAACTTTAAACTTAACTCAACTTCATAAAACCAGTTTATAAGGTGAGGTTTTACACCCACTTATATATTATGAAATGTCTTAATCTCTAGTTGATGTAAGATTTCCGACATTACCCACCCGTTAAATATTTTAAACTTTTACGTTTAATATATTGTTTTATTTAAGGGCAATAGTGTATTTACAAATTGAATATACAACATATATAAGAAATCAATCTATAAAAGTTAAGAAATTTGGCATATTCACCAAAATTGTTCTTTCTTTTTCCCCACAAGTTTCAATATTAGAAAGATTTTGCAGAAACCCGTGGAGATTTGTACTGCAATTGTTGAAGGTACAAGAAGGAAAATGAAATGTGTTAAAGGTAGAAGAGTGTAATGACAATGAAAATTAAATTTAGGAGAAAGTAGATGGTACCAATATCTTTCAAGGAAGCTTCCTAGAAACTTCATAAAACACAGAGTACGAGTGAAACTCATGTGGATTCTCCTTAACAAGCAAAATGTTTGTTTTATTGTTTCTACATTTACTTTTTCGGTCACTAAAAACAAGTTAGGTCTTTTTGTTTGTTTTGTTCTATTCTTTAATCATCCATTTAATTTATTTTTTTTATAAAAAAAATAAGATGGTAAAAAAAAAGAGTAAACAAGAATGAGGTGAAAACACTACAACAAATTTATTAAATAACAATTAAAATTAAAAACAAAAAAAATAATGACTATATTAACTAAATTAGAGTCGTCAAGTCACTTGTTCTCCGTTTGTGATTTTTCTTGGAGGATCTGGTGTCTTTGCTTTGAATGGCTTGGAGTGTCGTTCATAATCCATTTGGATCCTATGTAAAATTTTATTCAATTCAGGTTGAGTCAGACATCTGTTTGAGTTAATGATGTTTGGGGGCAATTTGGGTTGGAATTGTGAGTGAAATTTGGAAGCATAGGAACTCGGTCGTCTTTAATGGAGGAGTGACAGATGTGTTAGAAGTTTTTGTCTGAGCGCAAGTAAAGGTGTGGTCTTGGATTGCTGCAAAGTCCCGCGAAGTTTATTTTTCCTACCCCTGTTGTGTTCTGGATCCTTTGGCCTGTATACGGCTGATTCGGTAAAGCTAGTTAACGTTTGGTTTGGTTGGTCCTTTGTCCGACGGTTTTGCGTGCCAAGTTAGGAGTTGAATTCTATGTGTTTTTGTAAAATGGTTGGACCACCCCTGAAGTGGTTCCCATTTATTTATTTTTGATTGTTGATAAAAAAAAACTAAATTAGATACTATTTTAGAAACTAAAAAATTATTTGTATTAAAATAGTTTCTAAATTGATATCTAAATTAGCTACCAGGATTTTAGCTACTAAAATTTTATATTATAAATTGGTCTCTAATTTATAATCTAAAATATTAAGCTAAAACTTTGGTAGCTAATGATTATATACCAATTTAAAAATTACTTTATAAAACTTTTATTAATAATAGAAACTACTTTAGATATTAATAATTTTTTTAATTTTTAAAATTATCTTTAATTTAGTTTAAGTAATCAATTATATTAATTTGTAAAATTAATTTGTTCATCTTATTGTAGTGAAGTTTGTATAAAGAAATAGATCTATTATTAATGATATGATAGGAAATGAGATGAATAATGAAGAATAATTCATGTATATATGCTTTAACAAGACTTCTAAAGAGATAGAAAACACAAGTAAATATTTTTTTGGCTATTTACAAAATTCAATTACTTAATTTATTACCAAAACGATTAATTTAGTTTATCACATTATATTTGTTTTGTTTTTATAAACTCTCCTGTTCAATCAGGAACATTTAGTCTTACAAACATGAATTTTAATTTGAGTTTTATGAACAAGGGAAAATGATTTTTTTTTTTAAATGTTAATAAAACATTTGAAGATTTGAAATTTTAAATATATTTAGACAATGGGAAAAAAACAAAAGTAGTGTGCATCTGCATGGATATGGTTGAATTGAGAATGAAAAGAGCATAGAAAACTCCAAAAAGGCTTCTTCCCTCTTCTGCAGGTAATCTGCCATGAAAGCAAGATCTGAAATAGTTAGCTAGAGGTCCCTCTCTAACCCAGCTAACACCACTTTTCATCTTTCTCATCCTCAACTGCAATTCCTATCACATTATTACTATCACTCTTCTTCTCAAACTATTCAATTTTTAATTACACACATCACACAAAAATATAAATAATTAATATTGAATTAACAACTAATTTTAGACAAAAATAATAATTAATTAATAAAAAATTATAAAATAGTTTTTTTTGCCACCGTCAATATAATCTCTATCGTTCAGGAGTCGAACAACAACAATTTGTATACTCCTTTCTCCTCTTATTAATCGAGATGATTTTTTGAGAGACTATATTTTAAAATCTAATGTAATAAATAGTTAAAATATTGATAATTAATATTAGATAAAAAAAGATTAATTTAATTTTTTTATTATTAATAATAAAATATTTTAAATACTAATACTTTTTTAATTTATAAATAATATATAGTTTAATCAATACAGTATTTTTTTTTTAAATTAGTTTTTTAATACTCTATTTACTATTTGTACAGTAACAAAAAGTTATCTTTTATTTTAATTTTAAGTTCCACTCTCAGATCAAATGAATGTAAGTGTATCTTGAAAGACCACACACACCTCAAGATGGTAAGTTAAAAAGAGGCTGAATGAATTATTCAGTAATATTTTTTTTTAATACCAAAATATGATAATTTAATAAAACTTAATTCAATTCTAGAACACATTCTTTCCTTATTTTTTCAGTACAGTTTCTTAAGTCCAATATTTTTGAACTTGTAAGAAGTGAGTCTTTTTTAGAATAAACTATGATATATCTGTAAAATGAATTCTATCCATAACCCTACCAAATGAATATGCATGATTATATGATTATAATGAGAGTATTGTCCTCATTAGAAGCACTTAATTAGCCGGCACATGAGCCATGAGTTGCCACCCTCACTCCTTTCATTGGATCATATATGGTTAACCAAAACCTTTTACACCATTTCAACCTCCATCCAACTAGTTGACACAAACTTCCAAACTCTGAGGAATTGCATGAATAATAATAAAATAATAATAATAATTAAAAAATAAAAGGAAGTTTCGATACGTTCAATATAGTCTCACGTCATCTAGAAGTCGAGATTAAGGTCAATTTAAATATAGTTTTCTCTCTTAATTCACCGAGACGTCTTTTAAGGACAAAATCGTGATGGAACTCCAAACTCTAAAACAAACAATATACCTGTAGTGATTGACCTCTAAGTTAAAATTTAGGATTTAGGATTTAGAAGTCTAGATCAATGTCAGTTTAAATACATCTTTCTCCTTTAACCCATCGACACACTTTTTAAAGACAAAATCGTGATGAAACTTTAAACTCCAAAACAGACAATATATCTGTAGTGATTGACCTATAACGATGGTATCTGAACGGACTTAAGATCGAAAGAGAGATTGCATTAAGATTATGTTGGAGGCATGCAGGGCAACCATGGGCTTACCTAGCGTGCATGGAAGGTCCATAGGGTGCAATCATATCTCCTTGTCTAGTTCTTATCTAAAAAGATAGCAAACATAGTGTTATATGCAGTGAAGGCAAAGGGCAGTTTTGTAACTTGTGCTAGGGTCTTAATTGCCCTTTATAAGAGAGTGTGAGTGTTGTGCATGATTGGATGTGTGCTAATATTTCATCTATTGGTGTTGTTTCTGAGTTGAGTTTTGGTCTTCTTTTCCATTTTGGGATCATCATCACCACTAAAAACAACTCTTTATTCTCCATCCAGGTATTCTCTTCTTCTTTCTTCTCCCATTCACTTATTTATATACAATAATATCATCTTTTCCTCTCTTCAATTATTACTCCTTTTACTCTTTCACTACTTCACTCTTATCACCCTTTCCCTCCTAATCTTTCTCAAATAAATACCAATATTTCTGCTATATAATATGCCACTCTACAGTTTTTTTTATAGAAAGAAACAATATATACATAA
Source organism: Phaseolus vulgaris (assembly GCF_051622355.1). NCBI lineage: Eukaryota > Viridiplantae > Streptophyta > Magnoliopsida > Fabales > Fabaceae > Phaseolus > Phaseolus vulgaris. Next base: position 58,278,656 of record NC_143504.1, read on the forward strand.
GAATAAGAAGTGATTCATATAAAAAAAAACTAAAACGAGCTTAAAACATATATAACACTTACCCTTATTTCTTGTAGTATATATATTTTACATTATAAACTCTTATACGAGATTTATAGTGGTAGATTATTTTTTACTTTTTCATTTGGATGGTTTGGAGATCAAAGAAATTAGTTCCTATTATATAGGTATATATAAGGGTTGAACCACTCTTAAGTGCTTCATGTTATTAGTTGATAAAAAAAATATTATAAACTGATCCATATAAATTGTAAATTTGTTTTTCTACTAGAGAAATAATATGAGGGGTTCATTTGTTTAATTAAGTTGTTTTTGAATCAATGGTTGAATAGGGCATGAACACACTACACTACTTCAATACGGAGAAAGAAGAGATAATTTCTAAGCAGCAATACTGAAACTCTTCAATTTTTCAAAGGATAATAGAATTTCTCTTCTAATGATATTTATTTGGTTATCAACAAAGATTAAATGAATTAAAAGAAATATTTCAAGTAAGTCATTATTTGTTTAAATTAAGATTTTTTTGTTATTGGAGAACAGTGGTGAAAATATGGAGAAAGCAAACACATCACTAGTGAGAACGAAATCCGATCAGTTGGTGGAGTCTATGGTGGCGGCGATGAAGTCGCCGCCGTCGAGCGACCACTCTGCGAACGGGGTGGGGGAAGGTGGCGGGACCCTTTCGAGGAAGTCGAGCAGGCGGCTGACCGGCGCGTCACCAGGACGCGGCGGCGGAGGGAAGAACACGCACATAAGGAAGTCGAGAAGTGCTCAAATAAGCCAAATGAAGTTGGAGTTTGATGATTTGAGCAGTGGTGCAGCACTGAGCAGAGCTTCAAGTGCTAGCTTGGGACTCTCTTTCTCCTTCACTGGCTTCACCATGCCTCCTGAAGAAATTGCTGACTCCAAACCCTTCAGCGATGATGATATTCGTAAGTTAATGCTATCTACCATCTCTTTCTTTCCCTCACTTTTCTATATCATGCATTTTCTTCTTCAGACACATTTCTTAAATGATGTGTTTAGGGTTTAAGCTGTGTTAAACACCGAAACTCGTAGAACACGAATTGGTAATGTGTCAAATTAAAACAAAAATTTTGTTAGATTAATGATATTTTAGTACGGTTTTAACACAATTTTAAAAAATAAAAATACATTAATATATATATATATTTTAATATGAATATAAAAATAAAAAACAAATTCTTTTGAACCAATCATAAAAAATATTTTTTTGTTAAAAAAATAAAAACATATTTATACACATAATTCTTTAAAATTTGTGTTTTTTATCTTACATTTTAGAAATTATATGTATATCTAACTGAGTACTAGAAATTATATGTATATTTAATTGAGTTCTAGTCAGTCTATGTCGCAGAAAGAATTTCATACTTACTATTCTTTCGAAACTATTTATTTTTAACACAAATATTATTATAAAAATTTTTCAGAAACATTACAATTCTGATTAAACAATGATATGCTAAAAATACTTAGAGTGTATAATTTTTTTTCCATTTAATGTAAAATATATAATAAATAAACCAAATGAAATGAATTAAACTTTGTTTGTTTTATTCTATAGGTTGATCCTTATATATAGCGTCAATCATTCAATGATGGTCCAGGATAATTGAAAATGATGTCACTTTTCATTTTTTATATTCAATGGACAAATAAATAATTATAAAGTAAGAACTTGATAGTAGAAAAAGTTTTGGAAAATGAAATTCTTACACTCATTCAAATCAATTTCTATGTATCATTCAAATTGTTTTCTATGTATCATTCAAATCATTAGGAATATACATAAAGTTAAATCTACACTACTTATAATATTTTACTTCTATTTTTCCATTAAACCAGCTATCTTATTTCATTCTCTCCACTATAAAACAATAAAAATACATAAAGTAGCCATACAAATACGACTTCCTAAATGCATGATATTTTATATCAATTTTTATTGAAAATACAACCTCTCTAGAGTTAAAATATTTATTATATAAATAAATTAGCTGATAAATTTGAGAGATAGCATTACTAGGATCATTTGAGGTATGATTTGTTTTGGAGTTCGGTGCAATTTTGTCCTTAAAAGATTTTCAGGTGAGTTGAGTGAGGAATATGTATTTAAATTGCTCTTAACCTCGACTCTTAAGCGATGTTAGACTATATTGGCAATCCTGGAACAAACTCTCCTAGTCAAGGTACAAGAGGAGGATTTCTCCTAGTTGAAGGGCTAAGAAACATTTTCGTCCTCACAAACAATGTCATTGTTCTAACTTCAAAACAGACAATACCTCAAATACGATGATTGACACTAACGATACTATCTTCTGAACTTTGAAGTCCGAACCATCTAATTTATAATGAAGGTGGAATCTCAGCATACTAAATAAAAGTGATATATTTTTTATTAATAAAGTATATACTATCTGAATTTGAGTAATTTAATTTAAAGAGGTATGTTATATGTATATATGGTGTCGTGGAGGTATAGTAACCAGAGAATATATATGGTGAGATTGGGTGTGATGTGTGATGGAGATTTACTTTACAGATCTGAGTAGATTTCCTTTTTGTGAATAATAATAATGAAAGAAGCATCTGCATGCATTTATCAGAACAACCTTTTGGAAAGGGCAAAGAGAACAGAAAGTGAAGAACATCAAAACTTCATTCATTTTCCTGTTAACTGCTATAATCCAAACAACTCAACTCCCTCTTCGTACCTTTCCGTAATCACTCCAACCAAACTTTTCTACACTAAAATCACATTACTATTTTTATACCAAAATTATTTTTTAAATTACAATTTTTCCATTGGTATGAATATATATGTCTTTATAACTCTTTCAATTAGGAACAAATTTTAATTACTTGAATATAATTTTTTTTAAGAGTATAAGTTTTTGCTAGGTTTTGAATTTTGTTTTTATTTAAAAAATAAAATAAAATAAAACAAGATAATTTAGAAATAGTTCCATCTATGTATAGAAAAACTTCAAACCAATCTTCTTAAAACCCAACTAATTCGGGATTCAACAAATTTTACAAAACTTTAATCATAATGACAAATACAAATCAAGACTAATGAAAGCATGATAAAGACATGATCACAATAGACATCATCCCTCAAACAGAGTCATGTTTAGGGTTTAGGGTTTCTGACACAAATACAAATTAAAAATCATCTACACCCTTCTCCAAAATCGAACACAATTTTTGTCAGCAGCCCAGAAAAAGTCAAACACTCAAGTCTCATAAAATATATAATTGGGTGATTTTTTTTTTCTAAAAAAATCAAAATGATTTTTTTCATTTTTTTAATATTTTGCTTATAAAAAGTTGTGAAAAAGTTTGATAGAAAAGCATGTAGTAAAAAGTAAATTGGATAGATTTGGCATTAAAGAAAAGGTTGTGGTAGATCTGAAAGGAAGGAGTGTAACCACAAAAAGCCCGTGATTGATTACTCAGTCTAGTGGTCCCCACAACACACTCCTCTTCAACATAACTGTCTTTTTCATTATCTCTTCTCATTAATAATTCCATCACCATTCTCATTAACATTTATACTTATATTAAAACATTCATTAACATCAATCATTTACACTAATTACATCCTTTAACAACTTTTTTAGTTAAATAAACCAATTCAATCATTGAATTGGATTTTCTCTAGAATGGATCATGTTTGTAGAATTGTGTGAAAACAAACTAATTGCTCTTTCATTAATCTACTTTATTTTATCATACAATCTATATATTGAGTATAAATAAACGTGGCTAAATAAAATATTAAAGAACATGTTAATTAATTATGTGAAATTTGATATACATATTTTAAAAAAATTACTAATTAAATAATTTAATATTGGTTAAATTAATTTCTTAAAAGTTTATATAAATTTTATGCTTGCTCGACTTTTTCTCCTCTTAAACTTACTAATTTTATGACCTAAATATGTATTTCCTTCTTCTTTTTTAAATATATCTAACCAGACTGATTTTTTAATTATTTATTTTATTGATTTTTTTTACCAAAATACCATTAATTTTCTACTAATATGTAAATAATAAATAAATGCTATATTTTTCTCACGAAAATTGAGAAAATAAGCTTTAAAATTTAAAACCCTAACACGAATATTCTCTCTCTCTATCCATATATTTATTATTTAAATATAATTTTGAAAATAATATTACAGTAATAGATTAAATTAATATTATTATCTAAATAAATAATTTTTCTTAATAATCTTAAATTAGCTATAAGTATACATACTTAGAGAGAAAAGCCAACATAATAAGACTTCAAAATTTAAAGTGATTGAGTGGAGAAATCTAACTAATTTTTAATAAAAATTAAAAAATCACTCCAAAAAAAATTATTAAATAATAACTAAATTTAGAGATCAGAAATAATTAGTCACTATATTAACTAAACTAGATACTAATTTAGAAACTAAAAAATATTGATATTTTCGATTATTAATAAAAGTTTATAAAATAGTTTTTAAGTTTGTATTTAAATTAGAAACTAAGGTTTTAGTTACTAATATTTTATATTCTAAATTAGTTTCTAAAAGATTAATATAAACTAAGTTAGAGTATAAAGTAGTAAGTAACTAAAACCTTGATAGGTAACAGTTGAAAACTAATTTAAAAACTATTTTATAATTTTTTTAATAATATAAATTATTTTAAATACATTTTTTTTTAGTTTATAAAATGGTCGCACTAATCTAGTCAAATAATAATTAATTATTTTGATGTTTGAAATTAATTTTTATGTAATGATTTTCTTGTAATAGTGAACGTGTATATATGTTTATAAGATGATTAAAAAACATAATTAGCTGTATAAAGTAAGTGTAGTTAATTGTACTAATTACTACTTGTACTAATTTTCTGATGTGATTCATTGGGTGGCTTTTCAATTTATTGGAGAGACTTCTCAGTCAAGGTTTTGGTTTCTTTCTGCATCTGTGTCCATCATCATATATAAAGCTCCAACCATTTTTCTTCTTGAGGTACTGTTATGAGGGGAACCTGACACATTTTGTGAACTAATGTCTTTGAAAGACAATTTTACTTGTTAATTATGTCGTACCTATGGCTCCACACACAAGTGAAACTGTCTCTGTCTGTGTTTTTTTTTTCCTTCTTCCTTTTTTCTGGGAGACCAAATTGCCTCATACTTGGGCCCCTCGATTAAATTCAGGTTGACTTTTCACTTTCACTGATATGAGGATGCAACTTCACTATGATCCATGCTACCCCACATGAGTTTTCATGACCAGCAAATGTTGCACCCCTTTAATGGATCATGTAGTGTCACTGACATGAGAAGCATCCATGCATAGTTTCTTTCGAATCATTTTAAAGATATCTGCCCTCTCAACGTAACACCACCACATAGACTTGGTCAAGATCAAGAACAAGCACATTTATTCATTTCTAGTGCACAATTGTGTTGGCCTCTGATTAAGGAGCTTCTTTTTCCCAACTTGAATTCTATAAAAAGGGTTGTTTACTATGTATGTTGCAGCTGAAGATATCGAAGCTGGGCCTAGGACAAAGTTTCAAACAGAACCTACTTTACCCATATTTCTCAAGGTAATGCACATTTTACATGTATAATTATCTCCATCTCTACACCAACTTCTGTTAGATTCAATATTAGACATCATTATACAACTTGACATAATTAGTAGTACTATTTAGTACTTGAATATTTTTTGAACTCATGCGTATCTTACATTTTAGAGATTATATGTTTCCATATTGTATCAGTGTCCGTGTCAGTCTATCCTACATAGCTATTTAGTACTTGAATATATTTTGAACTGTATAACATTGAGCATAGTTCTTATGATGTGTTGGTGATGGATGACACACATATAATGAGTTTTGTTCTTGTTATGGAATGTGCAGTTCACAGATGTGAGCTACAAGGTAGTGATGAAAGGCATGACCACAACTGAGGAGAAGGATATCTTGAATGGGATCACTGGTTCTGTAAATCCAGGGGAAGTTTTGGCATTGATGGGTCCCTCAGGAAGTGGAAAAACAACTCTTTTAAACCTTCTTGGTGGCAGGCTATGCCATCCTATAAGTGGTGGCTCTATCACTTACAATGATGAACCATACTCTAAGTTCCTTAAGAGCAGGTAAAACATATAATTATAATAGCCATATTTACATGCTTATATGGTGTATTTGTATACCACCTTACCAAGTGCATCTGCAAGAAACATATTCAAAAAGTGAGAATAAAGAGGGTACTTGAATTAAATTAAAGAAGTTATTTTTAAGATAATTATCCAAAAGTTAACCACCATATCATATATAACAGTTTTGTAGTAGTTATTTCATCAATGCATATAAGATTTTCTCTTAATTTAAACATAGTGATGAAATTCTTAACAAGTCAAAGGTTGCAAGTTTGTTAGTGATCAAAATGTACTTCCATCAATAGGATAGAGGTTTAACACTATTTTCCCTTCAAATGGTGTACTTGTATTTGTTTGTGACAGGATAGGGTTTGTGACACAAGATGATGTTCTTTTTCCTCACTTGACTGTGAAAGAGACTTTGACATACTCAGCCAGACTAAGGCTTCCAAAGACATTCACAAAGGAGCAAAAGGAAAAACGAGCTTTAGATGTAATCTATGAGCTTGGCTTGGAGAGGTAAATGGTTACATTCCATATCCTTAACAATGAGTGTCGAAATTATTATGAGCACAAAAGTCACATTATAGAAAAAGACATGGTAAGGAGTGAAGAGTAGAGAGAACTATAACCATTTTACATGTTATTACTACTTAAATATGGAATCCAATAGTTTACATTTTATGTATGAAAAAGGTGCCAAGACACTATGATTGGTGGTTCCTTTGTTCGTGGAGTATCTGGTGGTGAGAGAAAGAGAGTTTGTATTGGCAATGAGATCATAATCAACCCTTCTCTTCTTTTTCTTGATGAACCAACATCTGGTTTGGATTCTACAACAGCCTTGAGGATCGTTCAGATGCTACAAGACATAGCAGAGGTATTTGTTATATCATATCCTAAGATTTTAGACCACACCTAATATCTCATGAGAAATACTGGTAGACGCTCTTTTTAACACGCTCTCTGTTAGGACAGACCCAAGACCCAATACTACAGACAGACTCAAACTCAATCACCTATTTAAGTAACAGATTTCTCTGAACGAAGAAGTGAAGAATTTGATAACCCTATACTAAGACTAATAAAACTAGGATTATCAAATTCTTCTCTTCTTCATATAGAGAAACCCTGTTACTTAAATAGGTAATTGAGTTTTGGTCTGGGTATCGGATCTGTCCTAACACTCTCAAACATGATATTATTGACTAAAAACAAGTGAAAATCACAAAATTTTATTCTATGCTTGATGATGAACCTGCAAGGTATCTTATCCATGACTAAACCTTTATCACTAGCTTGTGAATTGCAATTGTAGGCTGGCAAAACAGTGGTGACAACAATCCACCAACCATCAAGCAGACTCTTTCACAAATTTGACAAGCTGATCCTTCTTGGAAAAGGGAGTTTGCTTTACTTTGGAAAAGCATCAGAAACACTCACTTACTTCCAGTCTATAGGATGTTCACCACTTATTTCCATGAACCCGGCAGAGTTTTTGTTAGACCTTGCTAATGGAAACATAAATGATGTTTCCCTACCTTCAGAGTTGGAAGATAGAGTGCAGATGGAAAATGCAGAAGCAGAAACACCAAATGGAAAACCATCACCAGCAGTTGTACACGAGGTAACCTTATCAAACTTATCATGCATGTCAATTTGTGGATTACAAAAATGATACATAGACAACCTTGTTCCATTATACAAACCCTCTTTCTTTATCTAAAATTTCAATTTTTGTATGAAATGACAAAAATACCCTTTTTATATCATCAACTAAAAGTCATATAGTGGAGCAGAGTGTCAATATATCATTGCTCTTGTGATTAAACATGAAGGATACATTAACAACCTGCTCCAGTATACAACCTGTGATTCATGATATGAAAAAAGGTATTTTTGTCATTTCATGAAAAAAAACTAAAATTTTAGACAAAGAAATGAGGTTGTAGACTGGTGCAAGTTGTCAATATATCACTTTTCGTGATTAAATGATTCTATACAAAAATTCTTTACACTATCAGTAGTAGGTAGACATAGTTTTTGCGTAGGTTTTCATGACCAAAGCAAATTTGATGTAGTTTAGTGTTGAGTTTTAATATCATGCAAGTCTTGAGATGAGAAAATCTTGATGTCATCAAAGATGAATTTGAACAGTATCTGGTGGAGGCATATGAAACTCGAGTAGCAGAAACAGAAAAGAAAAAACTAATGGTTCCTATACCTCTTGATGAAGCAGTGAAGTCTAAAGTGTGTTCTCATAAGAGACAATGGGGAGCAAGTTGGGATGAGCAATATTCCATATTGTTTTGGAGAGGAATCAAAGAACGTAGACATGACTATTTTAGCTGGTTAAGAATCACTCAAGTTTTATCTACTGCTGTCATCTTAGGATTACTCTGGTGGCAATCAGATACCAAGAACCCAAAAGATCTGCAAGATCAGGTAAGCTATTTCTGCTACTCTTAAAATGGTGACAAAAGTCATAAAAACCAAGGAAAAGAAAGAAAGCACATACACATCTAGAATGCTGGAAACATCCCTTCTAACATATTCTTTATTTTTAATTAAAATTTATTGAATTTTTTTTTATCGATAATAAAAAATAAATAAATGTGAATCACTTCAAAGAATGATTTAACTCTTATATAGAACATACACCCTAAGCCTCCTCCACCCAAACCAAACTGCTCCGCTAAACGTCTAAAAACAACCCACTTGACTAAACTCAGAGAACCCACCTAAAAACAAACACCTGAGCAAATACATCAATAAACCATTCTCATACAAACCAAAAGGTTAAAAAAGTACAAAGTGAGACTTGGTGGTGATCCACGACGAAGCATTTAATTGAAACTTATAAAATCATAAACAGGAATATTTTAAATATAGTTAAACACATTTTGTGATCTTAATAAATTTTAGTCAACAATAACACATTAGAAAAAGTGTACAACAGAATTGTATTTTTCTTTATTAGACATGATATCAGAAGCATGAACATTGTAAGATATTGATTGATCTTTGTGGATTGCAGGCAGGGTTGCTATTCTTTATTGCTGTTTTCTGGGGATTTTTTCCTGTTTTCACTGCAATATTCACATTTCCTCAAGAGAGAGCCATGCTGAGTAAGGAGAGAGCAGCAGATATGTACAGACTAAGTGCATACTTCCTGGCTAGAACCACCAGTGACCTTCCACTTGACCTCATTTTACCAGTGCTTTTTCTACTTGTTGTTTATTTCATGGCTGGTCTCAAACTCAGTGTTGCACCATTTTTCCTCACCATTCTTACTGTCTTCCTCTGCATAGTGGCTGCTCAGGTATGCATTCAGTTTCCACATAATGCAAGTATAAAGATTTATACAAAGTAAAATCAATTAGAAAACACAATAACATGACTTTATAAAAACCAATAGTTTTTTTGTCAGATATGATAATCTATAATTAAATGACAGTGTAAAAAGATTTTATATCAGCCATATTATTTTCAAAGATTTGTGTGAACAAACAAGAAATGTTCATACTATTTTTCATGCCTTTGAATAAAAGAAGTAAAATAAAAACAAGGAATTGTTTTGTAAAAAATCAGTGTTTCAAACCAAATTGAGTTCTTACCATGGTTTTTGTGAAGCAGGGACTTGGACTTGCTATTGGAGCCACATTAATGGACTTGAAAAGAGCAACAACTTTAGCTTCAGTAACTGTGATGACCTTCATGCTGGCTGGAGGATTTTTTGTGCAGGTAAACAAACATTCCAGTTCAGTCTCTATTTCAAATAAAACATCAAACCCCTCAGGGTATTTTCACTAGTACAATAGAGCTTGAACTAAAGAAAATTGACACGATTTTAAATGTCAAATTCAATTCTGGACTAGTTACGAGGCTCGGACACACCTTTAAAATGGTGTGTCTGTGTCGGACACACATATCAGACACCGACACGCGTACGATACTCATAGAACACGTATCGATGAAGTGTCCAATTCAAAAATTATTTTTTGGATCTTTGACAATTCTATGGTTCCAATACAATTTTAAAAAGGACAAATACATTAATTTTAAAAAAACTCAAACTTATTATATAAGTTTTTATTATGATTATAAAAATAAAAAATAAATCCTTTTAAACCAGTCATAAAACTTGTATACATAAATCTTTATTTTTAATTTATATAATTTATAATTATATAATATATAGATTCGTGTCCTTATATCCTACATTTTAAAGATTATATGTGTGGAGTGTCTGTGTTTGTGTTCATGTTGTAATAATGTATATGTCAGTTTCTGTCACTTTTTTGTTCAGAATAATAGTTAACATGTGTAGTTACTTTGGCAGAGAGTCCCCATATTTTTTTCATGGATCCGGTACATGTCTTTCAACTACCACACCTACAAACTTCTGCTGAAGGTTCAATATGAACACATTTCACCAATCATAAATGGCATCAGAATTGATAGTGGTGCAACAGAGGTAGCTGCTCTAATAGCCATGGTTTTTGGCTACCGTTTCTTGGCATATCTTTCTCTAAGAAGAATGAAACTTCAATCTGGGGCTTAACATAAACTTCACTCTCTGCATCAATCAAGACTCACACACACACACCAATTGGTGCACCTAGCTAGCTAGAGCTTCTGGCTTTTTTGATTTAGTCTTGTGAATATTGTATTTCACTTAGCATTAGCATGGTGAAACAAGCAACCACATGCTGTGATCATAGGCACAGCATTATCTGGAGAATTCAGATATTTGTTTTAGAGAGATACTTAACTCTGCAACAATGTTTAATTGACTCAAGTTTATCCATTTGCTGTGTAAGTACCATAGTTAAGTTGCTTACACCTTTTTTTGAAATGACAATTGTCAAGAAGGATATAACTTGACACCAACAAACTTTTTGTTTTGATCCAAAAGAATCTTTCTGATTTTGCTTTTAATTCAGATCACATTATTTTTTGTGTTATTGAATTTGAGTTAACAATCTTAACAATTTAATTGACAAATTCAATCTGATTTTATCCATTGATATTCTTTTTCATGTGTGAGTTCAATTGGTACATAAATCTTCTACATTTGACTAAGAATATTTTTAATCAACCAAAATTAACTTAGCTTTTGAAAGATTGCTTTTAATGCATCTTAGATATATTTTTATCAAAGTTAATCAAGATAAAAAACATATACATTTATACAACTCGAGTATTAATATAACTGTAAGATAAACTCATCAACTCAATCTTCATTAAACTGAAATGGTTGAAGACATCAAATAATATTAAAACGAGTTTGCTTCAATCTTCACTTTCAACAATCTTAAAAAATATATAACATCTAAATGTTTCTTTAAAATATTAAAAACAAAACTTTATAACATAAAATTTAATGACCCAAATTGTTAAATATAAAAAAGCATTTACTATAAAATCATTAAAAAAGTGAAGTATTAGCCTATAAGAAGACTTCACTCAAAAAAAATGTGAAATCGTCACATGCATGAAGACTTCACTTGAAAAATTAAAGTCATCATATCCTTGGATATTTGTATTTGTTAAGAAAAAGAAGATTTTTTATATAATAAAAAAGCTAATTTTATTTTGTAAGTAATTTTGTGTAAGAAAACTCACAAAATATAACTTGAAATTATAGATTTTCGTTGCAACCCTATTATTTCCAGTGAATCTATGTAGAATTTTTATTTTATCAAACTTGTGATTTATTTCAAATTTTCCTACAAGAATTTTCTACAGTAATTGATATAACTCTGATAAAAGTTTGATTATTTTCTTAAATTCATTGGAAAAAAATCATAAGAAAATTAACATTTATTTTTTTTTTGCATATTTTCATACAGATTTAAAACTCGAGGTTTCTTGAGAAAAAAAAAAACAAATAAAAAACGTAGATAAGTTTTCCATCAATTTATTTGGTTGCAGATAAGGTTGCAAAGTTCTAAGTATTATTATAAATAATAATAATAAAGTAAAAAATATTTTAATATCATAGAAGACTAATACTTATGAAAATAATCGATATTAAATATTACCCAAAATTTACTTGAATCACTTGTAATAAATTAAATTGTGAAAAGCATCACATTTGATTTATACATTGTAAGCTTATTTATTTTGGACCCCCCAACATTTTTCCCAAGCTGTGGCATGCATGGATTGAGTTGCAACTGACACCACCTATCTTCTGTGGCAAATTGCTGACTCTTGAAAATTGAAGAGGAAATCTGAAGTGAAACAATTGTGTGATGAAAGTTGAACTTCTTGTGCAAAAGGGATGTTCATCCTGTATCCAACAAATGCTCCTATGTATGAAACCTCATGCCATTGTTCTTATCCAACCAAGCAACCGAAGCAGCATGGCATCCAACACAGGTGACTTTTTCTCCAGCCCTATTTAAAAGAACAAGAAAATAACATCATGATAAGAAAACTGAAATTATATGTCCATCAATCTTGTTGGAGATCTTACATCGGCTAGAGATTAAAGCACTTCATAATATATAACTAGATGCAAATCTCATCTCATAAACCGATTTTGAGGTTAAGTTAGACTTAAAGTCCCTTCTTAATAAATCTCAGTGTTACATGCCATGAGACATTCAATTTCTGATTATGTCTATTTTAAAATTTTGCAGTTAACAGGAAAAACACATGTTCAATACCATTGGTATTGTCCATGTTGTTCTCTAATTAGAATCAAAATTTCACCTCAGCAATATGCACTGATATTTAATAGAATCCTTCATTATGCTACAGCAGTGACTCTAAATATGAGTAGAAAACAGTACCAACAGTGCCTCTTATAGAAACAACAACTTTGTGCATTTGAAGGAATGCTTACAAATGTTTGCTATTACCATTTGAGGAACAACACAATAGCATTCCTTCACATTATGTGTAAAGGGTAAGCAAAAATTTGGAAATGGTTAACACTTTTGCATTTGAAGCATTATGTAAGGGTTTGCCAGAATTTGAAGGACCGTTTGCTATTATTGGGAAGGAAAATGAATGCTCTATCTTACCAATATCTGCAGCTACTCTATGAGCACACATAACTCCGGAGAAAGCTACAGCAATAACACCTTGTCCAGGGAAGCAGCTATCACCAACACAGTAAAGGCCATCTATGCCCTGCAAGTTTTATATGTTTGTGACTTGCTTTAAGCAGTGCATTCTAAAAGCATAGCAGAATATTTTCTATAACTGAACCGGTTATTCAGTTAAGGAAGTAGACCTACTGTGGTATTGAATGGCATTCCCAGTAACCCCTTCGGGGTTCCACGTGGCATTGGACCGTATGTCCCCTTGTCACGAGCTAGGTATCGCCGGTGTGTCTTTGGTGTCCCTACCTACAAGCAAGCTTACAATTTCAGAAAACATACACATAATAAAAAAGGCAAAAGAATTTCTAAGCATTATATAGTTAGTTTCCTCCATCTACAAAGGTACTTCATATGATAACATGATAGGAAGCATAACAAAAAAGAATATGACATTAGAGGACAGCCATATAGAATCACTAAAAAGAAGGAAATAAAGGATTTGCCAACAATTAAAAACACTTCGACAGAAACAGGCATCACTATCCTGAAAGATAACTGGGATTTGGATCTTTTAAAAACAAATGTAGCTATGCAAACATTTATGTTTAATTATCACCTTTAGCATGACAGAATTTAGGTCCACAAGCAATCAAATAGACAACAATTAGTTTTTTTCAAATACAACTAATTGGGGATGAGGTATGAGGTTGTAGTCCACACCTCCATAAAATCGATGGATGATCTAAGACCAGGAAACAATTTATTCTCTAATCTGCTTGTGATTTCATCGGCTATAAGCTGCTTCTTTGCCTCGTATTCTACTCTTGAGAGACCCTAGTACAGAAAACAGTGACATTAGATATTTTAAGACAAAAACAGATTCTGAAGTCATAGAAGCATGCAATATGAAAGTTTTGAACTTTGTTTATCAGTATTGCCTACCTCCCAGTCCTCCATGGAAGAAGTTGTGAATATATGAAGGATATGGTGACCTTCGGGAGCCAATGATGAATCAAGAACAGTTGGTATACTTAAAAAGATACTTCCATATGGCTTCTCCAATTCGGACCAGTTGTTCTAGAGAGCGGCCGATGAAATGCATTAAGCTAATTAATCATTCTAAGCCACAAGGACTATTAAGAAATTTAAGTTGAGCAAACTTCCAACTACCTCAAGGACAAAATGATGACATTCTGTATCTGGTGGTAAAATCTCAGCTTTAACCCCCATGTGAATTGAAAGAAAAGATGGAGCTTTAACATAAACTTTCTGGAAGTTCTCTTCTTCTTTTGGGAGTGGAACACCCTTCAGCAACTTTCCTAAAGATTAACATTATGCAATTAGGGATTAACTAACTAAGAACTAATGAAGGCAGAGAAACATTGCGAAGATTATCATTAAAATATTGACAAAAAAAATTCTTATTTGAATTTGAAACCAACCAAATGTATCCCATCTGGTAGCATTTGATATTATGGTTTTGGCAAAGAACTCTCTCCCATCCGAAAGCCTCACGCCTACCTGCAAAAGGCATAGTACAGTTATTGAAGAAAAAATGCTTCTTTCCACAATGTCATCTTGTTTCTATTTTGATGTCACTTACAGCTTTTCCCTGCTCAATTATAATACCACTGACATTTGCTTTGTAAATTATCTCACTACCCTGATCAGCAAGACCTTTCGCTAAGGACTTTGCAATCCCACCAACACCCCCAAGAGGGTAGTTAATCCCACCAAAGTGTCTGTCACAGAGAACCTGGAGGGAAAAAACAGTCAAGCCATGCAGGAAATGGAGAGCAAGCGAGGCCAAGGTGAACTATATAGTACCGACCACCATACTTGAAATAAGTGCTTTTACTTAATGCCATACAAAAGTTTAATGAACAGAAAGAATGAAAAAGATAAATGAAGAGGTTACCATGCTAGCATTGATCATTGGTGTCTGTATACCGTTGACTGTGCTCACTATAAAACACTGCAAGCATGGATATAAATTACCAATCATGCACCAACAATTGAATAATTAATCAAAGTGTAAATAAGTAATATGACTTCTATCTCACTTTAAAATAGTTTAGAAAATGATACAAAACATGTGGCACAGTTTGTTTACGACTCAAATTTGTATGATGGGACCCATTGTCATTCTTAACACATTCTACAGAATAACACTTCTAGACACATTTTCCTTAATACATTCATGAACCTTCTAATTGAATCAAATAAGTTATCGCATCTACCTCTGCATCTATGAAAGACAACAAGTTTGGATCTTTAATGTACTTCCGAGCTATGGCTCCAGCATTTTGTGGCAAATAATAGGCTGTCAAAAGATACGTCAAAAAGCTAAGTGGTGAAAACAAATGAAAAGACTCATAAAAAGCCCAAATATAGAGGGAGGTGCGGATTCAATTACCCTTATCAGTAGAGTACTGTTATTAGGCAATAGGCATGCAATGCTTACGGGTTAACCTCTACCTCATGAATGTTGTACAAAAGAAAAAAAAAAATATATATATATATATATATACACACACACACAGACATACATATATATTTATAGACACATATAAACCAAGAATGATCATGGCTGATCACATCCTTAGCAAAATTTAATCAGATGTTCACATGATTGAAATCTTCATATAGAAATTTTCATAAATAAACTAGCACAACTTGGTATTGCAGTAATTGATGCATTTCAAAGATTTGAGCAAATTAATCACAAAGTCTGAGACCCCTTAGGAGTTAGGAGATCAATATAAGTTTTCTAAAATATTTGTTTAATCCAAATTCTCCACCCAACCAAAAGAACAAGACTGTGTACATGAAATGTAATTCTCTAGGTGTAGGATAAAGAATTATTTGTGTAAGGATTTTGCATAAGCATGTCTAACTCGAGTACCGCCCTGATCTTTCATGGTAAGGGTAAAATTTGTTGAGTCAACTAGTTATATGTTGTGGTTGTGGCATTAAGCAACAAACTGCAGATTACATATAGTTGAGTGATGTATTTGTTCACTTTTTCACCCTTTGCTTCCCTCGCCATTTCTTTTAAATCATTAGTTAAAATATAACTCCTCCAATCAATCAAAATACCGAAAAGATAAGCTAAGTGGAACTAAAAAACAATATTACCTTTAGAATTGAAGTTCAGAGTTTTAAATTTGTGGCCTTTCAGTTAAAAATAAACAAGATGAAAGTACCTAGTGTCAAGCATTCCAGGGGCTTCTGAAAAAACTGTCCAAAAAGGTAGAGTGGCTCTTCTAGTGACTTCAATTCCAAGGAATTCAGTGCGTTGAAAATCTAGCCACAACACATTAAAGCTCTTAAAAAAGTGAATTTCAAGGAGAGGCAAAAATGCCTTAAGGGGGCTGCAATCACCTCAATTAAGACAAACCTTCCAGCATTCACTGTAGAATTTACGAATACCCTCCTTTTCATGGGGAAAATAACTGGTCAGTTCATCAATGAATTTATCATATTCTTTGTGCACTCGAACAGAAAGGTTATTTGGTAGATGGAAATGAACGGTTGTTGGATCAGGTACCACTTGCATCTGACAACCGACTGCCTCCAACGCTTGTGTTATCAAATTGAGATTACCCTGCACAAATTTAAGGTACATGGTGTTCATGATCCTAGGAATCACATCATTCAACATAAGAATAATTACCAGTGACCAAATCTACTATTGGCTAACATATTATTAAAAAATGAGCAAACTACACTTATTAGGCGCTTAATTGATCAAAAACCCAGTTTCACATAATTACCCAATCTTAGTAAATAGGTTTATGCCTAACTCAACTTCACAAATT
This sequence comes from Phaseolus vulgaris, assembly GCF_051622355.1. Taxonomy (NCBI): domain Eukaryota; kingdom Viridiplantae; phylum Streptophyta; class Magnoliopsida; order Fabales; family Fabaceae; genus Phaseolus; species Phaseolus vulgaris. The sequence goes on from NC_143504.1 coordinate 58,295,741, forward strand.
TGTAAAATACACACATAATAATTTGGTTTTATTCCTGGTTAAGGTGAGGTGAATCTCTCCAATTCTTTCTTAATATTAAGCACAGTAACACTGATGGAAACAGAAAATAGTGTGTTTACTAATGAATATGCCTCCAAAACAAAAAATCTGAATGCATTGCAACCAGGGAGAAACAGAAAGTCCCTCTCACAAACAAAACATCCACATTCCTTCAGTGCAACATCATCCACAATTCATCACATCACTAATGAAATTAAAGTAAATCATAACACACAAAAAACAGCATGCACCCAGAACAAAAAAATAACTGACCTTATCACTGAAACCAAACATGACAGAAGAACCCACATCAAAAGTATAGCCATCCCTCTGGTAAAATCCAGAGCTTCCACCAGGAATCACATACTTCTCCAAAACTAAAACTCTGGCACCCTTCACTGCCAACTGTGTCCCTGCAACCAACCCCCCAATCCCAGACCCTATAACAATTGCATCAAACTCTTCACCCTTACCCTTCACTCCTCTCTCTGCCACTTCTTCCACAGTCAGAGTTGACTTTGAGCACACCACGGACACCCTTTTTCTTCTGAGAGCATTGGAGCAAGACCCAGATGGAAATCCACTCCCTGCATGGTTTCCATAGGCAAAAGACTGAAAATTTGGCAGAAAGTTTGAACTTTGAGAAGCAGCCCCTTCTGGGAAATGACGGGGAGTGTGGGAAAAAGGGTATCGAGAAAGAGAGAGGAAAGGGGAAGTGATCATGATTAGAAGGAGTAGAAGGTTGTGGTCTGATGGAAAGTAGAGGTCCGACAAATTAGGATTTACGTTGGCATGGATGTTCGGAGCAATGTTTTGTAATGTTCTTGATGTGTGAGGATTCCACTCACTTGTAAATTTGATTCCTGCCGAACACACACAATGTTTGGTTTGTCATTAGTTTGTCCAAAAACTGACAAATTATTAAATTTAATTAATTAAAATGAGAAAAAATCATTCAATTGTTATAAATATTTAATAAGTGTATGTGCGGATATTAATTATACATTATCACTGTTTATATTTTACATTAATGTTATTAAATTATGTGTAATGGGGCACTTGCTATATTTAATTTATAAATACACAAAGAACTTAAATATTTAATATTGTTTCCTATAATTTATATGTTTTCATTAGGCGTAGAAATATTAATTTATAGTTAGGATTAGCTTATTTATTTGGGTGGTGATTCTTTAACAGTTCAGTTCAATCCAATAAATTATTCTTTTAATTATTATCATTTCTAAGTAATGTTCGTAGTTATAAATTAATTATCTCTTCAATCAAAAGAATAAATGAATGTATTCCCAATTATTGTAATTCTCCCTCATTTTTATTAATATATTTAAAATAAAAAGACAAAAGAGAAATAATATAGTTGTGTATATGATAGTTGTACACCTTATTTTTTATTTTCTTTTGTTACGTATAAATAAGATAATTTTTTACCTAATAACTAAATTATACAATAATTCATTATATACTACTTGATATATCTTTTTAACCTTCAACTTTTCTTGAATATCTTTGATTTTGTTTTTATTCATAACATGATGATTTAAATCAACACTATTGTATTTCTTTTGACTTGTTACGTATAATAAAAGTACAATCTTAACAATACCAAATACTTAGGATTGATTTATTTTTTTATTATAGGGATTCTGTTTTCCAATCATAATTTCAATTTAACACCAAAATATAAAATTTCCTAATTTAGGGAAAACATTTTGAAACTTAATAAAAATTGTTGAGAAAATTATATTGATATGGTAATTAGAAAATTGTTATCCTAAACCCTAAAATATTATCCTAGTCAACAAATATTTTGATTATGCAGCAATATGCGTATTCCCATGTTGATATTTTTCCTTATGTTTATATAATGATTCTTCTTAAAACAATTTAATCAAAAATCTTGAAATTTGAAGATTAAATATGTACTTTTTTTTTTATATGTATTATAATATATGTAGCACATACACTAACACGGACACTGATACGACATGGATACGAAGATACGTTTAATATTTAAAATGTAGGACACGAGGACACGGATCTATATATTATATAAATTTACAATAAAGATTTATGTGCACAGGTATGTTCCAGATTATTTTTTAGAGCAGAAAAATGTTTTTCATGACTGTTTCAAAAGAATTTGTTTCTTATTTTTATAATTATAATAAAAATTTATAACAATAAGTTTGAGTTTCTATAAAATTAATGTATTTTCATTTTTAAAATTGTGTTAGAACCGTACTACAATCCAACAAATACTTTTTGAATTGGACGTTTCACGGATACGTGTTATATGAGTGTCCGACATCGACACACCATTTAAGAGAAATGTTTGAGCTTCATAGATTATAACACAAAATTTATTTTCGTTCCTAATTCAAATTTTAAACTTTATGAGTACTATTTTTAATAATAAAATTATTAAAATGAGTCATTATTTTTTTTAACAAATAAATTTATAGTATGTATTGTATTATAATATTATAACATTCACATTAATGATGATTTATTTCAATAATTTTTTTACTTAAAATATCTAAAAAAATCTAAAGTTTGAACTAGAAATAAAAAATCAGTTTGATGTGAAATATAAAAAGACAAATTTGTTTTAATCCAATATTTACCGTAGGTCCAAGACATGGATTAAATATGACATGTTATTGGAATTTTCTTATGGTCAAATTTTCAGAGATAGTTCAAAGAAGTCTTAAGTTTTGGAACGTTGGGTTACTTTAGGTTTTAAGTGAATGCATGTTAATTATAACATATGATAAAGTTTTATTTTTTGGGGTTTGAATTTTATCTAATAAATTAATATCATGCCAAATCAGATGAAAAAACTTTCCTTTAATATTATCTACATGTTTTTCTTAAGAATTTTTTTATATGTTATGATCGGTTATTTTGATTAATAAATTTGTTCTAGTATTTTGTATCGCTCATAAGTCCTGATGAATAATAATTTATATACTATTCTTTTCTTCAATTCATTAATGAATTTTTTAAAAATAAAATCATAATAAAATATCAACTTTAGATCGAAGAGATAACATTATATGGTCAATACATTTATAAATGTATACATAAATTCTTAAATTGAGATTGAGTTAAATCTATTTATAACTTTTTTTAAATATTTTAATTATCTATTTAATTTAAACTCGGTTCTATATACTCAAATAAATTGTTACTACAAAAAGTTAAATATTGCGTTTGTAATAATGTTAACAGATTACCAATTTCTAATTTAACTATCTTACGAATACACTTTATCTATCTTATGTCACATCTCATCAAATATATTAAACACATCATAAAAGAACTTTTTATTTTATTTTAAAAGGAAATTTAATTGCATATTTGAAATGGCTTTATGAAGCATAAGAGTTAATTACTTTACAAATTTTGATATAAAAATCTCCGTGATTTGAACTATTATAAAATTAAAAAAAAAAATTCTCTTTTCAATAATGGTTTTCAATACTTAATGTTTCAATCACAAACTAGTTAAATTATTATCTCATATATCTATCATTTTTCAATCAAATTACATAACTCACTTATCCATTTAATCCACTATTTAATCACCCAGTACGTGTCATGTAAAACAAATTATATAAAAATATTTATTTAAATTAAAAAAACATAAATTATTAAAATGAAGAAGGTCACTTGAGTGAAAAATTTTGGTTTGATAAAAATCTTCAATTGAAAATGAGAAAGTTAATATTTGTCCTCACTCAAATTATAAACTACAACTTTAGAAATGGATTATGTTGCTTGCACAACCTAATAGATGATAAAACAATAATATTTTGTTGTCACAAAATATCTATGCTCCAATTTTTGCTTATGCTTCAAGGACATAACATCATAATTTTTTGAAATAAAAAAAAATAAAATATATTTGTTTGTTTGGCTTAATTAAAGTGATTTAATTAGGCTTAGAGAATAAAATAAAGTTTGATGCATATAGAGAAGAAAAGGGTTAGAAGTGAGTTGGGTTTGATATTTAAAAGTGCAACCCTAAGTCATTCATAAGTGTATATCTATTCTTCCTTCTAAAAAATCTAAAAGATGGCAAAATTGTTTGCTAACATATTCCCCAAGAATATGCTATCTATTGCCAAAATTCCACCCAATGTGCTATTACTCATATAAGTTACCTAACATTTTCTTCTTTAACCTAAAAACAAAAAGGGAAATGAAAAAAGAGACTTTTAAAATTGTACCTAATGGTGATAATTGATGGAATCCAATCCCATTTGGTAAACCTAAATTGAACGGTGGCCCCTTCTTTCCTTATCTTCTGCCTACTCATTTTTGTGAACCAATTTTTTTTGGTAAGACATTCCTCTATAACTTTTTTTTTTTGCATTCAATAATTTGGTTATATATATATATAAAATGTTATTGAAATAGTATTCTTAAAATTAATATTTATATTTTAAATATTATTCGTTTTGAAATTTTGAATTTGTAAAGTGTTTCGGTACATCAATATAGTTTCACATCACTCGGAGTAGATATTCAAAACGAACAATACTTCGAATGCGGTGATTGATTTTAGTGATACTATCTTTTAAATTTGAAGTCGGAACATAGAACATGAAGTTTTTGTGATATTTGGAGATTAAAATTGAAAAATATATATAAATAATTTTGATTTTAACTTTAAGTGACATAGATTATTGAATATGAAAAAGTATTTGGAATTTTTTTTAGTAAGTTAATTTTTTTTTTCATATAAAAATATTTTGTCGTAATTATCTTACTAAATTTTTTTTTATTACAGTACTAATCATCGTTTGAAAAAATATTTTTAATAGATGACGATATTACATATATAGAGCCAAGACCTTCTAATCTAATTTGGAAGCTATTTCGTAATCTGATTTGTAATAATTTTTTAATAAAAATTCAAAAATCATTTATTCCATATCTAAAAGTAATATAATAAAGATTTAAATCTTGAACTACTTATTTAAAGAACGTAAATCATGAACCACTTATTTAAAAAATATAAGTTACTACTTCTTATGCCAACTAGAACATTTTTTAATTTAATATATTAAAACACGGTTACAGTTTTAAATTATTTTCGTATATCTATACCAAATATCTAATCTTAATAATATATTGTCTTGTTTTATTTCACTTGGAATGACTGTAAATAAAAGTTTAAAGAATTTTTAGTGTATTTTATTTTCTACACAATCATTATATTCTTTGAGACAATTATATGCGGTAATTTGAAGAGTTATCTTAAGCAAAATTATGAAAACATTATTAGTCACAATTAGTGAATTTAAAAATGTAAACATTGCTAGAAATGTATTTTTAAATAGGTTTTTCAAAAAGTAGTAAAACTATGCAAATTTATAATATTTTTATCATTTTTTAAAAAACTATAAACGCCTCTATATATTTTTTCCCTGTTAATATAAATTTTACAAGTTTAGATTTGTGCACTGAAACTAAAAACACAATAAAGTCTCGTAAACAATGGCAAGAAAAACAATACCTAAACGCGAAAATAATAAATTATGAAAACATTTTTAATTCAAATAATTTGTAATAATCCATCAGATAATATCGTGACTCTATTATTCATGAAGTACAATTTATATTATCTCATATTATAAAGAATTTGTCTATCTTTATGTTTCAACTGATCTAAGCATTAAAAAGTTATTTTCAGATGAATTTCTTATTTTGGTGATCAACTGGAACTCAATCTCGAAGGACAACCTACTTCTCACCGAACTACACTCCCAAACTCATTTTTGAAAAAAACAAGAATTATGAAATTATTTAATATTCAATAATTATAATCATACCAACTTTAAAAAATTTATAAATTACGATTTCAAAATACCTTACTTAAAGAAAAAAATGTATAAGTAAAAAACTCCTTATAAAATTGTATTAATTTTAAAAAATAGGCTTAAAATAGAGTGTGTGAGGTGAGAGTTGAGAATGCTACGAACAGAGTAAGCGGTAATCGGTTTGGATCCATTCTCTTCACTCACTGCAATCTCTTCTTCCATCGTTACATTATATTTTATCCATAATTTCAATATTTCTTATAAATACTATCACTGTATAATCAATCACTCACAATCTTTCTTCATTCTCTCAAAGGTGTTGTCATCAACTTTCTCCAATTGCTACTCTTTTTGTAATGTAATGAGAATTTTGTGTTTTAGTAGAATTAGTTTTTGATTCTTACCTGCTTGATTTTGGTGAGCGGAATCAATTTCTGATCTTCACTCAGCGAATTTGGGTAAATTCGTGACAGGGAAAGAAACTGATTCATACATTAATAGATAGATAGTTCTCCCTTTCGTTATCATCAGAATTTGTGTTGAATTCAGAGAGCTCAGAAATAGTTACTTGTTGCTTTATCATTTTTTATTTATTTGTTAATTAAGTTTCAGAAATCAACGTTCTGCTTAATTTTTTCGTATAATAATCTTTCCCTTTTTTCTTTGAATATTTGTTTGCAGGATATTGAACACCATGGATCGACTAAATTCTTCTCCGCGGCTGATGCTTGTTTCGGATCTCGATCACACAATGGTATGTTCCGTAATCTCCCATCTAATTATTATTATTATTATCCAGGATTTTAAATTGCGGGTTATGGTTTCTTTGTATTTCTTGATATTATGATGAAGTCTCAGACACCCTAAAAATCTTGATATTCCGTCTGAATTGAAGTCATTGTTATTTAAAACCTTGTTATTAGTGTTGTTGTTGGTCGTGATTTGAATGGTTGATGTGTTTTTGTTGCAGGTTGATCATCATGACCCTGAGAATAGTTCACTTTTAAGGTTCAATGCGCTTTGGGAAGCTCATTATCGCCAAGATTCTCTGCTGGTGTTTTCAACTGGGAGGTCACCTACACTCTACAATCAACTGAGGAAAGAGAAGCCTATGATAACTCCTGATATAGCTATTATGTCTGTGGGGACTGAGATTACTTATGGGAAATCAATGGTGCCTGATGATGGATGGGTTCAGTTTTTGAACCAGAAATGGGATAAGGACATAGTCATTGAGGAAACAAGCAAATTTCCTGAACTTAAGCCTCAGGTATGGTTTTTAGGTGGTGATGGTGACTGGGATGATTTGTTTCTAGATTGTATTATTTGATTCGGGTGTATAGTTTGTCTTGTTTTATTCTTTGGTAATTCCTTAATGGTTTGCTTAATAACTGATGGTGTAGGCAGAAACAGAACAACGACCGCACAAGGTCAGCTTTTATGTTCAGAAAGACAAGGCACAGAGCGTAACTCAGGCTCTTTCTAAGGTTTTGGAAGGGCGTGGGGTAAGCTATAACACGTTTGTATTCATTGCTTTCTTTTCATGGAAAGTTTCAATATGTTTAGTTTAGTTTAGTTTTGAGTGTGTAAATTGGATTTTTTGACACCTTACTTTGCGTGTTTGATATTGTATATAGTTCCATAACATAGCCTAATTTTTTGCCAGTTGAATGTTAAAATAATATACAGTGGAGGAATTGATTTGGATGTATTACCAAATGGCGCTGGCAAAGGTCAAGCTCTTGCCTATCTGCTCAAAAAGTTTGAGACTGAGGGAAAGCCGCCACTTAACACTCTTGCTTGTGGTGATTCTGGAAATGATGCCGAGCTGTTCAGCATTCCAGGAGTTTATGGAGTCATGGTTGGTGTGGTTTAGCATGTGTTTATTGCCATATTTTGCCTTGTTAGTGAAATATTGAGATTGACTTGCGTATCGCATTTGTTTCTGTTCGTTGTGTAGGTAAGCAATGCCCAAGAGGAGTTGTTGCAGTGGCATTCAGAAAATGCAAAAGATAACCCCAACATTCTCCATGCCTCAGAGCGTTGCGCATCTGGCATAATACAAGCCATAGGTCATTTTAATTTAGGTCTAAACCTGTCCCCTAGAGATGTTTCAGACATTGGACGAGAAGATTCATCTCCAAGTCTTGAAATAGTGAACTTTGCTTTGTTACTTGAAAAGTGGAGGCGTGCAGAAATTGAGAACACCGAGCTGTTTATTGCTGGTTTAAAGGCAACCGCTGTATGTCTGATATCCTTTATCTTTACAGATTATTATTGTGTGTTCTATTTGTGTGTGCAGACTACCGAGATGTGAAAAGCTATCCAAATTAACTCCATTTTGCCTAATCATTTTCTTTTCAAATGAAGTGTATAATTTTATCCTTTTAGCTGTATTATTTCTATATTCATATTTCATGGACTAACAAGTTCTGAGATTTACCAACGAGAAATTAAATAGTGAAATAGAATTTTTTCAATCCATAAAACCATATCTGGGGAGCAACCACTCAATTTGTCCAATGTTTTTACACGTTTTAAGCATTTTGGTACGGTGTTTGCCTTGTTTTGGTATGATTTTCTATTTCCCTTTTTCTGAGTGCATGTTGTGTATGAAGAATATATTTTGGCACATATTTTTCTTTTCTTGAACATCTTCCTTCAATAATAAGCTCTTCCCTATAAAAGCATTGAGTTTTATCATTATCACATATCACCATCCTACATTTTCTAATGTATTCCAAATTCTCTCTAAACTGTTTAACCATGTCAACAACTTGGAATAAGACATTTCCATGGTTGATTTCCAAAAACGTCTATACCAAGTCATTGCAAAAGCTTCATTTTCTCTCTCTCTCTCTCTCTCTCCAACTCTACCTTCACACCATAACTAGTTGGATTTTCACTTTTCATTTTCTTGATCTGAGAGCTCTATTTTTCCACTGATGCACTTTTCATTTTCTTGATCTGAGAGCTCTATTCACCCAAGTCTTTACGTAAATGTTTCCTTCTGTAGAAGGATGTAAACTGATCCTTTTTTTCAATATGCAGCTCCCATCTGGTACTTATATCCATCCTTCTGGTTCTGTCTATAATATTAAGGAGTATATGAATATCTTTGGGAAGGTGTATGGTGACAAGAAGGGTAAACAGTTTAGGACTTGGGTGGATGATGTATTGGCTACACAGTTAGCTCCAGGCACATGGCTAATGAAGTTTAACAAGTGGGAGTTGTGTGGTATGTATGAGTTTTGTTGTTTAAGCTCATTTCATTTCCCACCCCTTCGTCTCTCAGAAAATATGCAATTGTTTAATCTTGTTTTTTATGAATAATCCATCTTCTGGGAATTTGTGGTAGTGCATGTGCAGGGTTAGAAAATTTTGCATTGCATATTTTTGCCTTTTTACTTACTGCTAACTGCCAACATTGCAGGTGAGGAGCGGAAGGGTTGTGCCGTCACTTCAATACTAAGCAAAAAGGTATGTTTTAATGCATCAACTATTTTATTTTTCATGTGAGGTCTTTCGTTTTTTTGCTGAGAAGATTGAAATTTGAGATTCAGGATTCGGATTGGTACACTTTGGTGCATCTGCACCAGACATGGTTGGAACACTCAGGGCAAGGTGAATGGCTTGTTTAGTTGGTTCCTATAGCTTATCCAAGTTCCCCGGATGTAATGCCTTCAGCAATAAATGTATGTAATCAATCCAATGACAAACTAATTTTTACACCTTTCATCATGAGAAGATGTCTCATATCATATGTATTTGAAATTTACTGTATATTTTTCTGCTGGTTGCATAGCTCTGATGAGAATCAAAATTTAACATCTCTACTTGAGTAAAGATAATTTAATCTGTTAAGTCTAGTTTGGTTTTAATTCCCGAATTGGTAGTGAGTTGTGAGTGGAGTTGAGATGATGTATACAAGACTGAACAAGATACCAAAATTGATTCACAAGGCTAAGAAAGCAAACATTCAAATATTCTAACGCATGTTACCTTCAAAGCAAATATTTCCCATTTCTGTGTTAATTTGGAAATTTGGACGTGGATCATAGATGCAGATCCAAACACACACTGAACTATTTTCTCCAAGTTCCTTCATTTGACTACAAATTGTAGCTTCGAGGATTGCATCTTGGTTCTCTTCCCAAATTTGCCATTTTCATTAGCTGCTCATGCTTTCAGATGCCATCATTCACTTCTTGCACTATTGAATTTCATTTATTACATTAAGTTCAAGTGTTTTTCTTCTCCCTTTAGTGCCACTTTGCCCTCTTAAAAGGGTTAGAAAAAAAATTCTAACCATGGTTAATTTTTTTTGTAATTATTGTTATGAGAAACTAGTTCGTTAATTTAAAATCATCAATATTAGTTTGTGATTAGTATATTACATATTACATACTCCAAATTATATTCTTTTAATATGAAATAAACTTTAATGAGTTGAGTTTACAAAACTCTTACAAATTTATATAAATTATCAAGTTTTGATAATTTTAATTATACAATTAAAAAAATTAATATAAGGTAATGTATGTATTTATTTATATATTTTGAAATATTTTTAATAGTTGATATAAAATATTTATAAAAAAAACTAGTATTAGTGAGAAGGAAATGAACATGCTGAAAGAGAAATAGGGCACATGCAACAATGTTTCTAAAACTATAGTCATTATAAGTTATTTAATGACAGATCTAAAGTAATCATCTATTGTTGGACTTTACATAAAATATATCACTGAACAATTTCCAATGCTACTTATAATTGTTGTGTTAGAGAATAATTTTTACTATTGACGATAATAAACAAAAGTAGAAGCATTATACAAGAAAGGAAAAGAATGTGAGCATCACATTGTGATTCTAAAAATATGAGACATGATAAATGTTATTTTTAGAGTCTAGAAACAATTTCTTCTTCCCGTATAAACATGTTGACTTCTCGATCTTTTATCTTAGTTTGGGTTTTCGATTTGCTACTATTCTATTTTGGGCTTGGACTTGGATCTAACTTGTGGGCTCTCACTTCACTGGGTTAGGTTAATTGGATCTTTCGATCTTCGGCCTCAATCTCCTCCCACAGGTGAGTGTGTGTACCTACAAGGTGCTCCGATGCCAAAGTCACCAAAGTTATAATTGATATTAGTTAATTATGAGATAAAATTCACTCTACTTACCTCTTGGGTAGATCACCTATTTATAACACTTTCTTATTGAGCTTAAAACTCAGTTGAACTTTTACTCTTTGCACCTGATCTTCTTTAAACACACCTTTATGTTTTGGACCCTTTAAATGAACTTTGTCAAACTATTTATTTATTCGTTTCTTATTTTTATTTGATTTATACCTTTCGATCAACCTTTTGGTTTATCTATCGGTCAACTTTTTGGTTAACTTCTCGTCCTAAACATAAAACATAAAAATAATAAAGCTTTGATTCTACATGAATTAAAAACAACTCTCACTAGTTTTGATTCTATATGAATTAAAAACAACTCTCACTAGTAAGTTATCTCATGTAGAAATCACATGAGAAATGTTAAATGCATTCTATTAGTAACACCCTCTTTATATATGAAATACAATAAAGGGAAATTTTTTTCTTTCTTGACCCTCTAAATCTTTTTAACACACTATTTATTTTGAAAGATAATTTTTTATGTTCCAAACAGCCTATATTAAAATGAATGGGGAAAAACACACACAAATATATATAATTAAAGATTAATAGTGTGTAAGAATTAAGAAAAATGTCATTATAAATAAAAAAGAGAAGGGATTTGTTAAAACAAAAACAAAATTACAGGGCCCAACCGGGTTCGAACCGGTGACCTCTTGATCTGCAGTCAAATGCTCTACCACTGAGCTATGGACCCTTTTTGTTTAATAAATTCCTATCACACATATTCAAACCTTTGTGATTTCTGCAAAAATTCCACTCTCAACAAATGCTCATTATAATATTTTTTAACTATATGCTTTTTGTCAAATTTATGTATCAACTTTAGAATCAATGAATTTGTTCTTTATAATAGTGTGAACTTCATCCTTGTTGATAAAATTTATTGTCATAATATTGGAAAAAATTTCTACATGTTTTTTAAAATTTAAAGACTGATTATTCTATTTGAAATGAAAACCAAAATCAATTTTGTCAAATAAGAACTCAAATAATAAATTTTCCTAGATTTAATTATCCACATATTTTTTTAAATAGTATATAAGCTTGGTTTTATCCATGTATTTATCTATCATTAACTTTTTTATAAAAAAATATTACACTATTTGTAAGTGGTTAATACATATAAACAATGTGACAATGTCACCTGAACTATTACAAATGCATAAAAATTATTATATTATACGATAATATATATATATATATATACTTTGTAAAATTAGTGAATTTTGATTTTGGTCCTAAGAATTTATTATTATTTTTTTATCCCTAAAAATTTGAAACGATCATTTTTCGCCTTTATATTCCCTCTAAAATATTTTTCTTTAATTTTCATCTCTCAAAATTTTAAATCATGAGTCCTTAATTTTAAGGATATTAAGAGAATTTTCGTGACATGTTGACATTATATTGCAACACTATTATTAGCGAACTGGAGTGATTATCTGATTTTTTTTTCAACACATAAATATATAAATATTTTAAAGACCTTAAATTTAATTATAAACCATGCTTAAATTAAAGACAGGAAGTTGTGGGAATATTTTAATATGTTCATAGTAACATATGTCTTAGTCTTTGTTAAGGATATATTTAATATTAGTTTTCTAAAAACATTCAATGTAAAAGAAAAATATTAATTACTTATTTATGAATATAATTATAAATTGAAATAAGTTATATATATATATAATATATAATGTAAACAATTAATCTTATAAATATTAATTCACTTGTAACTGGTGTAATGTATTTGACATAGGAGTAGAAGATGTTTGGGATACTGTTTTAGTTTTATTTTTAATTATATAATTTTAAATTATTTTTGGGACTGTTACAATTTTTTTCGTATAAATAAGAGTTTTAATTATAAGTATTATGTTTATAATATATTTTCTTATAAAAAAAATTAAAAATGAAAATGCGGGGTGGACCATCGCAATCCATTAAGAAAAGTATATGATATGTTGATTATGTTAACATATCACACAATTTGTATGAGTTACTCATTGAAGTTGCATCTAATGTCAATTGAAGAACAACATTATATTTAACAATCACTATAGTTTTTTAGTTGCTTAAATAATGTTTTAATTTTGTGTTTTCTTATTTATGAAACATGTAATTTGACATTTATTTGATATAGATGTTAATCTTATATTTATTTAACTCATTTAAATTTTATTGTCAAATATAAACTCATGAAAGATACTACAAAGATGTGAAACATTAAAATAAAATATATTTATTTTGTATTTTTTTGAAAAGGTTTGGATACTATATAGATCACCAAAACTAGTTCACGACTTTTATGTGACACAGATAAACTCAATCCACTTTTTACGAGTCAAATACAAAGGATCAAAATATACTAACGTGCATTCTTATCCTAATAGAAAATCATATAGTTATATATATGTTATAAGATAAAAATACATTATATTAACATTGTTATAAATTATTTAATTATTATTATTATTTTACAAATATTTTTTGAAGCGTTAAATTTTTAATTACTTAGATGGCCTTTAAAATAATTAAAACGTCAATGTTACCAAACTAAAGGATTTTTTTATTTTTTTTATATTTTGTTAACTATTTTATTAACTCTTACATTGTTGTTTTGTAAAGTGGGTGATGAATGCAATAAAAGTGTAGTTTATATATTAATTGTTCCAATTTGAAAAGTATAAGAAACTTCAATGCACCCATGTGGACTGTTATCAATATTGATGAAGAAAGGATATCAATGTAACTGCAAAAAAAATAATATTGTAAAAAGTGTGATGAGTATTTCCATGTGGACAGTGGAGAAAATGAAGAAAGGATAATTAATGCAATAAATAAAAAAATTAATATTGTTAATTTTTCATGAGCATACAACTCATGCATTTATAATTTACAATAAATGAATTAATATTAAATGAAATATTAAAAAAAAGTATATTTATGCTCATTAATATTTATTTTTTCAAAAAAAGTATTATATGAACTCTTTGAAAGTTATCAAAGTTAGGATAAACACAATATTATGAGTGTAATATGTATCAAATATTTAAAAAATATTATTATGCTTTTATTTATATTAATTCTAGTTTGTTCAGTTTAAAAAGTCTTTGTAGTATGTGTTCTATTGCCAACTGGATCCAAGCAATTCATATTTATCTATAAACCACAGAAAAAAAAATGATCTTATTTCAGAAAAATCTTTTCAAGAATCTATTTAGGTGCATGAAAGACATTTGTGGATTCATCAACCTTAAAAGATCCTTCTAAAATCTAAGTGCAAAAGTGTGGACCTCAAAAACAACATAGGAGTCCCACTTTGGCTTTTGTTTCTCTCTATTTAAGGTTTTTTCTTAAGTTGCCATTGATCTTTTGGATTCTTATGGTTAAAATTGGCAAAAAAATTCTACTTTTTCTTTTGGAAAACCGTTTATTTCGTGACCCATCTTTTCCATACAAAAGACATGAACAAAGGGATAACCTTGCTCACTCCTTATTTAATATTGATTTATCTTGATTGCTTCAGAAAATAAACTTTATTGATCTCTTTCCTTTCATTCAGTACTTGGTTCAAGTTCTTTGTCTTGGACAATGATCCTTATAAAAGCCAACATGTGAGGACAATGTGAACCAAAACAAAACTTGTCAAACACCAAAGAGAAAGAAAGATGGAGAGTTCAATGAGACTTGAATACTTGATGACTGTCTTTGCTGTATCAGGAGGCATGGTCTTTTTGTTTCACCAAGTCAATAAGCATTTGTGCAACAAATTCTTGAAGAAATTTGAGTGTGAAATCCGAGGTACATGCATGTGCATATGTGTTTCAACCACATGATCCTTTCTTTTCTTTCTGGGTGATGTCCTCGTTTAATTCAAAACGAGAAATGATATATTGACAATCTGTTCAATATTCAACCGCTGATTGATGATATGAAAAAGGGTATTTTTGTCATTTCATGCAAAAACTGAAATTTTAGACCGTGAAATTAGGTTGTATATCAGAACCAGTTATCAATATATCATTTCTCTTAATTCAATTCTTTTACTTAAACTTGTTTGTTGAATTTTTGTGGAGATTTTGAATCATGTGATTTTTCTTTATTGTTGTTACAAGGCTCAACAAAACATGAAGCAAAGAAGAAGGTGAGATTTGCAAAGGACATGGTGGAACTAATTCCAATGGAGAATTCTATAATGGAGAATTCTATGACTGATAGGATAAACATGGCAAAGGAACAAGAAGTGATTGGGAAAGTTATGGATTTGGATGATACTGAAAATTGGAAGCATGGAGAGAAATTTAAGGATGTGATGCCTCCTAACAGAGTTGTTCTATATAGGGGGATTATGAACAATAGGAAGGAGAGGTTTGATTTTCAGTAATTTTATACTATTAGGTTATGGATCCACAAAAAATCTACATGTGGGATCTAGCTCTATTAAACGGTTTACTCAATAAAATATTTGATTGAGGAGATCTTGATTCAATTTAGCAAATCACCTTCTTTTTCTCTTTATAGTGAAATTGGGTTAGGGGTTGATGGAATGGATTTCTAAAAGGAAGTTGCAATTAAGTCCATAATTGGGTGTAATGTGAATAAACTAGCTATTTTGGTTTGGAATATTGATTGATCCCAAAATGAAGATATTTGTGTGAAGCTAACAAAATTTTCCATATTAAACCTTGTGAATTGAAGTAAAAGAGATACACATCTTGCAACTATTAATAATCGACAAAGAATTATGTTATGTTCTTGCTAGATCAAAATGGTTGGATCTAGTATTTTGGTTACTCAATGTGCTCTGATGGATAATCTATTCCTTAGCTAAGAATGATGTTGGTATATGTGTTTGATAATTGTTTTTTAGTATCTTAATCTTCATTTCTAGACTGAGGTCTCTTTTGTACATGGGTTGAAGTATCTCTAATGTTCTCAAACTATTTTTATTGCTGATAAAAAAAATATTATGTCTTAGAATATGTAACTGCTTGGGTCTACATTAGACCTATTTATGTTTGTTGGAAAAAACTTCTTTAAAGAACGAGGTTCAAAGTATATATAATCACACAAACAACATTTTTTCATTACAACTTTATCTATTACTTACAATATTCTGAGAAATATAAAATATTAGAAAGAAGAAGAGAAATATTAAAATAAGAACAAAACCATTTTAAGAAAATTTTGAAATGAAAAAAAATAACATATATCCTAATAAAACCTAATAAAAGTAAAATATTATATAAAGGAGTAAATTATTCCACCAAGAGTGAGCAATGAACCAATCTCTATGGATAGGTTATCAAAATCTTTTTTAATAGTAATCTCAATTGCATATGCTCTGCTTCAAGTGTTAACTCTATATGTAAAGGTGTTGCAAAACAACATTATAAAGAAAAATAGCTAAATAAATGTTTTTAAAATTAGCTTAACACTTTTTATCAATATTTTTTGCTACATTTATGGGAACATCTTAATATATATTCATTGTTTAAATAAGATGACAAGTTTATTTTTAACAAATTTGAAAACTCTTATCATTACACATTTTTTTTGGAAAAAATTAAAAAACTTTTTTATTACATGACCCTTTTGTGGTGACTTTTTTTATGAGGTTATATGGTACTTTTATATCTTTATAAGGACATTTTATATAAAGTGGTAGCTCATGAATGTATAATGACCTTAAGTGCCTCATTTATTCACTTACCATTTTTATATAGCATACATTTGTTTTAATATATATCTTAACTTTTCACTTGAATTAATATTGAAAATTTGATTGATGCTTTCAATCGTTTTTTTTTTGTTGGTAAACGAGTTAAAAGTTAAATCTTTTATTGGAATACATAAAAAATCTCTATTGTAAATTTTAAATGTGATTTCATATGATTCTCAATAAAATATTTTATTTTAATTTTTTTTATAGTTTACAAGACTTTAATGGAATAAAAACACTACTATTTCAACAACAACTTTCAACGTCAATTATATGAACCAAAATAGAAGGATATGTGGTAACAATTTTTACAAGTTTTCTATATAGATTGTTTAGTTGTTAATGTTAATTGTGAGTTGAATTGATGTTGAAAGGTGCTATGATATGTTATTTGTCGAGGATAGTGATAGAGTACATAATATTCTATCAAACGCTTATCATCATGACAAAATCGATAACTAATAGATAGAGGATAACTCTTTCTACTTAAAAGTGTAAAAACTTAAGTTTCACGATTCAATTATTACTTGACAAACCTGACTTATGCCACAAAACAATTAATGCACCCTACAACAATATTCTCAACAATTGTTCCTCTGGGAATCAGACTCTTATGACTTGGTCCACTTGACCTTTGCCATAGGATAATTGTGCAACTACCAACAATTTTTCCTTGTCACACTGGAAATCAAACTCGTGACCTTAGCTATAATATCAATTGTTGAATTGAGCGTTTACCACTACGCCAAAAGGTATAGTCATAATCAGAGTGTGACTCTTTATACTTAAAAACGTAACAATTCAAACATCACAATTTGATTGTAATTTGAACCACCTCACAGAATTGACTCACCCTTTAACACATAGTTCAACTTAAAACGAAGTAAGATATTAAGCATATGGAATAAAAATAATTTTATATATAAAAATCAATCAGTAGTAAAGGATTCTTAGATATTGAAAGAAAGTGAGCAGAAAATGATCATTTTACTTTTAGATAGACATTGTGTAATTTATAATCTTTTGTTTAGGTTCTAAATCCAGAAAATAATATTGAAGATCCATTATTGGTTAACTTGGCATGGGGTCCTAAGAGAAAAGTTCAATCATGGTCTATCTATGTTATCAATGGATACAAATTTCACACTGTTCTTTGGAGTGAAGACATGAATTCCACTAACTATGGTGTTTATGTACGAGGAACCAATGGTCAATCAGAGTCAGATTTTTATGGAATATTGTCTAATATTATTCAATTGGAGTATACTGGCTTTCCAATAATGAATGTAGTTCTCTTCCAGTGTGAATGGTTTGATAATACTCCTAATATAGGAACCAAAGTAGATAAGAACTATGAGATCGTTCAAGTAAAAGAATCACGGAGATATAATAAAGCATATGATCCATTCATATTTGCCCAACAGGCAGAGCAAGTTTATTACACCAAATATCCAGAGGGACACCAAGGTTGGTTGGGAGTAATTAAAACAAAAGCTCGTATTAGAATCATTGATAACACAGTAAGTGAAGTTGAGCATGACACTCCATACCAAGATGATGAGCTTCTACAACTTGAAGTAGTGCTACATGTTGATCCAGAATTCATTCATGATTCTCTTGCTGATGTTGATGGGGGGGGGGGAGAAGAAATAGATATACAATTACTAAATGAAACAAACATAGATGAACAATACGAGGAGGAATACATTTCAAGTGAGGATAACATTGAGAGTGATTTCAGTGACACGGATACCTCTTCGGTAATTCATGCATTAAAATTGATTGTATACCTTGTCCAAATTATGTTTAACATTAATTTTATTGTGGTTTCCCATAATTGTAGTGAATAACAGGGAAGATAACTGACATATTTGGTTGACATATTTGGTTGTAGAAAACACAAACAGGTTTGAGTCTTTTGATCATGATTACTTTATTTGTTTATTCAAAACTGATTGATCCACTTTGATTATTGTATTAATTACATCTCATATATGTAATATTATTTACTTGCAGATGACACCAAGGGGTAGAGGTGGTGGTCGTAGACCACCTAATCGTGGTGGTCGAGGTGTTCGTGTTGATGATATATCTTTACCCAATACCAACATTCCCCCTTCGTTTGTTCTTCCAACAACTATGGAGTCTACACATCCTATTTATGAAGGAGCCGCCCCACTTCCTACACTTCACGGACAAGATATTGAACATCATGTAGGAGAATCAAATCCTACTACCTTTTCTACAGAGCCAACTATGAATCAACCTTCACCAATACAAGACTCTCTTACACCTGACAATGAGTCTGGCAATGTAGTTGATCAAAGACCCTGGCTTCATGCAGAAAGAGGAGAGTAAGTATATTTTAATCTAATTGTAATTCGTAAATATGATCTAATTTTCATATATCATTTTGACAATATGTTTTGAACATAGTTTTTCACCTGCAAATGGACCTTCCAATGTAATCTCACGAATCATCAAGCAAAAATATGATGAACCCAGTCCCACATGGAAGAAGGTTCGTCTTGAGCTTAGAGATAGATGGTTTGGAGAGTTCAAGGTAATTTGAGTTATGATTACATTTAAAATGATATTTTATTTTTCTACAATGTTTTTCTTCTAATTTATTTTACATGCAGAAAGAGTATAGGTGGGATATGGAACAAGACCAACTCATTAGATCCATTTTTGATACAAAAGCCTCCCGTATCTTTAAAAATGCTATGAGTAAAGTTAGGCATGGTCAAGATAAGGGGACCTGGATTCCACAACTTGTTCGAGCAACCTTGGACCAGCATTGGAGTTCTACAGAATTCCAGAACAAGAGTGCTATTGCCAAGGCGAATCGGGCTGTTGAGAAGGGAGCCTCAGCCTACTGTGGTGGTTCCATATCTACCGCAGCTCACTTTGAGAAAATGGTAATATTATTATATTTCTTCTCTTTCTATATTTAATTTAAATACAATCTATTATATCTTTTTATTGAATTTATGTAGACTAAAGAGCTTGAACGACAACCAACTGCTTGGGAGGTTGTAGAGAGAACAAAGAAATTGAAGACTGGACAATGGGTCAATGACAAGACTCGCGACCTTGCGGTATGTTTAAAATTTGTTATAGTTTAATTTTTACTATATGTTTTCTTCGCAATAATCAATTTGACTTCATTTTCAGGAGAAATATAAGAAACGTCGAGAAGAAGCCCAACAACAGCAAATGCTTGAAAGCGCATCTTCGCAAAACTCTCATGTTGCCTCTATTGATGACAATGAAATATACATCGATGTTGTTGGAAGTGGAAATAAAAAAGGGAATGTTTATGGTCTTGGTGTATTGAGCAAAAGGTTTAATAGTTCAACAAGTCCTCACTCTGCTGCAAGTCAAGCTCCAGTAGTCCATCAAATAGAAGAAATGCGTGAGATTATTCAAAAGCTAAATGATGAACTTATGACAAAACGTGTCAAGGAGCGGACACTTGAAGAAAAGATGGAGTTATTGATGAAAACTCATGAAGAGCAAAGTGAACGCATGCGCAAACAAGATGAGAAGATGCAACTCATCCTACAACACATTCAAATGAATAATCCCGCATCAGGCTCTTCAGATCCTACTACCAGTGGACATCATAAAGGAGACCAGAGTAGAGATGACAGTTCAGAAGAAGATTAGTTATATGTTGAATTATATCATAGATTTGACTCTTTTAACTAGTTTTCAACAGTTTTAGTTGTGTAGTATGATTTACCTTTAATTTGAGCACAACTTCTTCTTAAACTATGTATTTGAAGTTCATTACAATTTAGCTTGATTGAATTTTGAGTATCTCTATAAGCAGGTCTGGATTTTTTTATAAAATAGTCAAAATACCATTTTAAATAGGTATTAATAATACAAATAAAAATAGCCACCGAACTTGATTTGGTGGCTATTTAGCCACCGAAATCAAATTTGTCGCTGTAGAAGTCTCCATTTAGCCACCAAAATAGTCACCAAAAGATTTCTTTTTAGCGACCGAAAATGGTGGTCGCTATCACCTTCTAATTCAGCCACCGAAATTTGGGTAGCTAATTTGGGTTTTGAATTTCTGTGACCAAATTTTTTGCGACCGATTTGGTCACCGAAATTTCGGTTGCTAATTTGGTTTTCGAATTTTGGTGACTAAATTTATCTGCGACAAATTTAGCAACCGAATTTTCGGTTGCTAATTTAGTTTCTAAATTTTGGTGACCAAATTCCCTGCGACCGATTTAGCCACTGAAATTTCGGTTGCAATTTAGCGACCACTTTATAATTCGGTCGCTAACGGCTTTGCGATCAGGGTTTTCGCTTCCATCTGTATTTGGTGACTGTTTCGGTCGCAGATATGATTAGCGACCGATTATAGTGATTTTAGCGACCTAATTTGGTGGTCGCTAAAAGTGATTTTTTTTGTAGTGTGATATTCAACACCTTTTTTAGTGAACTGAAGTTGGATTTAGTTTTTTTTAGATCTTGAGTCATATGATTGATGAAATTATAAGTTATTTCAAATAGAATTTATTTTATTTTATTTTAATTGTTAATATGCAAACAAGTTTGTCCTGGTTCTTAATTTAGACATGGATAATGTATACATATACATTGGACAATTGAGAAATAATCATCTATATATAATGGAAATTTTATCTCAAATAAATTAATTAAAAAAATATCATCAATTTTAAACTATACTAAATAATTTGTGTTATAAATTAATTAATTTTTTATTTTTTTTCAGTACTGAACAAAATTAGTTACTTAAATGTGAAACGTTTATAAAATTAAGAAATATATATATAAAAAGGGGAGTGTTGCAGTTTTCTATTTCGTTAGTTATATACTTCAAACTCTTGGTTCTTCTCCAAAATTTAAGAGCATGTGATAACATTATAATTTTAATTTTACTTTTTAATATTTATAATTTTTTGCATTACATATTTTTATCTGAATTTTAAATCATTCTCTGTAATTAATTTTTCAGTTTATTAATATTTTAAAATGTTTAACAATAACTTCATATTCATAATTCTTAGTTGGAGTTGTTAACCTAATTGAGAGATATGCAGTAATGTCTAATATAAGAGTTTTTATAAATAAAAAAAAACAAAAGCTTTATCTAGTTTAATTTATTTAAAATCTGCAAGAACCAAATAATAACGTATTTTGAAAAGTTGAATTTGAGTGGAATTTGGAATTTGGTCCCTTTTTCCCTTTTCCATCAACGGAATATATTTTATATCATATCATGCCGACATATCTAATTTTCTTTACGCCATCTCTATCTTCTTATATATATTCTCATTTTTTTACTATCTTATTTTCATATATGACATTTTTTTAAATAATTTTATCTTAATTTTTGAAGTAAAGTAATGTTAATTATGAATTGTAATATTAAGTGAATTAACATATTTAAAAGGTTACGAATTTTGAACGTCGTATTATTATATATAGTTTATCAAAAACAGTTATTAACCTTTTCATTTTAAATTTTAAATTTCATTTTATTCATAAAATATTTTGAAAAATTAAATAACATTTTCAAAGATAAATATTGATCAAAAAATTATTTTGATATTTGAAACAATTATTCCATGTAGAAAACAAATTATATAATTCAAATTAATATAAAGTAAATATCTACAAAACAAAAATAATAGCAGTTTGTAAAAATTGTTAAACTGTTAAAATTTTAATAATGAACATTTTGTACAGATTACGTTTTTCTTATAATATTAATAATATTATTATTATAACAGTGACAATAGTATATCAACACAATGATAATCGCTTCTAACTTTTTTTTCATAAAGAATTAATTCAAATTGAATTTTTTAAATTAATATATGAGGTAATTTTTCATTATGAATAATTATTTGAATTTAAAAAACAATTATTTAAAAGGTAAAATTGTAAATAAAAATAGAAATATTCCCTTTATTATTATATAGATAATAGATGTTAAAAAGTAGTTAAATTGAAATAAATTAATTTATTGTAGCATTGCATATGTAATTAATAATACGTTGTGTAATAACATGTTGCTTTCTTGTTTCACTCTCTCACGTATTACAAGGTCAAACATGTTGTATATAATAGTTTACAACACTTTACTACCTACACCTTCTATGGATTTAAATATATATATATATATATATATATATATATATAAAATTCATTATAATTTATCTCAATTAATGTTAGTAGGTGAGTTATTGATCTACAAGTCAATTACGGATTTGAGTTTTTATAATATTAATTTTATTTTCTAGATCATTCAAAATGGTTCTACACAACTCACTTTTATGGAAAAAAGAAGAAAGTAGCTTAATATAAAAATGTGGTTTGCTTTAATCATATATGGTTTCTTGTCATTTGAGCTCAATTATTTTTTTCAGCAACAAACTAATATATATTAATATTGGTATAAGGAGTAACAACTTGCATAAATATAAAATAGCAAAAACTTTGTAAATAGCATATAACCACCAATCAATCAATATATATATATATATATATAATACATTAAATTTAAATTCATTTCACTAGATAGAGTATTTCAATTACATTCACTTTTTAAAAATTATTTATTAAATTAAAATGCCAATCAATAACATTTTTTAGTTGATGTTATTCGAAGTTATATTTTTATTAAGTTCATCAAGATTTTTAAACTAACTTGAACAATGATTTATATCTTGGTTAACGAGGTTATTTTCAATTGAAGATAAAACCATAATTATTTAAGTAATATATGTTGTTGGTCGATTTCTTTTTTATTTTCAATTAATATCAGTTGAAAAATTTATCCAACCAGCATCAGTCAGATCAATAAGGTTGGCCAAAAGTCTCCTTAGTTGATAATATTTTTTTTTTTGCTGTTCTTACACGAAAAAAAAACTTCTAACATCAATAGAAAAAGAACCCCTCATATTGACATTGTTAATGTTGACTAAGAAAATTACAATTGCTTAAAATAAAATAAAAAATAACTTTAATTATGTCAAATGAAAAATAATATTAACTGACTTTAACATGAAAAATAATACATGTCGTGATAACGAGTTTCGACCTCAATTAAGCTGATGATATGTGGAGATAATGAGTTATCAATCTCAATTGAACTGATGATATCTTAATCTAGTATGTTATAATCTTTACACAATTAACAATGTCTAATAAATGTAGAATATGGAAAAAATACATAAATTTATAAAATTTTAATTTCTTTTAAATTTTCTTACTTAAATAATATATTTATCATAAATTTTTTATAATTTTATACAAAATTAACTTATCATTAGAAATTATCTATCTAAATAAATACTCAAAGGGTACATAACTTATTTTACCCTCCTAGTCCTTTTGTATTTATTAGACTCTTTGTTGTCAAGTCATCCAAGATAGAGTAAGTTTGGACCTAGATTGGATCAAGTAATCCAAGGTCTCCTTATAAAAAAAATCAACAGAATCTCACTTCCGACCAAGTCGACCTAAGTCCAATTCTGGTTTATTCGACTTGAATTCACATTAGGCTAAGTTGGACATGCCCACATCAGACTGAATCAGGTTAAGACCAAGTTGGGCCAAGTCAGTGAAGTCCAAGTCAAGTAAGAATGAATTATATCTTTATCGGACTAAGTCAGACAGAACTTAGATTGGACCAAGTCAACTTGCGTCCATGTTAAGTTAAGTGAACCTGTTTATATTGGGATAAGTCAAGTTGGAGCAATGTCAACTTAAGTCAGGATGTGATCTAAATATAAAAGACACTTTTTTTTTTCCATAAAGAGTATATTCGTCACTCCAAACACAACATTAAAAGATGAAATTCATTTACTAGGAAAAAAACAACTTTTAATGTTAACGAGACAATTTCATAAAAAGGAGAAATAAAATATTTATAAAAAAAAAACTATTATTATATTTGCAATATAATTTAAGAAAAGACAAATAGACAATAATAAAATAATTTTAACATTTTCTTAATTTTATAAACGTGTGTGTGAATCAGAAAAAATGGGGGACCAGACCCTCTAAACTATGAAATAGTATCTCTGTCCACTACCAACATGTTTGGTAAATATTTATGATTATTATATAACACAATAATAGTATGTGATGCACATGACCAAAACATTTAGTAGTTTTTGGGAAAGGTAGAAATCAGCAAAATGAGTTTTAATTTTCAATAAATAGTTATTTTATACACAGTTTCAGTTACAAATTAAGGTACTTGAGAACACAACTGCACTAGATGTACCTTGGTTGGATGAAACATATTAAAGTCAAAAGTAAATGCAAGAAATAGAGTAGTGTCCAATTCAAAGTGTTGAGCTGCATCATTCTATTTCTATATCTATTTTCATCAAATTTCCAAACCCTAAAAAAATCACCTCAATTAATTAACACCTTCTTTATCTTCTTCCCTATATTTAGCTTAATCATCTCCAAAAATTCAATTTCCCATCAAAAAACTAATTTGGGTTTTCCTATAAAACTTTCTGAACTCACCCTTTGTCTCCTTGCCCCCATGGCCAAACGCAAGGAAAAAGATAAAACCGTTCTCTCATAGAACCTTTTCATCCCTTCTTTCTTCAGAAACACTAACGAAAAATCCGCACCATAAAACCGTGTGGATTATCGTTAGAATCTGATTCGAAGAAGAAAGAAGGATAAAAGAGAACAACAATTTTTTTTTAGAAATAACTATAACTGATTCCGTTAGGCAGTTAGGAAACGGTTATGTCAGTTATGTCCAAAAGGGTTGTTTTCCGACCGGTGGTGTCTCACCGGCGAAGGTCGCTTCTGCGGCAGAGCGGGGGCTTCCCGGGGTCGGGGACGCGGATGGGGGAGGCTGTGGGTGGCACCGCCGCCGTGTGCTGCTGCTTCTCGTTCGGGCTGGCGAACATGGTGTATCTGGCCATGTACAAGTTGCCGGCGAGCCTTTACCAGAAGATGCTGCGGCGGAAGCGGCAGAGGCGGCTGCAGAGCAAGAAGGAGGGGCTGGAGGCGGCTGCGGATGCGGATGCGGCGGCCTCGCACGTGCGGCGGTGCACGTGCGGGTGCTGCGACGACATCATGGGCGCGGGGCGGGTGTACCCGCTCTGCAGCGACGACGGCGTGGACGTGGCGGCGGTGCGGCGGCTGAGCGAGGCGGAGAAGGACCCGGAGTTGTTGGAGCTGGAGAAAAAGATGTGGGAGATGTTTTATGAGTCTGGATTTTGGAGAAGCCCTTCTCAGATAGATCATAACGTTATTGCTGTATCTGTTTCTGCTCCAAATAATCTTCCAGATTCTTCTGTGAATTGAATCCTTCATTCAACCTTGTAACATCAATGAACTTTTTTCATTAGTTAGTGTTGGAATTATCCTCAGGTAGTGTTCATCTTTTTTTTTTATTACATGAACACAACAAGGTTGCTTCATTTCATTGTAATTATCAAATAATTCTCTCTTCTTCACTTCTATATGCTTCAAGAGTTAAATCTTAAAAAATAACAATAATAATAATATTAATAAGTATATTTCCTAGGTTGAAGTTAGCTTTTCATAATTTAATTTATGCATTAAAATAACTAATGTAGAAATTAAAATATTCTTCTAATTAAATGATGAGTCAGCTTTAATAAATATTATTGTATTAGTAGTTATCAATAGTTTTCTAAAAGACTAACAATATCATAAATATATATAAATTATATAAAATTTTGTATTTTGTATCAACTAGGGGATCCACTCCCCTTAGATCTCGACTCGGGTTTGTTCCCGTATGTCAATATAGTTCCATATCGTTCAGGAATCGAGGCCAATGGCAGTTTATATACTCCCTCCTCCCTTCACCCTTTGAGGCACCTTTTAAAGACAAAACCATGACGAAACACTAACCTCCAAAGTGGACAATACCTCGGATGCGGTGATTGACTCTAGCGATGTTGTCCAACGACTTGAAGTCGGAACAATGATGCCCACTGTGGGGCCGAAGAGGCTCCTTCGCCCTTCAACTAGGAGGATCCAGGTCGAAACAGTAAGTATTTTCCGTTTTGAAAGTTGGTGATCCGTTACAATTTTATCTTTAAAATATGTTTTAATAGATTGGAGAAAGAAATAGTCAGTAAAATATCATTGGTGTCGACTATTGAGTAATGTAAAACTATATTAAGATAAGTTTAGTTAAAAGAATTTATTTTAAAAAAATTAGCCAAACACATATCATATATTGTTTTAAGTTTTGAAAATACAAAAACATGGTTGGAAAAGAAATGTTATTGAAAACATGTGCAACAAATCTTGTAATTGAAGATAGGGAAGGAAAAAGAGAAGTGATATATAAGATTGATAGTGTGATCTAGAAAGATGAGAAAAAAGATATGTAAATATGTTGAAAATCTAATTGTACAAAATAATAATATTCTCTTGTCTTATATGGTGGTCCTATATTTATTCTTTGTCTCCTCCCAATTCATGCAAAAGCCTACAAAGGTCAGGGTCCTTCTGAGCCACTTCAAGTAATTTACACCAAGTGAAACAAATCAAAAACTTGCAGGTAAAACTAATACATTTATTGTTGGTAACAATAAATAATGTTTCATTATATTCAAATATTTTAAATTATAAATATATATTATACAGAAAAATAGTTACGTAACTTTATTAAAAATGACCCACTTTAATTATTTCAACTTATAAGACAAAGGTAATGATGTCCTCCATATAAGAGTTGGTCACATCTAAGCATTAAAATGAAACTGCAGACCACAAATCAAGACACAAAAAGAACTTCCAACAAAATTAATAATTTTGTTTTCGAATGGTTCTACATTAAATAATATGAAAAAAATAGGAAATAAAAAGCTATCATAAAAGCAAACATGCAAATCCTAATTCCTATTTAGTATAATTGCAGGTCACTTATATGATTCTCGAGTCCTTCAATTTGATTGTTTAGGTGATGAAACCTTGCTACATAGAATTCATGGTGAAATTAGTGACGAGTTGCAAATAAATGATAACATGTGTTGTTCAAAACAAAAAGAAGTGGATTAGGATAGACAAGTTGAATTACATGTCACATTGGATCATTGTTTTGAGTACCACTAATTTCAAATTTAGGTTAAAATGCTTTAGTGTCTTGAGCATTTTCTAGTTCAATAAAATCTTTAACCTCATCCTTTAGTGACCAAGAACCATTATGCTTTTCAAAAGCTATTTGTGGAGAGTCACATTTGTGATTTCATTGGTTTTATGAAAAATGTAAAACAACCTCTCCTTCCACATTGACCTTGAAGTGTTTCAATATTTTTTAGACAAGATATGAAAACCTATACTTTGAAACCTCTTTGTCTTAAACATGCAATCCTTGAAATCCAGTTGATTTTGAGTTTTTTCTTCAAACTCATAATGTTATAGAAGTACAAGGTCATCTTGATTTAGCATAGCATAATTGTTCCTCTTAGATAATAGTCGCGAACTCATTAAAGCTTTAGTACTCCAACATTAAAGCTTTTAATATGACTTTGGATCATTGGAGTGATTGTTGAAGAATTTTGTTAAAGTTCTCTACTACTTTAGTGATGCCTTTGCTGACTTGTACTCCTTCATAAGTCAAACTTAACACGAAGACTCACCGTTTCTTAAGAAGATCTTGACACACTCACATCTAATTCCTAATTTTGTATGTTCATTTTCATATAGTCAAAAGAATTGAGTAACTACATATAACCTTACATACTTTGAATGTTATATTGAGATAGTCAATCAATGTTGTGCATTACACAAAATCCAATTTAAATCAAAATTAAGTTTCTACTCTTGCATCAGAGATCTCACAATGCAACCTAATGGGTTATTATGATATTATTGGGATTAAAATAGGAGTTATGATAGATATCTTTTGAGATATTTTTTTCTTGTTTTAGTTTTTGAATTTAATGCAATTATATGATTAGGGGTGCAAGAATTTAGTGACTAAATTAAGATTTTATGGTGCGTATGTTGTGAAAATATTTTTTCTTAATTCAGTCGTTCTAGTTTCTATAAATATAGCTGAAAAAGTTGTGATGAGAAGGAGAATTAGGCATTTAATTTAGAGTTACATAGCTGAAATGTAATAAAAATTTAGAATGACATAGTTTTTTTATTTATTATCAGCATAGAATAAATAAAATAAAATAAGACAATTTAGAGTATTTTAATTCTTATACAGACACTTCAGAAATGTTCCAACTCAAATACAGAAAGTGGTCAAACTAATCTGCACAAAAATGTTCCAAATCTTATACAAACATTTCAGAAGTGTTCCAACTCGTATACAAAAAGTGATTAAACTAACCTGCACAAAGATGTTCCAAATCTTATATCGACACTTCAAAAATGTTCCAACTCATATACAGAAAGTGATCAAACCAACCTGAGATCGACTAAAATGACATGCATGATTGGAATGAGTGGAGAGGGAGGAGGTAATAAATTGATGCATGTGTATGCAGCATATGTAGTGGCAAAAGACATAGTGGTGTATAGCAGTGGAGTGGTCCAAAACACAAACTGAGTGAGTTTGAAATTGAAGAGAAGAGAAGGGTTGTGTCAGTGCTTCTTATCAGAAAATAATTTCACAGTCTAAGCTATAGGACATTTGGGATGACATTGATGGTCTCATTCCCATCTCAGACACTTCACTTTCCCTCTCTGCACTTTCTATATTCATCTTCTCCACCTTCAAAACCTTTTTCATAATCAAATTCAATAACTTAAATCCACTCAACTTATACAACAATCAAGATAAAACTATTTAATCATTAAAAAAAAATTATGAAATATAAACTAATTTTATAGAAAAAAAATAATTAGTTGTTATAGTGATTAAATTAGATATCATTTTAGAGATTAAATTTTTTATTTTATTTTTAAAGTAGTTTCTATTATTAATAAATAGTTTCTAAATTGGTTTCTAATTAGCTACCAAAATTTTAAATTTGGTAGCTAATTAGATACCAATTTAGAAACTATTTATCAGTAATAAAAAACTAATTTAGAAACCAATAATTTTGTTACTCTCTAAAATGGTCTTAAATTTAGTTACTATAACAACTAATTATTATTTTTTTTTCTAAAATTAGTTTCTATTCTCCTGTAGTGGATGATGTCCGAATGTTTAAAGGGCATGGCTTTCTGAGTTAAATGGTAAACATGAGTTTTGTTCGTCATTGATGTTTTTGAAAGTTATATACATACACTAAAAAAAATCATTAAATAAAAAATAATTTTAGAAATCAAAATAATTAGTTGCTATAGTGACTAAATTATATACCATTTTAAAGACTACAAAAAATTTATTGATTTCTAAATTAGTTTTTATTATTGATAAATAGTTTTTAAATTGGTATTTAATTAACTACCAAGGTTTTAATTATCAATTATTTATATTCTAAATTTGGTAGAAAAACATTGGTAAGTAATTAGATACTAATTTAGAAACTATTTATCAATAATAAAAACTAATTTAGAAACCAATAAAGAAACCAATAATTTTTTTAATCTTTAGAATGGTTACTAACTTAATCACTATACCAACTAACTATTTTTTGTCTCTAAGTTTGTTTCTATTTAATGATTTTTTTTTTATTGTAGTGATATATAATTAATATTTTTAATAGTTGAGATATCTCTACAGTATTTCATATTAATTTATTATTTGAAAGTTATACAAATATATAATCACGTTTTTATAATAGGAAAATATCCCACATTAATTCAGTTCATAAAGAAAAAAATCTTAAATCCACCTACTACAATTATTAAATTTTTGCCCTAAGTTTTTAGTACAATTAATATAATTTTTATTATTTAAAAATATTTCTTATTTAAACTATTGTTACATTAATTTTTTATCATGTGTAATTTGCACATTGCATCTGGTAATTAAATATTTGTTACTCTCAACTTGTAATGTTAATTTTTTTTTATATGAATTGTATAGAAAAAGAAAAAGTAACTCAACAAATATTAAAGATAGTACAATAATTAATAATTGCGTCTGTAAGATTGAAAGAGACAATAATAGGTAAAATAGAATTAAGAAAAATAAAAAATGTGTTAAAATATTAGAAATAATAATGAAAAAAATAAAAATAAAGTACAAGTTACAATTAAAGTTAACTAAAGTTTTTTTTTTTGTTTTTACTTTTTTATCAGCAAAGTAAAGTTAACTAAAGTAGTTTATAACTATAAGTTAAAAGTTTTTAAAATAAGCTATTTTAAAATGGTGGCAACAAAATTTTCATGCTGATAGAAATAATTTATAAATTAGTCAAATAACCTAATTCTTAGAAATTTATAATTAGT
This sequence comes from Phaseolus vulgaris, assembly GCF_051622355.1. Classification (NCBI taxonomy): domain Eukaryota; kingdom Viridiplantae; phylum Streptophyta; class Magnoliopsida; order Fabales; family Fabaceae; genus Phaseolus; species Phaseolus vulgaris. The sequence continues at coordinate 58,326,910 of NC_143504.1, forward strand.
TTAATTTTTAGATGATCCAAAACTTATGTGTACATGAACGTCCTAAGTTAAGACAAAATTGATGAAATTTTGTAAGTATATATCTTTGAGTTTTGAATTATTTTAATTATGATAAACTTCCTGAATCCAACCCACTTAAAATTTTAAATATTATATATGTGTATATAATTTAAGTAAATACTAACCAGTTCCTTAAAAATATTAGTTATTTTTAAAAAAAATATTATATATGTACTGTTTTTATAATTTTTAAATATATATTTTCATATAATTGTATAATTCCTTAATCAACATGTTAACCTTTTAACTCTCAAATTTTAAAAATTATATACTGCAACAAATCCATTTTTAGTGTCTAAAGCTTCATAGATATGCACTTTTAATCTCAATAAATTTGTAATTGCAAATTTAATCTTCTAATTTTTCAAAATTAATTAATTTCAATCTAATATTGATATATAATATAATTACTTATAATAAATAATATATATAAGTGATAATAATGTCAATTATTCATATATTAATAATAAAATTTATGATTAACTTTAATTCATATCATTCTGACAAATATGTTGACATTTTCTATTAACAACCCACTAAAGGTAGAATACAATTATTTAATTTTAGAAAATAAATAAACAAATTTAGAATTAAACTTTTACATTATTAAACGTAGATTTAAGTCTGTTCTGAAAGTACTATTTGTCAACCACTTCTAAGAAAAAAGATGGCTTTATTAAGTATGTGTTTGAATAACCTCTTAATTAATTTTGACCTTTAACACCCGATTCACAAATAAAGAAAGAAAAGTAAAAACTAGTATTTATTGTTTGTACACGTCTCTTAAATAGTATGTCCATATCGGACACATATATCGGACATCAATACTCGTATAACACACACTTGTAAGACACATTAATGAAGTGTTCAATTTAAAAAATACTGATTCGATGACAATTGTAACATGATTCTAAAACAATTTTAAAAAGAATAAATATCTTTATTTTCTAAAAAATAAATTTATTATATAAATATTTATTATGATTACAAAAGAAAAATATAAATCTTTTTAATCAACAAGGAAAAATATATGCTAAAAAAAAATAATCTATACATAAATTTTTATTGTCAATTTATATAATTTATAATTATATAGATTCTTCTCCGATATTCTATATATACGTATTTATATTTCTATGTTTTTGTCGTGTGTCCGTATAAGTGTGTAAGTGTTTGTGGTATATATTATTGGTTTAAATATGAAATTTGAATTAAAATGAATTTTAAAATAATTGAATTTAATAGGAAAACTCTATTAACCTCGTAATGAGAGACAAGTTGAAGTGACAGAAAAAGCATAGAAAGAAGAAAATAAAAATGGCAGCATCAGACATTATTGTAAGGCGGAGAAAGGCTGAAAAGTGAGCCTTTCATTGATAGGGTGTGGGGTCTTTTTTCCAATACACGCACATTTGTTTTGGTAGACAAATCCACCAAACATCCAACAAGGTAAAGTGTAACTCTCACCCTTCGTTTATTCTTCATCACTTCATCCCAATCTCTTGCATTCTCTGATTTCTCATTTCAGGATTTCATCCTCTCTTCTCTTGGCTCCTTCCCTCCGTTTCTTGAGCCCTTTTTCGTTTCTGGGCCTTTACCTATTCTCAATGGAGGTAATTGATTGATCTTGCCATCTTTTTATCAAATTTCCTGTCTTTTTTCCTCTTTCGTGATTCCTTGTGCAATATCTGGTGCAAAGATTGGTGCTTTTTAATCTGGGGTTGGTTGGAGTTGCCCCCTTTTAGTAATCCTTTTCTTTGTCGTGTTGTTGCAAAATGTTTTGATTCCTCTTTCTTTTGTTGGATTTTGTTGTGATCTCACTGATGATTCTTTTGCCTTTTCTTTTTATAATTATGGAAGTTTATCAAATGTGAATGAACATGATCAAACATGTTCCGGAAGGATAGGGTCGCGCTCTCAATTTTCCTCAACATCGAGGATTGTGAGGAAATTGCAACAACGAACAGCAATTTAAAACCTTGTTGATAATGTGTGTGATGATGTTATTCTTGTTGTTTTGTTTTTAGTTTAAAAAGTATGTGAAATAGAATTCTTTGGTAACTTTCTACAATGAGGTTTTTATAATCTGTGCTGAGCTGAGGGTTGTGGTAACAACAAATCAGATCGATGGATTGTGCATTTAGCTCAAACTAGTTGAGATTTTGGTAAAGCAGAATTAGGCTAGTATTATCACTGCATCATTTTCTTTTCTCCCTTCACCTGGTTCGATAGGTAATTGAGGAATAACCTGGATTTTATGTTTACTTATTGAGACTGCTTATAATGACTCAAAATATTTCATCTTGACTCTGAGAACTCTGAAATATTAAGGTGCCGGAAATGGGAGGCAAGACCGAAAGTCACATGACATCGGCGGCAGCCTTTGTGGAAGGGGGGATTCAAGAAGCATGTGATGATTCTTGCAGCATATGCCTTGAGGAATTTTGCAAAAGTGATCCTGCAACTGTAATATGCAGCTTATGTGCTTTCTTCTAATCTTTTCACAAATAGAAGTATAAGCAAGGATGGCTTCATTTGAAAAACATTTGTTTACTCCTTTTCCTTATCTTTCTTTTCAGGTCACTAATTGCAAGCACGATTTCCATCTGCAGTGCATTCTTGAATGGTACATTCTAATACTTTTCATCTGTTTTTGATAAAACTTAGAATTTTAATTTAATTTTTAGCACTATATTCTCAAAGAGTAATATTTTATGTCTTGTCATTTGGTTCCTGAATATTAAAATTGCTTCTAGTTTTCAGCATTAACAAGTTCTCACTCACATGAAAAGTTAGAACCAGAAGTCATTTGTATAAATTGTACGTTAATTCTTAATTTCTTTAAGTCCTGAGTGGGGGATGGGGCAAGGGGGGCAAAAACCGGGCATGGGAAGGGGTAATTGACCCGCAAATGTGATCACGACAAGTTCTCTTGGCACTTGACTTGATCATATTGGCTATTTTGACTGGAGAATCAATGGATTACCCATTTTTCTAGTCTAAATCTTACTCACCTGTATGCTACAATTCAATCAGAATTGGACTGTACCTGACAGCTGACATGATCTGGTGAACTGGTGTGGTGTTACCAGCTTCTGTTCCATGGTCACATGATGACAGTTTATGAAGTTTGCATCATCACCAAATTTAATTTTTATGGGATAAAGAGACCTCCAAGGTATTCAAACTGTAGGCTTCTTGGTGCAAGGGTTGACATTTATTTCTTTGCTTAAGATCACAAGGTGGAATCATGATTGTGTTGGTCAGAGGAGCTGTAACTGATGCTGCAATATAGTGTAGAATATATTCAATATATTTATGTCAGTAAAGACATATTCTTTGAAAAAATTGAATATATTTAATTATTCATCATCAATCCAAGACTCAATTTTCAAATGTGTTATTTTTTTACAATTACTGATGAATCACCCTTTATATTTTTTCACCCATTTAGATGATGTGAAAGTCTACATATCTCCAAAACAAATTGTTTTGACTCCAGTTGAATTTCTTAACTGTTAATTGCTTCCCATTCTAGTTCAATGATTGATTCAGTGTTCAGAATATTGGTCTGATTATGAATTCCACAAATATCCTTACTGCTTTTTTTTACACACATTCTAAAATTTGGTATGTCGTGGATTTAAATTCTATAGAGTTTTCCACATAGTACAAATATCAGTAATTCCTATGCATTATGGATAGATGGGATTTTTCCAAAATTTTAACTATAATTTTTAGACAAAGTGCTATACTACTAGTACTAACCACCAACAAAGTTTATAGCTCTAGCTCCTATGAATAAAACAAAATGGAAATAAGAACTTTTGAAATAATTGAGGAATATGTTTGTCTCTCTCAATCTGTGTTGTGTGTGTGTTGTCTTGATTTTGTATATGACTAATAGCCATGTTTACTGTTGAAAATATTGTTGCCTCTTCCAAATATATTAATGGGTGGGAAGTTTCTAATCTCAAAATATGATTTTGGCAGCTGGTGAGAACATTTGAGTTTAAAATGGAACATTATACCACTGTAATAGTTACTGGCTGTTGTTTGTATGCAGGTCTCAGAGAAGCTCTCAATGCCCTATGTGTTGGCAGGCTATCAGCTTGAAGGATGCTACCAGGTAGTCCAGGATTTTTCTTCCTGTGACCTACTTTATAATTAATTTCATGATTATATTCTTAAACTCGAATGAATTTCATGGCAGCCAAGAACTGCTCGAGGCAGTAGAGATGGAGAGGAGCTTGAGGGATACCCCATCAAGAAATGCTGCAATTTTTCATCATTCAGAAGTTGGTGATTTTGAATTGCAGCGTGTCAGTCGTCTATTTTATTTTTTTGTCCTACATCTTAACTGTCAGCACATCTTATTCCACCATCTATACATGCTATCAATTTTCTTTCTTGTGCAGTTACCCATGGGACATGAGTCTGATATTGAAGAGCGGATCATTCGACATTTAGCTGCTGCAGCATCAATGCGAAGAGCACACCTTCTCGGCCAGAGGGAAAGTCATCGATCTAGGTCATCTGCACATGGCCATCCACACTACTTTGTGTACTCAACTCAGCCTAGTGCACCTCCATCAGCTGCTGGAGGGGGAAGTGAACCAGCTGCAATTCCTGCTGGAAATCCATCGGCTCCTCTTATATTTGATGGAACAGAGCAATCATCACCGGAGCAGATGCCTCTATTCCAAACTAGGGGTTCTTCTTTGACTTCTGGCTCTTCAGTCACGACAACAAATCTTCAAGGATTTCACTCTAATCATAGGTAGTTAGACCTTATTATTTATTTACTTGTGATCCTTATTAGTGTGTGATCATGTGAAGTTATACATTGTATATTTACGTGTTTGTAGAAGCTTTGCCTCTCATTCCTTGCCTGCAAGCCATGATGAACCACAGCCATCACAGCCATCAGAACAATCATTCTCAGATTCTCTCCTTTCCAAATTTAATGCAGTGTCCATGAGGTACAATTCATAGAAATCATGTGTCAGCAAATTCTATATGTTAAGTTGACTTATCAAGTGAATTTTCTTGTGACAGATACAAAGAATCAATTTCAAAGGGCACAAGGGGATGGAAGGAGAGGCTGTTCTCTCCTAATTCTTCTGTGTCAGAACTTGGTTCAGAAGTTAGGAGAGAATTGAATGCCAAAATTGCTAGTGTGTCCCGATTAATGGAGCGCCTCGAAACAGCAAGAGAAAATAATAGCGCCGCAGGCACTTCTTTATCAAATCATTCCATTGCAGAGACAAGCAACCAAAACAATGTGGAAGTTCGTGGAGAGAACTCTTTTCGTGGCAGTAATACTCCTGCTACATTTTCTGCTAGCCCAGATGCAAACTGAGCTCTAGTTTACTTCTATGAATGCATCTTTGCTCAGCATATCATGTTTGAAGGTGAGCCTTGATCTTGGTTTAGACTTTTTTCCTCAGAACAGAATCAGTGGAGATTTCATCCAATTTATTAACTAAGTTTTAAGGTTAATAATTTTTGTGAACTATCAGTGCAGATATTTTACACTATCAACCAATTAAAATCATCATTACTATAACTTACAAAAGTCAACTAGTCATTTAGGTGATTTATTATTGAAAGACAGAACTTTTTACACCAGAGGTTGTGTTTGATTATAACATATAAGCAATGTTTAGTGTGTATCAGATATAATTTTTCTGAAGTGAGTGTTTTTGTATTTTTTTCAGGCTAACTATTTGCTCAGAGATGACATGGTGAGGAATACTTGTTGATGGAAGTTATTGGCTTTGAGTAAGAAAATAGGATGTGAGGCACCTGTTCCTAAAGCTAAAAGCTTATGTATATATTATATGCCGGGAACTGTAGGGATTAAGTATTTAAGGTATAAACCAAGGGAGAAAGTGTTATGAATTTTCTCTAATCTTTTAGGTATATTACTATATATGTTCATAATATGAAAGAGATACTTTTTGGAGTCAAGGGAAAATAGATATCAAGAAGGCAACTTTAATTCTTGGTGTTTCTGCTACTTTAAGCTAAAGCTTTGTTTGGGATCATACTGTTGTGAATTAAAAGTAAAATCTTGGTATTCAAGTTTGACAATTTTTTACCTTTTATTTTAAATGATCAACAAAATGCACAAGTTATTTCGTATAGTTTTTTATTATTTGTCAATATTAGGGTTATTTTTTGGCCCTAATATTACTTCTTAATTTACATTTGTTTGTATTTATATATGGCAACACCTATCAAAGATATTATTTTGCTAACAAGTTGAAGTTATTTTACAAGTGGCGTTTGTTCACGCTTTATTTAGAAACGTTAGTAAAATTTATTTTTTCTGATGTTATGTTAGTTAAATTTGTGTTGTTAACGGTATTTTTTTGGTCAGTTTAATATTGATTTTTTTTATGCTAGTTAGATTTATTTTAGTTCCGATTATTTCTTTTGATTGTTAGATGTGGAGATTATCTTTTAATGTCATTATTATTATTGTTTTTTTTTTCTCCCTAAAGTTATTATTTTGGTCAATGTTAATAGAGAAAAAAATTTAGTTGACTTGGTTAAAAGATTGATTAAAAAATAATCTAATTAATTTTATAAAAAAATAATTTTAACCAATATCTAACAAAACACTTTGTTTAACATATCTTTATTTAATAAAGTTTTCAAGAAAAAAATGTGTATAAAAGCTTAGACAATTTCTGTTGAAGTATTAGAAGAAGATACAATATGAACACTTTATAGACACAAAATATGGGATGAAAACAAATTTACTAAGAACACATCCCAAAGATGAATATGATACACCACATCAATCATTAGAGTTTGTATCCTTAAAATGGTGTTATTAGAAGTATAGAAAATCATATAAATGTTGTTCTTATAACAATACTTTAAATGTAATAACAAAAGATATTTATAGTCAAAATGAATCCACAACATGCACGTTTCAGTTGTTGATTTAGAATATGTATAAAATGAAACTATAACATTTAATAGATCACATAGAGTTAACTACTTTTTCTATTACTTGAGTTTTCCATTCCTAGTCCTCCCTTTTAAAGGCTTTTATAGAAAGTTTGTGGACTGATTTCAAAACCTTTATATGAATCCACTAATTTCTAATTGAAAAAGTTATTCAAAATGATTTTAAAGCTATATTCAAATTTCTCTTATTTAGAGTTAATTATTTCTTTCACACAATACATATTTATCATAACACATATTTATCATAAGGTGTGAAGATTTGAGAGAAAAGTGTGAAGAAAGTGAGTGTGTTTGGATTTGAGTTATGTTAGTATGTATTTGTGAGAAAAATTTAATGAAGTTTGTGAGTGATTTGATGGTTTTGAAAGATTTTTTAATTTTTTAAAAAATGTATAAAATGTAAATTTACAAAATTATCCTTATATTTAAAAATATTTAATAAATAAAATACAAGATATTTTTGTGTAGATTTGAGTTAATTAAAATATTGTAAATTATTTTTTATATCCTTGAATAATTTATTTTTGTACTGTTGAATGATTATTTTCGTAAAAAAATAAGAGTTAATTAATATTGTTAAAAAATAAAAACAATTATCATAAAATTAATATTATCTAAGCATATACAATTTTATATTTATTTATACATTTTGAAAGATTTTTCTATTTATGAAATTAGAAAAATATTATATGTAAAATGAATTGTACAATAAATTTAATTAAAAAAATATAGAACAAAATATGAAATATTATACAATATTATAAAAAAATAATATAAGTAAAATATATTATTGCATGAATTACACATCTATTTTATAAAAACTCTTCATTTTAACCCAACCTAATATATTATTATATTAGTTATAATTATTGAATGTTTCCCAACTTTTTTTCACTTCCCAATTCATTAATATATATATATATATAATATAAATATTTAAATTTACATAAAAAATATTAATTAATAAAAAAATAATTTTTAAATTATAAAATATATATTTTTTCATTATGACTAAAGCCAATACATTGAAATTTGACTATTGAATTATAAACTAAAACCCTCAATTCCTAATCTGGACAATGATTAAAAACCAATTTTATTTTTTTAAAATAATGATATAATTATACTTGTTATATTAGATGTGTAGAATAGTATTGTTATAATGTAAACCCAATCATTAAAAAAAAGTATATCACTTTTTTATTTCTAGTTCATGATAAGTGCTAATTAATTAAAAAAAAACTATTTGTCTAATTATAATTTTTTTTTTATTATTTTAAGATTGAAAATATAATAATTAAATAAAACCAAAATACATAAAAATGATAAATAAAAAATAAAGTGATATATTAAAATGTTATAATGATCACATATGCACATATATGTAAATATTTCTATCCCTTATAAACTCCAACCCTCAATCCCTAATTTGGACAATGAAACGGTTGTTTGCTTACTCTGTCGTCGTGAAGATGAACAAAATAAACTGAGGAAGACGCGTGAAACATTTTTGAACCCTAATCTTTTGCATTCCCCCATTTGTTCGTAATCGATGTTTCTCTTTCTTCTTTTTACTTCTTCTGTGACCCCTTTTTTTGTGCGTGCCACCGATTTTCGAGTTCAGTTGTACACGATGACTTGATTTATGCTTTATCACTTTAATATTGAATAAATTGGAACTTGTCTAGACAATTTTCTGGTTTTATCTGAATTTGTGTTAACTTTGTTTGATGAATGAATTGGAATAGAATAGGTTTTCTTTTTTTTCTATCTCTGTCTAGAAGGTTTGTTTTTACACTTCAGAAGAAAATGGCGGTTTCATTTTCTGTTGTTTCATACTCTTAAATTTTCGTTAGTGGGGTTCTCATAAAATGATTTAAAATATATTTTTTCTTTTGATGTTGTTTCTTTTGTATTACTAAGGTTGTGTTCGGTTTTCAGTTTGGGATGCTCCAAATTCAATTTGGAGAGTAACTCAGTTTGTAACATATTTGATTACCTTCAAAATCACATTTACGCATTCAAATTTGGCCTGTAAACTCAATTTTGTAGAAGCAAGACTTGTGCTACTTTTGAAAACTCAGTTTGCTGACTTAATGTTGCTTAAAACTTATGTTTGCAAACTTTAATCCAAACATGCAGTTTTAATTGTCAACGCAATGATTTCTTTTTTCCTTTCTCGGTTATGTTCTTTAACCGAATTACAATTGTGTTTTGTGAGTTTGAGTTTTATTGGGTTGAATTGTTGAAGGAAGTTATTCTGGTGTGCTTTGTGCATGATGCAGTTCTAGGTATTTGGTTCTGAAGCTTCTGTTCAATGGCAAAGGACAAAGCTGTTTCTGTCAAAGATGCCGTTTTCAAATTGCAAATGTTACTCCTTGAAGGCATTCAAAATGAAGATCAGTTGTTTGCTGCTGGATCTTTGATGTCAAGGAGTGACTATGAAGATATTGTAACTGAACGGTCCATCACAAACGTGTGTGGTTACCCGCTCTGCTGCAATGCTTTGCCATCTGAGCGCCCTCGGAAGGGTAAATACCGGATTTCACTGAAGGAACACAAGGTCTATGACTTACAAGAGACTTACATGTTTTGTTCTTCAAATTGTGTTGTTAGCAGCAAAGCCTTTTCTGGGATCTTGCAAGCTGAGAGATGCTCAGCTTTAGACCCAGAAAAACTAAACAATGTACTTGGGTTATTTGAGAATTTGAATCTGGAACAGACAGAAAATGTGCCAAAGGATGGAGATTTAGGTTTGTCCAATTTGAAAATACAGGAGAAAACTGTAACAACCAGTGGGGAGGTGCCTCTGGAGCAGTGGGTTGGACCATCAAATGCAATTGAGGGATATGTGCCAAAACCAAGAGAGCGTGAATCTAAGGGTTTACGGAAAAATGTTAAAAAAGGTGAGGATTTTCTGGTATTCTAGGTAATCGTGAGAAGCATAGACAATGAGATAGCCCGATTTTATTTCTTGCTTAGGAGTATCCTGTTTATTATCATGTTTAATCTTAGGCTTATGGATGATTATGACATAGACTGTGAAAGTGAAGTTTGCTTGTACATTGCAGGGTCCAAAGCTGGTCATGGCAAGTCAAATAATGATAAAGATTTAATTAACAGTGAGATGAACTTCGTGAGTACTATAATTATGCAAGATGAGTATAGTGTTTCAAAAGCATCCCCAGGTCAAACAGACACAACTGCTCATCATCAAATTAAACCAACAGCTGTAGACAGGCAACAAGAAGAAAAGGTTGGCCTTAAAGTCGTCAGGAAAGATGAGGATAGCATTCAAGATCTGTCTTCATCTTTTGAGAGTGGTTTACATTTAAGTGCCTCAGAAAAAGGGAAGGAAGTATCCAAATCATGTGAAGTTGTCGTCAAATCCACTCCCAATCTGGCTATTAAAAAGAAAGACGCCCATTCTGTTTCCATATCAGAAAGACATTATGATGTAGAAAAGAATAATTCTGCAAGGAAATCAGTGCAACTTAAAGGGGAGACAAGTAGAGTTACTGTTAATGGTGATGCTTCCACTTCCAATTTTGATCCTGACAATGTTAAAGAGAAATTCCAAGTAGAAAAAGTTGGTGGATTGTGTGAGACTAAACTCAAATCTTCCCTCAAATCTGCTGGAGAAAAGAAGCTTAGCCGCACTGTTACTTGGGCGGATGAGAAAATCAATGGTGCTGGTAATAAAGATCTTTGCGAGGTTAAAGAATTTGGAGATATTATAAAAGAATCTGAATCAGTTGGTAACGAAGATGTTGCTAATAATGAAGATATGCTACGTCAAGCATCCGCAGAAGCTTGCGCAATTGCATTGAGTCAAGCATCAGAAGCAGTTGCATCTGGAGACTCAGATGCCACTGATGCTGGTAATTACTGTTTCTCTTAAGAGTTCTGTATTTAAATAATAATTGGTTTCTAAAGGGTTTTTCATCTATCAATGAATCTTGTGCAGTTTCTGAAGCTGGAATTATTATATTGCCTCAGCCACATGATGCTGTTGAGGAAGGTACTATGGAGGATGCTGATATACTGCAAAATGATTCAGTTACTCTGAAATGGCCAAGAAAGCCGGGAATTTCTGACATTGATTTTTTTGAATCTGATGACTCATGGTTTGATGCACCACCAGAGGGTTTCAGTTTGACTGTAAGTTTAGTGAAATTTTGTAGAAACATGTCAATCTGCATTAGTTTTCATGGAATATTCTAAAGACACTTTGTGCTCTTTTTTTGCATAACTTTCTTTCAGTTGTCACCTTTCGCAAATATGTGGAATGCCATATTTTCGTGGATGACATCATATTCTTTGGCATATATATATGGGAGGGATGAAAGTTTTCATGAAGAATATCTATCAGTCAATGGGAGAGAATATCCTTGCAAAGTTGTCTTGTCAGATGGTCGGTCATCTGAAATAAAACAAACTTTCGCTGGTTGTCTTGCTCGAGCTTTTCCTGCACTTGTTGCTGGTCTTCGACTGCCAATACCAATATCCACCTTGGAGCAAGGGATGGTAGGAACTTGGAGTTATCTGTGTTGTTGTGGTTTATATTAGTACAATTGTCCATTAAGTCATTACAGTTCTATTATACTGGTCTGGTTTGGTTTTCTTACATTATTGGGACTTATGTCATATGTTCATAAGCTCCCTGGCAACAAAACATGCACAAAGTCGCACACACTCAAAATAAGAAATCAAAATTTGATGCTAAAATGGATTTTTTAGCTATGGAAAAATCATTATTAGGAAATGAGTTTAAGCCTAACTCATCCCTCACAAAACTGGTTCGTAAGGTGAAGTTTATTCCTACTTATATTCTGTAAATTGATTTTATATCTAGTTAATTAAGGCTATGAGTTGTAGATAGGGTTGAGATATAATCTTCATATCTGTATTGATAGTGGTCTTTAATATAACCCAATAAATTGTTTGTTTGTGGATGAGTTATATGTTAGTTCTAATGACTTTCTTGTAGGCATGCTTGCTGGAAACAATGTCCTTTGTGGATGCACTTCCAGCTTTCAGAACAAAACAATGGCAAGTGGTTGCTCTTTTGTTTGTTGATGCATTGTCCGTTTGTAGAATACCTTCTCTTATCTCATACATGACGGATAGGAGGGCTTTGTTTCACAAGGTGAGAGACCCTTTGTTTATATCATACTGACTTATTATTTTATATCTGTTATATTATAGAAGGAATCTGTTTGATGTGCATGAAGCATTGCATATTTATGTTGAATTGTAAATATATATAGGTCAAAAAGGGACAAACCCTTTTTAGGACACTGACCTTTTGATTAGGGTTGTTCAACTAACATTTAATATCTCCATTATTCATTTGCTTAATCTCTTTACATTTAAGATCTTTTGATCTGCATTTCCTTACAATTGTTTTGTTTTCTATGTATGGTTCTAATGAGAGTTCAGCAACATTAACCCCACACAAATTAGCCATCATGTGCATAATGTTGTTCTACTTCAGCTTTAGACTTGATGCCACCATATTTTATTATTCCATAACTTAGTTCATCTAGTGTGGTGCTCCTACCATGGCTGTGGACTTGAAATTATTGTTTACATTCCAATGGCTTCCCATCTTGTAATTCTAGACTAATTTTGATTTTTCTTTTAATTTGATTCCCTACGAGTATGAGTGTGTTGGGGTTGCAAAAATTCGTATATGACAGCTGGAAAAGGTTAATGATAATGATATATCATTTTCTTTTGTTATTTATCTCTTTTGTCATGTCAGATTTTGATATTTAATTTTGAACTATACTTTCAAATCTGTTAAGCATTGTTCTGGCATTGATTTGGTGAAACAGGTTTTGAGTGGTTCTCAAATAGGTATGGAAGAGTATGAGATTTTGAAGGATCTTGTAGTACCACTGGGCCGAGCACCTCATATCTCTGTCCAGAGTGGGGCATGACGACAAATAGACTAAATGTTGGACTTCCTCAATGATGACTTAAAAAATTACCTTTCAAATATATTGGAGTGGTTGTTCATAAAATATCAAACAACATGCAATGACAACAATATTAGACCTCAAGCAACACTGGAACCAGATTTCTCTATGTTAATGAATGTAAAATTGTGATATTGTTCTAAAATATTGTAGTTATAAAAAAATATATAAAATATTGTCCCTGAGTTAAATACCAGTTTGTATTATTTTATGCCAATCAGTATGTAGAAGGTTCTGAAGATGTCTATTGGATTTTCTTCTGAGGTCATGTCAGGATGGGGACAACTTCATAAAAAAAGTGACAAAATTCCAAATTCCTTTACTGAAGTGATGTCTATTTCTTAGGCTTCTTTCTCCCCCAGCCATATATTTGAAAGAAAAAAGGAAAGTATTTGATGACTGTGATCATAAATGAGCATTAGTATGGTCAATTTTGAATGAAATTGATTTTTGTAAAACTGATTCTTGTTAGAAAAATAATACTTAGACAATTAAAACAACCATATAGAGTAGGATATAATATGAATAAATTATTGATAAATTGATTTTAGTACCAAAGTGATACATGTTTCTGGTTTTACATTAAAAGCAATAGTAAAATTTTGTTCTCTTTTAATTTCAAATCAAATTTTTAACAACATTTTTATAATGTGAACCCAAACATGTAAATTAAATGATTCAACCTGAAATTATATGTACACTAACGTCATGTTTGGTTCTGTATTCAACATGGGAAAAGTGATCTAAAGAACCATAGTAGCAGTGTTTGGTTTTGTTAAACAAGGAAAAAAAAAGTAATTCTTGTTAAATTGATTTTAAAGTAAAACAATTTATGTTTGTGTGTTCTTTGAAAAAAACAGTTTAGCAGCAAAATTTGAGTTTTTTTCTTTAAAAGTTATTTTAATTCTGTTAATTATAATTTTTAAGTAATTCTGTAAGGTGTCTTTAATTTAAATAACTCTATGTTCTCGATGTATCACTGGTTTTTAATTATTTTTCTGTGTAGTTTTGTGTATAGATTAATTATGGGCAAAGTTGGAAACAAAATCGATAGTTGAATTTCATCAAATAAATTGATGCAATTTTTAAGCCAACGTGAGGCATATCTAAACGCAGGATAAAACTTAAACAAATCTAAAACAGTATTAAACTTCAGCAAATTGAAGTGGGAATGCTTGCCTTGAACATTGCTTACAAGTTCAATTTTTTCTTTTGAAGTTTCAGTTATCTTGCATGTTTTTCATCCTGGGAAGCAACTAATAGAAATTGTCTTTTAGTCAAAGTGTTTACTTAATCAGAGGGCAAAACACATGAACAGTTTGATAAATAATGAATTAACAAAATATTCATTACAAACAGCAACAGTTCAATATAACAACAAGCAACCTATCTTCAAATGCAATACAAGATTATAATGAACATGAAGCAACCTCTATATTCACAACAATAATGAAATATAACAAGGAGTCCTATGTTTATATAAATACTCTCCGGCTATATATATGAATCTACACTCCAACAGTAACCTCATATGATACAATCTCGGGTGTGGATGAATTTAAGACCAGTGCAACATTCTGAGCAAGCTCACTTTTGGATTCTAGCTCCATGTCATCTTGATATTCAGAATTGCTAACTGGTGGATCATGGCTTTCTTCATTGTTTCCTGTGCCTGCTTTGACATCTTGGTCCATTTTAGTAGACTTCACAGAATTCTTCTCAGTTTTCCCAATTGCAGTTTCCTGAGACTGCAGCTTGGCTTGAGTTTTTCTGATTGGTTTCTTTGAAATCACTTCTTTATTAGTACCCTTTACCTTTGCCTTGGTTGAATCATTCTGTTGCTGCTTTGCATGTGGACTAGAACAGTAATTATCATCTGAATGGTTCACAACATATCCTTTGTTCCTTCCAAGCTTTGGAGATTTTGGGCGTGTTATAGGTATCTAGTTGGTAGATAAAATGCATCAAAAGAATGAATATTAAAAGGTTCTTTAGCTAAGAATTACGTCCATAACATGAACCTGCTTTTGTATTACTATGACAGTGAGCTTATGTTGCCGCAAAAGGTTTATAAAAACAAATTTTAAAAGACATTAACAGCTGTGTGAACATGTGGTGGTTAGATTACCTTCTTCAATTCAACTTTTGGAGGAGGTTCCTTGTAGAAACTTGGCATTGGAGTGGCTTTGAATGTCATAGTCTTCCTCAATTGCTTGATCTCAGCCTCCTGGTTTTCCTGCCAGAAAATCAGAAGAAAAAAATGAATAAAATGTGATAACCTGGCTATGGGAGCTCAAACCACATGGAACATAAATTACTAAAGTAATTTAGTTTTTGGTTTTGACACCTTTGATTTCTCTTGCTGGTTAGTTTTCTCTGCTTCCTTTTCCTGAATTTTCTCTTCTAACTTTGAGAAGAACTGAGGGGAAAGGAGAAAATAGGATTAATATCTGCAATATTCAATATTTACATCAACAGGCTGCAAGATTTTAACAATCACCTCCTTCCTCTTTTCTGCTCTTTCTTCCAATCTGAAGGAAAATCCAGAACCACTGCTCCTCCTACGAGGAGTATGACTTCTGATACCACATAAACAAAATTTGATGAACATTTTAGCTAAGGAAAAAGAAGTATGACATTTTCATGATAAAACATTATTCAAATCCTAATGAGATTGGCAGATACACAAGGACAACATAGTGATCTGAGAGTAGTAGTTTCACAAATCATACGAAGTTGTGGAGTGAGCATCATCATCCTCTTTATTTGGTTTTTCAGTTTTTGCTGGGGTTGTGATCTGATCAACAGGTCTGCAATAAAGTAAAACACCACAAGGTGGTAATCCCTTCAGCAAACAGATATAGAATGTGGAGCAATCTCCTAAATGTATTTAGTGTTCTCTACAGTTGAGTTTACCATAGAATGAAATATATTGATAGAGAACCTTAACACCATAACTTAGGCAAAACATAAAGAAGAATCAAGCAAATCAAGGGAGGTTAAGACTTACAAGGATGCCTCAGATATAAGGCTCTTGGAAACCGCATTCACCGGAGAAGACTCACCAATCTAGTAGACAGAATAGAAGTCATGAACATGGAGACTAATGGAGAGAAGCTACCAAGCTACACAAGGAAAGGAACTGAGGGGTAAAATAGTTTCTGTACCTCGGAGCTTTTAAGGCTAGTCATGGATGTTAAAGAGGTCCTGTGGTTAGAATTTCCAGTGTTTTTCTCAGATTCCTTTGAGTTAACTTCATTGTTTGTCAGCCGGCTCGAACCACGAATGGAAGGCTTGGCTCTAGCCCCATTAACAAGCTTAGGTTCTGTTTTCACAAAAGTGCCATTAATGCTTTTCTTCATGACATCTCCACCAGCTGATTTGGCTGGGAAAGAAAGGCTCTTGGAGAGGTTTGGTCTATGTGTTTGAGGTGATGAAACTGTGGAGTGCAAATTGGGTTTCTCTTTGGTGGCAGATTTGTTCTTCTTTGAAGCAACACCACCTTTGCCACCATGTTCCTAACCATGTTCACGTGAATTAGTTCAGGTGGCATTAATAGTAATTGTAAATGATCAGTAACAGTTTAATTGAAGACACAATTCTGATACATAAAAGGTACCTTGGCAAGTTTTGAGTTTCTACTTGCTGTAGATTTGGGCCCTTCAACTTTTACAATGGATTCAGATGCCTCATTCTTGGTCTGAATTTCTACATTGCAACTGTTTTCAGCTTCCTTGTTTATATTCTCCTTAGTTGTTTCCCCAATGACATGTTTCTCGTCCTCCATAGCAACTCCATTTTCAGATTCCATTGTGCTACCAACAGTGACACAAAAGGTTGAGTTGAAAGATTAGAAGTAGTAAAAATTTTCTGAATCAAATAACTAAAGATTACAAACATGTATTTGGAAGTGTTTTTATGTCAGATCAGACTCTTGACCCCATTAAATTGCATAACTTCTACTCCTGAGCATACATATGTATAAGCCATTGCGATTCAATAAAAGCATTGCATAACACACTCAAATTGTAGATTTTACTCGGAAATTCAGATAATCCCTATGCTTTGATTTTGGTATTTCTTCTTAAGGAAGATATTCTCTGAAATGAAAGCACTATTAAGGAAGGATGTAAAAGATCATGACTCGAGTAAACAGTGTCCCTTGATCCATCTTAATGATCATTCTCTGCAAAAAATTCCTTCCATCCCCTTGAATTTTCGAGTTCTCAACTTGAATACAAATTCTCTATTAACAGAAATCAGAACAACACTTGAATTCATTGCAAATTTGCACTGTTTGACACAAATCTAGACCCACATTTTTCGTCACCTCTTTCTTTACAATCATCATCCTGAAATAAGATGGATAAATAGAAAGAAAACGAAGCTACATAATAGCTTCAATGAACATGAACATTCCATTGCTCCTCTGTATCCACCTCCTGCACTCAAATCCTCACAATCCAATGCTACAGTTTCTCAACAAAAGCATAAACAACAAAGAATGGCATTGGATCTTAACACTCAACACAAACCCATAA
This sequence comes from Phaseolus vulgaris, assembly GCF_051622355.1. Classification (NCBI taxonomy): domain Eukaryota; kingdom Viridiplantae; phylum Streptophyta; class Magnoliopsida; order Fabales; family Fabaceae; genus Phaseolus; species Phaseolus vulgaris. The sequence goes on from NC_143504.1 coordinate 58,344,479, forward strand.
AAGATGAGCTTGATTTTTATTGAAAACACACGCAATCCAACAAAAGAAGATACACAGAATCCAAATCAGAATAGCAAAAGGACAAAATGCATCCCGGAAACAAACACAAATGTGGGAATCCAGAACTCAGAGACACCATAGATGACACAAAAACACACACTATGGATACCTCTTAAAGTTGGGATTTTGACTGTAGCCCTGATGATAAAAAGGACTCAACAAATTCAAAGATTGAATTGTTGTAAAGATTGGTAGAGTAACATGCAGAACACAGAGTTTCAATACGAATTTGTGTGGGGGGGGGGGGGGGGGGGGGGGGGGGGGGTTGGATTAGAAGCAGTAGAAGAAGTGGATTTTTAAGTGTATGTGAAAAGATGAAACTGAAAGATGGAGTTGGTGACACTCAGGTTTTCATTGAAGATATGCAAGATAGATTTGTGGAAAGAAAGCTCAAGTGGGACTAGCTTTCAATGAAGTGGAATAGATAGGAACTGCCACAATGACTCTTCTACCACTCCCTCAACATGTAACTGTCACACGAATCTTATTCATATTTTTATGTCTTATGTTGTTTTATATTCTTTATGTTCATCTTTCTTCCACGGTAAATGTTAAAAAAAATCTGCGAAGGACACTTCTTGTAAATAATGTTACAAAAATTTATGAAGTTCGGACACTCCTCTTAATATGTCCGTGTCAGAAACATATATTAGATATCAATATTCGTATGACATGTATCAGTAAAGTGTCTAATTTAAAAATATTAGTTGAATTTTTAATCATTTTACCATGTGTTTAACATAATTTTAAAAATAAAAAATACATTAATTTTCTAAAAACTCAACTTATTGTATAATTTTTTTTATTATAATTATGAAAATAAAGAATAAATATTTTGAACCAATCTTAAAAAAACATCTTAACATAATACATAATTATATAATATATAGATTTGTGTTTTCATTATTTTATATTTTAGAATTATACGTATATATCTGGATGTATATTACGTATAAACAAAAATTACATCATCAATCTATCATAAATCACCGATCAATATGACTTCTAAGTTTACTTTTGAGGTGAAACTATGAGGTGGAATCGAAAGTTAAAAAACAACATGCTCACAATGTTTTTGTTTTATTATTTGTGGGTTTCTGAGATAAGTGATGATTTGGATTATTGCTGCTAAAAAAAAATGATTGTATTGTCTATATGCATGTGGAAATATGTGATTAATGTTTAGTTAATTAGTCAAATATTGATTAGAAAGATTAATTAATCAATCATTGCGTTCATATATTATCATAAACAAATTATTTGTATCTGTCTATGTAGCCCCAAAAAAGAAATGATTTGTATCAATGCTTGAAACTGACTTCGGAAAGAGGGTGCCACTGCCAGCAAAATTTCTTTATAATAATATGGGAGAATAAAGAGCAAGAAAAGGAGGTTGTTAAAGGGTGTTTTTACATAATGGAAACAGAGAAAAAAAATAAAAATAATAGCTCATTGGTCTGTTTTTTTATTATATTTTTGGAGATTTTGGTGATAGACAAAGATGATTCACAAAATAATTTAAAGATTAATTAATTGGTTGGTTTTGGCTTTTCTTAGGAGCATAGGAGAGAGATTTATCTCCATCTATATACGTTAATGAACCATTTTTTAAACATTATCAATGAAATTCATTTTTCTATTCTGCCATGAGTTTTTTCTGTTTTACTAAGATAAAGACTAATCTTACTGTTATTACCATTTATCTGAAGAATTTTCATCCACCATTTTTCATAATAAAGATCATGTCATAACGTGTAAATATAAGATGTCTAATAGTTAGATAAAATAATCGAGTTAATGAAAAATTAATTTTAATGTAAATTAAAAGTTAAAAATATAAAGTGGGACAAATCAAATGAAGTTTAAGTTGATTGATTTGATTAAGAAGATGATTCAGAAAGATAACTTCCATTTTCTTCTTCTCTTCATCAACATGACTCATTCATCTTAAACCATGTACCTCCTCATGAGTTTCTGATCAACAAAGCCATCATATATATATATATATATATATATATATATATATATATATATATTAAATGAATAATAATAATAATTTTTAGAGTTAAGTATTTTTTTTTATTATAATGTAAAATTGATTTTTTTTATTTAATTTTTTAGATTTCTTAGATACTTGTAGTGAGAAAATTATTAAAATGAGTCTTTATCAACTTTTTAACATTCAGTTCATATTGAAAATAAATTCGTTTGTCATGTAAAAAAAATTAAAAAAAACTCATTTTAATAATTTCTTTACTATAAGTATATATGAGATTTTAAATTTAGATTAATAATAAAAATTAAATTCGCGTAAATTATATATATAAAAATATTTAACCATACTTTTTATTGTTTTATTCTAAAGAAAACAGAGAAAACGGAACTTATATTAAATTTAAGGTCTATTAGAAATATAGAGTTTAGGGTTTAGGATTTATGTGTAGATTTCAGAGTGATGAAAAGGTTAACTACACATAAATTTTAAAAAAAAAACATATTTATAGTTTGAAAGAATGAAAAAAAAAAAATTAGAGTTGAAATGGTTAAAAATGAAGAAATGTGTTAGAAGGGGAAGAAAGTGAAAAGAGGTAAGAAAGAGGAATGAAAGGAAAGAACGTATTTAGGAAGATGGAAATGAAAGGACTAATTGTAATTGTTATTCTTCTCTCTCTCTTCTCATATATCACTCTACCTAATCAATTTTCCTAAAAAATTACTTATCATAAAATAATAATAATAATAATAATAATAATAATAATAATAATAATAGTAGTAGTAGTAGCATCATAACTTTTTTCCACACAAAACATTTTCATTAAACAATATTTTTTGAATTTTTTTAGAGATTTTCTGTTTAACTTTTGGAAAAAATATTTTTTGGAAGCTCATATTCATTATAAAGGTACCAAATATATTTTAATTAAAGAAATACTCAAAAATAAAAACTACTGGATCCTTAGTAAATTCACTTTCTATTATTTTGATGACTATTTTAAATCTTAATTTCCAACTCCAACCATTATCTGTTCAAATTGGATATTTTTTTTTTAATTTTGTAAATCGCATGTTAAAATACAATAGTTTTGAATCAACCGGCGCAAAATTATTTCAAAATCAATAGTTTTGAATTCAGATTCTTGACACACAATTCATTAAAAAAAATAGATATTCTTTTTTTTTGTCATTTAAAATGTTAGGTCTAAAGTCTCACACACACATATATATAAAAAATATATAGGAGATTTTTACATATTTTATTTTTTATTTTATCCTTGAATATATATATATATATAATTTATTCTTAATATAAATTTCAAATTTGTTAAATTTTAAAATTTAAATATTTTAGATAATATATGGAATAAAATCAAACTATGTAAAAATTAAAAAAAAAATATAGAAATAAATATATACTAAAAAATATATTTAATTTAAAACTAGTATACATATTGTGTAAAATAATAAAAGTTATTAGAATAATTAAATTTTAATTTAATAAAATAGAATATCATAAAAAGATAGGACACATTAAAATGGGTTGTATTAAAAAATAGGAACCTTTATGATTTTGTGTTAATTAATATTTGTAAAATGTATGGTGACAAAAAACAATGTTGATAAAGTGCTGTTCTTTGGGGTTGGAGTGACGTGGCACGACCATGTAACGTGATTCATCGCACGTTCTACTTAGCACCTGGCGCCAACCATGTGTGAGCTGTCATTTGAGTTTATGATCCAACGGTTGCCCTTATCTCAAGCCAAAATCAGCACCGTCCATATCAGTCCAAAATCCAAATCATTCTCCACGTTTTGGTGTGCCCCACCTTTTATTTTCCTTCAAATTAAAACTCTTCTTTTTACTATTTTCACTCCTTCTCATCCACCCACCTTTTCTTCATTTCTCTTAATTTATTACTCCTCTATTTCTCACGAGTTTCAGACACTTCTTTTAAATAATGTGTATCGAATATATATATCGGACACAACACTCGTAGAACACATATCGATGGAATGTCAAATTCAAAAAATATTTGTTAAATTTCTGACAATTTTAACATGTTTCTAACAGAATTTCAAAAAAGAGAAATACTTTAATTTTCTAAAAAGTCAAATTTATTGTATAAATTTTTATTTGATTATAAGAATAAAGAATAAATATTTTTTAACCAGTCATGACAAACATCTTTCTCCTTAAAAAATAATCTAAAATATACTTGTGCACATAAATCTTTATTGTCAATTTATATAATTCATAATCATATAATATATAGATACGTGTACATGTATCTTACATTTTAAAAATTATACGTATCTCTGTATTCATGTCCGTATCTATATTTCATTTTTTATTTTTCAAATACTCCTAATTAAAATTGAGACCTAATACATAAAAATATATATATAATATATTAAAATAAACTATTTTTTTCTCAATTTTTTTTATTTAATTAACAATTGGTTTCTAATGAATTATATCTTTATATTAATTTTGCTCGATGAAAAATTAATTCAATTTTTAAATAAACATAAGGAAACATGTTCCGAAAGCTTCTCCAATTATTGGTGTTCAACGCTTGCATTGTCTTCATCGTTGCTACTGATATAATATATATGGTAATAATAATAATGGACGGGATGATACTGCAAATTTCATAAAATATTATAACTTTAAATCTTGGCCTTTCATTTAAATACCATTATATCCACGGTCCTAAAAATGCACCACCCTGTCGTTTATATTCTCTCCAGAACACCATATTAAAACCCACGAGAAAAAGCCGAAAGGAAAAGAAAAACGGAGAGAAATGTGTTTCTCATTCTATTATTTCTTTTTCGTCGAGTAGTGTCTGCATGATTGCTCCCCGTCTGAATTATTGTTTTTTATTTACTTTTGTTTTCATAATTTGAGAAAAATTAGATTCATTTCAATTCAGAAATTTAATTTAAATAATATGATAATGTAAAATCTTTAAACGTTTATTATAAAAATTAGGTTTGAATATCTTTAACTAATTTTTTTATAGATGAATGGAATAAATTTTTTGTTAAAGCTAATTAAGCAGGTTCTCTTATAAAGAGTAATTATAAACTAAAATGCTAACCTAAGAATAATTCAATAACAAAACATCATGTTAAGTTAGTAAAATTAGTAATTTTAATAATTAGTACTTTGAAAGTCAAATGTAAACAGACAAACACAAATCTTTTTTTATTTATCTTGCAAAATTTCATTTTTTTTTATAAAAAAACTAATCTTTTGGAGGTATTGATTTATATACCATATTAAAAAGTGAATTTCTTTAAGTTTAATTTAACCTCATAAAACTGACTTATAAGGTTATCCGGTATCGGGTCCGATCCATTCATAATATATTGTCTCACGCACCAACTCTCATTCTCGGTGTAAGGGAAATAGGTTGGAAATTCTACCTCGACTAGAGATTAGGAAATTTCATAATATGTAAGTGGGTACAAACCTCATGTTATAAGTCAGTTTTATGAGTTTGAATTAGACTTAAAGTCAACTTCTTAATATTTATTATATTAGAAAGAACCCAATGAAAATTAAAAAAAAAATCATTTTTTTATCCAAAACCTAACTCTCCCAAACTCATCCCATAACTAAAAAACTTATTCTCAAAAGCTAGTTTTTATTTTAAAAAACAGAAAATTCGTTAGCTTATGAATAGCGATTCTTTTAATTGTTTCGAAAGGAACCATGATTATATATATGAGTTGATTGCTTTTTGTTTTGTTGTTCTTTTGAAGGGTAGATTTTCTTGTTCTGTATATAAATAAAATTGGATTTGGATTTTGTTGATGATACGTTGCATTGGAAAGTGAAGCAATGGGTTCACGGCAGCGCGTGGTGTGCACGCGCAGACATGGATATACGGTTTGCATGGGTGAACAGTGGTGGTGGACCACGCCATTGATGGAGTTCTGTGTAGCATCTGCAGCACCCACACATGGCCTTCCACACTTAACTAATGCTTCTTCCATTCTTCACAATCGAATGTCACACAATTATTTGATTCATGCATGTGTCTGTGCTTCTCATCGAATTTTACAATTGTATTATTCTTATTGCTCTCTAATTTCATTTTGTTGTGACTCTGTGTTCTTCTGTTGTTGCTGCATGTTTTCAAATTGGGTTTAGTTGGTTTTGAATTGTTATTATTTAGTTACTACTAGTTTAGCTTTCATAATCCTTATACACTTAAAAAATCATTAATATTAACTTTTATAACTCATCTTGTTTTTAGTTGAAATAATAATAATACTAACTTTAATTTTTTTATTCTCTATATTCTAAACTTATAGAACCTAAAAAAATTAAAGTATAAGGAGTCATTATTAAGAGTTGTTTTTCATATAACTAACTTGTGTTCTTGTCATTCATGTTTATTCTGATTCGTGAACTTGTTAGCCTTTAATAGACCGATATATAAGTTAAAAAGAAGCATATAAAATCACAAATAATAAATAAAAACAAATAAAGCTCAACAAGCATGAAGAATGTTCGAAGCAAGTTTGAGAAGTAATGGTGGTATAGGTACTAATGATATATTATGCCAATGTGTTATTGCAAGTGTGAAACAATCAACCATTTATTTTGTATAAGGTGACAAAGTATGAGATAAGTGTGATATTTGGATAGAAATCAACAATGTAGGTTGTAATCAACTTAGAGAACACTTTTTTCTAGTTTTGCATTGCACAATTTAATTATAAAGGTAACCAAATTTGGAAAGGTATGTGGGTGGAAGTGGTATGGAACATGTGGAAGTAGAGAAATAAAATTGTTTTTGAAAATGGAATACTTGATGCAAAATTAGTGTTTTGTGAGACTCAAATTAAGTTGTGAGCTTGGATTAGGAACATGATACCCAAATCTATTTTCTCATACTCAAATTGATATCTTAATCCAGTTCTGTATATTAAGATGTTGAGTTAATAGAATGAGATACAAGGGTTTAGACTATGGAGGGACAAGAAAGAAGTGTTTTAAGCATTAACCTGTCTTTGAAGTATTTAAGTTTGTTTTTGTAGGATTTATTACTTAGAAAACATACTCGATGTTCATAGTTCTCATAGCATAAGGGCCTACCTAAGTGTGATGATTTTTGGTGGATATGAAGATGTAATCATGTTATTGATACTTAGTTTCACCTGGTTCTATTAACTCATTTTTCCTAAACTCACCAAAATAGTTTTGTGTCGCGTGTATTCCTTCAAAAAAATTCTTGCACATCCACAAAATACACCTTTCTGAACCATCAACCATAAGCACAAAATATCATAACCAAAATGCTTCATGAAAGAAGCAAATTAGAGGGAAAACATAAAAAGGTTTTTTCAAACATAGAATAAGAAAATAGGCCAACAAGTAAAATTTTGTACTACTATGAGTATAGATGTTTGCAAACAACAAAGTCACTTTCAGATCTAAAAAAGTGCTGAAACATTTTTTGTGGTCATTTTCTAGAATTGTAGGCATACCCAAAATAAGTCTAGAGTGTAATTGTTGCATTGTATCTCCAAATATTGTACATTGGTTCTATAAACAACACCTTCACACAATGTTTTCTTTTCACATTTAATTTTCTTTTATATAAAAAAAATAAATATGAAGTATTTTAAAAATGTCGTAATCCTATTATATAAGAGAAATATTATGATTCTTGTATAATAAAAAAATCAAACCTCCATCAAAAGTGGTATCAAGAGTATATGTTTATGGTGAGATAAACATAAAAGCTACATATAAAATTATGGCCACAAGTAAGAAAAGTAGCCAAACATAAAAAAAAAAAAAGCACAGAACTAGGAATAAAATGTAACTAAAACATAGCTTCACTCAAGCTTGCCATAGTGCATAATATGCAAACAACAAAAGATGAATGTTATCCTAAGAATGAAAAGAGACTTACTAATCTCTTTTAGGTAATTTATTTATAATTTACTAAAAGTGTAAGAATTTTTTTATTTATTACATATAAAAAGTCATTTCACCTGCATAATCAAATGTTTCGAAAACAAAAATATATAAAAATTAAAGGACTAAAATCATAGAAAATATTTTCTAAAATACAGACACTGAAATTGTGGGAAAAAAAATAACGACTAAAATTGGAAGTTTATAAAATAGAGGATCGAACCCTAAAAAAAATCTTAATATGTACATAAGTTTAAGAATAAGGTAAGGTTTAGCTATAGTATTATTCTCTCTGTATATATATATAGCATAAATTAGTTATATTTTTGTAATTTTTTCTTCATTTATTAAAACTTACTTTTATTTCATAGAGTTTCTTTTAAATTATATTCAGTCAAATTTTACTTTAAAAGAGAGGAAAAAATTCAGAAAATATTAGGTGAAATAGCAAGTGATTTATGAATGAAATAGTTAGATTTAATTATTGGTTGATTTGTGTTTTTTTAAAGTTAGAAGTCATAAGCATGAAAAATTGATTTGGCCTGTAATGTATATAGTTGAAAGATCAAAGTATGGGTTTGTAGTGTTTTTCAAAGGTAAATCCATGCTTTCTTCAAAGGTTAGAATAACCTTTTCAACTTTCTCATTATGCAAATTACATACCTCCTAAATCAATTTTCAAGGCACATATGAGTTTATCTATTATGGTTATGGAGAAAATTCAACTCAGATAAAGAAAGAAAATGACACCACGAAAGAGGACAATCTGATATATTAATAATAATCAATATTACACTTTTTTTCACTCTAATACATGACTTAATTATGTTTATAATTTCTAAAATGTTATGACCTCAAATCCGAAATCTAATGTCTTTAGATCAATCATCACGTGTGGGTTAAGAGATAAATGTGTATTTAAATTGTCATTGAACTCGACTTCTAAGCGACGTATGCCTATATACACTACAAGAAAATCATGAAATAGAAACCAATTTGTAGAAACCAAAATAATTAGTTGCAATAGTAACTAAATTAGAGACCATTTTAGAAACTAAAAAGAAATTTGGTTTCTAAATTAGTTTCTATTATTGTTAAATAGTTTCTAAATTAGTATCTAATTAGCAACCAAGGTTTTTGCTACCAAATTTAGAAACCAAATAATTGGTAGTTAAAACCTTAGTTGCTAATTAGATACCAATTTAGAAACTATTTAACAATAATAGAAAATAATAGAAACTAATTTAGAAACCAATTTTTTGTTTAGTTTCTAAAATGGTCTCTATTTTAGTTTCTATTGTAACTAATTATTTTGGTATCTAAAAATTGGTTTCTATTTCATAATTTTCTTGTAGTGATATTAGCCGTATCGGAACAATAGTCCCCATCAAAGATTAAGGAAAAGAGGAGGTCGGTATTCCGTCATGATTTTATCCTTGTCTCAGTGGATTAAGGGAGAAAAGTGTGGATTAAGGAAGAAAAGTGTATTAAATTATCATTGATCTCGACTCGTGTAAAACTATATATTAACTATATCGCAACATAAAAATTTAAACAAACCCAGTGTTAGTATTTTAAATTTAAAAATACTCAGTCCTTCATATTTGAAAATTTCAATTCTTAAACATTAAATTTGATGAATTAAAATGATTATCAAAATTTATTAATTTTCAAACAGTAAATTTGAAATATTAAGACTGTATATTTTTAAAAATGTGCGACATAAAATATTTTTCAAAATCTGATTTAACAAAAAAAAAAAACATAATTTAATCATCGATGTATAAAATTTTATATCCGTTGATCCCACTATAACTATATATAGTAAGGATTCACTTTTTGTGAACAAGGTCAATAAATAAAATTTGTACGTGATAATCTTATAATATTAATATTGAACAATTATAATATAGTGGGTGATTAATATTTGATAAGAATAAAGTAAATAGATAGTTTATATTAATTAGGTAAATGATTTAGCCTTGATGAGTGACAATAGAAGCAAGAAGGGTAGATTAGATTAGGTAGCATTCTCATTAATTGTGATTGAATTATGAGTAAGTGATGGATCATACTCAACAATCAATTAAATCCTTTAAGACAAAATTGAGTTATCAACACTTTTTTGCTAATCTCTTTGATTAGATGGCCCCACATAATTAAAGACTTTTAATTAATTGCCCAACCAATCCAACTCATTTGTGTGCATAGGGGACCTTATTCACAAATAAATAGGGTTTCATCATTGTTTTACACTTCTCTTACAATGTGCATATTAACTTCATATAAAGTTGTCCACACTATAAATGGTGCAAACAACTACATATTATTAAAGCAAATCCTTGTCATTTCTATAATAATACAAAACAATTAGTGCTTTCATAATTAGGATTGGTTTAAGACTCACTTGGCTTATTGGCTTAAAAAAACTTAGTTAATAATTTAAATGAGTTGTCCTGAGTTAAATTTTTTAAATACTAAAAAAATTATTAAATAAAATTCAATTTTAGAGAAAAAAATAATTAATCACTGTATTCACTAAATTAAATATTATTTTAAAGATTAAAAAATATTGATATTTAAAATATTTTTTATTATTAATAAAAAAATTAAATTATTTTTTAAATTAGTATCTAGTTAGTTATCAAAGGTTTAGCTACTAATTAATTTAGATTTTAATAAAATTGGTAATTAAAGTTTTGGTAGCTAATTAGATACTAATTTAGAAATTAATTTATAAACTTTATTAATAATAAAAATTACTAGGTAATTGTTTTTAAGACTTTCTTTTAAATCTTATAATTAAAATATAAATAAATTTTTAAAAATATCACATCGATTAGAGGTGACTTAAAGTTCATATTTCAGTCTTGTTTCTAGTTGATGCGAGATCTTCAAACTAAATGATTGAATTATTTAAAGATAAAGATGTTAAATGCTATCCAAACCTATTTTAGATCTTATATCTTTTCACAAAGAGAAAGTAATTTTAATTTTAATACTTATTAATTAAAATTCTTTATTTTCACTCATGGTTTTCCTTCAATTTTAAGATACTATAATATATTTTTGGTAAATCTAAGAAGTTATTAATTGAAATAAACTTTAAGATATTTTAATTTTATAAAAAAAAATAGAAATATTTGTAAGGAACTAAAAGTAAAATTAGCAAGGTTTTTTTTATCCCAATTTGAAGGTAAACTTAATGCACGTGTGTAAGAATTTGGTAGTAACAGTAGATTGTGTCTCTCCTTTTTGTGAACAGAACAGTGTCGTATGTGACATGAAGCAAATCCAAACAAAACAACACCATACTTTGGAGCAACATATGGTGATAGCTAACAAAACCTAATAATTTAGGTTCCAAATGGATCATATTCACCACAATTTCCATTGTCCTCATCATAGAAATTATTGAATATAATATAAATTATTTACACCCACTATATACAGATTTTATTTCGTGGATAATGTTGATTTATTTATGGATTTTGACTATTATCTACAGAATTGTTTTTTTTAAATAATTTGATTTTTTATAGTGATATATGACTTTTTTTTAGAGTTTATTTTCTATTTATTTTATTGTAAAAAATTAAGTACAATTAACTTAATTTTTAAAACTCTTACTAAAAATATGAACAAATTATAAATGATGCTTTATGTTTCATGCTGAATGTAATATATATATATATATATATATATATATATATATATATATATGATGTTTGGGATAAACTTAAAATAATTGGAATACAAGAAAAAAATGGAATTGGGAATAAAGAAATAAATTTGCATTCATGATTATTATCCAATTTTGTCTCAATTTTAATGAAGAATTTTTATATGGATTAATTATATATGAATATAAATAAAAAATATTTAATTTTTTAAATTGAATAAAGAGATGAGGATGAATATGTATATATATTAGCCTCGTTTTCTTCCATACTATTTTTCATATTAAATTATTAACATATTTTTTTAATTTATTAGATAATCTAACAAGTTTATTTTTCATTATTTTCTCTAGTCTTCAAGGTTTCGTTTTACTTGAAAAACATTTTTGCTATACACATTTTTCATTCTATCAATACCTTTGATCATTTATAATACTTCTTTTTTGACTTTTTTTCTGCATAAAAATTATTTAATTAATATGAGATAGTATGAGAATAATATAAATGAAAAAGAAGTATATTAAGTAGCTTATAGAAATGAGGACAAGACATTGTAAGTGGTGAAATTATTTTTGTGGAAATGTAAGTTAAAGTATAATTGTGTTCTTATAGCATATATGTAATCTGAGAGTATACAAGAGTTTAGCAGTAATTAAGGCAATAACTTAGAACTCTCTGTCATGAATGAAATGCAGACAGTGACATTTGTTACATTGATAACACTTTGTTGCACTCCAACTGTTCTGTAAAAGTATAACAGGTAAATATCCCTTTCAAAAGTACTCTTTACCAACTCCTTAGGGAAGTCATTATCTCATGTTAAACTTGAATTGTAGTACTCTGACATAAGTGTTGGTCTAACTCACATTGTGATTAGGACTTGAAAAACAAAGTTGCCAAATCAATGTTTTTATCCATAATGTACATAAGATGGCAAAATCCACGAAACAAGGTTATGTTAACGTTTGTGTGTGCAATACAAGACATTGAAGTTCCTCAAGAGAAACTATGCTGAGCAAACCGTGGAGGAAATGCTAATTTACCAAAAAAAGGATAGAAAAAATACACAGAGAAATTCATCCACTATTTCTTAATTAACACACAGGTAGTGCCTCCCTAAATCCAATTCTAAAACTAGTGCTACCCTTTCGACCCCTCTTACCCAAATCTGCATTACCTTTCTGCATCATAGCCACAAATTCATTGTAGTCTATTCGTCCATCCTGAGAGCCCAAAAGCATAACAAAGTCATCAGAAGATAAAGGCAACTTGGAATTTCACCATAGCATCAAATTATTGTAATATCAATCTAAAAGTTGTGTTATGGCCACCAAAAACTTTCCATAAGTAATATATTCAACACAGTTGAGAAAGCATGATGGTGTTAATTTTTTCTTTTAAAAAATCAATTTATCGAAAAATTTTGTAGGTAACAATTAAAATCCGTAGACAAATCAGCATTACCTACGGATTGCATGATGGTGTTAATTTACTTTTCAATCTAGTGGTGGTAATCAATAAAACTATGTTACTATTGAATATATGTATGTATAATGTATATATACTCACGTTATCTTGATCAGCTTCTCGCATCATTTCCTCCAAGCGAACATCTCCAATGCCAAATTCTTCGCAAGCTTTTTGAAGCTCGTCTTGAGTGATGTAGCCACTTCCATCTTTATCAAAATAAGCAAAAGCTGCAACTAAATGATCTTCTCTTTCAATCTTGTTTAGATGCAATGTTGCAGCTATGAATTCTCCATAGTCAATTGTGCCACTGTTATCAACATCTGCCTGTAATCCATAACAAAATTGGATTCCATGTATCAAAACAATACACTATTGAAAAAATATACCTTTCCTATGTTATCACCTGTTATCAATCTGTCATTATACTACAAATGTTTTACTAAATGATACTTACTGCTTGCATAAGGTCGTAAATTTCAGATTCATTGAGATTAGCACCAAACTTTTTCAGTCCAATCTTGAGTTCTTCAAAAGTAATTTGACCACTATTGTCTGAGTCTATCATCTTAAACATTTCTTTCAACCCTGCAATTTCTTCTTCAGAGAGATTCTCTGCTATAACCTGCATAGCACAACATTAAGTTAGACAAGTTTGACAATCTAAGGGGAGATTTCCAACATTAAGCAGTATAATCTAGCAGCAGCAACAAAAACAATAAGAAGTTTGCATATTCAACTCTGCAAATAAAATAAAAAGTTGTACAAACTATTGTTATCCTGTTGGATCCAAGAGTGTGTCGGAGTCTATATTGAGTAGATTGAACAAGAGCACCATATGAGAAAAAAAAACACTCATAAATTCATTTTCTTCAAATTTTGAATTTAAAATAGTCACATTGTCTTATATGGATTGACTGAGCTCATCGGTACTGAATCTCAACATATCCATCCCTAGAGAGGAAAAATAGATACTATTATGAAAATGGACTAGAAAATTAAAAATAACTTACTCTGAGAGCCATTTTCTTGAGTTTGTTCATTGCATAAAACTGCTTTAGGCGACTTAAAACTGCAGAATCAAGCGGCTTGTCAGGAGCTTCTCCATCAACTTGAATCCAGGGGTGACCTGCAAATAATTCAGGACATCTTCATCAACAATGTGGTAGAATACCTCAAGTTCCACCATGTTATAATACACAACTCAGTTCTGAAAATAGTAACAGTGCTTAATCTTTCATCCAAATATACAATATACCCCATCAGTGTGTTGGATAATAAAATTAAAAGTATTTAACACAAATTAATGCAAAACTTTTAAATATTAAAATATTAAGTGATGCTAGTGTATTAAAGAAAACTGTTGTCATGTAACAGAATAAAGAAGCCTGAGCTTAAGAAAATATATAGAATATTGATATGTTGGCAATCATACAATAAATTATAACTCAAAAGAGAAACAATATTTTGTTAAAATGGAATAATTTTGAAATTATATTGATCAAATCACACAGTTTATAACTGATGTTTGTCTTTCAATTTGTAGTTGTCAAAAGTAATATTTTCCAATATATAATGTATTATTACTTGCTGGTATGAGACTAGTAACTTTTTGTTTTATTGACATCTAAAAGAAATTGAAGTATAGAATCTCACGAAGAACATCAAAAGCTGTTATCCGTTTACTAGGGTCTCTGACAAGCATCTTCCTAACCAAGTCTTTTGCACTTGCTGATATGGAAGGCCATGGATCCGATGAGAAATCGAGTTGAAAACGCAAAATTGCGTCGAATATCTCTTGTTCCGTTTCTGTTACCAAGGAACAAAATTAACATTAAAATTTTAGAAGCAGGGAACATTTAAGGAAGGAAAAAAAGTTTAAATTGCATGCATTGTGATTGTATTTTTACACTGTCGGATGACAACGTAAAACCTTTATATTGTCAGTGCATATTCTTATAAGATTCAATAAAAGGTAACCAAAATGATTGGATCATAATGTGCCAGCTTTGTTAAGAACTATTACCTCCCCAAAATGGAGGCACCCCACTTAAGAGAATGTATATAATGACACCAGCACTCCATACATCTGCTTCAGGGCCATAACGCTTGCGAAGAACTTCAGGTGCTACATAATAGGGACTTCCTACTACGTCACTGAAAATTTCACCTGCAAATGATGAGTGTTACTATATGTGAGTAGAACAATGCAGGAATTTTATGTGAGGTTAAATAAGTTTAGTGAGGTGTTAAGATACATAAGAGGATGAAAAATAAAAAACTTAACCAAGGCACAATCGAATACTTCCCTTTACACAACTTTGCTTTGCATGAATTGCACTCAGAATTTCGCATAAGGCCAGAGTTTATCTCTCATTATTTCCCATTTAGGAAAGTTTGTATATTCAAAAGTACAAGTCAAGTTCTCACATCTAGGTGGTTGTCTATGATCACTGCACTATTAGTAATATAATCACACTAATATGACATTTGTCAAAAATGAATATTAAGTTCAACAATAAAAGTCTCATCTTACACCTAATGGATATTAATCAGAATCATTGGCCCACAAAAAGAATTGGTAAAAGAGAAAATCTACGATACTACAGAAATTTAAGGTTTTGGTAATATTATTGGGAATTTTTTTCTCCCCTTCTCTTTACCTAAAACCATTCAACTATTGACCCCAAAAATATTTGTGTAAGAAACAATGAAACATTTTGACAAACCTGGTTTGAAAAAAGCAGAAAGTCCAAAATCTATTGCCTTGAGAGGGGATTCTTCTTGCTGATTAACAAAGAGAAAATTCTCGGGCTTAAGATCCCTATGCATCACTCCAAGAGAGTGGCAAGACTCAATGACACCAACTATTGTTCTTGCAAGCTTGGCTGCCTTTCTCTCACTGTAATGCCCTCTTTCCACAATCCTATCAAACAGCTCACCCCCAGCACACAGCTCCATAACAACATGAACTGAAACAGCATCCTCAAAAGCCTCCTTGATTGAGATCACATTAGCACTCCCTGCCAAGTGGTGCATTATCTGAATTTCCCTCCTCACATCCTCCACATCTTCCTCTGTCATTAGCTTCCTCTTCAATATGGACTTGCATGCATACTCTTTCCCAGTGGCTTTCTCCACACAGAGGAAAGTAGTTCCAAACTGGCCCTGTCCAAGCTTTTTTCCCAAATTGTAAGACTCCTTAAGGTTACCGGTTTTCCTTTGCAAAACAGAATCTGCTTTGAGCCCTGCACTTGCCGGCTTCTTCACATTGTGTGGCCTGGGCTGCGGCCTTGTTTGTTCCGAAGGTGGCTTCTCCTCTTTGTATCGATGAGGAGGCTTCACCTCATCACTCTCAATTCTCACTATCTGTGGAGGCATGTCTTGAATAGTTTCTGTGGCTTTTGCGTTCGTTTTGTCACATTTGCACGCATGAGAACCATATTTGTATCCACAACACCACCAGTATGAACTAGGAACAGAGGAGCCACGAGTTCCGTTATTAGCAGCACTGCTTCTCGATCCAACACAGCTGTTTCCCATCTGACACTAGACACTTCTCCTTGTTCCAAGCATCTGGTATAACAAACAAAAACCAAATGAAAACAAAAAAACCCTCAAACCCCATTCTGTTTTTCTCCTCAAAGAGAAAAAAAGAAAGGAAAAAAAGAGAGTTATTATCTCGTGTGGTGTTTTTCAATAAGAACTCGAGTTTTACCTATATTATCCTTAATGCAAACCTTCAAAACGTAGATTCTTAAGATAAAACTCTGATTCTTAAGAACAACACCCAACTTTTGTCCAAAGGGAAAAAAAAGCTTGTTTATGATACCACATGAGCTCGATGGTGCAATGCAATTGATGCGAGAAAGCTCGTTGAACGACTAAGATTTTGTTTTTGCGGCATAGTGCCGAGAGAAGGGCACCAGAGATGGGAAGAAAATGTAAAAAAAAAAAATGCTTTTTTTGTGAAGTTTTTTAAAAGGCTATTATGATCAATGGCTGGAACAAGAAACCCTTTACGAAATGATGAAGAGGAGAACGAAAATGCAGCTTAAAAGGAAAAGGGTTTTGATTTTGAAGCGTGATGGTGAAGGTGGGAGGGAAAAACCAGAGCTTGTGAAGGTGGAATGAAGAGGGAAAGAGAGGAGAAAGGGTTGTGGCGGTTTTTTCTGTTGGAGGGAATAAATTAACTAACGAGAGAACCGAGAAAACGCGTTGGTGATCGGAGGGCTGAGAAGGGTGCGACAATTGGAGTGGACGGTTGAGATTTGGTAGGTTTTCATAACGAGGTTGTCACGTCGTTGTTGTTATGTGACATTAGGTCAAATTGTAATCTCTGTCTGTCAATCTGTTTTCAGAATGTTCTCAACCGCCGGCGACCGGCAGACCCTCGCCGGTGATATTTCTCTCTCTCTCTCTCTCTCTCTCTCTCTCTCTCTCTCTCTGCTCTCTCTCTCTCTCTTCTTTTATTGCCAATTTCTTAATTTGCTTTATTATACATTAATTTTGTTTGGCTTTTGATCCTATTAGGGTAATCAATTGTTCAATGCATGCTAATTTGTATCTTCCATGTGCACCACACGTTAAAGTTAATTAACTCTACTATTCAAATTCAAATAAACATCATTACAATAATCATTAATATTAAACATGCTTATTACATACCAAAACATATAACCAACCACGTAATTTATTTATTTTATATTTGTTACACTCAAATCCCAATTTTCATATGCTATAAAACCATTGAGATGGAAGAGATTTTGGTCACTTTTACTATATGTGAATTCGGGTTTATTTTTTTTCAAAAGTTATTCTTTAAATATTAAATCATATTGATTTGAAATTATTTAATTTAAATTGATAATTAGAGATTCTCACGTGACAACAAAAAAATTGAAGATGTAGATGAATTTGGTGGATATCAAATCAAATAGTTAAAACAATTGAGAGAATAAAAATGAAAAAAAATTATACAATTTTGATCTTAATTACAACTTTAGTTATAGAATTTTCTAAAATTAAACCATTAAGGTTGACTGTTAATATATAGTTTTAACTTCTAACAAAAAAACATTAATATATTTATCAATATTTAGTAAAATATTAATAGCAATCTTCAATTATAAGTTTTAACAGGGAATATGACAACATGCATTGCATTCACTCCATCAAAGTCAAACACACTTCTTATCATACACTCACACATACATAGATATACATAGATATGCACATAATGGTATGAGACTATCTTAGATGACACATGTATTCAACCAACACATGTAATATAATGTAAAAATAAATGAAAAGGTATGAGTATTATAGATGATATTACATGATAGAAAGAAAAATAGTAAATGTTTGATTAGATATTTAGAAATAATAAAGTGTTGTTAAATTATTATATTTATTAAAATATCAAAATATTTAAACCTTAACATTTACTCTTAAACCATACACAAATAATTATAACTATTAAAATAAGCATTGATTCATGGATAGCTATTACTTAAAATGTTTTGAAAATAATATACGAGTTAGAATTTTCTAAAAAAAATATCATTATTATATCTTATAATTTGATATGTAAATTTCAATACATGCTTTCAGATTAATAAGTCTAGGATAGTTTTTAGTATTCACTTAAAAATGAATTTTAAATTTTATATAACCCAAAATGTAACGTCTAGTTATATACAATATTTTGATTATATTTTTAGTGAATGCAAGATTTTTAAAGAAAAAAATTATTTATATAAACAATTATAAATCTAGTTAATTGTTATAATATTTGATTATATATAAAGTACAATTTGTATTTATTCTAAACAGATAAGTTACATCCTTTCTTTAACCTGTTAATATTTCTTCTATAAAATAAATTACTCTGAAAAACATCACTCGAAAAAGGTTCAGATTTATATGATTTTTTAAAAAAATGGTTTAAGTCATGAATTGACATCTATTGGTGCCACAAGTCAAATGGCTATGACTTCCCATTGAAACAAACTATTTATCAAAGAATACTTTCATAACCCTAAAAAAATACACTCACTTGAAAACTAATTTTAATAATATAATAATAAATACTACAATTTTAAATTAAAAATAAATATTATTATTTTAAATTATCAAGTGAATATTTTTTGTTTCTTTAGTAATCTGAAAGTATCATCAACTATTTTAATAATTCTATTATATATTACAAAAGGGTATGTTACTATCATTATATTATTATTATGCAAAAGTTGTTAATGTTGTGAATAGAAAATGAGTGTTGAAAATATCATTTGGTTCAAGAATATTTTGACAATCCACTGAACTAGAATAACTATTTAAAAACTATTTATATTAATATTTTAATGATATTTTTTATTTTTTAAAATTAAATTTAAAAAGTTTGAAATGATTGTTTCGTTTTAACGAGTTGTTTAATATCATTATTTTATTGTTATTGTGATTAGTTGTATAGATATTTTGACTATTTAATAATTATCATTTCAAGAAAATTATTATATAAAAATTAATTCTAAATGTTTTCAAAAGTTGAATGACTAATTCATCTAAAATCAAATTTCACGAAAACCATATCTAAAAACATTTTTTTTTCCTTTAATTCATTACTGGTAAAGAAAATAAAGTTTAAAAACCAATTGGGATAAAATTAATGTTTAAACTGAAGCATTGTTTTGTTTGAAATTTGCATTTTTTGTTTGTTTGTTCATGCAATTGAAGTATTGAACCATGATTTTGGTGACATTATTTTGAAGTTACCCATGAAATCATTAACTAAACTCCGACCCCTGGATTCCCTTCTCCTCTCACGATCTCACGTTTTGCATCTTTCCAATGCTGCAAAACTTTCACCCCCTCGCAGAAAAACACAGCAACAACTTTCCAACACCAACATTCCTTCAGATATTGATGCTTCCCGCGCACTTTTCAACGAGGTCTCCCAGATTCTAGGTGCGGAAACCGTGATTCCGGACCAATCCCCATCTGGGTTTTTGTTTCCTCTCCAAACTCCCCACTCTGAAGATGGTTCCAAGGACCTATCAGTTTGTACCGAAGGTGTTTGTGAAAATTCTGCACAGAATGTTGGCTCTTTGGAAGATGCCCAGATGGGAAATATGGGGAAGGAAGATGTAAGGCGGATTGTTGATGAGATTACTGAAATTGTTAGAGGGGAAAACGGTTCCACTTCTATGGAGGAGAGGTTAGAGAGTCTAAGTTATGGGTTGAACAGTGAGGTTTTTGACATGGTGTTGAAGAGGTGCTTCAAAGTGCCACAGTTGGCTTTCAGGGCTTTCAATTGGCTGAAGCTCAAGGAAGGGTATAGTCACACGACGCAGACTTGTAATACCATGTTGTACATTGCTGGAGAAGCTAAGGAATTTGGGTGGGTGAAGAGATTGGTGGAAGAAATGGATGAGTGTGGAATTCAAAAGGATGTTAAGACGTGGACCATTCTTGTCACCCACTATGGGAAGGCAAGGAAAATCAGTGAAGCGTTGTTGGCCTTTGAAAATATGAAAAGGTGTGGTTATGAACCGGATGCTGTTTCATATAGCGCAATTATCCGTTCACTTTGCAGTGCTGACAAGGGAGACATTGCTATGGAGTTCTATAGTGACATGGTCAGGAAGGATATGGTATGTGATGTGAGGTTGTATAAGACGATCATGAACTGCATGGCAAGATCAGGAGATGTAGCAGCTGTTAGTTTGCTTGGAAATGACATGATACGGTTGTCTGTGATGCCAGAAAACGGTGTTCATAGCTGCATGCTGAAGAGCTTTTGTATTTCTGGGAGGATTGAAGAGGCTTTGGAATTGATTCGTGACCTTAAAAATAAAGATTTAGATGTTGAACCTGAAAATTATGAGATCTTGGTGAGAGGACTGTGTAAGGCAGATAGGATTACGGATGCTTTAGAGATTGTTGAAATTATGAAGAGAAGGGATACGGTTGATGGGAGGATCCATGGGATTATCATAAATGGGTATTTAGGGAGAAATGACTTTGACAGGGCGCTCAAAGTGTTTCAAAGCATGAAAGAATCTGGTTGTGTGCCTACTATTTCCACATATACCGAACTGATACAACATCTCTTTAGGTTGAGTAGGTATGAAGAAGCTTGCATGATGTATGATGAGATGCTGGGAAAAGGAATTAAGCCAGATATTGTGGCAATAACAGCTATGGTTGCAGGGCATGTTTCACAAAACCGTATATCTGAAGCATGGAAAATGTTCAATTGCATGGAGTGCCAAGACATCAAGCCCACTTGGAAATCGTATGCAGTATTCATTAAGGAGCTTTGCAAGGCTTCAAGAACAGAAGACATTGTCAAAGTATTGCACGAAATGCAGGCTTCAAATATTAAAATTCAAGATACACTATTCCGTTGGGTTATAACATACATGGAGGAAAAGGGGGAGCTTACTATGATAGAGAAAATCCAGCAGATGCGTAAAGCATCCACACCTGATTCTGAAAAGTTCAAGGAGTCAAACAAACAAGTATCTTTGGAAATTAAGGTGGAAGAGGACGTTAAAGTTGACCAATCAAAGTCAGAAATAGATTATTCCTCTATACACAGAAACCTTAAGACTTGCACGGAGCAAAATTTTCATGAAATTTGTAGGATACTTTCATCCTCTCCAGATTGGTCCTTAATCCAAGAAAAACTGGAGAGAAGTACCTTTCACTTCACCCCAGAACTTGTTATGGAGATATTGCAAAATTGCAACATGAATGGTAGCTCTGTCCTAAAATTCTTTTCATGGGTGGGAAACCAATCTGGGTATCGACACACATTAGAATCTTACAACATGGCAATGAAAATCGCAGGCTGCGGCAAAGATTTCAAGCACATGCGCAGCTTGTTCTTCGAAATGCGAAGAAATAGTTATCCAATAACACCAGAGACATGGACAATCATGATAATGCTTTATGGTCGCACAGGTCTGACTGAGATGGCCATGAATTGTTTCAAAGAGATGAAAGCTAATGGTTATAGCCCCAGTAGGAGTACATACAAGTATCTGATAATTGCATTTTGTGGGAGGAAAGGAAGGAAGGTTGATGATGCTCTCGAAACATACCGTGAGATGATTGGTGCAGGATATGCCCCTGACAAAGAATTGATTGAAGCTTACCTTAGTTGTCTATGTGAAGTTGGTAGAGTGTTGGAGGCCAGGAGATGTGCAGATTCTCTTCAGAATTTTGGCTATACAGCCCCTCTCAGTTATTCCTTGTTTATCAGAACTCTTTGTAGAGCTGGGAGAGTGGAAGAAGCATTGGCATTAATTACAGAGGTTGGGGAAGAAAAGTCTATTATAGACCAGCTAACTTGTGGAAGCATAGTTCATGGTCTATTACGCAAGGGTCGACTACAAGAGGCGTTGGCCAAGGTGGAAGCCATGAAACAGAAGGGAATAGCACCTACGATCCATGTTTATACATCACTGATTGTTCATTTCTTTAAAGAGAAACAAGTAGAGAAAGCTATTGAGACTTTTGAGGAGATGCAACAGTCAGGTTATGAACCAAACATTGTCACGTATTCTGTACTTATACGTGGGTACATGAACGTGGGGAGGCCCATTGATGCTTGGAATATCTTCTACCGTATGAAACTAAAGGGACCATTTCCTGATTTCAAAACGTATTCTATGTTCCTCACATGCCTCTGCAAAGTTGGGAGGTCTGAAGAAGCAATGCAACTTATTTTTGAAATGTTAGATAGTGGAATTGTTCCAAGTACCATAAATTTTCGAACGGTTTTTTATGGGCTAAACAGAGAAGGTAAAAATGCTTTAGCCCGCGTTGTATTGCAACAAAAGTCAGAACTAAGAAGAAAGCGCAAGCTTGTAACTTGATTTCTTTTCATAACCTTTGAAATCGATGGATTTATGCAATTGTAGTTTCTCATTTTGATTTACTTCCACTTTCGTCTTGTTGCAAGAAAATTTTCTGAAGAAAGTAACAATTTTCCAGGAAAAAACATAACGAGTGCATGATGCAGTACCCTAAAACTCCTTTATTGTATAAAATAAGCAAATACTTTAAAGGTCATCCACTCTTGAGTTAGGAAAATAGTACGCAATAACTACATTCAGGAATCCGTAAGTGTTCTCAGTGGCATGCAGCCCATCAGAAAGGGTGAATGCTTAAGATATGCCTCGTAATTTGACAAAATTTGAACTCCATACTGTACATAGAGAAGCAATAAGATCCATTGCGTCGTGATGAAATCAAATGATCATTAACGGATAGGCCACTTCATTGTGAGTCAAATTCTTTATACTGTCAACTGATAGCCCCAAAGCAATAGCTCCATGTTTGGATCCTATATTAATAACATGAAAATAAAGGAATGAGAAGAAAAGCTACATGAAGGGGCAGCTCAAGATAAACTATCAATAACATTTATAAGGTAGTAAACTAGAGAGATAATGTATCAGTAGAATCATCAGTTGTTGATAGAGAAATACATTTTACTGCAAAAGCCTTGAAGCACAAATAGCAAAACCGGTACAACAGTGATGGTGTCCTGCACATGATTTACAATAATGTCAAAAATGGTCTAGTAATCTGTAAATCATTATATAAACATAGCATAAGGTACCATAGAATTTGAACTAACATATTATCCGACAATATCTACAGAGAAATTATGGCATGCTCGCTGGATAAGCAATTAATGCATGCTCGAAAAATGTTACCACCATTAATTTTAGGCTACTGACTTAAGATCAAAATGGAAATGTTCGTGGAGCAAGCAGTAAACACAGATTCTTGTTCATGACTATGCAAGAATTTTAGTCTTATTCTTTGATTTGGACCTTGTAAATATCGGGTTTAACATAATTATGTAAATTAGCTAATAGAATCATTTTCACTATCATAGTCGGACCTGTGCTTGAGTGTGCATACTATGGCTAGAAAATGAAGATAACAACATCCTTTGTCAAAATTGAATATATGGTGAGACGGTTTCCTCTGTTTGATAAATTCAAACAAAAGTTGGCCCAAAAGACTTTTCAGACATATTGTAAGAAGAAAAACGAAATAGAAACAAAATGACAAAGGGTTAACCCTACGAACTTAGCAGCACGACAGAAATGCGGAAGGACTGGCAATGGATTACTCTACTCTCTCTTGCGTGATAGGAATGAAACAGAGGTAGGAAAAGTACGAAATTGCAGCCTGTTAAATTTCCTGGTCAGTCTCGTCTTACGAACTCTAGTGTGTAAAGGGCAAGTTGTATTAAGTATGTCTTAGGCAATAACAGTTGCCTTTAATTCCCACTTCCAACTTTTTTTCACTCAATGTGCATTAAAAAAAACATTATTGGATGAGATGATGACCATTGCCATTTCTTTTCAATTTATCTACTTCTGGTAGGCACAAGCACTATATCACACGCAACAATTATTCTTTTCATCTTCTACAAAGAGAAGCGCAATGAATCAGGCAAAAGAAAATGTTGATATTACCTATATCAAAGCTTCTTTATGACTTCATCAATTACACGACTATAGTAAGTCATTATCCTAATTGCCAATTTTGCTTCTTCAAAATTACGGTTTTGAAAAGCATGAGCTAAGGTATTAGAGCAATTTTGCAGCTTCTCCTGCATCTGGATAACCAATCAAAGGATGACATCAAGAAAAACCATAAAAGTAATAATAATTCAAAATCTTCATTAGAACCAATCATGCATTCTCTTTGCAGCATTCAGCCTTGTTGGAGATTTCATGCATACCTGGGAGAGAATGTGATTCAAAGCCTCCGGGTTTGTAGCTTCTTCAACTGCTTCCCTAATTTCCAGAATCTGTAGTAAAATTTAGCACTAAAATTTGGAAGCTAGATTTTCCTTTTGAAGAAGATGGAAAGATGAGATTAAAGATATGCAATAATTTATACCACTAATCTTACCATACAAATTTCAGAATTCAATTTAAGTTCTGGAAAAAAGGAATCTCAAATATTCCACAGAAAGAACATAAAAAAAATAGAGAGCAGAACAAGCAAGAAAAGATGAAAAGATTTTCCAAGTGATAAAATGCTTCTTTCATTCCCTTGAACGTATGCCTAGCTGAACTGCACTTTTTATATGTAAAATTTATGTTATGCTCTCTATAATGTAAGTCAATCTTCCAAAAATTGACACAATCCAGTCCTAAAGGGAAATGGGATTCCCAATGCTAAAGAGAAATACCTACACTAGCTATCAATGACAACAGAATTACCAATCTTCCCATTTACAGATAATGTGCACAAAATGAACCTTGAAAAGAAATAAGGTTCTTTTGTTACCTCTGCTAGTAGTTCTGGATCTGATATTGTCTGCTCTTCATCGATTTCTACTCCATTAAGCTTCAGCTGAAAAGAAGTGGCACAACTTTATATGGTAACACCAAAGAAGAAACAACTGAAATTGAACAATATATAACTAAATACATTGATAGAAAGCCTAGTTAGATGCCATGTTTGATGTATATGCCTCAATTCAGATAATACATTTCACCAGCACCTCAATCTTTCAAGATTTTCAAATTTCGCAGGGAGTTCTGTTGCTGCAATGAAGCATCATCAATTTGGAATCTTTGATGGAAGTATTCTTACCAAGTAAATTCCTCTCGACAAAGGCTTGCTAAGTGTTCTGTACGCATCAATCACCCTTGCAGATTGTTCAGCAGCAAAATCTCTTTCTTTCTAACCAATTAAAGGAAAACAAAATCTTTTAGTTTCTCCAAAAACTCATTCAACCTCACTGCCTTCCCCCATCCCCTTAAAACAAAAAGAGTAGAAAGAAAAATCAAATAGAAAAACATGAACTTCAAATAAGAAAAAAGGATATCCCATCATACCAACCTGAGATTTTGAATGTACTAAATCAGGATGCAGCTTCTTTTGCCACTCTTTGTACTTGACCTCCAAATTCTCACCTTCTTGATCATACTTCCTCTCCCTGTGTTAATTAAAATATATACATATATATATATATATATATTAACAAACAAAAATGATTTTAACTTCTTAACTCATCTATAAATTGATAGACAATCATTCATCCATTAAATAAATATATTTTTCTTCCTTCATCCCAAAAACTAAATCAAACATTCATAATCCAACAATAAAACTCCAAAACATAACTAAGACAAGAATATGCATTTTTTGCTGCCACAAAGTGAAGCAAGCAATAACCTAGTTAAAAAAACACACACACGCACAATTAATTTTCTAATATACTAATTTTCACTTTCCTAATTCAGTGTCTCAAAACATACTGAGTCGGCCATATCCATATACGTACTTGTTGCTTTCCATTGCAATTGACCAACCAAGGTGAAAACCTAATGAATTATCATAAGAAGAAAACTTACATAAGCAATTCCTTTTTTTTTCTTAGTGTTCTTCGTCAGAATTGGAATTTCACCTCCATGAGCTATGCCAATATTTAATGCAAACTTTTATCACACAAATGATCAAAATATAACTCTAATTCGATCGGTGAATGGTATCAACAGAACAAAAAGAAAACACCAAAAAACAAGGCGAAAACCAATCAATTGTCATAAGGACAAAACCTACATATGCAATTCCTTAATTCTTTTAGTGTTCTTATGTAATAATTGGAAGTTCACCTCCCTGAGCTATGCTAGTCTTAATTCAAACCTTTACTGCACAAATTGTAAGAAAATAAAAGTCTAACTTAGATGGGAAGACCGAACTAAAGAAGAAAACTTTACGAGCAATTTCAGCACCCAGAAGAAAAAAACAAAACCCTAGAAGCTTACACCCCAAATATCTCAAAATAGTCAGTGGAGCCGTCGACGGGTTGAATGCACCGACACGAGTCGCAGAAGAGGAAAGGTGCGGAGTGAGGGAGAGCGTGGCAATTCCAGCACCCACGTTGGATTTCGACGGCAGATTTAGAGCATAAAGTTTTCCAGGAAAACCGGAGATCACAATTGAAATCGAAGGTGGGAGCGTGAGGAGGACGATGGTGAGGTGATGGATGGTGAAGAAGAGAGAGTTCAATGTGAGGAGAAAATTTGGAAGTGAAGTGTTTAGGAAATGAAGTGAAAGAGCGGCGCAAGATAGAAGAAAAGGCTGTGCAGAGGTTCTTCTTCGACATTGTGTGAGCAGAAATTCCTGGTTTCTGGGAGACTGGAGATCACGGACAAGGGAGCGGTTGTGTCTACAACATTTAGAAACTGAACACTGTTTTCAATAAAAAGAAAGTTTTATTTACCCTTTTTAGAGAAAAAATAGGATGAAAATTATATCTACAATAAATAAAAACACGTAAATTGTGTGTTGATATTGGATACACTTATACACCAATATATTTCGATACTTGTAAGATATATATTGAATAATAAATGTTTAAATTAAAAAATATTTATTAGATTTTTAATAATTTTAACATAATTATAACATAATTTTAAAAAATAAAAAATATTAATTATTTTAAAACATAAATTTATTGTATAATTTTTAATATAATTATAAAAATAATGAATAAATTCTTTTGAACTAGTCATCAGAAACATATTTTTTTTCTAGAAAAAATTGAAATACTTTTATAAATAAATTTTTATTATTAAATTATATAATACATAGTATAATATATAAATTTATGTGATTATTAACTTGTGAAACTAAAATATTTATTTACTTAGAGTCATCTTTTTTAGGATATTTTTACTTATGATAAATTATGTGATTATTTCCTTTTTTTCATTTAATTTGATTTTTTTTTCTATTTTTGTGTGTTAAATGACATTTTAATTAATTTTAGAATGTTCTAGTAGCTTCTAAGAAGTGAGAAAAGGTGTAGAGAAATGGAAAAATACATTAACTCATTTGATTAATTTACAATGGAGATAGCAAATATCATTTGAACGAGATTATCTTGATTAAGCAATATTATCCATTAACTCACTTGAGGTGTAATTATTTACTAAAGTTATATGCTGGAACAAAAATAAACCAATAAATCTTAAAATTTATATTTGTTAACTTTAAATCATAATTATAAAAAATAAATATAATTTCCTATATATTATTCACTATGTAATTCGGGTTTTATTTGTAAACTTAATTTCAAAGTTTACATATAATTATCTTCCCATATCAAATTAAACTTTAAACTGCATCAATCCATATACCTTTTCTTTTAGAACCATATAACAACTAATAACTAAAATTTAAAGTATTTTAAATTATCATCATAATTATTATTCTTTCACATTTAGTGTTATTGTTTTATAACTTTATAAAATAATGTAATAAATTTTTCAATTGAAATACCTAATTGGATGTGATGTGTTTAAATTTTAACATTTTAAAATGTAAGTGTTAACACTTTATTATTTTAAATCTTTCATCTAAACTTATTTGAAATTTTGCTTAATAATAAAAAATAACCATAATTATACAATCTTAAATGTAAGTATTTTATAATGAAAATAAGTTCAAAACAAGATAAAATCTTTGATGGAGAAATTATTAATTGGATGTGACAGTATTTTAATCTCCAAGTTATTGACACAAGTTGTATTGAATTTATGTTTTAAAACTTTTATTTATTAAATATAATTATTAAATTACAATAACATAAAAATTAAAATTAAAATTTGGTTCACTTGGGTGTATAACTTTATTAATTTTATATATTTCTTCATTGTACATGGAAATATATAAAGCACAAATCACCCTCAAAACAATAAAAATTATAATAGGTTATTAACTTTTCTTTCTCTTGATAATAATATTTTAATCTTCATCAAAATAAATAAATAAACCCTTTTATATATATTATTTTTAAAGTATGGCAAATATTTTAAAAAAATACAAATAACTAGTTTAATTAACTAGAACTAACTATTTTTTTGAGGTAAGTTAATATCTTTTCTGTACACAATCTATTCTCAAACTCAAATTCAGTTTCCTGCACAATTTTCTTAAAGATTTTTTCAATGTTTTTCTAAACAAACATTGGTAGTAACTCCTCTATTTTCTAATATATAATTGCAACAACCAATATCCTTAGAACACTAATTAAGAATTACAAAGCTTTTTTTGTTGAAGTGTAATTTGATAAAAAAAAATCTACTTAATGATTTCTTAAGCAATATCCTTAAAAATTAGTAAGTAGGACCTTTATTATCTATTTGGCTAGTAAAAATAAAAGAAAAAGAATACACCAATTTCCAACAAAACAAAAGGGAGAACCCTGTTGGAATACATGATAAATTAACCCTTATCCAAGTAACAATTGTGTTGAGGTATACAAAACCTGTACTTGAGTTATTGGAGCTTGAATGACATGTTGACAAGGTACCTCAAAATACCTTGTTTTCTTCTTCTGCTCTTGCCCTTTTAACTCTTTCTCCTTTTAGTTAAAGCAGAAAACAAATACCAAACTTTTTTCTGCCTGCGTACCTTCTTTGGTACCTCTGAATTCATATCTTGAGTTACAATGGTGTTTAGTTTTTTCTGCCTGCTTGACTTTTCTGCATGATCTGAAGGAACATCTTCAACTGAAACAGTGTTCAATAGCTTGTTGCTGATTGTTGTTTGATGCTGAATTGCTTCATTTTCCAAAGGGTATGTAACGGCTTGGCTTGACAAAACAGCTGTTGGAAGATTCTGCTCTGATGAAGTTGGTACTACTTTGTTAGAATTTACTTCCTTCATGTTAGGATTTGTTCCAGTATACCTGAAAGAACAAAAAGGTATAAAGAAAACTTAATGTTCGGCAACATCTTAAACTACTTTGCTTATTTTCAAACAAACCATGAGGAAGCAAATTCACAGTCTTCTATTCCTATGAACAACCACAGAAACAACAAATAATCACCTTGAGTTTTGGATACTAGAGTTAGTGGCAGACCCTTCTTGCAAAGCTCCCTCTGAAATATCTCCCTTTGCTACTTCAACTTGAGCATCAGTTTTGGAGCTTATTTGAGTGAGTTTTAAGGAATATGAATCCACTCTACCATCATTTTTTATAAAAGGGGTCTCTTCGCCGGCAACGCCAGAAGATGCCCGAGTATGAAATCTCTGTTCACGCACCATTGAAATGACCTTGTCTAATGTTTGTAGTGCATGTTCTACCTCTGAACTGATATATACACTCCTCTTACCTCTTATTACACTCGTGTTAACTTCCTTAATGGAAATGTCTTTTACTTCTTTATTGTTCTCCTCAATTTGTACAATTTCTTCAGTATCTACTTCTACAATCTCACCAAATGTTTTGCTCCTACCTAGTTCTTCTGTATACGTTGTCATTGGCATGACATTATTTGCATACTGGTTACTTATATCTTCCTTAGATGCATCTTTTTCCTCTTCATGCCTGCTTTCAACAAGATCTTCAACAGGGAGAGCTGTTGCAACTTGACGAAGCTGTTCACCATTCCTAGCCTTTGATACACTAGTGTTGCATAGAGCTTCACGAATTCTAACATATAATGGATCCCCCAAGGCCTTGCTGAATTCTCCTTTACCGTGGGTAATAGAAGACACAGCCTATAACATGGATTGGTTTATCTCATAAGAAAATAGAAAACTGTATCAAATAAAAAATGCAATGATGCAAGGATGTTTTACTTTTGCATGTTGGATTGAAGCAGAAAATGAGAAATCAGCTGAATCCAGCTTTCAAACTAATGATTGCAAATAAAATAGGCCGAGTTAATTTTGATATCAAAACTGAAAATATAGTAGTAATTTAATGATAATAATTTAGATGATTTGATCATAGGACATAACAAAAATTCACTATTACACTTTCTTTTAACTTATTTTTCTTCATTAAAGAATGATGTCTCATTAGGTAGATTCAGAATAAAGGGCAACTTTTCATTGAAAGCCCAATAAAAGAAACATTTCTAAAGAATCTACAACCTTCTGATAAAGTCTGAAACCATTGCCAATGAGCTGCCTTGAAATAAAGTTTATAAGGGATGGTGGCACAAAATCCAGTTTTACATCCATATTTGCTATTGTCCTACAAAATTTGAAGTCTTGAATCAGATACATTTATTTGTGGTACCTTTTTCATTTGCAACCACATGAGAAAATGTCAATCCATACAGTTAATCCATGAAGCTAGAGTTTACTTTCATATTTCTTTTAGAAGCTTGTAATAAATTTATTGGTAAAATATAATAGAATATTGGAAACTTAATAAGGAATGGAAACCAGTAAGATCACTTTAGAAATAGCAACCAAACCAGCTACATAACCATTCACAGGAACATAAGCAATGCCAAGACTGTAGAAAAAAGTGAACAAAATAAATATTAAAGAAAAATCAATTTGATTTGCTGTCAGATTCCCCCAAAGCCAAAAGCCATCAATACAGAATTGTCAGGTAACTAATACTTTTTAATATTAATCTGCATAATCAGCAAACCCTATAATATATTCAAAAAAGCAGTGACTTCAGTTAGCTTCAGAGGACTACAGAATGTCATTAGTATTGACACAATAAACAGAACTGCAATACCTTCATACTGAAGATCGTGATTCTAATTACAATTTGGTAAAACAAATATAAAAAGTACTTCAGTAGTGGTTATTGTTTAAACTTGGCATTTCAAAAGATGAACAGAAAAAAATCATACTTTCACTATTACCAACGGGAGAACTGGCTTCATAGTTCATATATTCTAATTCTAATATTCTACAACCATTTGTCTACAACTCTTTTTTTGAAAACAAGCAAAAGTTAGACGGGGCATTATGATCTCTGATTGCTGACTGTTTTCCTATTTCATTTTGTCATTCCAATTCAATTAAATTTTGTTTTATGTTTTAGTACACCTAAAACTCACCGAAAATAACTTCTTTCTGATGTCACCTTTTGCAAAACAAAGCCTCCCACCAAATCAATTCTCACGACATCCTTTGCTTCAGGAATCACCTCATTGTTGAAGCCATAAAGGGTATTCGTTACATTCTTTGAGTCAGAAACCTACAAGCAAATTAAGCAAAAATTTCTTGAACCTTCGAACTAGTGTAAAATTAACTTTCGCAAAAGATAAAACAAACATGGGTTCAGATGATTACCGAATTTGTAAGAACAACAATCAAGTCATCTTGAAAGTACTCAAACAGATAATAGTGCACTACAGCTTCCCTCATAGACAGAGGCCATGAAACCTTCATCCTTTCTTCCAAAATTCAGAGCAAAATCAATATTAAAATACAAAAACTTTTGGCATGATAAGGTGTGTTAAAATGTTACTGTTTTAAATTGATGCTGACAGGACAAACCTCACGAGTGATAACTGCTCCCCAATCCCGACCTTCTGCAAGCATTCGGTTGATAAGATTTTGAAAGTCGGAACAGTAGACTGAGGCCACCTAAATGGAAGTTGTGAAAAGTGTGTCAGGTACAATTACCAGATACACTGTTATAACGATATATTACTCAGATTCAAATACACTCCTAAGGAATGCATCGACACTCAAGACCGCCTTATAAAAAATGTAGAAGGTCAACTGCATGCAAAACACATCTCTGGCAACTATAACTTTCTCAGCATCCTAAACCATACCAAAATGAAGCAGTACCATTTGGTTTTTATCAAGTGGTATAACTTTAAACTTTATACAGAAATTAAACAAGCATAAAAGTGATGATACTGGTGAATTATGTTCAGACTAGTATACAGAAAATTCAAGGCACATATTGTACTAAATATAATTCTCACCATTTTTTGTAAAGGTGTGTCTCCCATGAGATACATAAACCTGTAAGAAAAAAAGTAACACATCAAATTTTGCATGTTGAAATCAATAATATAGCTTTTGTCACTAAAAGAGTAGTGTTGAACATTCTGGTTGCTCCAGTGTGACTTACAAACATCAACAGGCCCATCTACAAAGCCTTCTACAAGCATTGTATGAAAGGGGGACCCTTCTGATCCTTCGCGATACATAACACGAAACTCTTCACCATCTTGTTTTAACTGTTGAGATAAGTAAAATTATCAATAACTTGAGAACTTGATAGAACAAATCAAGTATCTTCAATTAAACAATGGAATACTGTTGGAAAAAAAAAAGAATCAACTATGTCAATCATCTAATGTACATTCCTGATTTTTGTGAAAGGAAATCATCAATTAAGCATGCAAAATAAAATCAGGATCTAAATGAATGGAAGATGGAATAAATAGGAAAAATATCAAGGAAATAAAACATGATGAAACTACTGAGAGTCAATAGCATACTTTCCAATCAGTGTGTGACGTATTAGATCTTCCACTATCATCTGAAGAAACACTCCTCAACATATGCAGAAAGTGAGATACCTCTGCAGTCTTGGTTTCTACTAATTGATCTTTATATCCTGCACCAACCATACACAAATTGAGAAAAAAAAGACAAAGCGAACAAACAAAACAATTGTCCCAATTATCTAGTACCATTCAGTCACAAATAATAATTGAAAGGAATTTAGGGAATGTCATCACCTTCTACTTCAGGTTTTAAAGAAGGCAAAAGTTGACTTCTGACAAGCTTTTTGAGCAAGTCATCATTTGTAAGATCAGGTGAAGCAAGGGTCCTGTCCAACCTCTCCCTATACTGCACAATCTTCCTTTTCTTCTCCATCTTTGCATCCCCTGCCAATGTCAAACAAGCCTTCTCTCAAAAAGTCAATTCAGGAACACAGGCATATGAAGGATTTCTTCTCTTCTCTATGTCTACCCCAACAGAAAATCACTGTGGTACAACAAGATAAGCCAATCAGGTATAGAAACTCTCATCTCATCACGTAACAAACACACAAAAACTGCATGCTTAATTAAGCAGAACTGGTGAAAGGTTTCTTTCTAAAAGCCTAAGTAATGAAACCTCCTGGTAAATTCACTCCTATATGCTGTCGTCTAATATCGTTTAAATATCCATTCCATTTGAACCGTGCACATGAGAACAGAATTCCAAGAGGGAACACAATAGCTAATACATGAATTTACACCCCCCAAGACACACGCAAACAATTAAATGAAACTACATGACAAAAAAAAATTGGAGTCAATGAAATCAGCATACCAAAATAAAATTCCAGGAGTGAAGTCAACTAGGATCATTCAGAAAACCCAAATGAGAAAAAAAGCTAACAAAACAAAAGAGGTGGAGAAATCAAAGCACCCCACAACCCACATGAAGCAGCAGCTTAAAAAGATGAGAACTTTATTGAGAATCTGACAAATAAAAAAACATGATTCATGAACCTTGGCTTTGAGAAGTGGTGGCTTTGAATGTTGATAACCTGGGAAAGATGTAGAAACAGAGAAAGGTAGATCTCAAGCAATGATCCAATCCCAAGACAAAACCAGGTGATGTGAGAGGAACACGGCATGGACTTTGCTTTGTTTCTCCTAGTCATAGGAGACAAACTAGCAGCTCACCAACAACCAAGCACATAAATTCTATTCTATTTTATATTTTTAATATAACAATTTTTCTGATAAATGAAACTGAACTTTCTTCAATTTTATTTTAACTATAATATTAATATTTCGAAAAATATTTTAGTTTTTTAAATTTTAGAAGATATTTTAACCATTTAAATATAATTTTAGAGATCAAAGCAATTTTGACTTTCTCAAATTTAGTAAAAATATAATTAATGTAATCTTTATAAACAACACATAAATAAGGAAAAAATTGAAAAGTTTCAGCGCTTGAAAGGGAAAGAAGAACTACAAAATGATATATTCTCATTCATATAATATTAAAATAATTTTGTATGGTTGATTTGATTTGTAGTGTGTGAAAAGCTTATGTATTTTGTTTTGTTTTTCTTGGTACTGTGAAAAGTTTACCTTGAAAACAAGCACAGGTACGTGTGAACTTCGTGGAAGGTGAAGTTCGAGAATGGAAGCGTCAAAGCTTTTTAAGGGACCAACAAGATAAGCACATGAATGGATTTGGCAGAAGTTTTCAGAAAAAGTGAAGCCTATGAAAAATGTTGAAGAAGAAGAAAACTACAAATAAGTGAGTGAATTCACTTTATATTCGAGGTATTATTTATTTTGAAAATTAATATTTTATTATAACTTTTTAAAAAAATATATATAAACTACTTTTAACTTCTAAACGGTAAAACTATATTAATGTTACGTGAAATTTTGAGTGATATAAATATATTGATAAAACATCGATTCTTAAACGATATGAAACAATTTTAATATAACATTAATTTTTGAACAATAAAATTATATTTATATTGATGTAATGTCGACTCTTAATAAAAATTAAATATGACATTAACTTATGAACAAATGTAAAATTATATTGATGTAACATCGACTCATAAAAACTAAATGACAATAAATATAGTTAACAAAATCAATCTCTATTAATTAATTGTTAAAGATAAATAATACTAATATGCCCATATATAATCTGGTATGTTTTTAATAAATTCAGAATTTAAATGCACTCCTAATAATATCTTATATTTTCTCTTATATTTTAAATATATTTTCTCATTCAAATATCAGGTGACCAACTTAACTAGTTATTGCTAAATATTATAAACTTTTAACTATACTTATATTTTATCTTAAAAATTTAAAAGGGGAAAAATGAAAAGATAGAAGATTAGAGAATAAAAGAATTATTTCTGTTATGTTAGCTTTTTGCTTGAATGGGTGAAAGCAATTGCGTTGCTCTCAAGTAAAGCATGATGCCCACAGCTACATTATAGGATCACAAAGAATCAATAAAATAAAGTTTTTATATAAAAATATTTTGAAATATATGAAAATATATGCACAATTTATTAAAACTAATATATTTTATTATATTAAATGAATGACATAGTTTTAAGAGATTTAAAAAACATTAATAATATATTTATCCAGATTATTCCCATGCTATTATTAATGATAAGTATTGGTGTCCTTTAGTTTGATTAAATGTGTATTTTTATTTATTAATGTACTCTTGATTTTAAAATGTATTTTATCATGTTCATTACAAAAGATAAATGCTTATTTTTATGTAATTGTAATTCATAAAATAGATATTTTAATTTAAAGTTATATTATTAAAGTCCATAGTAAATAAATATTTTTGAATGTATTAATTATATTTTAGACTTATAATAAATAAATTAAATTTTGAAATAATATTATTTTAAAGAAAAAACGACTAATGTATTTTTAAAACTCACAGTAAATTTATTTGACATAGATTATAAATTATATATATATTATAATTATTCACAATCAAATTTATATAAATAAAAATTGCTTTAGTGTATGTGTTTTAAAATATATAAATATCAATTTTTATCACATTATTCATAATACATTGATATGTGTATTGACGTAAAAAATAATCATTTAACAATATATAAAAAAATCAATATCATGAAGTAAAGTATTTTAATTTAAACACAGTAAATAAAACATGATAAAAAGAATAATAACTTCGATCAATTTATAGAAAACATTAATTATATAAATATAATTATCACATGTTTATTAAATTTTCTATCTTTAAAATTGCTAGGACAGTTACATAATTTTGTAGTATGAAACAAATTTAATTAGAAAATTCTATGAAATTAATTACATAAATATAACTTATTTTAAAATGCTATGAATTATAATTTATATAGAAAATTCTTTATGAATAAATTATAAGTTAGAAGCTTATTTGCATAAAAATGTGATTTTTTCCAATAATTAAGACAGTTATTAATCTATTACAAATATTAGTTATAACATTGAATATTACAGCCATAAATTAATAAGAGATGGTGATGTTTCTCATATTTAATTTATCAAAATTAAAATTAAATTAAGTTGAACAGTTGATTTAATACATCTAATTCATCACACGTTGTTAAGAGTTTGAAAAAATTAAAAAGAAATTAATTAATAAAATCACGAATTAGTATTTTGGTTTAAGGATAAATTAATATACGTTTATGAGTGATATTAGAGTGAAGGTCAACATTTATACAAACAATTACAAAAATTTAATTTCTTTCTCATTTCTGAAACATTAGTTTGGTTCGCTGCTTTTTCTCTTTTGCTTTTGGTAAGTCCCAATTTCTTCTCTTTTCTCCTTCTCACTTTCCAAACACAGAATTAGGGTTTAATCATGTTCCATTCGTCAGTGTCCCCTTTGGGAAAATTATTAGAGACATCGAAAATGATGGTTTGTTGTATGGCCGTTTGGTGCTGTCTCTTGTTTGGCTGCTGAAATTCAACCTTTTAGTGTTAGGCATAAATTTATCATGAAAGGAAGGAATTAGGGTTGAGTAATGTTGCTAGGGCAAGACCATGTTAGGATTTTTCATATTAGATATTTGTGAAGTTAAATTTTCTGTATGGCTTGTTTGGCATTTGTATTAAGCATATACCTCTGTTACGGATATAGAAAATGTTGAAAAAATTATTCTGGAGCATGGCACTGCTGGCAAAAAGACCAGGTTGAGCTAGGGTGAGGGTAGATTTTGATATATATGGGTTTAGTAGACATACACTATCGGTAGAAACCAGTTAGTGATCATTCGTTTGTGTAACTAAGACATTTATTATAATCATCAACCAACTTAATGTATATATATATTGAGGCTGGATAACACTGCAAAAGAACTTTTGTACTGTCAGTTTGTGTATTTATTCTGATGATATTGTTATGTATTTACGTTGGTTAGAGTTTCCTAAGATTAGGGGAATGAACTAGATATATGCGTCTTAGATACTGATACATTTGAGTTACAGGTAATTTAATGGGGGATGATTCTTCTCTTAGTTTGGACAAGTTGAGGGCTAACTGGACTCCATCTCAAGACCAATATTTTCATGAGCTTTTGCTGTGCCATGTTCACAAAGGGAATAAAACTGGTAAAGCTTTTAGAAGACACGCCTGGCTAGACATGATTGAACAATTTAACACCAAGTTTGGTTTCAAATATGATGTAGAAGTGTTGAAGAATCGTTTCAAAAGATTCAGGAAGCAGTACAATGAGATAAAAATGATAGTTAGTCAAAAGGGATTCCAGTGGGATGAGGCACAAAACATGATAATAGCCGATGATAAAGCATGGGATGCATGTATTAAGGTACCAATTGTCATAAAATGTTTCAAAAGCATTATTGATTAACTGTTACATTGCAGTTATGACTGTGCTTTTCTACTTGCAGCTCCACCCTGATGCTCAACCTTTCAAGACAAGGTTAATTCCGAATTATAATGATCTACGCATAATTTTTGGCCACACAGTTGCTGATGGCAGATACAGCCTTTCATGTTTTGATGTAGATTTTGAATATGAAGGTACAAATGCCCTCATCATTACATATTCTTGTATGGTTGAAACTGTTGGGTTGGAACAACTGAATCTAAAAAGGAAGGGTTGAATAGAGTCTAGACTCTTCTCGCAGAAAACTAGACTAGATCGTCTAGTGAACAACTAGAACAAACAACACACTAGATTTTATACCGGTTCACCCAAACTCACGGACTATATCTAGTTCTCTCTTAAGTAGATTGCATAAGAGATTCTACTAACAATCAATTGATTACAAACGAGTACATCAACCACTCCTAGTTACAAGCAAGTAGACAATTCATTTTTGGTTCTCACGAGTACAAACCACTCCTAGTTATACCTTTTTAATCTCCTCTAGGATTAAAAACTCTCAAAAGAAATTAACACTCTCAGAGAGAACATAATTCAAGCTCACAGTGTATACTTCACAATGTGAAAAATTTCAAAAGATATTGCTCACCAACAAAGAACACTATAAGATAGAAAGAATTGTATATAGTAGGTGTGTGTTCTTCATCTTCAACTCTTTATATAAGCTTAGAAGATGACCGTTGCAATTTTGATTTAGCTAACATTTGATCTTTGTTGATCTTCAATGAGAATCTTCATCTTTCTTGGCTTAGAAGCTTGATAAAGAAAGTTCTTATTTGAATCTTCAAAACACTTTTTTCTCTGTTCTGTTTGTGAAACAATTTGAACAAGATATGCATATATAACAATTAATCATAAACACTTAAATTTGCTTGTTTCCTCAAGTAGCTGATTATAGACCGTTGGTAATAAAATTTTCAGACAAGGTTATTATAGACGTTGAGAATAAAGTTTCAAACACTTGATGTTTATCTTAAAATCATTTGATTGTTACAAATTGTTTATAAGTTATCTTCAAGCTAAGAACTCGTGGTCTACTAGACTGTCTCTTGCAAGACTTTATATTTACTTGTATCCTTCATCTGTCAAAAAACACATGTTAGAATGTGCAAATAATTTGTTCACATTCAAATAGATAATAAGACATTTCGAGTATTTGTTATCATTAAAACTCAACTCATACATGGTCTACTAATACTATACCATCTAGTGGGGCTTATGGGGTTAAACCGTCTAGGGTCTTAACGGAAACTTGAAATTTCTTTACCAAATGTATTGATTTACGTTGTATTGTCCTCAATTTTGAACTACTATAATTTTTCTCTCAGAAAAAGAATTGGATGAGAAGACTATCACCAGTAAAGGAGTGGATAATCAAACTCCCACTGCTTTTAGTCAAGGTAAAATAGACTGGTCTCCAATAATGGACCAATTTTTTGTAGAACTTATGGTGGACCAACTGCGTAAAGGGAACAAGATTGACCGTACCTTCAGGAGACAAACATGGGTACATATGACAGAATCATTTAACAAAAGATTTGGATGTCGTTGTGGTAAGGTTGTCTTGAGAAACCGTTTCAGTGTCCTAAGAAGGCATTACTGCTCTATAAACGTCCTCCTTCGCAAAGAAGGCTTTAGTTGGGATAAGACGCAGCACAAGGTTGTGGCTGATGACCAAGCTTGGCAAAAATGTATCAGGGTATGAGATTTCCTCTCTCTTGGTCATTTTCATTTTTCTTTTTGACACTCTTTTATTTCCTATTACCATCACATCACCAATTCATGATTGCAGGTAAATCACAGCTTCCGGCTCTATAAAATTAGAAGCATGCCTTTTTATTCTGGCATGTGTATAGTATGTCGCAATGAAGAAGTTACTGCAGGTTTCAAGTCAAATCTTCCGAAGGGATCTTCAGGGGGTAATAACTCTGTCCCAGATGCTCAGCCACTTTGTAATGAAGATAAAGGAGCATCACATTTAGGTGATGCAGATAAAGAAGCCTTGCATATTGGTGGTGAAAAGAAGTCTTTCAGAGAAACTCAGACCCTTACCAATGCAGATAATGAAGCATTACAACATGTTGGGAAAAATGTTTCTGGTCACCTAAAAAGGCATCAACCTAAGATGCCAGCAACCTTGAATGAATCTAAGAAGGCAAGAGGGCACATGGCTGTTGCAGTTACATCACTAACCAAAGCAAAGGATGATAATTTTTCTGTAGATAATGTTATCAGTGTGCTTCAGGCTATACCAGACCTGGATGAT
This sequence comes from Phaseolus vulgaris, assembly GCF_051622355.1. Lineage (NCBI taxonomy): Eukaryota > Viridiplantae > Streptophyta > Magnoliopsida > Fabales > Fabaceae > Phaseolus > Phaseolus vulgaris. The sequence goes on from NC_143504.1 coordinate 58,385,107, forward strand.
GATTTAATATTAGACGCATGTGATTTTTTGGAAGATGAGAGAAGAGCAAGGTTGTTTCTGGCACTTGCTGCTCCTTTGAGAAAGAAATGGTTATTGAGAAAGCTTCGGTCACAATAATTGAACCTTGGACTGGTTCATCAGCTTTTGTAAGTTTTGTTAGACAGCATGCAAAGCAAGCCATAACTTCATGTGTTCACATGCACCCTGAAAATATTTCAAACTAGAAGAATTATTCTTGGTTTTTCTTTCTCAATATTAATATCTCAAGAGGTTAAACTACATAATTAGTAACTGCACTCCATAGTTTTTAAAAATATCTTTTATCTAGACTACTTTTCTGAAAATATTTTACAATAAATTTTTCAAAACAAGATTTCTAGAACACAATTTTCAGAACACATGAAATGTTTTAAAACAAAATCTTTATGAAATAAGATTTTCAGAATATATGAAATGTTTTTTGAAACAAAATTATATATAAAAAAATCTTTATAAAATCAGATTGTCAGAACATATGAAATTTTTTTCAAAACAAACTTTCTAGAAGATGTTTTATGGAACAATATTTCCCAGAAGAAATTTTACATAAAGTAATACAACAAGAGAGGGTATTTTAGTCTTTTTGATGTTAATATAAGGTGTAATTAGTAATCATGGGTGCATGAAGCGAAAGCCTCACCCAAATACAACGCAATTCTTATTTTATAATATCCAATTGTCGGTCATATAATTTTTTTTATTTTATATGCAAAACAATTATTAAATGTAATAAAAGATACACAAGGAAGAAAATTTTCTAGATATAGTTCAAAATATAAACTTATCTTAATTTATAAAGCAGTTCATTTATTATTATTTTTTCTTTTGTAAAAGTATAGTTGAAAGATTTGTTCAAAACACACCTTAGGTAAATGATAAAATATATAACTTGAAAACGAACCTAAAGAAAGAAAGCAAAAGCAGATAACATAAAGCTAATGTCAAACTTAGCCAGTGGACCAAATTAAATTAGGTTAAGTGTAATTTTTTTCTCTCTTTCACAGCAACACCACATCCATAGTGGAGAGTGTTGAAAAGTAATAATAAACACTGTTTTCTTAAAAATGAAGTGAAAGTCCACTATCATATATATATATATATATATATATATATATATATATATATATATATATATATATATATATATATATATATATATATAATTAGGTCGGTTTGACCATTTTAGGTGCTAATCAATTTCCTCCAGTTGTTTACATAATATCGGTCAAAAGAATGATAATTAAAGTCAAAATACAAAACACTCACATCTAAATATATAACTATGATGTTCGAATAGAAAGAATAATGGCAAATGATAGGGTAAACTTATATAATTCCACATAATTTATATATAATTTCCTTATTTAATTTATTGAGATGTTTTTTAAGATAAAATTGTGATATATAATATCTTTCTTTATTTTACCTATCTCTTTAATTAAAAAAGGAAAAATCTTAAATTTATTATTGTTCTAATCAGAGTATTTATTATTATTGATTATAAACATTTTTACTTATTAAAAAAGTTAAAAAAAATAGTGTTGTTATCTTAAAGTTGAATAAGAAGATTCTATTAATGTCTAATATTAAACAAATTTTATTAGTGTAAGTTAAGGTTATGCTAATATGATACTAACATTATTTTTTTATTAAAAGAGTTAAAAATAGTTAGTATCAAGTTAGAGTGGACACAATTAAATTATTTTAAATTTTTTAAATCAATAATAATAAATTTTATATTTTTTAACAACTAAGTGATTCTATCAATAATTTTATATTTTTTAACTTTATTAGGTTAGATAGACTCTAATAACATTAGAATTTGACCGACATTAATATTTGAAAGTTAATAATGTATATATATATATATATATATATATATTAAATAATATTTTTATATAAGTTATTAAATATTAAATATAAATATTTGTTTATAAAACTCATGTTAGGCAACACGTGTCATCACATGAAAAATAACATAAAAAAAAAAAAAAAACCAACATGAGAGACTAGACAAAATCCATGCAAAGAAAAACAAAAAAACTCTCAAGATGAACCTAAGCAACTACAATGAAGGTTTAAACAAAAAAAAAGGAAAAACGAAATAAAAACAAGAAGGAAAATAAAAGAATCTTCTCTAAAGAAAAACTCCCATAGACAACAAAGAAGAATGATTGAATACTAATAATCTAATCATGTTGACCCCCATTTGCATATATCACATCCATAATAAAACTCGATGATAATCACACATCATTACTTAAGTTGACGTGCTTTGTAAGTTTTTTTATTAACTTTTACTCCAACTTTAGGAAGACGTATGGAGGTTTGTACATGTTCTTCTTCATTTAATTATTCATCTTTATCCATCTTTTCATTTAGTGATCAAATTGGCTTCTTTTAAGCAAATACCACTTGAGGTAGATTCAACTATATTCATTATCAAGATGATCGGATATAACTCATGAGCCTCTTGATAATCACCCAAAAGAGATTCAAAACCATTTAAAAAAGTTAAATCATCATAAACAATTTTAGAAGTAACCTCTTTGGCAATAACAAATTTATGAGGTGTTGCATTAGATGCGGATTTTAGTTGAAAGAATTCTTCAAGAGGTCACGATTTATCAATAGGAAATGAGACATTTTCTTGCAGCGAACAATCTAATTCATGAACACTCTCCAACGAGGGTATATCAACAATAATATCAACCTTAGATTATGACTCAACCTTTATATCATCAACTGCAACAACAAAGTTATCAACAACAGATAAATCTTTAGTAGATTTCTTTAACTTTTGACCTACAAGAGATCAGCCTCCACTTGGCCAACAACAACTTCAACATAAGCATCTTGATCAATAGTAGATCCCTTCATCCCAACAACAACACAAAAATTTGTATTAAAAACAACAGACTTATTTAATTTTTGTCTCGTAATAACAACAACAGAAAAACTACATTAGAAACAAGTGTGTGTTTTTTTTCCAACAACAACATAAACAACACAATTTTTGGTTTTTTTTACAACAACAAAAATAGCTACAATATCCTCATTAGATACAATAATGTCAGAAATTAAAACATTCTCAAAAATTATTTTCTTACTAAATTTTATTTTGTCTCTTTTCCCTTATAATTAGGTCACAAAAGTAACTATGGCTAACTCAACATGTTTCTATAGAAGAGAAAGATTAAACACAAATTTTCTAATATATAAATTGTTGACCACTTGCAATCATGTGAACTGGTATTTTTATTTTACTTATTATTTTCCATGTTTGCACCCTAGTTAGTAGCTTGTATCTCTAGGGTTATGATCACACCTTTGTGGAATTGTGTTTTAGCACCGCCCCTCTATCACAAGGTCCTACTTCAATCACTCCACATTCAAACAAAATTAAAACCTACCATACTCCATACCCTTTCATTATATGTTTCTCTTTTTTCTAGATCCACATAAACACATATTTAAATACTTTTTCCATGCAAGTCAACCATTTAGTCAACTATATAGGCATGCCATAAAACATTCATGTTATTATGATATATTATTGTCTCTTCCCACCACAGATTGCTGCTGCACATCCTCAACTTTGGTCAACAGCACTCCAAAATATCTGAATCACACACTCTCAACATCTCCATCATCAGCTACTAATGAGGTCAACCTTTAATCACCTTCTCCACTTCTCATAATTAAGTCAAATTGTAGCTCAAATTATCTTATTTGATTTACTTATCCTACACTAGGGAAAGTTAATTAACTCCCTCCATCATGAGATGTGCTATTTTCCAATTTACTGAAAGATGGAACAATCATTGGTGCAGTATATGAGACAATTACTGTTGGCTAATAAACAGATTGAGTCATCTAAAGACCAAATATTTAGACACTATTAACATTGTGTCTTCTGTAATTTCAAATCCTCCTACCCATGAAAACATTGAAATGAATACACATTTTGAATATCTTTCCCTACCATCTTAGTATTGTGCTACACCAAAACAAAAATTAAAATTTATTGAGGAAGTTTTAAGCAATGTATTATCTGATATAATGTTTGGATCGCATTGGTTAGCGAGATTTGGACACACAGGAATAACTGTTTATTTATTTATTTAAAGGAAAAGTGGTTGACCATACTGAAGTTTTTTTCCTGACACAGGTTAAGGTTTACTCTTGGATCTCTTCAAAGGGACTGTCAATGAATTTCTCATTTTTTGACTGGTACTTAAAACTTCTGGTATGTATGCATTCGATTTAATGTTATTATAAGGGTGGTGAGGTCGGTTCTTGGTCTTTTTGTTTCTTTTTAGTTGGTAATGTTAGGGTATGTAGTAGGAGATTTCATTTGGATTTTTGTTGTGTATGTGGAAAAGTTCTATTTATCTCTCTTACTTTGTATAAGGGCTAAACCACCTCTTAAGTGGATCTGTTTAATTTAATGATAAAAAAAATGTATAACTTTGAATTTTTTGGTTAAGATTTTGGTGACATCAAATCACAACTTTTTTTAGCACTAAGAGAGTATAGTAGTAAGGTGGAATGATAAAACTCTCTCTCAAATTGAGTTTCAACACATGCATTTTGAAATTGAGAGAAGAAGAGCAGAAGAGTCTTAGAGTTGAAGATACTGTGTTGGTCACTTGGTTGATGTACATGCAACACCCTTGATATGTGTTTTCATGGTTTGAGATCACTAGCCCCTATTATAGAACTGGTCTGCCACTTGATGAAATGCATTATTTAAGTTCTCCATAGCCAATTATGACATGTCCCTGTGGATGTAGAAAGCCTGTGATCCATATTCTCCTACCCTTCTTTTTCAAATCACTCACCTTTATCACATTTTCTTCCACAAAAAAGCTCCTTCTTTCACGTGTATAGTTAGTTACTTACCTAATCCCTTCTCCTTCTGCCACTGCCAATTCCTCCAACACACTTTCTCCAACTCTCTTAACATGTGTCTATCAACTATGAACTTAACTTAGTTTAACCGATAATTTCAATTTCAAATCACGAATCAACAGTCTCATTAAGTATGCTTTTCAACATCTGTGTCTTCCAAAATCTAACATGTGTAACTTATAGCCTACACATTGTAACTTTCAACTGTTTTTTCAATAATAATGAGATCGAAAATCAGGTTAAACGTGTGTTTACATGTTTAAATACTCAGAAAGAGAATTTGATTGTATAATCAGATCAAATATTCAGAAAGAAAATTCTGTTTTCTGTGATATATATTTGACATGAGCATAATTGTCTCATATTCTCTCTTTTTTTAGTTCAAGTTGTGTAATGCTCCTGAGTTGGTTATCTTAAGGATGAAAAGTATTTGGATTGCGGTGATTAGTGAGATTTGGAGTTATAGGAACAAGATTATTTTTAAATATGAAATGTTAGATTATTCTAAAAAAAATTCTTTAGTTCAATTAAAAGTTTGGTCTTGGATTACTCCTAAAGTCCCCTTTGCTTATTTCTCTTGTTCTGATTGGTGTTTTGATCCTCTGATCTGTCTCTTTTTGCTTTAGCTTGTATGCGGTTGTTGTTTTGACAGGGTTCGTTTTGAGTAGTTGTCTGAAAGGTATTTTGTTGTATGGTTGTCTCAGATTTTTTCATATATGGGTTGAATCACCTCTGAAATAGTTTATATGTATATATTGTTTCTTGCTGATAAAACAAAATATCATATATACAAAAAGAATTTCCATAGGGCCACAGTGGCACCAGAGACAAAATACATGGCCATTATACCTTCTTGTCTATGTTTTGCAAAAAACAAATGTTATCTCCCCTTTACAAATGACAGTGAAAAAGTTGGCAACCTAGCTATTTGAACAAAATTATAAGTAACATTCTTGTGACTATAATGGGAAAATGAAAGGCATTGGGGAGGCATAATTTCTGGGATTCCTTCACAAACAGCAGTGGATGAGAACCAAAGTGGAGAGTGTGGCCCTCTCAAAGGGCCTTCCATCTTCCACCCCACTACCCAACTATGATTATGTCTGCATTTGATGGTCCAAAAACTCCACCCTCTTCAAAAAATTTGTGCATTTATCTTACCCCTTTTTAATTCCACATATAATAACACTAATGATATAAATCCCTTAGAGAAGGAAAGCATATATAGGTCCTGTGATTGATTCGATTACACGTAACAAGATGTTGAAAACCAAAGGCATGAAATGAAAAGTGTAGGGAATGCGTGAAAAGTGAAAAATAGGTCATTGAGTGGCCCATAACAGCCACAAGAATTTTGGATACACCCATCACTCATCATCGATCTTAACTCTACATTCATTCCAACTTGCTGCCAATCAATTCAAATCAGAGTCTTCTTCTTCAGTTCTGTTTTGTGGTATTTGCTAGCTCTCATCACTTTCTCAATAATACCATAATAGTGTGCGCACTAATATTATTCACCACCTTTAAATTCCCTTTATACCTATATAATTTAAGACTCGGACATGTTTCTTAAATGGAATGTTTGTGTCGATACAGTATCGGACACGACACTCGTACTATACTTGTTGGACACGTATTGGTGGTGAAGTGTTCAATTTAAAAAATATATATTGAATTTCTGACAATTCTAGTACAATTCTAATATAATTTTGAAAATGATAAATACATTATTTTTTTTTAAACTCAAATTTATTGTATAAAATTTTATTATGGTGATAAAAATAAGGAACAAATCTTTTTGAACCAGCCATCAGAAACATCTTCCTGCTAAAAAAAACGAAAATATACTTGTGCACATAAATTTTATTGTCGATTTATATATATAATTCATAATTATATAATATATAGATTCATATACTCTGTATATTTTTAAATTATACGTATTTTTTTTTTGTGTGCGTGTCTATGCTACATGGTATAAGAGTTATTGCAGTCTTTAACCTTTCCTACAACTTGTAGGAACATCCTATATGTCACCAAAAAAATCTCAATCTGATAAGTGTAAAGACTTGTTAAATCAGTAAAACTATCGTTCTAAGAAAGAGATTAATTTCTATTCTATTGGAATTGAAAAAAAAAACCCTAAAATTTCCTGTGATTATGTTACTTGTTATCTCATTCTTGCGTTGTGTCTCAGTTAAAATTGGTAGTGTTTTCAATGGATGGTGCTTTCTCTACAAATGTCAATCATGCAAACTAACACGTCTTTCTTTTTCAGGGATAATTACAGAAACTGTGTATCTAAATATGTCTTTTTTTTCTTCTTATAAATATTTCTTGTTTCATGAATCAAAATTATAGAATTCACGTACTTTATAGATCTAAATTTTTTGAATGTGAACCCAACTTCATTAATTAGTAGTATAGAATTAGATTGTCATTGTTTATTATTTTTCTTAACTTAAATAAAAGCAAAGATATATAATCTTATATTCTGATTTAGAATATTAATATTACAAAATGAACTTTAAGGGTAACTTAATCCTATAAAACCATGAAGTTGAAATTGAAAGGTTCTAATCTTTAGTCGATGTGGGATCTCCAACAATTAATTGAGTTTATTAAAAAAAAAATTATTCTGAATTATTTGCATATATATTGGTATATATACAATGATTGACACAGTGCATAGTTTTGGGTAGAACATCTTCTAAAGCTTTTGAATCTATCTTTCTGTTTTAGTTTGACACTTCAATTTTTTTTATGAATATGCTGATGCACTTCTGTAAGTTGAACAGTGAACCAAACCGACCAAAAAAAATTGCATGGACACAATGCATTGAGGGAATTTCTAAGCATTTTTTAAAATATCCCAAGTTTAGGTTGGATATGTTCTACACCATTCAACTTTTTATTCTTCTAAATCTTCCTTTTTAAGGCTTTTCAATATATTAAATTCATCCACATTTTATCTAATCTTTAATTCATAAAATACAATTAGGAAGGTGTATAAGGAAACTATTAAAAAAACACAATACAAAATTATTCTAATCCAAAGTATCTAGTATTACACTCATGTGTTGTAAGGATATTTTATTTATTAAAAAATCTTGAATTTAATTTTATTATGAATAAAAAAATTGTTGGAGCAATGAGAATAATTTTTTTTATCAACCAGAATAATAAATAAATATGAATAATTTAAGGGGTGACCTAACCTACAGAAAAAAAAAATATAAGACTTCACTCCATAGTTTATTACAGACTTCTAAAAATTACCAACAAATTTTTATCCTAAAAAACGGTCACACAAGTCCGTCCAAAATGACAGTCAGGATATATCATCAAAACAAATTCAAAAATACATATGAACATAAATAACTCACCAAACATTAACCTTCAACAGTTTAAGATCTTCTTATTAATCCCATATACAGAAAGTACAACACCTTAACAAATCACAGACACACACAAAAACAAAAATATACATAATATTTACACGACACATATTCCTCCAATTTTATGAAAATAGTAATATTATGAAAAAAAAATTAAAAAAAAATTATATATATATATATCCCTACAAGAAAATCATAAAATAGAAACCAATTTTTAGAAACCAAAATAATTAGTTGCAATAGTAACTAAATTAGAGATCATTCTAAAAACTAAAAAGAAATTTGGTTTCTAAATTAGTTTCTATTATTGTTAAATAGTTTCTAAATTGGTATCTAATTAGCAACCAAAATTTTGCTACCAAATTTAGAAACTATTTAAGAATAATAGAAAATAATAAAAACTAATTTAGAAATTAATTTTTTTTTAATTTCTAAAATAGTCTCTATTTTAGTTCCTATTGTAACTAATTATTTTGATCTCTAAAAATTGGTTTCTATTTCATATTATATATATATATAAAAATTGTTGTTTTAGGTTTAGGGTTAAATATATTATGTGGAATTAGGTTGTCATGGTTTGGAAGAATAGAATATTGATTTGGAGAATTGGATTGCCCTCTTGGACTAATAATGACGTTTCCTCTTTCTGTTTTCTGGCTGCCCTTCAATTTTGTACTTTTCTTGGGACCTTCAACCTTCCTCTTCCTTCTTTTATGTAACCTTTGTTTTCAATCTCTATTAGGGTTCATATCTAGTTTTTCATTTTTTTTTATCTTTAATGAGTTTTCAAAATGTTATAGGGTTACATTTTTTTAAAGACTTTAAATTCTATGCACCAACACAATTTACTCTTATTTAAATAATTATTTAACTATGCTTACTATAAAACAATTATCGACGTTAGCAGGACAGAAAAACAAACATTTTTATCATATTTAACTTATTTTTTTAGTACGTATAATTTACTTGAACTTGCTTAAGATATAAAGAAATCATTTTTAAGATTTTAATTTCAGTAAAAAAACAATATAAACTTTTTGTAAAAATAAGAGCAGGAAAAAAATTAGTTTTAGTAAAAATTAAGATATAATTACTAAAAAAAATTATTGATTTACTCACGAAAAATTATTGGATTAGTTTTTCTCAGTAGTTTTTAATCATTGATAAATTTTATCAATACTTTTACAGAATACCTTTACAGACGAAGTTTTGGTTTGTCGATAATTATTAACAAATTTTGTATAAAAATTAAAAAAAAAATATTATATTTTTTATAATTAGTAAAATTTATTAATAATTGAACGTGAATTAATATTTATCGATAATTGGACGTTAATACTATTTATTGACAAGATTTTCTGGAAACAAATTTCACAATATTAATATATAATTATAATTATAATAATTATAAAAATAATAATAGTAATAATTTTATTTTATATGAATATATAATAATGTTGTGTTAAATTGAATTAATCTAGAAAATTAAAATTTTTGTTGATTAAAATATAATTGGTTCTGATTTTTGGTTAAATGATTTAAAATATCTTTTGTTTTGAACTAAGTGTAAGTTTACTTGAGTAAAGATACAAGTCTCACTATAAGAAAATCACTAAATATTTATATTTAGAGATAAAATAATTAGTCACTATATTAATTAAATTAAATACTATTTTAGATACTAAAAAATTATTGATATCTAAAGTAGTTTCTATTATTAATAAAATTTATAAAATAGTTTCTAAATTGATATCTAAATTAGCTACCAAAGTTTTAGTTACTAATATTTTAGATTCTAAATTAGTTTTTTAAAGGCTAATAGATACTAGTTTATAATATAAGTAATTAGTTTATAAAACCTTAGTAGTTAATAGTTAGATACCAATTTAAAAACTACTTTATAAATTTTTATTAATAATTGAAATTATTTTAAATATCAATAATTTTTTTAGTTTATAAAATATTCTTTAATTTACTCAATACAGTAACTAATTAATTTTGATTTTTAAAATTAATTTTTATTTCATAATTTTTGTGACGAGCCATATACTCATTGGACAAAATTTAGAAATTAAAAAATCCAAGAACCTTGACAGTTGGACGAACAATATTCTCACTAAATAATATTCAGGAAATTAAAAACTTAAGAGCATTAAACTCTATATTAGCCCGACAGAAAGATCAAGTTTTATGTCAAACAACTAATAATTTGTCGTAAAATTATATAAATTAGGACTTCCAATTTCTTGTAAGTTTTAGACATTTACTTTATATATCCATACTCATTAGAATTTTTTTTTTTCCTTGTACTATATAAAGATTTATCAAATATTCACATCTTAAATAAATATCTAAATATAAATCATAAAATTTTTTTATTTTCAATTCTTTAAATTGCATATTATTTTTTTCCAAAAAAATACATATTTGAATTATACATTATTAAATAACCAAAATTGGAGAGTCCTTTTTAAACAAAATTTACAATACTTTTGAAAGTGCATATGTGAAGTTTTGTTTCACTGTATTTCATCCAATATAGATATTATAAAAATAATCTCTTAACAATGTTTTTATTGAACGATGATATTTTGAAAAAATTGAATACACAATTCAATCATCATTTATTATGTATTTTACATGTTTTTTTTACAATTTATTTTAAAAATAAATAGTTTTATGTTTTTTTTATCTTATTTACTTGTTTAATAAATTATTTTTTTAAAAATAATTACGTTAAGTTTAAGCATAATCTTAGTAAACCAATCATTTGACATTAAAATAATGAAACAAGGCATTCACATATAAGGTACATTACCCTAGGTCAAATTAGACCGTTTGAAATATTATATATTAGAAATTTTGCACCAACATGATTATTTTCTTTCTTTGTGATGAAATCATGCAACTTTTTTTTAAATGTCACGAGTATATAAATTTAGCTTATGCTTTATTCACTTAGTTTTCGACCGACCAAATAAATGAATAAATAAAAAACTATGGTTACGACGTGATCTTACAAAAATATTTCTTTTCTTTTTCAACTTTACAAAATATATATTTTTCCTTTAACATTGTCACTAAATGTATTCCTCTGTTCCTTTCTCTCTTTGTTATTTCCTTTTGAATATGAATTGGTCAAGAGATGATAAATATATTTTTCTCTCCTCGAGCTTATCCTTTTAAAATTTTAATTCATTGTTGTTTTTTTCTATTATTTAAATTAAATTTAAATATATTTCAGTTATATAGAATGAGTTGTTTTGGATTTAGGTTTATAAATTTTCATTTTTTGTTCATTCCTCTAAAATATAAAATTATTATTTTCTTAATAGTGTAAAATCAAAGTATTCTAATTTTGATTTGATTTCACAAAACATCATTGTACGATTTTGAATCCTTCAAAAACTTGAAATCACTATTTTTATTTTTACCATTTTGTAGAGATTTAAACATATTTAATTCTTTAAATGATTAGATATAAATCGTATTAATCTATAATTCAAAACCATTAATATAATAAAAATAATTATTTTAGTGATATCTCAATCCTTATATAGAAAAAGTAAAGGATTGGTGAGTGAACCACCATTTACAAAAAAGACTACCTTCTTATATACATAAAGACAGTACATATACAAAAAGACTACACTACACGTCCCAAAGCGTAACAAAACGAGCTAGCTTCATCAATGATAATTCCCAATCCCACCTTTTAATTAAAATTTCAAAAATACCTATATAAGCAAAATGAGATATATTGTCCTAAAGATGCTTAACATAAAAAAAAAATATTCACAAAAGTTCAAAATCATTAATATTGTACAAATTCCACTACAAATATTTGACTAAAATTAGGGTATTAAAAGTTGAACTTAAAGAACTACTTTTTTATATGTGTAGACCACCAAGATGGAAAATTAGCATATATATATATTATTTATTTGTTTTATTTAATTTTTTGTTTGTGTTAGCAATAGATGGTGTAATAATAGTTTTAGAAGCAATGCAAAGAATATGTTCCATTCTTTGGTCAAGGCAACAATCCTAACATACATGATTCATTCCATCACCACCTTTTCACCAGCTTTACATTCATGAAAGGCATCAATGAAAACTATCTTCAAAGGGAATTAAATACTTTTCCAAAAGCATGCCAATCTCATTTAACTATTCCACCATTCTACTCTTTTCAAATAAATTTATGTTCACAATTTTTTAAATCATCATAACATTGCAATTTTATTCCTAGTTAATTAAGGTATTTTTCAATAATTTGTTGTTGTCTTTTTATTTCAAAACAAACTCTAATAATTTTAAACTTTAATTAAAGAAATGAAATTATTGAATATAGTCCTTGTTAATATAAATTAGTGGTGTGGTCATACACGTAAAGTTTTATAGAATGCACATTGCCTTTTTTTCACGTAAATATCTGAAAGTCTTAATCAGAAATGACGTTATTATCCAAGCAAAACCAAACACACTAATAAACTATAATAAAACCTTGAGTGGGACTTTCAATAGAATTAAAAGAATGAAGTTTTTTTATTTTATTTTTATTTTTAATAACACATGTTATATGAATTGGTCACTTTAACATAATATATATAATGGTACGACCACTTTTTTTATAATTAATTTTGTTGTCTAAAATTTTTATATTATTTCACCTTTACGTGCTTTTGCTAATTTGTATAAATTTGATATCATAATTTCTATTACTATGTTTCATCAACACAACAACCCTTTTAATTTAAAATAAAATATTACCTCTTCCATTTTTTAAATTCTTGTCTTTTTCTAAGACTAGAAGTTAACCCCTTCAAAGTGAAAAAAAATAAATTTAAGAGAGCAACATTTTTTAGTAAGAATTGCATGGAATTCTAAAGAAGGTAAATTACTTTTTCTGTAATATTAATGGTTATATAGTTTTTCTTTTTAGATTCACCTTCTTTTGTTGGATTAGGAGTAAAAAAAAAATTCAAGAGTTCGTTCTTTTGGTTTTTGATCTATGAAAAATACGACGCACTGTTTTATTTATAAGGGTTTGGGTTTGAATATTTATCAAAAATTTCAAGTAATTTAATTTTTTATTATTGATAAAAAAACTATTTTTTTTATAAACATGGTTTCATTTACATAGATATGGAAAACAAATATCTTCCACTTCTTTCTTTCAGTGACTTATACTGTAAACAATTTATTTAATAAAAAAATCTCATTCAAAAATTTAAATAGATTTGGGTTGTTGGATCATATTGTGAAAATATCTTATTAAAGGTAAAATATATTATGCATATTAGATCATTTTGTTCTTAAGTTTTATTTGTATAGAAGTTTAAACGTCTTTTAAATAAATGTGAACTACTTCAAATATGGTTCAACTCTTATACAAAACAAAAGAACCTTTAGAATCTTCCTCTAAGAAAGAAATAAAAAAAACAAAGACTTTTACCAATGTCAACTAACAACCTATCATACAAGGAAAAAGTCAACACTAAAAAACAACACTAAATCAAATTCATACAAACCAAAGGATAAAGACATCAAACGAAATAAGAAAAACAAGCTGATGATACTTTAAAAGAGACCAAGATCAAACCTTTAATCAAATGAGAGTAAACATTTCTGAAACATCTATCAGTTCTCCTTTAAAAATTATATTGTTCCTGCGTCTCCAAATCTCACTTACTAGAACCAACAAATTGATTAAAAATAATTTTGAAAAATCCCTAATTAACCTTTCATAGTGAAACCAAAATAGTTGTTTGTTTGAAGGTACTAGACTAAACTAGGGGGAGAAAATTTGAAAGAAATGTTGGGTGGGACAATATTTAAGAATGGTTGATGACAGCTAACACTACACACATTCATACCCACAAACACAATATAAAAAAAATATAGAAAAAAGAGTTGGTGGTGTTGGTGTCATCAACACACATGCATGCCAGAGGTGCCCAAACACAACCTACAAGACAAATAAACTACTCCAAAATAAAATCCATGCTTCCAAATAAACAAACAACATCATTTAACAAATGAACAAAACCTAAAGCTTTTCCACCCAAATTTCAACCTTTCAAAATTCCTACCTCATGCCACTCCAAACACATATTAGCACCATAACCATTACCCAACAAAACAGTGTCTTCCATAAAAAATATCTTCATTTCTTTCCCTACTAATGACCACTTTGTTTTAACAAGTTTATCAATTTTCTATAGTTTTTTCTGGAAAAGTTTACAGTAACATAATAAAAGACCCTTTTCAATGGATATTACCTGAGGCCATGACACTCAGCTTTATCGGCCATGGCCAGCTGTTCCTTCCTTTCTTTACAAAGCAGCACCTCATAATGGTCCAAAACATAAAATATTGTTTCTGGAAATTTTTTTTATAAAATAGCTGTGAATTAGTATACCAACATTTTACTTTACAAAGAAAGATTTGGTCTTAAGTTGATTTAAAAGAAAGATTGAGAAATTTTTCTTATTCGGATTGATGTTTTGAACTTTTATATTGTATGAAATATTTGAGAAATTGATGTTCTGGTTAAAAGAAAAGTTGTGGTGTGTTTCAGTATAGGTTTTTTTGACTCTGTATTATCTCGCGGCTTTATGTTTATAACTCTTTGGTGTTTGACTTACCTCTGTCTCTTGTTGGCAAAGAATCTGTTTAGTTGTTGGAATTGTCTTCTTTTGTGAGAATGTAATTCCTTTAGAGGATTAATATAATTGTATTTTGTTGTGTTTATGCCTATTGTCTTATCTATGTCAATCTAGTTGATGTGTTGGAGTGTTTATTGGATTCATAACTGATTGAGTGTTAAGAAGTTTGATATAAGTTTTTATATATAAGGGTTGAAATACTTTGAAGTGTCTTATTTTATTTTATTTATTATTTACTGATAAAAAAAATCATATGTAAGAAGCTTATTTAAGAGTTTTTCTATTAATTAATTTTATTAATAAATAAATTTTAAGATTACTCATTTATAAACTGAGATGTAAACTTATTTATATATATAAATATTATAAAATATATTAATTTTTATTTGTTGTCGTTTAAATTTTATATCTAGAACAGGAGTAAAGAATGTTTGATGGAGCATGTGGTTTAATTTTATAGAGATGCAAAATCTTATTAATCTTTAACATATGAATAACAAACAATCCTTAAGAGAATGTAATTGTCTTGCACACTGATGTTGCATTATTGTTTTCAGGTCGTATCGTGCATTTTGGTCAAGTCCTATAATATAACTCAGGTGCCACTTTTTTTTTTTTTTTTTTTTTTTAGTTCAAACTAAACTTCTTTGAGTATTCTTTTTTTATATAAACATATATGAGATTTATGATGGAAATAGATAATAAAATTATTTTAAATTTTATAAATTAGAAACAAAAACTTGGTAGAATTTGAAGGGTTTATAGGAAATGAGATTAGATTTTGAGGAAGGAAAACTTTTATGCATTGAGTAAAATTTGATAATTTGATTAGTAAGTTTTTTAGGGGTAAAGTTTGAAATAATTTAATAACGTTTTTAAAAAAATAATTGTTTCGTAATTTATATGTTCAAATATTCATTTTTCCCCTTTAAAGTTTTATCTTATATTCTATTTTTTTTATAAATTATCAAATTCATAAATACGTTAAAATATATTTAATAAATAAAAAGTAATCAAATTAAATATAAATTAAGAAATTGTATTTTTTTTATTTTTTAAATATATTAAGTTTGTATTTTTTTATTTTTTTAAGATATTGTTATAAAATAAGAAATGTATGATTGTCAGTAAGAAAATTACTTTTTCTTTATGAAATTATATATTCTTATATAGTAAAAGAAATATGTTTGAAATTGTAAGATTAATATTAATCTATAGCATCATTAATATTTATAAATATTACAATCTACAGTAATATATAATAGGTTTTTCTGTTCGATATACATAATCTTTTAAAATACATTCTCTTTAAATATTTCTATTTTTTTCCAACGGTTACATTCTGTTCTTACAACAAGGACCAAGAACACTTGAAACGGGTTAATCAAGACTAATCCTTCAATCTTGGGCTGAATACTGTCTTGGGCCGGGTACTTCTCTCCTTGATGGTGCTCTCGGCTTCTCCTCTCGGCTGGTACTCTCGGCTGGTGCTTTCGGCTGGTGCTTTCGGCTGGTGCTCTCGGCTGGTCCTCTCGGCTGGTGCTCTCGGCTGGTCCTCACAACAGGTGGGGGTTACCTGCAAGTCGCTCCGATGCCAAAGTCAGAAAAGGTTTAACATTCATCAGATAAAATCACTCTTACCTCTTTCTATCTCTGAACTCCTATTTATAGAGTTTCTTTAATGGGCTTTCCCTTTACTCTTGGGCTTTCTTTCTGCACCTTTCTTATTATTTGTGCACCCCTCTTGTAAGTTTTTATCTAATTGGGCTTTTGCAGCTTTTACATTTGTTTTATTCTTGTCTTTATTACTTTCGGTCAAAACCTCTCGGTTTTAACTTAATCATCTTAATTGTTATGCTATGTAGTTCTCGACATGAACCTCTCGGTTTTACCCTATCAGTACACATTCAACTTTTAATTTCAATATCTCTTATATTAACTACAAAATTAATTTTAAATATTTTATTAAATTAACTTTTTAACAACCTTTTAATTATAGCATTTGACGACGTCTTAAATTATTTTTAAAATTCTTAAAAAATATAAAAACACATGCATAGTAACTACTATATTGTATTCTCTAGTATATATGAAAAAATTGAAGTTAAAATTAGTACTTAAAACAAATATTAATTCATATTTGTGATGGTGATTTGTACTATTAAACGTATAATATATGTAAAACATTTTAAAATAAAAAAGTATTAAATAATATTGCATATTATCTTAAATAATAGTATTAAATTGAATAAAAAAAATTAAACATCACTGTCATTAAAAAAAGTCCGAGAACAGCAATTTGTTAGAATTAGGTTCTTTTTAAAAAAATTTGATGTGTGTTTGGTTGTGGTTTTAGGCACTTTTCTTAATTTGTGTGGGTCCCACATACACGCGCTTTCTTCGCACGCGTTACTTTCAAACCTTTCCCTTTCTTCTTTCTTTATTAGTTACTATCAATCATACTTAGGTCACATTTTATTTTCATAAAATAACGCGTCAATGTTATTTTAAAATTTCTATTTTCCAATTTAATTTTCACATATATATATATATATTCTTATTATTTAATAAAATCATGGTAAATTTAAACTTAAAAATAACTGTTTTAAAAAAATTAAAAATATTTATCGATGATAATATTTGTTTGAATTTCTAAGTTCGAGAATTTTTTATTCAAAAATATAAATATTGAAACTATATCTCAGTAGAAAGTACTTTTTTGTGAGCAAAATGTATTATTTTTTAGGTTTTTTGTGGCCATGCTGAATGCCATAAATTATTACTCATTTCATTATTTTTTATGAATGTTGATTTTTTTAACTAAAAGATTATTTTAAATTACGGAATATGAGGTTGAAAAATAATTAGACCAATAAAATGTTATTCGCGTTTTTTAAATAATTATAATATTATTAAACTGGTTTATAAAGAAAATAATATTGCCCACTAGTTTGAGTAAAATAATAATAGTTTTATGAATTTAATTTTTTTCAAAACTTATTTTGTAATATTTATTAAAAAAATTCCTCTTTATCATTTACTTATGTATTGGAAGTAAATAGATCAAAATATTATAATTCAAACTTTTAACATTTAAATCAATAAAATTTTATGAGGCTCGGATACTTCTTTTTAAATGGCGTATCCGTGTCGGACACACGTATCCGCGTTGACACTCGTAGAATACTTATCGGTGAAGTGTTCCATTCAAAAAAATATTTGTTGGATTTTTAAAAATTCTAGCACGGTTCTAATACAATTTTAAAAGGTATAAATACAATAACTTTCTAAAAACTCAAATTTATTGTATAAAATTTTATTATGATTATAAAAATAAGAACAAATTCTTTTGAACCAATCATGAAAAATATCTTCCTACTTCCAAAAGAATCTAGAACATACTTTTACACATAAATATTTATTTTCAATTTATATAATTCAAAATTATATAATATATAGATCCTTGTCCCCGTATCTTACATTTTAGGAATTATACATATCTCTGTATCCGTATCCATATCGTGTCAGTGTCAGCGTCCGTATCCGTATTTGTGTTACATAAATAAAATTGATTTGTATATTACTAAAATAATAATAAGAATATATTAAACAAATAAAAGTACAATTTGAAGGAAGTGAAAGGGGAAGAGAAGAGAACTAGAATTACCAATAATGACTTGGGAATGAGTTTATTAATACATTAATCTTTTCCTTTCTGGTAATTTTCGCTTTAAAAAAATCTCCTTTTTTTATTTAACAGATTAAATGTTTACTATTTACTATTTACCAATTTTTTTTTTCAGAAAATTATTAGATATTAAAATTTTCATCTTAGGAGTATAAAATAAATTTATCCTTTTTCCTTTAACATACTTATGATAAAATAATTATTACTATAAAATTAAAATTAAGGGTGCTACAAAATATTATTGTAAGTGATTTAATTAGTCTCATAACAATATTGGTGATATTATATTTTAGAAGACGAATAAAATAACTTTAAAAGAGATATTTTATATTTTTTAATTCAATGGTTATAATGAATAACTTATGTTAAATTTCAAGAAAAATAAAGAATAAAACTAAAAAATGATATTTTTCAAAATAATTTGATCTTACGGCATTGTATTCTAAATGCAAAAAAAAAAATTATCCTCATTAATTTAAACATGTATTTTATGTGATAAAAAAAAACGCGCACACATATATATATATATATATATATATTTAGAATGAAAAATAAACTATACAACTAAACATTAAAAATTTTATGCTTAATTTTCATTATTTAAGATTTTTTTTACATAAATAACTAAAGTTTTTCATTAAAAGCAATAAGGTGAGTTAGGTCAACGGATTTTTGTACTCATTTTTACTAAATATCCTTTTATAAAATAAATAAATTTAATTGTATCATTTTATTTAATATATATAATACCCAATTTAACTTAGATTGTAAGTTAAATAAATAACCAATAAGTCATTCACTTCCCCAAGAGATGTGTTACTTTTGCACTGCAATGGCTTAATCACTCTTTGTCAAAATGAGTGTTATAAAAAACAAATTTAACTTTGTTATTAACGATGTGTCAAAGTCACTTCACACAACACTTCAGATCTTGTAATCTTATAATAATAAATGGATTTTTCAATAAAAATTTAATTTAATTTTAAAAATAAAATATAATTAGTTGTTATAGTGAGTAAATTATAGATATTTTAAAGTTTAAAATATTTTTTAATTTTTTAAATTAATTTTTATTACTTTTAAATAATTTTTAAATTAATATATAATTAGTTATTAATGTTTTAACTACTAATTATTTAAATTTTAGAATTGATTTTTATTCAATAATTTTTTTTAATAATGGATGTAGTGATAGATTATGTAGAAAAATATTATAGTATAAGCAAATTAAAAAATGTGGTTGGATGAAGTAATTTAGGAGAATAATCTATTATTTTTATCAGTAAATAAAAAATAAATGATAAATAAGAATATTTTTTAGTGAAAAAATAATGACTGAAAACAGTTTAGAGATGTTATAAGCTATTACTAAAAGGAAAGAAAAAGTCATACTAAAACCCTAAAACACCTCAAAATTTGGCCTTTTATCCTCATTCCCCTAAAAAAAAATAAAGAGACTCTCTCATTTAAAGCATGTATATATAACATAATAATATTACAACATAAATAGAGGCTGCTACCAAAATAATAATAAGTGAATTGTGAGTGTAGGTTTCAAAGAGAGCAATTCATTTATTTGATGAATTTAAAATTCTTTGAAGTAAAATGAGTTATTTGTTGATAATTATTATTAAATAACTTGAAAATTTCTCAAGGTAAATAGAAACAAACATATTTTAATGCAATTTTTATTCAAGATTATTGATGTCTCTTGATTCTTCCTAAATGTGCCTTGAAAAGATGATAAAATATGTAATCATCATTTCAAATAATTAACACTCTTTCAAACTATCCCAACAATTAAGTCATATGCATGTACTGGATTAAAGTTCAACATTCATTCATTTGACAAGTTGACACAAATGTCATACAATTTTGGAATGTCTTGCATAGGAAAATTTGTAGCCAAAACCTAGGTTTTATAATGGTGCTTGTGGAGTACCTTGAAATGTACGATTGACACTAACCCACACTCCAATCCTAGAAATAAAATACTTTAGTGATATTAATTAAGTATTTGTATATATTTTTTTATTTTCTGTGTCCAACTACAAAGAAAATCATAAATTAGAAATCAATATTTAGAAACAAAAAATAATTAGTTGCTATAGTGACTAAATTAGAGACTATTTTAGAGACTAAAAAAAGTTTGGTTTCTAAATTAGTCTCTATTATTGTTAAATAGTTTATAAATTGGTATCTAATTAGCTACCAAGATTTTAACTATCAATTATTTAGATTCTAAATTTGGTAGCAAAAATCTTGGTTGCTACCAATCTATAAACCATTTAACAATAATAGATTTTTTTTTAATTTATAAAATAATATATAATTTAGTCACTATAACAACTAATTATTTTTTATTTATAAAAATTGGTTTCTATTTCATGATTTTCTTGTAGTGATATGAATTCTATAACTTGACTTAAGTGTTAAAGTAGTATTATATTTTTGACATAAGAATGATAGTTTTTATGTTAAAATTAGTGTAGATTCACCAACAATCTTGAATAATCTTTAATCTTATTCTATTTATGTTTCATAACCTAATTTTAGGTAGATGCCTCTAGAACATTTGAGATGCCCAAAAATGAAGGGAAGAACATGGATATAAATGAAAAAAATGGGGAAGGAAGAAGTGAAGTTTAGTTAAAAGTGTGGGAGAATTAAAGAATTAGGGCAAAGGGATCCCTACAAAAATGGTGTAAAGAAGATAATCTCTTGAAGCCAACCTGTAAAGGCAAGTTGTCCCACAGAGATAGGACTCTCTACTCTTCATGTTGTCTTCACAAAGGAGATTATTGATCCAACGGTAGATGCATGAATGTGTAGGTTGAAGAAGAGAGATCCTAACCCTACTTTTGAAGCAATAGCATCCACATGCTGTGACTAGACCATCAAGTCAAATATGTGCTATACTTTCTTCCATCACCAAGAGAAATTGTAATATTAAATAAAAATGAAAAATAAAATTAATAAAAAATACAAAAATATCTAACAAACATTGGCTACATTTATTATTCATATTATAAATGTTGACTTCTTGCATAGTGGAGGGTTTGTTCATATGAAATTTATGCAATGGCCATGCATTAGTGGTACCACCTAAGTCACCACCACTCAAAGTGGAATTCAAAGTTTTACCAATATAAAAAACTTGTGGATTAATAATGTGTTTAATTCATAAAGTTTATGGCTAGGGTTGCCTTACCAATATAAAAAACTTGTGGACGATATGATAAGAATGATTAATGAAAAAAATTTAATCATAGACACATATATTCTTCTTAAATTTAGTATTTTTTTTAATTATTTATTTTCAAGTATAATAATTAACAGTATTTACTATTAAAATCCGATACAAAGATCAGAGTGTGCTATATCTCTTGATCACATGAGACTAACCCTAATCACAAGTTAATATCATTTTTTTAATAAAAAATAAAATAAATAAAATAGAACACTTTAGGAATATCCTAATCCTTATTTAAATACCAAATAAAATTTACTACCTAACTTATAAACTAAAAACATTAAAAACTAACATATAAAATAAGTTTAGACAGATTATTAATATTGATATTTGTTATTTGTGTCCATTTTTAGAAACACTAAGTTTAGGTTTTCGTAGTAAGAAGTGTAAATGTGATTTTCATAAACTAAAATCATTATAATTTATCTCTCTATATATATTAATATTTAATTTTTTATTTTAGTTATTTTGACTTTGTTTCATTAATCTAAACACAATTAAACTTGAATCTCATAAATAGTTTTAAGTAAATATTGATAAAAAACATTTAATCTTTATTGAAAAACTTACCTATTTAATTTTAGTGGAATCTTCTCCCCGAGTCATTTATTGGTGAAAAGACATTTTAATAATCCCTAACAGAATCTCACTTTTTTATTCATAGAATTTGAAATTGAAACCTACTTAAAATTAAAAGAATTGAGTCCAATACACTTAAGAAAACAATGTGCATATTTAATTTTAACATTGTAAATAATTAATTTTGTTTTGTTTATAAAGAAATATATTTGATCAAGTTTTAAACACTTTTTCAATTAAATTTCTATTAAAATTTTGTTTTTAACATACTTTTTATTTTCATTTAAATATGGTGTTGTTTGTTTTTATTGTCAACAGAATGATGTAACCTTTATTTATATCTTGTTGTCTCAAATTCACAGATAAACCATATACTTAATTCTCAAACTTTTTTTATCAACTCCTTTTTCCACTCTCTTAAAGTGAGTTGACTTATAAAAACGAGGTGGTTGTACTAATTACAAAAAATTTTAAAAAAAATATGTAAGCTAATTAACAAGTTAGAGATAAAAATGAAAAACCATTTATACAATTAACTACAAATTAAATAATTTTTTTTTTTAAAAATAAAATAAAAATAGTTAAACCGGAATACTAAGAAACCGGAATAGGATATTTCTGTGAAGATTCGTTCCGGTGTAAAGGAAAGCGCGTAAACCGTTATTTTTCTGGTTGGAATGAGAGTGAAATAATGTGTAACAAACAAACAAATTTGCGTGTATCTATCTGTCTTACATTGGAAATTTAACCTTAGCCAAGGTTAGGTAAAACTTAAGGTGGAGTTTCTAACGCCGTAATAATGGGGTTGTTGACTCCACTATTCCCTGTTTGGTAATCTCTTTTTTTTTAGCTTTTGAAACGTATTATTACTATTAGGCTTTTCCGTGACAGTAGTTAGAAGAGATTATCCATTCATTTTCCTTTTCTTGCGTATATTCAACTTCATTTGTTAAGGTTTTTCTTTGCTTCTTCGTTATATTTAAGGAAGATGCCATGTTCCCACATACTCTATCATATAACATTTTTGGACTTACATGCAAATTTAAATTTTAAATTATGATACAAAATGCATAACCTAAGTTTCATCACATGTGTATGTTGAATAATATTGATAGGGATACTGTAACAGCTTCTATTCATGGATTTATTTAGTTAAATGTTTTATGATAAATAAATAATTTTTCAAAAAACTAGTCTATAAAATTAATCATAATGATGTTATTTGTCTTTGATATGCTAAGTAAAATTTACTTTATAATATTTATTTTAAATTGTAATAAAATATCATAATTAGGGTTATTTGTTTTTGATATGCTAGTATTGAGATGGTGAATTCAATTGCATTTTAACTACTTTCATACTTTCCTTCTAAGTAATTGGAAATCAATAACACAGTGTTGTGCATGTGTTCTTGTAATCTTCCTTGCAACAACAATGGTGTATTTAGTAATCTAAAAGATTGCCCTATTTATCATTTATTCTTGAAGATTAAGGTTCTGAATCATGACTCAATAAACAAAAATATAAAAGTTAATTATGTTTTCTGACTTATTTTAAACACTTATTTGCAGTTACTCTTTTTGCATTGTCTTTGCCAATAAGCAAAGTCTAAGGATACAGTGGAATTGTATTTTTTTTTTAAGATTGTGCAATTATAATTTTTAAGACTGTTATCCAATATTATTATATACATAAATTGCATTTAATAAGATAATTAATTTACTGATTAACTTATTTATGAGTTAGTTTTGTCAATATGAAAATATTTGATAAAATATATGAAAGCAGTTCATTATAAAAGTTTATAATTTAAGAATATGGATATGCTATTTAATTTTCTTTTATTATTATTAATTTTATAATTAATATATTTTTAATTATTTTATTTATTACTATTTTTAACTAAAATTTAATTTATTAGTCATAAAAAGAAAGATTTCATTTAATTTTTACTATAATAGTAGATCTTTATTTATGATTTAGGTAAGTTTTTGTAATTTTCATAATAAATGTTTAGAAAGAAATTTCAAATATGATATCTTTTATCATTTCTAAGATAATAACTCATTCTGTAGGAGAAATCTTTTATTTCTTCTTTTAATATAAGATATTGTAAATAATAAATATTATATTTAAGATTTTTTAAAATATACTATCTTATTAACTAGTATAGTCAAACACAACCTTAAATATTAAATTAATCATTTGTTTTTTTTTCTCTTTTAGTGAATATATGGTTGAGTATATTTTTGGAATCTAAAGTTGTGAAAATTGACCAGAGAAACTAATTAATAAAAAATATATAATAAAATATTTTTGTTTACATTACCTTATTTCTAAAAGCTTAATGTAAATACTCTCAAAAACACATTTCACCAATGAAATAAAATTTAATCATCCACATAAGTTATAATTATCGCATATTTATGATTCCTAAATAAAAAAACCATGATTTACACAAAGTTAATAATTCCTAATATGATTTTTAAAAATTTAGCAAACGTTCATTATGTTATTTCATACAACTTTTAATTAAAATTATAAAATTAAATCTTTATTTTTTCATGATTAAAAACCTTCTCCGTTGCAATTTTTTTATGAAATTTAAACAAATAATAAACAAACGGACAGTTTAAAAGCTTTTCTGTTATAAATATCACACCCAAAACTTTCGTTGACTTTTTCAGCACCCATTTTAAAAAAATACATCTAAAACAGTTTTTAATTAATGCTACTATAAAAGCTTTTATATTTACAGTACACGCGTATTAATTTTTTTTTTTCTTTTTGGCCCAATTTTTTTAACTAATACTAACATTGTAGCTTAATGGCTATTCAAATTCTTGGTAACATTTTAATTTTTAAAATTAATCATTCAACAATTAATTTTAAATTTTGTTATGACTTTAAAAATTAATAAGGTAAAAAAAAAAATATGGTGATAAATTAAATTTCTTAAATGAGGTGTATCCTGACAAAACCAATAAAAGTTGCTTTAATTGTAATTTTATCTTTTGTACTCAGAAAAATGACAAAATGACGTTAATATAACAGCGTCCCAATCCTTCCGAGTTTCGCACTTTCTTTCGTTTTCCGTTTCTCTCTCTCTTACTCTCTTTCTCTCTCTCTCTGTTTTCCTTCTGACCGGACGACACCGTTTTGAGCACATGGTGGTGAAGATGATGCGGTGGAGGCCGTGGCCGCCGCTGGTGTCGAAGAAGTACGAGGTTAGGCTCGTGGTGAAGACCCTCACTCTCCATGGCTGCGATCTGGTGCGGCCAGCCGCAGATAAAGGTCTGGTACTCCAGATTAAGTGGAAGGGACCCAAACTCACGCTTAGCTCGCTGCGTCGAAACGCCACAGTCAGGAACTTCACCAGAGAGGCGCAACCTCAACCCAACGACGTCGTTTTATGGGACGAGGAGTTTCACACGCTCTGCACCCTCTCTGCCTACAAAGACAATGCCTTTCACCCTTGGGAGATCGCTTTCTCTCTCTTCAATGTCTCTCTCTCTTTCTCTCTCTCTCTCTTTCTATATTTCTCTTTTCTCTTCTGCTGCAATTTTAGAATTTTAGATTGATTTTGTTTTGGGGTTTTCTAATTTATCGTAAATTGAATTTTTTTATTAAAAAAAAGTGATTTTTGGGGTTGATTGGAAAGGGGGTGTTTTTCTTTCTTTTTTTCTTGTTTTTGTGAATTATAATAATTATTGTTCCTTTGAATTTGATTTTAATTGGGTGGTTTTGTGTTGCAGGGTTTGAATCAAAGGTCAAAGACTAAAGTTCCTGTGGTTGGAACCGCGTCTTTGAATCTGGCTGAATTTGCATCTGTGGTTGATCAAAAGGATTTTGATTTGAACATTCCTATTACAGTTTCTGGTGGTGCTGTGGAATCTTCTCCTTCACTCAGTGTATGTCTATCATCGACGATTTTTTTGTTGGTTCTGTTGAGAGACTATGATGATTTTTTTATTCAACATTGCGCCTTTGTGTTTGTTGTTTTTTGTGTTTATAGTGGTAGCTTTTGGTTGTTGTTTGCAGATATCGATTAGTTTGGTGGAATTAAGAGCGGCTCAAGAGAGCACAGATATAGTTCATAAATCAATAGTGCCTGTGCCTTCTTCACCCTTGGTTCAGCCAGGAGAAACTACCTTGGCTGAGAAAGATGAGCTTTCGACCTTCAAAGCTGGTCTTCGGAAAGTGAAGATTTTGACCGAGTTTGTGTCTGTTATGAAGGCAAAGAAAGCCTGCCATGAGGAGGAGGGGAGTGAGGGCAATTTCTCTGGCAGGAGTGAGGATGGTGAATACAACTACCCTTTTGACTCTGATTCACTTGATGATTTCGAAGAGGGTGAGTCCGATGAGGTTAAGGAGGATTCCAGTGTGAGGAAGTCGTTTAGTTATGGAAAACTGGCCTATGCAAATGCTGGAGGGGCGTTTTATTCCAGCATGAGGGTGAATGGTGAGGACGAAGACTGGGTTTACTACAGCAATCATAGATCAGATGTTGGGATTTCGCACAAAGACGATTCAACCGTGTCAGCGACCGAGCCTTCTGTGTTGCAGAGCTCAAGGCGTAGTATACTTCCTTGGAGGAAGAGGAAGTTGAGTTTCAGATCTCCTAAATCTAAGGGGGAGCCATTGTTAAAGAAGGCTTATGGTGAGGAAGGTGGTGATGACATTGATTATGATCGCAGACAGCTTAGCTCTGATGAATCCCTTTCACTCGGGGTAAGAATTTGTTTGCTTGTTGTCATTGATTTCATTAATCTATATGTTATGGCACACACAAAAGAAAGAATAGATTGCTGGGTGTCCTGAAAATTGATTCTTTGGTCTTTGTGACGATTGATTCGTACTTGTGGACTAGTAATCTGACATTTATGGCAGGCCATGTATGTTTAAGGAATTAGTGACAGTAACTTCTGAACTTTTAGGGGTACTCTTGAAAATTGTTGTTAATTAATGTTTTACTGTATGACTGTCTTGCAGAAGACTGAGGATGATTCAGGTGCTAATCGATCATCAGTATCTGAATTTGGGGATGACAATTTTGCTGTTGGGAGTTGGGAGCAGAAAGAAGTATTGAGTCGTGATGGCCACATGAAACTCCAGACACAGGTCTTCTTTGCCTCAATTGATCAGCGTAGTGAACGTGCAGCAGGTGAGAGTGCATGTACTGCTCTTGTTGCTGTAATAGCCGATTGGTTCCAAAACAATCACGATCTTATGCCGATAAAGTCCCAATTTGATAGTCTTATTCGAGATGGCTCATTGGAATGGAGGAACTTGTGTGAAAACCAAACCTATAGGGAGCGATTCCCTGACAAACATTTTGATCTTGATACAGTCATTCAAGCCAAAATCCGCCCTCTTTCTGTGGTTCCTGGCAAATCCTTTATTGGATTTTTTCATCCAGAAGTTATGGATGAAGGCAGATTTGATTTTCTGCATGGGGCGATGTCCTTTGATAACATCTGGGATGAGATAAGTCGTGCTGGACAGGAGTGCACTAGTAATGATGAACCCCAGATTTACATTATTAGCTGGAACGACCATTTCTTCATCCTCAAAGTTGAACCTGATGCTTACTGCATAATTGACACTTTGGGAGAGAGGCTCTATGAAGGATGCAATCAGGCATATATCTTGAAATTTGACAGCAACACGGTAATATACAAAATGCAAGATGTTGCTCAAGGGTCAGGAGAAAAAACTGGTAATGACCTGCAAACTGTTGCAGAAGTATTAGAGCAGAATGACAGGCAAATCCAGCCAATCAGTGGTAAAGAGGTGGATTCTGTTGTGGAGACAGAAGAACAGGTGAAGAATGACCAGGAAGAGGAGGTTGTGTGCCGAGGGAAGGAAGCATGCAAAGAATATATCAAAAGCTTCTTGGCAGCGATCCCTATCAGAGAATTGGAAACGGATGTCAAGAAAGGTTTAATATCATCCACTCAAACGCCATTCCATCATAGACTACAAATTGAGTTTCACTACACTCAGTTTTTGCCGTCTTATGTTGCACCTCCAGTGGCTGAACCATCCATGACCATGCCAGATACTCTTGCTCTCGCAGTAACTGAGGTTTCCGCATGATTTTACTGTATATTGGACAAAATGCGGTTATTCTAACTAGTCTCACTACTTTAAGAGTGTTTTCTGATTTGAATTAACAAAAAGGCCTTGTTTTGCTTCATCTTTCTAAGGAAGAGTATCTGTAAATGACTCTGTAATTTCCTTTCTCATGTGAGCTCAAACTTTTGGCACCTAACATGTAGTTTGCAAAAGACCTGTGAATTGGCTTTATAAACATTTTGCACTCTGGATTCCAATTTTTAGTTTTTATTTTTTACTGATAGCAGTGGTATTTTCAACTGTTCACTTACACCAGGGAATATTTGATCTTGTTGGCTATTATTCCACCTTGTTATGGTTTCAATGTTTACAATAGTTTAGTACTTCGTTTTTGTTTTCATATATAGTTGTTAAAAGTATATCAAACGTTTGACAATGACAACTGGTTAGAGTATTTTTCATTCTCAAATTGTCTATTTTAGTAGTTATAATCAAAGTATGTCTACGAATTACATTGGAATACACTTTTACTAGTCGGATTGAAGTGTCTTCTAATGTAAAATAATGCATCAGGTTGGGGGAAAATGCATAATGCATATATAATACACCATAATCAATGCTTCAATTGCTAGAAAATCGGCGAGTTTATTAACTACACGTGTAATCTCCAAGCATATCAGGTCTGCATCATGAATGATATCATCAACAAATGTGCATCATGTGAATAACGGTTGGGGTTTTCTGTGGATCCATATCCAAAACATCTCCCCATGTCTCATCAGTCTATATAGTTCAATTGTAGCTGCTTAATCACTTCTCAAATTCATTATATATATTAGATTTTCAAAGATTTTAGTCAGTCACAATGACATGATCGATCCATATAACAGAAACTTTATGATCGATCTTTCTTTCTGGTTTGAAAAATTCAACAAGAGTTTTACAAGTAGAATTAGTTTCTTATGTAGTAAATAATAATGATAGTATCATAAGTAAAATTAAACTAATCCTGACTTAAATGGAAGTGGTTTTAACAAGAAAAACCTAAGACTGATAAGATACACATAATGTAGTGAGATTCTACTGAGATGACAGAAAACATGTGATGGGGTGTAACATGTTGATTCTGAGATAGATGTTGATGTGAGTTGGTTCCAAAGGTTGGAGAGAAGTAAGGTTATAGAGGGTGGTCTAGAATTAGAGTAAAGTGAAGAACAGAGCAAGTAAAATGCACTTTTTCTTTTCCCTCATTGCACTCTTCCTTTCTAATTTTGGTGATGAGAAACTGTGCCAATGGGTTTGTCTTTACCATGTTTGATCCTTTTGTTTGCCCAAAGGCAAGGAAAACTGAGCTACAAAGTACAATCCAGTCACAAATAGCATAGCATATTCGTTTTGTGATTATTGTATTATTATTTTAATTGTTAGAGGTTTTTCTTTCTCAAATAATGAATAACAATGCGAGGGAAAATGTGCATGAATGTCTCAGATTCTGTACGAAATATGTGTACCAATTGAGATGTTGCATGCTTGTGATTTTTATTTAACCAATGAATTTCACGATTCCCTCGAAAATAGGCTTGGATTCTTCGCATAATTACTTTTGGGAAAAAGTAGTTTATTAGTATTATTTCCAGGGATCGATAAAAAAAGTGCTTTTATAGGTAAATTTGAGATTATTTTGGATTAATTAACAGTTTAGATTCTTGGATAACAACATAGAAAAACGTACAAAGTTATTTTTCCTGAACAATTTTTATTCTAAATTTCCCTAGTGTGACACCAAGGACATTTAGTAATTAATAGAAATGAAAGTATAGTTAATTTATATGAATGATTAAAATATTTAAATCTAAGTGAAGAACACTTTACATGGCATTTTCGACTGCAAAACGATGTTTTTCTTTATTTCAAAATTCGTTGAGTTTATTTGCCATGGTTTACTTAATAGTATAAACAGAATTTTATTTCTTAAGTATAGTATTTTTTTTCTCTGTTTTTTTTTTCCAAATAAAATATATCATTTAACTTTTCAATATTTGTTTTCAAGCAAACAAGCTAATTTTATTTTTCAATTAAATCATACAAAGCAGCATAATATTTTAAAAAGAGGTATATTTAAAAGTTTAAATGTATTTTAGCATGTCTTATTAAATATTTTAAAAGTTTCTAGGGTTTGTTTGGATTGAGGGTTACAAATTGAGATAGAAAAGATCAGAAGCATTAGCAAGAAAATCTTTTGTGGGCTTTATCATGTCAGATTTATGCTGGCCCTTCTTATAATGTTCCTTTTCTTGATCCACTTTTAATTTTCTTTATCAATTCGTTGACTATTTTTTTAGTAAATATATAATATTAAACTGTCAAAATAGAGTTGGTGTGAAGATTAACCCAAAAAATCTTCAAAATGGGTTAAGTCAAACCATTTAAAAATTAATTTTTGTATATATATAATATCTTTATTTATTGATTTATTATGTAGTCACAAAGAATACCAATAGTAATTAACTTTGATATTGGAAGTACTATGCTGAAGCAATCTTAAGGCTAAAACTTCTTCTAGTTCATAATTTTCTTTCCACAAACCCAAATAAAAAAAATGTGAATTTTTCGTATTTATCCCCTTCTATAACACATGCTTTTCTTTTTATCTATGAAATTTTTTTGACAATGATAAAATGTAATGCAATTGGTACTTACGAGGGGTTTGAATGAAAAATATCCACTGAGTTGATACATGTTTTTTCAATAATTAATGCATAAGTTATCACTTAAAAAATATCAGTATATGGCATGGATAAAAAATAAAAAATTTATATGACCAAAATAATTTTTTTATTAAGAATGTAAAAGTTTGTAGGATAAAAACAAAACAACATATTAATTAAGAGTCTTACTCACTTACCATCTAACTTTTTTTTTTTATAAAATTTTCGTGTTAGGCATCATTATGTAACTTGACATCTAAGCTAAACTGACACCTCAAGTAACAACAATCATCTGCCATCACATGAAAAAATATTATTAAAAAAAAGAAAAAAGAAAGAAAATACAAAAATATGGGGGGACTAGACCAAAACCCATATGTTAACACAAACGATACATAGGTAGATTATACCTATTCATAAAGAATTCTAAGAAGAGACTAGCTGGGAGTCTATTATACCAATGAAAAGATTCTCTATGAATAAATCCTAAATTAGCCAACTTATCAGCACACGCATTCCCTTCACGAAAAATATGAGTTACCCTAAACCTGATTGTCCCACAAAAATTAAGACAAGTATTCCATCGATTCTAAAGCATCCACGGAACATTAGTCCTAGCAGTAAATGCAGCACAAACCAAGGCAGAATCACATTCAAGCCAGACATTAGTAAGTCCCATTTTTTGAGCTTCCTCCATAGCATGTATAACTCCATAAAACTTAGCAACTAAAGCAGTTTGAACTTCAAGAAACGCTGAAAAAGCACCAATAAATTCTCCCATACTCCCACGAAAAATACCTCCACAAGTAGCAAGACCAGGATACCCCCTAGCAGCCCCATCAGTATTAATTTTGACCCAGCCTGGTGAAGGAAATTCCCATCTAATAGGAAGAGGACGAAGAACTTTACCACTACGAGTCTTAATACCGAAAAACTTAATCACGTTGAAGTCCAACATATCATTCTTCATTGAAGCTTTAGACGAATTTCCCACTAGACAAGTTAAATCTTTAATTATCGAAATAGCCTTAGAAACCCCAATCTTATCCTGAAATCTAGCATAATTCCTCATACGCCATATCATCTATATAGAAAAGGTTATCATCGCAAGCTTAATCAATTTAACCAAAGGACTACCATCACTCTTAATAAAAGAAAGTATATCATCCTTATTAGAGAAATGAGAAGTAAGAAAAATTTGTCGTACCCAACTCCAAATATGCAATGCGTTAGAACATTCAAAAAATAGATGTTGAATAGATTCCTCTTGCTTTTCACAAAGCGAACACATAGAACATTTATGCAAATCCTTATTCTGAATATGTTGATCTGTAGGAAGTCGTCCATGAAAACTCACTTACCATCTAACTTATCACTTAATAGATATTAGAAGATGAGACATATAGAAGCAAACATAAATTGTTTATCCAAAGACTAAAATAAGAATAAAAATTTATTAAAAATACTATTTTATAAAAATTCATTCCTAATGCCATACATTCAGGAAGATACTATTTTATACTCAATAAGGCATATGGTTCATTTTCTTTTTTATTATATAGTGTTTTGTTTTAAAACTCTAAAGTTAATTTGAAAGTTTTTTCCACATTTGTTTTGTTATTTATATAAATAAAAGTTGACATCATATATGTTTTTTAAAATACACTAAAAGTGCATCATCGACAAAATTCACATTTTATATAAAATTATTAAATAAAAATCAATTTTAAAATATAAAAATTAATTAATTGATATATTAAAAAAATAATTAATTAGTATATTAACTAAATTAGATACTATTTTAGATAATAAAAAAAAATTGATTTTTAAATTAATTTTTATTATTAATAAGTAATTTTTAAATTGGTATCTAATTAACTACTAAGATTTTTATTATCAAAAATTGATAATTAAAACCTTGATAACTAATCAAATAGCAATTTAAAAACTATTTATCAGATATATAGAAACTAATTTAAAAATTATTTTTTTTTATTTTTAAAATAATATTTAATTTAATCAATATAATAATTAATTATTTTTATTTTTTAAAATTAATTTTTATTTAATGATTTGAACTAGTAAGTTGAAACACATACACATGCAAGTTGGTAAAATTTCAATTGGTTTTTTATCTTTCATATTTTATTTAATTTGGTTTCTTATCTTGAAAAAGAAAAATTGTCCTGTAGGTTTCTAAAGTGGTTCTTTCCCAACAACATTCATCTTCTTCCTCCCCAACTTGCTTACGTTACCCCCACAAATAATAACTTCGAAAACATCCAAACAATTAAAAAACCAAAGAAAGAAGAAAGAAACCATATTCATCAAAAACCAATTTTGCTTAAAAATAAGAACCAATAGTATAATTTAGCCTCTCTTGTGTGGATATACAAGTAAATAACATCACACAATGTTCATCAATAAGATAGACAAATATATAAGGAAAACACATGGTTTGTGTTTTCTAATCCCTCAAAGAACTTCAACACATTTTACTTTCTGATCATGCTGTGGATCATAGAAGAAGGATCTGGTAATACAGGGTGTTCAGCAGTTTGTACAAATAATTATATAGATCTGTTTCTGATCATAGACTTAAACAACCAATGTAAATTACATATCCGCAACAGAGGAACCAAACCCAATATCAAAACCAAATGTAATGCAAGTTAACTCATGCTTGTTTCCATCGAACATCTTCATCTTCAAAGAGTATGAACCCTGCAAATACAAGATCATAAGTTAGCATTGAACAAGAAATGGCACCACATTGTATAATACATGTCAATGTCATAACATGAGTATGAGGATTTCTTTCCAAAATTCCAATGATTATAAGAGAAACCCAGATCAGGAAGTGAGACATTGGACTAGCTGCAAACCTGCACTTTCACAGATAGATAAATAGAAAGATTTCTTCTTCCACCTAACTACACACACATGCACAAGGAATGAACAGAACAGTGACTCACAGGTGGAGTGAATCCAGGTAAAAGTTGTGAATGAGCAATAACAAAATCACCAATGGAAACAGGGCATGTGGTTTCTCCACAAAGATCATGAGTCTCACTATGTATGTGCCATCCGAAATAAGACACATCAATCACTAGCTTTCCTCCTGACAATGCCTTATCTGCATCATGAAATGCTTGATTTAGAGAAAATAGGGAAATTATTTATCCACCAAAACCTCATTCACCTCTACCAGAATACACAGTGGTACCAATTCCCTTCACATTCCCAAATAAACTTTCTTTCTACATTCAGAATATATGCATACAAACAATCAACAACAAAAGTTTTATTCAGCTATCTGGGCTTGTAACAAGAGCCATGTTAGTGAGAACAGAATAAACAAATAAATAAGCTAATAGCAAACCTTCAACACAGAACACCATATGCTTGGAATGGAGACTGTAACATAAAACTAAAATATAATAAAAACGAAAGGAAACAAGTATCATAACAAACATATTAAATCACAGAGTACCTGTAGTTGCAGCAATGCTGAATGTAGCAGGTTGGCCTCTTGCGATGGGATCAGGAGATATATCAACCCCACTGACCTCAACATCGTACTCAGCTTTCTTATCTGAGACAACAATAGTTTGTTCAATATCGATAAAAACAGCAGTATAATGCAACAAAACATATCTAATTATTAAATTATAAGACTAAATCAAGGAGAAAAACCCTTCAAAACTAAAAGACAACTTCAAATAATTATTCAATACGTTAACTCAACTCAGCAAAACTGATTATTCGATTACACTCACATAAAAATCTCCCCAATGGTAAATCTCCCAATTGAATAAAACTGATGCCAAGAAACAAATAAAAATAAAACGAAATATTTAGGCATGACCCAATACAATAGAAAACCGTACAGAGAAACCCAATTGTTTAATAACACAATTTCGGGGGAAAGTTTAAAACTTTCAAACCCCAAATCAAGGAAACAATATTCAATTAAAGAATATAGTACTAAAGGTTTAAAAAACCGGCCACAGTAATTTTGGGGGTTTCTGCAATCACAGTTCCAGTACCAGACCTTATTCCCACAACATCAAGAATTGCACCATGAAAAAGCTTCTACAACTACAATTTGAAATCTTTAACCCAAAAAAAGAAAAAAGAAAGCTTGATAAGATCATATTGGAGAAAAAAAAAAGCAGGAGAAAGGGTAAAGGGATTAACCGCAATAGTGAATATCTGTGGCGTTGGTGAATGCCCAGAGAAGAAAGAGAGTTGAAAAGAAGAAGAAGAACTTGGAGTTTATAATTTCCATGGTGAAGTGTGGTTGGAAAGAGCTCAAGCAACTTTGCTTCCGCAGGTTAACTTCTGAATGTTCTTCTCCGACACGATTTATAGGAATGGATAAGAATTAAGGATATTATTTATAGTTTCTGTTTTTTGTTTTTCTATTTTGTTTGTTTAATTTTCGCTGGCGACCCTTAATTGCAAAACAATATTAATATAATTTTAGATAAATGACACGTTTCCACATCGTGTTTTCCAATTTTATATATGTTACAGTAAATTATACAAAATTATATAAATATGTTTACTTTTTTAAATATTTACAGCAACATTTTTAAAGGGGTTATGTATAATGTTTTTCTTCTTCTTTAAATTAGTTATTAGTTTATCTAATATACCTATTTTATCATATTAGTTTTTAGTTTATTTTATGTTTGTAATATAACTTTTATAACTAGATCTTACCAACTGAATGTGACATATGAAATAACACATAATAAGAGGCAAGACTTTAGCAGCATGGATGAAAAATACTAAAATTTTAAATTTTAAAATAAAAATATCAAATTTTTATAGAAATTAAAATAAATAACTGATATATTTTAATATAAAATAATTTTAAAATAAATACTTATTATTTTTTTGATTTTTTAAAAGTATTATATTATTTTTATAAAAAATACTTAAAAATAATATACATTGTAATTTTTTAAATTTATACTTAATTTCACAATGGTAAAATTATTACATTTTAAACAATTGAATCTAAAGAATGAAAAGATAGAAAATGTTCGTGTAATTTCACGAAATCTTATAATTAGTGTATTTATTTTATCTTTTACATTTCAGTTAGTTGCATAGGCTTAATAAAATTTTAAGAATTTTTATTGAGTTTTTATTTTAAAATTATGTTCTATTAAATGTTTTAAATGCTTAAAATATTTATTTATATTTTTTAGTATTAGTTATTTAATTTTGTTATCAGCAAAATGATGTAATTATTATTTTTATTTGAACAAGTCACATCCCTCCTTAATTCTCTTTGACTCGTACTTTCTTTGACTTGTACGTCAACTCATTCTTGAAAAAAAGAAAAAATGAGTTGATCGACTACTTAGAAGTAATAAGAGATAAAAGAAAATGACTACAAAAGATAAATAAACTCATATTATTCACCTATCCTAATTTTGATGAGAAATTCACACATTGACCAATTATGGATATATGTACGAGTAATATTCAATTTTTTAATTAGGTATGAAATAGAGATGAGTATGTATCATCTCGTCCTTGGTCCCATACTTGTTCGCGTTTTAAATGATTAAAAGATTCATAGTTTATTAGGTAACCTAAAACCTTATTTTCATTATTCTCGCTTATCTTTTAGTTTTCTTTCATTTGGAAAATCCTCATTTCTTTCTTTTGCGATAATTTTTCATTTTTTCTTTCAATTGTTGTTCGACTTGTTTAATATTCACAAAGTTCACTCAAAATTCAGAGGTATATCCTTTCGTCACTACCTTGATTACACTTTTTTTTTTGTGATTTATGTATTGCATTTAAGGAAATACAAACCTCAATTTCATTAAATCAAATAATTTTCTGGACATACATTTGATTATTTCTACTTCTTTTCCATATCTGTATTCATTGTTTATTTTTTTTCACATGAGAATATCTAACTCTCAACTTTAAGTGTTCAATCGTGTAAACCCTTAAAATGTTTGTCCTTTTGACATTGAGACATTGATAATATTATGGTTTCTTTATTGTGATTTTACTTTTATTTTGGAAAAAACTATTTAATTAATACTTGAAATAGTAAGGGTGCGGGTGTGAGAACATGTATGAGTATTTCCATTACCAAATGAGAATAAGGATGAAACAAAAATTTCATACTCATTAGAGATAGGAATGAGGATGTGAATGATTTTTTACTTTGGAGATGAGGATAAGGATAATCAAATCTTGCACTCGTCTTACCTTTTTGTCATCCTTTGGAATGAGTTAACTAGTGGAGTGATATCAAAAAAATCTTGTAGGTTTGATCGTCTCCTATTAGTTTGTCCCTGTGAAGGCAATGTTGCCTTCATTATGTTACTTTAGGTTGGAATGTAGACTTTGCGCTCATCATGTGTGGAGAGCATCCAGTATTCAGGGACAAGCTTCGTTCCTGGCCTCTTATGGTACAACACATATGTAACATGAATTATGAACACTTTTGGTACCAAAATTTTCTTACATCCTTTCTTGTTAGTTTGTAGTAGATGTTGTTTATGTTTGCATATGATACTTAAGTGTCTAGACTTCCAACTATTATAAGTAGTTTTAACATATTTCTCACTTTTCAGGTCATATCTTAGGCCAAACTTATCACATGCATGTCTAGCGTTAGAAAAGATAAATTTTAAAACTTCAAAGCTTTTAAAAAAATTTGAAAAATCATTTTGCATCATGTTGTTTTACCTTCTAGACATTTTAAGTTCTCTTCATATGTAATGCGAGTCTAGTTTAGGCGGAACATCTTCTTTTCAGTTCATAACTAATTCTCTTTGAGCTTTGCATTTTCAAAGGTAAAAGATCCAAATCTTTGGTTTAATTTCAAATATTGTTCAAGGATTTTTTTTTCAAAAGATCTTCATAAGAAAGATCATTCTTATCATTTTCATCACATGTGAATGTGATGAGTCAAATGATGTTTAAAAAGAAAGATTAAAGTTAGAAGTTTCTTCATTCTCTATGTATACCATGAGGCATAGATTCACTTGCTCTATGTGTGATCCAAAATCAGAGCATAAGTTTGAGTCTTCCCACATAGCCATCATGCTTATCTTTTTTAATATGGACTTTCTCTTATGCTTGGGGCACTCCATCTTCATGTGTCTTGGTCGTCTATATTCATGGCATATGATCTCTTGATCATCTTCCTTCCCTTTTTTTTTACTAATTTTTCATTGTCTTTTGATCTTTCATTTAAGAATCTCCTTAACTATTTTGACATCCTAGATATTTTCTTATTAGTTGAGTTGTTTGATGCAATTTTAAAAGTATCATTCTCCTCATTTATACACGAGGTGATATCAACTTGTGGTTAGTGGCCTATGTGGTGGAGTGTTAACCATGTAAACTCATTAAATAAAACATATATCTTGACTTTAATAATGATCTCATCATATAATTTAAGACATAAGGTGGTGAAAAAATGAAGAAAGTTCATATATTAGGCTTGTATAAGTAGATATATGAATCACTTGGTAAATGTTAGTCTCTAGTAGGAATATGTTAGTCTCTAGTAGGAATGTACTTAATACGTGTCTTTGAAAAAATATTTTTATCAATTGCATTGTACATTGGGATGTGATTGAAGATTCTAACATTGATGTAATGAATATATGGTGTATGCTAATGTGTGTGCAGTAAATGTTAGTCTCTGGTAGGAATGTACTTAATTTCAATGTGTCTTCAAAAAGATATCTTGAAAATTATATTGTACATTGAGGATGTAACTAAGGATTCTAACATTAATGTAATGAATATATGGTGCATGCTAATGTGTGTGCCTCTGCCTATGTTTGGATGTGCAACCATAATGGTATTAACACATGTGACTATAGTAGCATGTGTGATAGAGTGATAGTCTTATCGTATAAATAAAAATACCAGGTGATGGAAAATGAAAAATTAAAGAATGTTCATACATCAAATTTGGATAAGACATTAACCTCTCAATTAGATATTAGTATATAGTCTTTAGTAAAAATATGATTAATATTAATATTAATATGTCTTTCAGAAGACATTTTATGACCGTTACATAATACATTTTAAATTCCAAATACATATAAATTTTTTACATACACACTTGTATACGGATGGAAAGTTGTAACTTACTCTCCATTTTCTGAGATAGTTTAAAATTTAGAAGCACAAAGAACTCCATATAAGAAGTATAAAGTCAAATGTTGGAAAAAAAAACTATTTTGGCATATAGTAAATACTTACCATTTGCTGTACTTAATTAATTATTAAAAAAAATGTTGTTGAAAAAGAAATGATTAGATTGAGAGTGCAATTGAAAAGCTCATGAAAAAAATGATCCACAGGTATAAATGTATTAACTCAGAAGCCGAATATGGAAGGTCAAATGAGGTTGCCATTCTTAATCTAGAAACCAGTTAATGCATTCAAAAGATCACAAAAAGCTCGTGCTTGGCCAAACCAGAGTCTGAGTATTCCTATAAATTCAACCCAAACATTCATCTGTCACACATCTCATACTCATTTTTCATACCATATCAGATAATATAGCTCACAGTAACACATGGATTCCAAAAACATGGCAAAGAAGAACCTCAAAAAGACCAGAGGTCGTCAAAAGATTGAGATAAAAAAGATGAGCAATGAGCACAACCTTCGTGTCACATTCTCCAAGCGTCGTACTGGGATTTTCAAGAAAGCAAGTGAGCTTGCTACCCTCTGTGGTGTGGACATCGCTGTGATCATGTTTTCACCAAGTAGTCAGGTATATGTTTTCACCAA
The DNA here is from genome assembly GCF_051622355.1 of Phaseolus vulgaris. Lineage (NCBI taxonomy): Eukaryota > Viridiplantae > Streptophyta > Magnoliopsida > Fabales > Fabaceae > Phaseolus > Phaseolus vulgaris. Next base: position 58,425,240 of record NC_143504.1, read on the forward strand.
GTAAAGTTCTTTTCACGTGGTTTTCCATTCATTTCCATTGAGATTTGGTTTTGAAGTCTACAGAACATGAAAAATGTATGTGAGCAAGTTGATCTTGACTATATTTTGTATAAGGGTTGAGACACTCTTGAAATGTCTTTGTAAGGGTTAGGACATTCTTGAAGTGTCTTATTTTATTTTATTTATTCGATAAAAAATAAAATAATCAAGGTTGAAAAAAACTATATCTATAGTAAATAAAGACATTTAACATGTTACAGGATGCCTTTTTTGTATTCTCATAATTCTTTGTTATACATAGTGTGTTATTTAGTAGATTAAACATTAACATTTTATTTTGAGACATGTTTATGTAGTGTGTGGTAAAGTTTGTGATTTTCAAAGGTTGTTCATGGCATTAGATTGTTGAAAAGTGTCTTAAGTTGTATTATAATAGTTTATATTCTGTGATTGATCTATTACTTTTGTATATGTTATGAGATTGATCTTGTTCTTTTCTATATAAAGATTAAAACACCTCTCAAATGTTTCATTTTATTTTATTTATTTATTGCTAAAAAAATAGATATTCTCTTTCGGAAGCCCTAACGTGGATCCTGTTATCCAACGCTACACGGCGCAAGGACCACCTCCCCTCCTCACGTTGGACCTCAACGAGGCTCACAGCACCGTGGACGAGGGAGAACTCCATGCTCAACTCAACAACTTGTCTGACCAGATGACTGCGGAGAAGAAGCATGAAGAGGCTCTCAAACGTCTGATGAAGGTATGCATGTACTCAATTAATAGTTGTTGATAGGGTGACAGATTAGTCTTTGAGTTTCAAATCGTTTTTTAGTTAGTTGGGACAGGGTAGTCAGTCAATATTTTCTTGAAATTTATATCTTTTTTGTTTTATAAGAATGTTGAGTCACCCCTAAAATGTATCACATTTATTATATTTTTTCTTACTGATTAAAAAAACGCTCTGATGAAGGATGTGGAGGAACACTCTTGGTGGGCCATACCGATGGAAAACATGAATGATTCACAACTCGAGAAGTGCAAGAAGATGTTGGAGGATCTGAAGGAACGTGTGAATGAGAAACGTGAGAAACTCCTCCTTCAGAGCACTTTTTCTTATAACTCACAAACTCAGTTTTTCACAGGTGGAAACTCCTTTTCAAGTGTGAATAACACTGAGACTATACATCCACCATTGTCGTTGTAGAAATGGGTCTTGTTTGATAGATGGAAGCATTTTTGTGCCAATGTGCATGGACTCTCACGTGGAAGATCTACTCATGAGATGATGCCCTATTTAAGTTCTTAGTATCTGTTTGTTGATTTTTGTTAAGAATGAACACTGGCTTAATCGGTTTCATGTTTTTGACATGGTTTAGGATTGATTACCTAGGGTTCTAGTTTTCATTGTCTTCAATAATCTTCATCAAGTGTTGGTGAAGTGTGTTTTCTTTATGTAGTTTTTGTTTTCTGACCAGACACTGTAATAGGGCATGTAGTTTCCTCATGTTATGTTATTGGAATGAAAAGGGCATCTCACTAAAAATAAATATCTTTTTTTTTTTTAACTTAGTTGAGTATTTTGAATTTTGTTCACATTCTTGAAGAAAAATCCAATAATATATTATTTGAAATAAATTTTATACCAAGTTACTAATTATATTTTAATTCAAATAATACATAAAAATTAATAAACAATATGAACGAAAAAATCTTACGTTGGTCTAAATACACTTCATTATTTAGAAAGCTCTTTGGATTGGGATAATTTAGAATTACTTCAACCTATACTCTAAATAAAGAAATGTAGTAAGAATTTTTTATAAGCAAATAATAAAATGGATAAACTAGAGCATTTCAAAGATATTCTAACCCATATAAAAGAAATTCGAGACATATCCATGTTATTGAAAATTACGAAAAGATTCGTATACGACAAAAAAAAAACCTTAGAAAAAAATAAACAGTGATTAAAACATAGGCTAAATCCAATTTTATCATATTTATGTTTTATAGGCTTGTTATTTGGAAGCTAAATTATAGATGAATCAAAACGTTTTGTATATTGGTCGAAACTTTCCTCAAATACTTTAAATTTATTTTATTTATTTTTTACAAATTGAAATATTAACAAATTGTATGATTTTACTTCTATCACATACTAATAATCATTATAACTATTTAATAATTTTGGTTTTATAATAAATAAAATAATTTAATAATTATAATTAATTTTAGTGTTGAAACTATATAATAAACTATATAATTTAATATTAATTTTAGTTTTTATTTCAAGTACTAATATATTGATAGTCAATGCTAATTATATACAAGGTCACTATCACTTACTTAATTATTTAATAAAATATTAAATCATTAATAATTAAACTAAATGTTACTAGTATTATATGATTATAAAATGATCATATTATTAAAAAAAATTATTAATTAATTAAACCTGGAAAGAGTAGTCAAACATCATTTTTCTTTTCATTCACATAAGGTTGACTCGGTGAAGGATTGTGATTTTAAAAATTGATAAGATGTGTGTTTATGGTGGTATTTTAAACCAAGATCTTTGGAATTTTGAACTAATTTTGATTGTTCTTGCTTCCACCAAAATAGGTCGAGTTGAAGAGATCTAAAACAGATTCAACAAGGTTTTACCCATACGTTGAAAGAATAGATAAGAGAAAAAAATATGGATCAATACCTTATATATTAATTTAAAAATTATTTTATAAATTTTTATTAATAATAAAAACTATTTTAAATATATATCAATGATTAATTATTTTTTATGTTTAAATAATAGTATATATTTTCTTTTAATATAAACGAGATTGATCTTATACATAATCACTTTGTAAGAAGACAAAACTTACGTATGCATCTCCTTAGATGTTTTTGACTTGTTCAATTAGAATTAGAGTTACACTTGAGTAATCCATTTTTTTACATTTTTATAAGCAAATTATTATTAAGATATAAAACAAATCGATTCTAATTATAAATCAAAGCCAGAAGCTCTTATATAAAACTATATCTATATTTTGTCATTAAAAAAAATATTATGAATGAAAAGTGATACATTAACAATATATAATTTTTTCTTTATCTAAAATTTTAATTTTTGTATAAAATAAAAAAAATCATTTTTTATATTATTAATTAGAAATTATATAGTGGAGTATTTACCAATATACCACCAGGTTCTCAAGCTTCCATAGCAGAAAAAAATGAAACATTAATTTCAGGAGTTTTTCTAGCTCCTACTCATGATGAACCAATATATCTGTCAAATTTCAACATTTTTTGTTTTGTTTTGGAGAAAGGGTACAGAAGAGAAGAATTTACATATAGAATGAATCAATAAAGTACTTTATGAAATTTTGATAATCCTTAACCTTGGTGCTAGTGCTACAACAATGCAAAATCATTTGAAACTATGAATTAATCTCGCCTTGTTGCTAATGGGACAACTTCTGCAAGAGGTGTTGAGAGAGGTGTTGGGATAGGAGATGTTCTGCAGAGAGGACAAGTTGGATGCAGCCTCAACCATGGATCTATGCACTTCAGGTGAAACACATGTTCACAATCTGGCAATACCCTTAGCACATCAGAACTTTTGTAATCTCCCAGACATATGGAACAGCTTGTTGCAGTGGAATCAGATTTCCTCTGCTTGGCTTCAGAGTACAGCATCTTGGGGTAGTTCATGATTGTGGCTTCATCTAGTCCAACATCAACAATGGTGTGGTGTGGCTCAAGGAATTGTGGGCCAGTGGAAGTTCTTCTCCTGGGAGCAGATGGCAACTGTGACCTGGTGCAGAAGTAGGAGGTGAGTGTGATGGTTGTGATAAGCAGAAGAATCCCAATTGAGATTCCTATGCCCATGCCAAAGCCACTTATGTTGCTGGAGCCAAGGAACCCAGATGAATCAGTTGTGTTGTTCTCCATCTTGATGATATTTTTTAGTATTTCAGAGATACTTCAACTCTTATACAAGAGACGAGAACTTACTCAAACCTGTAACCTTGAAGAGACTTAGTCTTCCTTACCTTACCTTTAATCTCTTGTAATCACCCAACTGTTATGACTTTGCACCTCTAACCATTATTGTTTTTAATAGATCTATACGAACCAATGGTTTCAGACACCGATCAAAGTAAGAAAAATATGTTAAGAGTACCTTTTATGTTGATGATGATATGAAATCATGCAAAAAGTGGTTGCTAGAAGATGGTTTTGGATTGAAGGAGGTTAAGAAAAGTGTTTATGATAGCCATGGCGTTGCAATGAAGAAGTGTTGGTGATTTGGGTTGTGGAAGATTTGATGCTAGAAAGTCAACGGAAAGAGAGAGAGAGAGAAGGTTAAGAAATGAAGGGTTGCGTTTGAATGAAGGAAAGAGATGTATTTAGGATTAAGTAATGAGGCATTGCATGTGAATACATTCCAGTTTCTCAACGTTAGATTATGTTTACATGTTCAGTGGTTTGTTCAGGTCAATGATCCCTGATGTCAATATTTCCATTGATTTCTTTCTTTCAAAGATGATTATATTAGAAAACCTTATCTGTCACTGGTCAATGCTTGAGAATGGCCACGTTCCATGCATTACTGGGAAAGTTGTGAATCAACTTTTATTATTTTTTGGCTTATAGTATGTTGTAGATTAAATGTTATGCTTCATCATTGCAGATTAAATGTTACGCTATTTTTTTAATTTAACCTTTTGTACATATAGGTTGTACTTATATTAAGTATATAGGAAATAATGCTTTTGGAAATTGTCTTCACTTCGTTTTTATCGTTGTTGATGGAGATCCCACGTCGACAGAGATAAAGATATTTCATTGTATATAAATTGGTGCAAACCTCTATGAACCGATTTTATGGGATTGAGTTAAACTTAAAAAATCCATTTTATAATATGGTATTAGAGTCATTCTCACGTACTTTTCACATATAGACTTTCAACTTGATTAGTTCCCCTCTAGTTAATTTATTATATAATTGTAGTTTAGTTTTGTAATCAAAAGTATTTTTCTGTTTCACCTGTGTAGTTAAAGCCATCACCAACTACATTAATAGCAAAATATATTTTATTTAATAATAGAATCCTTAAGTTTAAAAAAAGTCAAACTGCACTAGAGTAAACAAATTGCGTATGGATCAGCCCTTCTATTTTAAATTAAAAGTATGAAATATATTAATAATTGGATCAAACTCTTGTAAGGTAGTGAGATGATTAAATGTACAAGTTAAAAATAATAATTGTATGACTATAACACTTGATTACATGAGAGTATATTTTGATAATTTTGTAATTTATAATATATTAATGGCAGTTTTAAACGTTAACTTTGTTTGATCAATATAACAAAATTGACAAATTTCAGTAGCTAAATCCACTTGCACTGCTTTAATTTTTATATCTAAAAAACATAAAAAAAAAAACTATAATATTTTGACATTTGTACTCTTGATCCGTCACAACATCGTTTCTATTAATATAAAGTCATAATATTATGTATACATTTTTTCTTAAATTTTTTATTTTTTCTCGTTGTAACTAAATTAAAAAATAAAAAAAACTTGTTTCTATTTTTTTTAAGAAAATCTAAAGGTGACAACCATAACTTAATTTGAATAACTTATATATATATATATATATATATATATATATATATATATGAAAAATGCGTTAAATGGACATATGAGGTGACAACTATTCCTTAAAAAAGAAAAATTCCTTGATATAGGACTAAGTGTCATAACATTAAGAATTTTTTTAAAAAATTATAAGATAAAAAATAAGGATGAGTGTAATATTATTTAAATAGAGTGGTTAAGTATAATCTATTTTAAAGCATGATTACATAAACCACTGGCTTCGCACATGTGAAGTGGCCAATTATTTTATGCATATAACCCAAATAGGGTTCATAATATTATTTAGTGTTAAATCTTCTTTTAAAATTAAAAAAAAAAATCATTTCATCTGTTAACATGTTTTGTTTTTAATTGTTTTTTTTTATACTTTTTTTCTGAACTCAATGTCAAAATTTTGCTCTTCTTCGATTGAGTGTTTGGCTTCTTCTCTGACTTTTGATTTCAGTCCCTCTCCTTCTCGTGGTTATACTTGTTTTTTTAGAAAAAACTATTTTGACAGCTCATAATTTTTTCTTAGTTCTATTTAACAACCCTGTATATTAATAAAATATTAAATTAAAATATTAATAAAACTAGTTATAGAATGGTAATATAAACTTTGATGAATATCGAACTACCAAGTCCCATTATTTTATTTATGAGCGTGTTTAGACAACTTTAATGTCAGTTTGATAACTATATATAATTTCAAAACACTAATTTACAAATGATCAAGTATCAATTTTCATTGCTAATATGTTTTATTTTACACAAATCCTTCTTTATCTTCTCCCAAGTGTGCATAATCAAAATAAAACATCTATTTAAGACATGCATAATTCATTTACGAACTTATTTGTCACCTTATCAATGTCACTAATAAAAAAACATGTATGTTGTGTGGAGTGGAGTGCATGAGTAAAAAATGAGATGGGAGTGGTTTAAACAGAAGAGAAAAAGATTAGGATAAATATGTAATATTAATAATAAAATAGAAGGGATGTGTGTTCAGCAAAAGAGGGAATGTAAATAGAAAGCAGCCTAATAAAAACATTGTAAGATGATATGATTTAAGCAGTTTCTTCCTGCACCCCACATTTTTCTTCATGTACCCCCATAAGGTTGCGCAAAGACAAAACTGACCCTATATAAAACTGTACATTTATTTTGTGTGCATTCCGGATTATGATATCCAGAAAATTTTCAGATTGGCGCTTCTAGTAAAATTTTGGATTGGTGCGTCCAGTAATCTCCTGGATTAGTGTTTTCGGTAGTACATGAATGAGTTAATCCAAAATAAAAAAAAATGCAGAACATCCATAATTGAAAAAATCATTGTGGATCCGACAATCCATAATTCAAAATATGTATTCTGGAATCAAAAATCCATAATTGAAAAAAAGCATTCCAGATTTAGTAATCCAGAAATCAACAATTTATGAAAACTTTATTTCTGGAACACCCTCTCATTCAAAAAACAACATGATTCACTTTCAGATTGATGAAATCCATAGCACACTCTTAGATCCCGAATTCAAATAACAGGTGAAGGTCAGTTTCGGAATTTACAAAATTATGGGGGTGTAGGAAGAAAAATGTAGGGGTGCAGGAAGAAACTGTCAATGATTTAATATGGGCTTATAAATCTGATCTTCTTCATCCAGCCCAATGGCACTGTGGCTCCAGCTCAACAACAGCAAGTTTGCTTCTGTAATTCAACTTGATAATTGTCTCACGAATCATTGATTATTTGATTATTTTAGAACAACTTGTTCACACTTTTCTACAACATTGGTTATCTATTTTTTTTTACATAAAGCAAAAAAAGAAAAGAAAATATTACTAAATTTTGAAAAATATATAATAATTTAAAAAAATTAAAATTAGACTATTACAATCTATATGAAAAAAAGTATATTAAAAACTGATTATTATTTAAAATGTACAGATTTGGTGTAACTCCGACTCGGAAAGTGTTTCGGGAAACGTCTAAACACAACTATTGTAGCACTTTCAGAAGTCGTTTCACACACAAACAAAGTCGTTTGATTGAAACGAAGTCGTTTGATTGAAACGAAGTCGTTTTGCATATAAACTACATTCGTTCTTCGACGGGATGAACGGCCGAAGTTAACGTGTGAAAACCGAAATTCGCACTTTACCGCACGCAGCGACTCCGTGTGGTTTGGGGAAACCTTCTAGAATATTCTTCCATGGAGGTTATCAGAGGACTAGCGGCCGCGATCGTGGTGGTGGTGCTTGTGGCGGCGTTTCCGGCGGACGCCGGCGACAACAATCGAGTATTCTCTCCGTGCACCGACACGCAAGTGCAGAGATCCGACGGATTCACGTTTGGAATCGTGTTCGCGCCGAAGGACAAGTTCTTCTTGAACAACAACAGTAGCGTTCAGTTGTCACCGTGTGATACGAGACTCTCGCTCTCCAATTCGAATTATCAAATCTCTGTGTTCAGACCCAAGGTCGACGAGATCTCGCTCCTCACCGTTAACTCCTCATCATTCACCGCGGTTCGTTCTCGGTTTCTATGTTTTGTTTTCTTAATTTGGATTTTAGATTGGTATAGTTTCTGTTGTTGGTAATCGAAGTAACCGAAGCCAATTTCTTTTGTTATTTCATAACTTGGTTAATTTGTATTTTTTTTGAATTATTGTTTGTTACTCCAAAATGTAGCACTGAACTACGATAATATGTTTTGATGTGCCAATTGACTAGAAAGTATTGATGAAACCCCGATTTTCGCTGGACTTTGGTTACAATGTAAATCCTGTGGTGCTTTATTCATAGCTGCAGAAACCTTGGTGCATGTGGAATAGAAATCTTTTATTTTGGGTGAGATTTTTTGTTTATGTCTAAATTCAAGCTATGCTTGTTTGAGTAACTGGAAAATGTGGAGTTGGGGGATTTGGAAGGAAGCTTATTTCTCCTCTCCTTGGTAGAACATACAAATATGGACGTTTTAAAGTGGAGTGCAACTCATAGAGAATACAAATTTGGGCCACTCCAATGGTATGAAAGAGAGTTTAAATTGTTTTTTAGTGAAACATGAGATCGAAACCTTTGTCTCGCTCCATTTTCAATTCTCTTATTATTTTCCTCTTTCGTATTGTCAACTTACTGAAACATTTATTGCCTCCGTTTTATAGCAAAATTCAAATTTGTTTGGCGCGCTTGTTGAGCCTGATTAGTTCCTGTTCTGTCAAAAGTGAATGAGGCTACAAGTTTGAGCAAGGTCACTGACCAGTCCAAATTGATTGACATTTGACTGAACTGATTGTTTAGTCATCCAAACTTATTGATTCAGGCTTAGACACTAGAGTGGCCAAAATACATGATACCTTTAAAAATACTTCAACACTCATGTAATAAATCTATGAAACACCAAAGCGACTCTGGCGCAAACATTGAACATGAAACTGACACAGATACATGACATGACATGATGTCCAATATATAAGATACTGCAACATTCAAGACACCGGTAATATAATTCTCTGAAGTAACTAGATGTAGCTGATGTATACCTTTCACGATGTTGGTAGGATTTTGTAGGTGTTAGCTATAGGATAGAATCCTTATAGCAAAGGGTCCAACGCCCCTTATGGCAATTATGCGCTATCTCAGCATGTATGTGCAATAAAGTAACCTCCCAGTTTTGACTATAGTCAGAATATCCTGGAGTTGTTTGGGTTTCATACAGATTGATATGGGGTTGGGCTTAAGCGAATGAAAGGCCAGCTTGTAATAGTTCCTAACCCTTGAACTGTGTGGATTGATTTCATCGTCAGTCTGGTTAACTTATATTTTTTGAATCTGTTGATTAATTTGTTTTTTATTGTTTTGGGTCTGTTAATTGTTTTCCTTGTGCAGGACACGTATGGCTATATGGTTGCATTTGCTGGCCGGAAATATGCAGCAAGGTCTCCTCCCGCTTTTGTTGCAAACGGCACATATACTGTTACCAGTTTTACTCTTGTAAGGAGAGGTTTTTCTTTTGAAAGTAGTGTTTTGATATTTGTGCTCATAATCATGATCCATACTAAGAACCAACTGAACCTGTATCTGCAGGTCCTTGAGTTTAAGAAGGGCAGACTGCAAAATTTATACTGGAAAAGAGATGGGTGTGCTAAATGCTCTAGTAATTCGAAAGCTGTGTGTCTCAACAATCAGGATTGTGCACTACAAACATCCAGTTGCAAGAGTCATGGAGGAACTGTGGACTGCAGCATAGGTATACAATTGGCATTCTCTGGCACAGACAAGCACCTTGCAGTTTTCAATTCTTGGTATGAAGTGAAAAACCTTCGCCAATATTCACTGTATGGCCTTTATTCAAATCTGAGAGATTCCCTCACTAGCCAGTATGACCAGTTTTTCTAATTCCCTGTAGTTCTTTTTTTTTTTGTTCTTTTTTTCTTGTGCCATTCTGTTGTGATTTGCTCTTGTTATTACGTTATCCACATCCCAACCCTTCTCTTATCAATATATTTGTGAGAACCCAGAAAGATGGCGTGTATATTTGTATGCCAAAGTTATTTTTATTATGCTGGAAGGAGTACAAAACATATGAATTTGTCGTTGACTGAACTGTGTTGGCTTGGAGAGGCCATATAGTGTGATTGAAGAATGTAGCCTGTCCAAACTTCGACCAAACAAGCATGAAAAAACCTTCTAGTTCCACATGAATTATTGAGCAATGCATGTTTTGCATCTAATATTGGAGAAGGGAGGATTTAATTAGGAAATAAAGCCATTATTGTATTGGGTGCCAAAAAAGTGCTCCAAGTGATCTGATGGTAAATAAATTGAATCTTAAGTATTGTTCTGGTAAAGATGCAGTGGTTCATCAAAGAAGAATGAAAATTAGAAGCAGAGTTCACGATTGATAATCTAGGTATTGTTTCCTTGGGATTTTTAGCAACTTTAGATTTGAAAGAATCTTCTATGTATGAAGTTTTGACCTTTAATACGTTCACTAAATAATTTTGGATATTAACATTACCTACAAATATTTATAGTGATGATTATATGCACTATACTATTCATGTCATTTCAAATCATTTCACCATTTAAAACATTACAACAACAAAATCCTCATATTTAAAACGCAGCTTATAAAAATATTTTGTTTTTTGACCTCAGATCTTTTCCTTATTTTGTCTCGATCTATTGTTCTTACTATTGTTTACAGTAGTCTCTTTTTATACATGTCTAAAATCATCATATATTTTTTTCTTTTGTTCATGGATGCCATTATTTAAATATTAAATATTAAATTAAAAATTTAATATGTGTATGTAATGTAATTGTAAAACTTTACTATCATAATTTACAAGATATATTTCTGTATCCCAATTTTTGTTCTAATTTTTATTTTATGCATTTCTAAAGTATTTTTAAACAATAATATATAATTGTTACAAATTTATCATATTTTATTTACTGTGTGATAAAAATTATTAAAATTACTTGTATTTTAAAATTAATTATACTATACGTTATATATAAATCTAATTCTATGTGTTCTAAAGTTTTTAATAGAAAAGGAAAACTGCGTTATTTCTCCCTTCATTCCTCTAGAAATTAAAGCATGTATATGACATTTTTTTAAACATGAAGTGTAATCTAGTCTATTTATCTGTTGTTGGTGTTTTAAGATTTGGAATGCACGGTAATTTTGTTCTGATATATGAGTTTAAAGTCTGTTTAGTTATAATGCCTTTAAAAGACCAATAAACTTATTATATTATTAATTTAAGTAAACTTATTAATAATTATACTTTTCTTATATTTATGTAATATATGTACTGTATATATTATAGGTCACAGGTCTTTATCTTTTCACTTTTTTTCACTTTTACTTTTTTTCTTTTAAAATGTTTAATTTAGTCTTTTATATTTTAAAAATAAATCAAAATGGTCCTTCTATCAATTTAGACTCATTACTTTAATAATTTAGCCGTATTGACTATTTAAAACCACCCCAAAACACTTTTTAATATTTTACTATATACATTCAATTATATAATTATACAACTAAAAATAATAGCTTCATATATTGATTTATTTTAAATTTTAAGTAAGTTTATATAGTATCTATATAAAAGGTCTTACTACATTTTAGGTTTCTAAACCTAACTTATTTCATTTCTACCATTAATAATACTTTTAATTAACGGAGAGTTTTCTCAAAACGGAGAGTAATATAAAACTTTTAATTCATTTTAATCCATAAGATATTAATAAAAAATTTCATGAATTTAAAAAAATAAAAATGTATAAATCCGCAACCAGAGTTGAACCCAATTTCATAAGTGAAATTTTCCAAGTGTACTACTGCAGAAAATTATAAAACTTTTAAATAGTAAAATAGTATATTCACCTCAGTTTTGTAATAGAAATAAAAGTTTTAAACTTGTAATTTATGAATAGTAATTCATCTTTAGATTCAATTAGATGATAAATTACTTCATAAATATTTATAAAGGAAAAATAAGAAAGTAAAATGGATGATTTTTTTATATAAATTAAATTTAACTTATAAATATGAAAAATATAGATAAAAGAGTTGAAACTTATAAGTTGATCTTAATTTATTGTAAAAAATAAATCTATTTTACTTTTTATTTCTTTGTAAGTGGTCATGAATACATTTATTTAAGTACATTCTTTGTCATATTTTATTATGTGCATCAACATTGTTTACGCAGCTGATGATGTTTTTCATCTGGTTGACTTCTTTTTGTCTTGAAATATTGTTGACAAGTTGTATTTTCTTTTAAGAGCTATTTTGGTACCACTTTTGTAAACAATTAAGAACATTAACAATTTATAATAATTAAAAATTCATCAATAAAATCAGTCTATAATTAAAAAATATAAATCCATTGATAAAGCAATAATTTCTTATAATAATTATGACTTAAACTCTGTAGCATAAAATGCTTTTTTACACAAACTACTGAATTTCTAGATACCACTTCATTGCCCACAGTTTCAAAACAGTAGCTAGCCAAATGAAATGACCAAAAACACCATCTCTGTTTTTCCTCTATTAACCTTCTCTATTTTTTGCAAAAAATTATTAAGACAAATAGACCACAAATGCCTCACTGTAGCAGCTTTGCAAAATAGAATAAGATAGAGAGGAGCCAAATAAAATATGGTTAAATAAATTATTATTAAATAAAAACTATTTTTTATAGATAAAAAATAATTAATTATTATATTAATAAATTAAATATTATTTTATAACTAAATAAATTATTGAGTATATAAAATAATTTTTCATATTAATTTAATATTAAATAATCATTCGTACTGTCATATAATATCAAGTATTATGGAGGATCAACACAGTGACGTACCTTCCCACTCATGTTTTTTTATTGGTCACCATCACAATAAATTAAGGAGGTCATGAATATTATAAAAGGACTAGATTCTAATGTAGAATCTTCACAATTTAAAAACTATATAACAAGATTCTAAAGGATAATTCATTGACATATCTTAACAACAATTTATATAAATCACCCCAGTGGATTAATGAAAAGATTTAGAATTATAATCCACTAGTGTTTTATTTAGACTTTTGTCATTTACTCTAAAGTATGTAATGTAAAAGAATGAAGCTGATTGATGAAACTTTTTTTTAAAACATCAAAATTTTCTAGAATGTTTCTTTGTTTACCTTTCAGGTCTTAGATTTATTTGTAAGTATGAATACATTGTAAAAGTTTAAAACAACTGTCATACCAAAAGTTTAAGGAACTTATGAGTCCTAATGAGTATTACATATAAGACTTATTACTTCAATAACCTTACATAATAATAGTAAATAAATAAATAAACATAAAATATTTGAGAGGAATTTCAATCTTATTATAAAGAAAAAGTTCAATAAATATGACCTCTAATATAATTTACAAAAACTTATAGAACTATGTACTCTTGTGCCTCAAAACTTACATTATCAGAAAAGTTCTTCCAAAATCCTACTCAGCTAATAACTACATAAAAAATTAGTTGTTAAGAAATCTTATTTCAGATATATTAATTGTTCCACAACCTTATGCAATACATATATATTCCAGAGTAAAAAAACTACAAACTACAAAAGATATGTACAATATTCAATTATATTAAGATCAGTAATATGTTTAAACTCCTAAAAAAACCTCATTTTTTTATCAGTAAAGAATAAATAAAATTTAAATGAGACATTTCAGTGGTGTCTCAACCCTTATACAAAACACCCAAAAACAAGTTTTCTAACACCTTACCAACTAAGGACCCAACAAACATTACACTACAAACCAAAATAATAAATCAATACAAGACATAGAAACCCAACAAATACTGTTACAACACCAAAGAGATCACACCCTCAATATAGGACGTACATCCAACACCTAAACGATTTTTACCAGCAAGCAGAAGTGTCATAACCAAGAGCCAAACTCGACAAAACCGATACTACAAGAAGGAGTTGGAAACAAAAAATAGTCCACCAAAGAGATCCACCCTTAGTATAAGACACAATATCCAACACCTAAACAATAACTTTGCAGCAGGCTGAAGTACGCCAATAACCAAATGTCAACATCAACAAAACCGATCCTACGAGGAGAATACATAAACCAGATATATCCTGCAAATAACACACAACACCTTCCCAAAACTGGACATGTTAGTAACCAAAACACCACATATCAAGCTCCCAAAGTTCAAACACCATACAAAATTCCACCACCAGACCGAAAAGAATACATCAGAGACACTTCCTTTACCGCAATCCAGGGACAAAATCATCAACTTGACCCTGCCAAGTAGAAAAGACCAAAAAAACCTGCACAAACCCACTATACCTTCCAAACCTCAATCCAACCTTGCCAGGTGGGTAGACCCGATGAGACCTGCATAAAACAAACCACTATTTCCAGGTCTGGGCAAAAACGTTAGTTAAAAAACCAAAAACCCAGTCTTTCAAATACCTCATACAGAAATGAGGTTCTAAACACTAGTCTGAGTAGGAGAAAACAACCAATTTTTCTTTTACTGTGACCCAAGACCAAGTTTTCCTTTGTACCACAGTAAAAACCTCCACTAGATCTACCTGCCCATTCTCAAACACAACCCTATTCCTATAATTCCAAATTTCACTTACAATACCTACCCAAATGCCCCCCAGCACTTGATAATAGCATGTTTCAAGTGTAAATGTTTAAACATCCTAAAATGCATTTGTACATCACGATGTAGAACCGACGAATACCCAACCACTTGAGACACATACCCCAAATTCTCCAAGAGATCCTACATTCAAAAAATAAATGTCTTACCAACTCTTCTTCCACACCACACAAGGGGCATCGATCACTCATCAAAAGTAAACCACGTCTCAAAAGATTGTCTTTAGTGGGAATAACATTACATAGCACCCTCCAAGCCGTAAATTGTGCCGAAGGTAAAATTTTTAGATTCCAAAAACACAACTTTCACTTTTGCAGTAGAAAACTTGATAGCAGTATCATCCACTGATAGATACTCTTATTCTGACTGCATGTATTAATCATTACTGTCTTGCACTCTAATCCGGACCACTAGATCACACTTTTCTAGCCATGTATTGTACCTTGTTACTAACAAAAAAATCTTTCTTCACCATCTAAATGATTTATATGTTAAAGGAAAATACCTTAAAGTCTTCCATAAGACATAACAGTCATACATCCATACAAGCAACAAATTTTAGCATAAAATTAGGTACATGGACCAATAAGAGAAAAAAAAAGTTGTCAATTTGCATTTCAACCACTGCCAAGATTTTAGTAGGATCATTTGCAAAATTTACTCAGCATCAATAAACTCTTGTTTGCAAACGACACAATTACTATGTTCTCATATTTGTCATACTATTGCAAACCACACTACCTTTCAATATTGATTATGCTTTTTACTAAAATAAATAATGAAAACTGCTCAAAATAATTAAAAACATCATTTTTTTTTACTCCTGAATACCTACCCACCTAAGACAAGAGTTCCATATTTCCACAACAATGCCACAACCCAAAAATAAATTACTTACAAATTCTTCTACTTGTGAACAAAGCGAACACATAACACTAACTAAAACTATCCCTCTATTAAGAAAGTTAGCCCTTGTTTGAACTTTGTCTAATAATACCCTTGTGTTAGGGTCAAAGCATTGGGAGCTGCCTTCACATACCAAAAGAACTCAAAGAAATTATGATATTTCCATTAACTTTTTTTCTTATAAATTTGTATGTTGACCTCGTTGTCAAAATTTCTGCTTTCTCCCAATCAAATCTATTTCTTCTCCGCTCTAAATTCCATATTCATCCTCTTTCAGACCATCTCACAACCTCCTTCATGTATTTTTTTTTTTTTATGGTTTGACATAAACAATAGTCTGAAAAAATATTGCTTAAAGTTTTCAGTATCTATCAGGTTATCTTTCCAAAATCTTACCCTATATCTTTTTCCTATATTCCATGCTATACCTTTTTCAAACCAGTTATCCTCACCTCCCTACTCATAAATTTAGACAAGATATTTCTCCATTTTCCATATGTTTCAAATCCTAAAAACCACATCCCTTAAGTTAGAATATGTTTAATTAGGACTACTAAAATATGTTTAATTAATTGAATTGTGACAAAATATTATTATAAATGATAAAATTTGTGGTAAGTATAAGTTAAGACATCAACAGATTATATCTGAGGAAGGTATGTTACATTATAGGACATCCATAAGTTCTATGGCCTCATGCATAGATGGAATCTTTTTCCTCGAGATGAGGTATTTTCTCCCTGTAATATTTTCTGTTTTCTGATTCAATAAACATTAGTTTCCTTTGTTGTTTCTCTCTTTCTCTGTGTCTGACTTGGCTCATACCTAACAGTGAGGTGCATACTCAACATAGAACTAAATCTGCATGAGTCCATATACCTGAAATAATAATTTTGTTTATTATAAGATGAGTTAAAAAGTAAGAAAAGGACTTATCATTCTTGGGTGGATAAAATACAGAAATGGTATTAAGTTGAGAGATGTGGACAACACGTTTGCTAAGTCTGCACCAAAAAAAGTCATCATATTACCCTATTTAAAGGACTTAGTTCACACCTCGGTAACTACAACTGATCATCAATATGAATCAATCTTATTCTGTGTAAAAGCCAGACAACTAAACACTACCCTCTACAAACACACATTTTATAATAAAAAAATAAAAACATTGCAGATTTATACTAAATATCATATATCAGCCTAATCAATTATTTTATCACTTTTAGATAATCAATATATAATATATTACAGTATTATAATTAAGGTTGTGAAAAAAACTGGTCAAAATCAGCTCCTTATAAAATTGCACTCAACTGCACACAATTGCATCAATTTCGTAAAATGGAACTGTTTTTATTTTAATTTCTCCACTTATTTAGTATTTCTTTAATTAACCGAAATCAACTTATTTTTCATCAGGTTGAATCTTTAAAATAATTTTGAAACTGTTTTCCTTTATTAAGAGTTTTCCAAAACCAATTCAATTCTAAATTGGTGATCCTTTATTAAGATATTGCAATTTGACTTTTTTTCGTGTGGTTGGACATTTATTATGTCACACATTTATTATGTGGTGGGGAATGTTGATATGAACCTTCTATAAATGTAAAATTTGAATGACTATGATTCTCTTGAATGGCGCATAGGATTCTCCTCCTTTATAACTCTTAGAAGAAAAACAAAAAAAAAAGTAACCTTTCCTCCACATTGAAGAGCATAAAACAATGTACCCTTCCACTTTTCTATGGCTAAGACAAATATCATATTACAAAAATCTTTCTTAAAAAAATATTATAAAAATGTGTTTTATACTTTAGTGATCCATATAGTGTCCAAAAGCTAAAGATTTATCTTATAGTAGTTATGTGAGGGAGGACATAGCATGATGATTTGACATTATTTTTTTATCTGGGAGTATCAAGTTTATCTTAAAGAAGAAAAAGTAAATAGTGAACAAACAAAATATTCATACTTATCTATTTGAGTCATGAGAAGTCTAAACCAAACAAATGGCACTGCATAACATATCAAGAACACATTTACCAAAGAACAAGGACATTAATACTTATTTATTTATCTCATAATAAATTGTTCAAGGATTATAATTAATGATTAACAACACATTAACAAGAGAACTAATCCATGCAAGACTACATTGCCATCTTGGGAATATAAATAAAGAACCGACAATTCCAACTCATTGACATTAACCTGTGGTCCTTTGTTTCCCTCTATCAATTTCACTTTTTTTTTTTCTATTTGCTTTCACTAATGGTAAATTAAGTATTTGATAAAACAATAAATATCATTTCCTCTTTTAGTTAGTGATAACAAATTGATAAAAAGTTTTTGCATCAGAAAAGAAGAGAGACAAAACAAAACAAGAAAAGTGTCATCTAATGCAACAAAATAGTTATTGTTAGAAGTGAGATTGACTTAATTTATCTTAAACTGGAAATGAAATGTTGTTTCTTAAAGTAATTAAAATGATGAATATAAAAGAAGAATCTAACTGAATTCATTTCATTGTAGAGCCAGTCTTACACAGAAAACATTTTTTTTACCAATTGATTTAGTTTTTTTAATACATTTAAATGTTCACCATGGACGGCTGAAAAACAGCCCAATCTGAGCTTGAAGGCATTTAGACTTTGATACAGTGTAGTTACTATACAGCAAAGAGCTAAAATGGACTTTGTAATGAATTTTGGTTCAAGTTTTTTTCTTAAATGTCCAAATGAACAACTGTAGCAACTGCTAGGATGATGACTGTGACATGACTAGTTAACTAGGATGCACTAGCTTCAAGGTTTTTCATATCCTAAAAAATAACCTTAACTTTTCAATATTTGGCTTTTGGTAATTAACCTAGCTAACATTCTCCGTATGCAATGCAATTATGTCGGGTTTAAGTGTTAGTTGTGAAACATCATGCGTGAGTTAATTGAGAAGCTGAAAAGGTACAGAGACCTGAAGTACTTTCCATTTGTTTCTTGTTAGTACAGTTGACTCTATTTTCTGGTCAAAACTAAAACTGTTTTAACTAAGTGATGTTACTTATAATCAAGTACACCTCTGCAAAAGTATACTCATCACTCACTCAATCAGATTTTAGTTAATTAGGTTAGTTGTGAAATTTTTAGTGATACACATCTTTCTGCATAACTTTTATAGTGATTTTCCACACTATTAAACAACCAAACTATTGTAAAGCAAGAATCTCCAAAACCAGAAAACCAACAAACTAAAATTAAATTCAAATTGTAATGAAGAAGGAAGATTGATGAAGTGAAGTTATGATGCACAGTTAAAAGAAGCAGTGGAGTTAAAGATGCAGAAAAAAGAAACAAAGTCCAAGGTTTTGAAAGTGTGAAGGTTTGTAATTACATGAGTAACAGCATAGAAGGATGAATTGGGTACGTCAAATGAAGTTGTCAGGGAGAGAGGCATGATCGGTTAGAGGTGATGAAAGCAACAATATGTATTAGAGTATTATGACAAGACGATCACGATCACCTTGAAAGCAACGAAGAGATTCTTGAATAT
Organism: Phaseolus vulgaris; assembly: GCF_051622355.1. Lineage (NCBI taxonomy): Eukaryota > Viridiplantae > Streptophyta > Magnoliopsida > Fabales > Fabaceae > Phaseolus > Phaseolus vulgaris. Next base: position 58,444,564 of record NC_143504.1, read on the forward strand.
CGAAAATTTTGAATAGAAAAATGAGCCTAATGCTGCTCACCTCGTCACGAGATCATGGGCCACACAACAGACTCATCTAATGCACCGTATGTATTCTATGGGACCACTCCTCGAATACCAACAACCCACTTCAACTTCCACTCATCACAATATTTTATACCTAAATACTTCTTAATCTCACCTTCATCACTCTTCTAATATTCCATCAAGCTGTATTAGTTCAAATCAAATGAATATATAAAGGTTTTCATAGATGCAAAAAGCCACTTAGCACTATTGCTTTTGTATATTTTTAATTTTTAAAACACTTGTTTTACATTCTTCTTGTAACATTAGTAGTAATTTATATTCAATGAGATGAGATTCTCATTTTGAAAATGTTAACCACTAGTGTAAGATTTTGAGAGTTGAAGCTTGTTAAAACATGTTCTTACCCTAAAACAACAGCAACTGAGGTAATGAAAATGGGACCTGTAAATGTCTCCTTTTGAAAAGAAATAATCATGGTGAAACTTTAAACTTGGGGGAGTGCATTGAAATGCGAAATGGTGTTTCATATTTATATTAAAATATTAGAGAAAACTCTTTTTGTAAAAATGAATAAATAATAAAAAGCAGAAAAACATAGTACTAAAAGGAGCACATCCTTTCAACCCATCAATACCAAAGGCATGGTGATTTGATTTTTACTTCTACCACACATGTACGAATTCTTTTTGCCCCTTTCTCTCACTTTGCTCCTTCTTCTTCTTGTGTGTAAGTGTACTATGTGTGTGTTTTGCTTCATTAAGTACCGACATGACTCCAACCTGTTGGGGTGTTAATTCATCTACTACTTCGTAGAAACCGATGCTGCTACTTATTCTTCTTCTTCTTCTACTTTTACTACTCACTCTCAGAACTCAGTGTTATCGCTTTCTTTTTTTTGCTCCTCCTTCTCCAACTAATGTGTCTTCTCAACTCATCTGTTCAGTGCCCTATTCTATATCTTCCCTTTTATATGATTTCATTGCTATTATATGCTAATTGAAGTTTACTTTTTCTCCATTTTATATTTCAGCTCCTTTTTTTGCTTGATGCTCAGGTTGATGAGTGGAGAAATCTGATGCAGAACAGTGGTTTTTAAAAACTTGGTGGAGCTAAGAGAATCTTGAAAGCTATAGGTAGACATAGACATGCCAACTTGCGATTTTTTTCCCTTTGTTGGAAAATTGTTCTTTTTTTAACTTGTTTCTGAATCTTTTCAGTTTACTTTTTATCACTAAGAAACAATAAATTAAATCGACTGTTTGGAGGGCGATGCAAACTGCTTACCTGAAAGAACACGAAGGAATTGTTCACAATTCTGTTGGACAATTGTCATCTGCAACTTCAGCTCCATGGTTGAATGGCTTAGGATCTCAACCAGTCTGTGGGGATTATTGTGGCCAAAGCAAGCCCTTTTCTTTGGAGTTTTCCAACTATGTCGACCAACTTGCTGGTGGTAAGCAAACAGCACGAGGACATGCAAACCAGTTTTCCATCTTTTCTGGTATTTTTTTTTTATCAAGAAAAAAAAATATATAAATAAAGATATTTCAGCATAACTCAATCCTTACCTTTCCTTTCCTGGTATTTAATTTGATTTTGGATTACCAGAGTTGCATTTTGCATGATTTGCTTCTCTTGTTTATACCAAATTGCAATGCTTATGAATCGTTGTGATAGTTCAAACTATACACAACAATTCATAAATGATAGAGAGACATGCAACTGGTTTCTTACCAATGCCTGTTTTAAAGAAATCTAAACCAAAGGAAGCCGCAGATTTGGGTGGTCTACTTTCTCTTTTTCTTTTCTTTTCTTTCTGAAAATTAAGATATGCTCTTGCATGCACTGATTTCAGTTTTGCATGTGTATATATTTGTGTTAGTAGGTCTGTAATAGAGAGATCCAGAGTTGGATTCCTGTTGGCACTGAAACTAGTACCAAATTTCCAATGTAGCAAAGCCTATGTTATCTCAAGTCTTTGATATTCAATTTCTGTGTTATCTAAAGTGTTGATATTCCATTTCTGGCTCTAACCAGCTTAAAAAGCTTTGGACTTGCAGCTACTGAGATTGATTTCCGACGAACTAAAATAGTGTTTTTTCCAGTGAAAGCCATGACTCGCGAGCACATATTAGTCTTTGGCTATCAACTTTGAGACATGGACAAAAAATGGAGAAATCTCTGGTCCCCCTTTTGCTTTCTGCATGGCTTCCTCACTCCTATTACATATTCAATTTGAATAAATAAAGAAATAAATATTTTTGGAAAGAAAAAGGGCTGCAGATGTAGTTATTGTTTAAAAATAAAAATGATACATTTACAACCTTGTTTTAGTATTCAATCTTCTTTCTTAAAGGTTGTAAATATATCATTTATCTTAAAAAAGAATCTCTTAAAAAAAGATGCTTAAATTTTGAGGGCAACCTTTTTCCACAGACTACAGTTACTCTTATGGGGGCTTCTGCTCTGCCTTATGAGCCTCATTGGTTGATTAATATACTTTTCGAGAAAGCCAATAAATGGGAAGGTAATTTTCAAAAAAAATATGCACTACCCTATGGAGAACTTATTTGGTGAGCTGTATAAGGGTTGGTTGAACTAAACTGATATATATTTATTTATTTATTATTGTTCATAAAAAAACTTATCTGGAGAACCTCTTGCATGGCCAATCAGATGATGTTTTTTTTTATCGGCAATAAACCCTAAACCAATCAGATGATGTGGTTTGACAGATTGCCTAAGTTGAAGCTTGAAATCAATTTCTTGTAGAATGGTATAATATTAGAGGTTTACAACTACACAAAGATGAGGGTTGTTAATAGTTAATGATGCATTAACTCAAACTTTTATACTCATTGTGGCAGAAACTGAGAAAGCAAAGAAAGTTGCATGCACTTGTGACTTCTTTCTTCAGAGTGAAGACCATTTTTTTTATTGTTGAACCAAATTCGGGGACAATGGTGCCTTCCCCCACTTTTTTGTACTGTTTCCAAAGTTCCCTAAACACTAGAGCTCATAAAAATATTATCAGAAGAAAACATAGGTTACATCACTCTCATTTATCGTGCTCACATTGGGATTATGCATTTTAAGGCCTTCCTACAATTTTGCTCCCGCTCCAGCAACATTTTTTATTTATCTAAAGTTTCTTTTTTCCTTATAAATTTCTGTAAGTGAAATTTTTTGTTGCATTCAACACTTGGAAAATTTGTTTCTTCAGATGATTGTAAAATGTTGGGCGATGGCCAAAATCCTCCGGCAACCTTAGCACCGCAGTCATCAGTTGCTGAGCCCCCCAACCATTTGGAGTTAGGGTTTAATCAGCCTATGGTAAAACCTCTCATAAAACTACCCCTTTCTCATTTTAATTAGTATTTTATTTCTGCAGAGTTGATATGTATATGGATTAGATTATCTCTTAAATGTTCTTATTTATATATTTTTTTATAAAAAAAAATATTTTATTTCTTCTGGACATAATTTAAAATATTTGGCACGTTTTCCTTCGTAGATCTGTGCGCCATATCCCTGTATGGATCAGTTTTGTGGGCTCGTTTCAGCTTATGGACCTCAAATTCCGGTTTGCCTTTACCTCAACTATTTTATCTCTGCATGAAAAAGAAAGAAATGAATTAGCCTTTAAAATAATAAAGTAATTGTGGAATGTGTTACTGGGTTTATATGTCTGTGTACCCTAGATATACAATAGGTTCTAAACAAATGGAAAGATGAATAAGCTACTTCTTACAGAAGAAAGAGAAAACAATACATTAAGATTCATTCTAATAATTTTTAAGCTTGAGTAAATTTCTTAACCACATGCAGATATCCAGCTTCCATCTAGTTGTAGTAGTGATTTTCGTTGTATTAAAGCCAATAATTTTTATCAGATACTTGATATTAAATTGGATATCGTACACTATAGAGATATTGATGTTAGTCTCTTAAAAAATTCACACAAAGATTAAAAAGATACACTAAACTCACATCTTTTTTACTTTTTGTATGTGTTTTTTTTTTTGCAAATGTTAGCATCAATATTTATTCTAGTGTTACTAGAAAAAATAACGACCATGTCACTCTCCGATTACAAAACCACAGGAGAGCAACATAGGTTAGGTTTTGTGTAACTTGTAGATGTTATGAGAACACTTTTGTAATTGATGAAAAGACAAGTCATGAAATACAATGATATTACATTTATCGATGAACAAGGTGATGATATCAGGTTAATAATTAAGAAAAAAAATACAAAGTGCAAGCCCTGAAATTAAATTATACATCTTTTTGTATGCTGCTATTGATGTTTATTGATTGTATTCATCTTCTGTTTGTAGTTATCATTTGTTTTGTATCGTTTTTCCTTTCTCTTATGGATTCGAGGAGCTGCATTACTGAAAGAAGTTATCATCTGTTTACCTGCTGTAATCTTTCACTCTTTATTAATTCATGTATGTATCCATGTTTGATAAATTAGGGACGTATAATGCTTCCGCTTAACATGGCTTCTGATGATGGACCAACCTACGTGAATGCTAAGCAGTACCATGGAATCATCAGACGCAGGCAGTCACGCGCGAAGGCAGTTCTTGAGAATAAAATGGTTAAACGTCGCAAGGTATGATCACTTCCATGGGCCTCCCAAACATCTTGTCATAAGATGATACTCAAAAGACAACGTTCCATAATGTTTCACTACGTGTTTTTTTATCAGTAATGAAATATAAATACATATACATCACTTCAGAATAAACCAATCCTTATACAACATCCTAATACAATCAAAAAAATATTAACTGAACTACTTTAAAAGCTATCAAACTACTATCGAAACCTTCCCTTTTCATTAATATGAGTTGTGTTTGTCTTGCAGCCTTACATGCATGAATCACGCCATCTGCATGCAATGAGGAGACCAAGAGGAAATGGTGGTCGCTTCTTGAACACAAGAAACTCCAGCAATGAAAATGGTGGAAATGATGTTGAAGGGAATCAAATGGGTGGCCTACAATTTCTGTCTAGTGCCTCTCAGAGTTCTGAAATGATGCAATCTGATGTTGGAATGCATTCACCAATGGAGACAGATCAATACAGTCCAAACATGTCTAGTTCAGAAGTGAGTAGCATGTATTCAAGGGAAGGTTTCGATGGCTTTTCTGTTCATCCTCTTGGATCTTCTTCTGTTCATCCTCTTGGATCTTCTTCTGTTCATCCTCTTGGATCTTCTTCCGTTCATCCTCTTGGATCTTCTGTCCATTCTATAGCAGACATGATAGGTAGTGGAAATGGTATCACCATGCCCACTAGATGGGCTTAATGTTTGATTTGCAAGGAGACTAGTGGGTTTGGTGTGATGTTGCACCAAACACGCTCCTTGAAAAAGACCAGATCAAGAAACTCTCTTTCACTTTCTAGTGTTTGTTGAAACAAATTTCGTTCAGGAAACTTGGTTCTATCTGATTTAGGCAAACCTTGGCTAAGCTTAGGCAAATCATCCTTGGCTCACCACATTCTTTTACCTTCTGCAAAGGCCTTCCATGACATGCTCATGGTAATGACCTGCAGTCTACGTGATGTTTGTGCTAAATAACTTGAATTCGGGTTTCGTGTGAGCTTGTTAAGTCATGTTAGGGGTCTTGTTTGGTTCTAAATTTCTGACTTTGTGGAGCTATGTAATAGGCATCTTAGAACTCTGAATTCTGATATTAGTAGGAAAAAAAAAACATTGATTTGGGAGGCTAAGCCTAGAAGGGTATTCTTAAATATGACATGTTGGTAATAGTTTTCATATGGAGTGTGGTTAGTTTAAGCCTAAGAAATAGGTTTGTTATTGTAGCATGCAAGATTTATAACCAAACTCTTATGTGGCTTTGAATGCAAGGTAGGAAACATTAAGTGTGGTTTTGAAGTGGTTTAGGTTAGTGGAAACTCATAGTAAGGTAGGAAATTATGTAGCCAGGTTCTTGCTCCCAACCTGTAGCAACCACAGTTAACAAAATAAATGAACTAACTCCAAGATTATCAAATTCTTGACTGGGTTTTATTTTCGAAAAAAATGCTCAATTGTTTTACTAATGTAATTAGGGTTTTGATTCTCCCACTGGATCTCAAAGTATTCTTGCATGTTTTGGTTTCTTAGGTTGAATATACGACTAACTTTTTTTTTCTTTTTTTTTTCCTAAACCCTAAACTTATTTAGTCATGCTTAAAGTTCTTTGTCTCATCTCCAAGAATGTGTTCAACCTTACATTTTTTGTTGTGAATTATACACTCATTTGATGAATTAGTTCAAGTTTAAAGATTGAACTCTATTAGTTAAAAGTCTAACACATTTTATGGAATTGAGAGTATTATATTGTTTGCAAATTGTATGTATTATATACATAAATAATATTATAATTATAATAATAATAATTATTATTATTATTAAAGTTAATGTTATATATATAACATTAATTTATAACTTTAGGTATGAAGAATCATAGTTTTAAACAAGTAATAATAAAGTATCTTCAAAAAGAAAATTTATCATTTTCATTCTTAAAGTTTTTTTTATTCCTCGTTATTAAAGATTTTATTTTTTAATATTAAATCCTCTTTATTAGTACAAAATTATATTTACTACTATTTTATTTCATGTTCTAGTATGAAAATACTAAATAAATAAACACAATATTCAAAGAAAAATCATAAACGAAAAAGAGAACCAAAAGTAAATGGGTTAAATGAGTCAATGCTAAATCTTATATTTTTTAATTAAGGCAAAGAGTTTAGGCCTGGGATGGTGGTGAAGTTTTAGTTTTCCTTTTCTAAATATAGTTTTGAAAACAAAATTTATTTTACAAATTTAGGGTTGAAAGGACTTTTAATCTGTTTCAAAAGATTTATGGAGGCAGTTTTAAATGTCTTGAGTCACTCTCTTATTTTTAGTTTCATTAATTATTTATCTGTTGTTCCTCTCCAATTCTTACTCTGTTTTCTTATTTTTTATAACAAACAATAAATAAATTAATATAAAATACTTGAAAGGTGTTTGAACTCTATTATAATGAGAAGGTCCAATAAAGAGATAAAGAGGACCTCTAATCAAATTTACAAGATTAAAAAAATTATATACTCTTGTATTTCAGAATCAATATCATTATAAAAGTTCTCCAAAATCCTGCTCCTTTTTATTTTCTATCCTCTTTTTTCATGTTTTAATGTTATGATTTGGCTAATTAGAGGGATGAGATATGTGGTTCATGGAAGTCTAGTTTTACAAATGAGATGTATTAGTTTTTATAGACAATAAATATAAAAATATAAAAAAAAGTATGTTTTATTTAATTACTATTTTAATATAATTTTATTTATAATATACATCACAAGAAAATCATGAAATAGAAATTAATTTTATATAAAAAATAATAATTAGTTGTTATAGTGACTAAATTAGAACCATTTTAAAAATTAAAAAGATATTAGTTTCTATTATTAGTTTATATTATTATTAAATAATTTTTAAATTAGTATCTAATTAGCTATCAAAGTTTTAACTACCAATTATTTAATTACTAATTTAAAAACTGATTTAGAAACTAAATTTTTTTTAGTTTTTAAAATAATTTCTAATTTAGTTATTATAGTAACTAATTATTTTTTGTCTCTAAAATTGGTTTAGGACGTAGAGTTACACACAATAAATATCAATTAAAGCAAAATATGATCTACGCTACTAATTTTATTTTATGCTTCATCCTGAATTATTATAAAAACCAGAAAAAACTATTATTATACACCTCCTATATAAAACTGAAAGGACAAATAATATGTAACTATAACCAAAATTGTATCATTTATAATATTTTGCTTGAATTCGAACAAAATTATTTCTTATACAATATAGTTATACTTGTGATAATTATGTGGAAGAAATCGCATTCAGAATTCGCCTTCGATCATCGATAATTATTAATTCCAAAAGAAAAGGTCTAATTGAATGCTTTTCAAATCTAGGTTATCGTGCTGCTATGTAAGTCTTGTATGTGCAAATTCAAAAAGCACCTCACAAGTTAAGTTAGCTCCATTTATAATACGTAATTTTCATCACAAGTTAACTCCAAACTAAAGTTAGCTATCATACTTAACAACATATTAATATACCTCATACTCTCAATCAGACATACCTAATGTTATACTGACAGAGTGAACTGGTCAATATGGCTGAAAGAGAGGTTGAAACTGTTGAAGATGGTTGCTGCCCCTTCAAGACATGTGTTTGATGAAGCCATTTGTGTAAATTTTCATTTGTATTTGCTTTTGCTTTAAGAATGTCTTAGGTATAGTTTAGAGGTTGTTTAGAGTAGGCTTTTTGCTAGGTAACTCACCTCTTAACCCCTGATCATGTGAGAAGAGCAAACACAAGTTGTTGAAACTGTTTTACACATGTTTTTTGCAAAAATATCCTTACTGCATAAAAAATGAATCTGTTATTTTCTAAATGAATAGATTCTTTTCTTAAGCTGATGCTTTGATTAAGTGTTTTTCAAAATCATGGTTTGTGCATCAAGCTTTTGTGCATCAAGCTTTTTGACTAAGTCTTCATTCATTCAAAACGACTGTGTTTTAATTGTTAAGAAGTTTCTGTTATCGTTTTGAAAATAAATCTGTTCATCTATAAATGAATGGATTCTTTTTAGTTTGGTGTCAAGTTTACCTTAAAAGGCTTTTTACGTTTTTATCCTTGCACCAGTGTGTTTGACTAAGTCTCCTTCACATAACAGATTCTCTAACTGCTTTTGAAAATAAATCTGTTCATTTTACTTTCAATCTGTTATTTTTATAACAGCTTTAACTGTTTTTTGAAAATCTGTTATAAGTTGGTTTTCTATAAAAGGTGTTGCTACTGTGTGAGCAATCTGTTCTACTGGTCTAAGGCAGATTTCTGCATCCTCCATGTGTATTCGTTTCATATTTCACTTTCTTGTAAAAGTGTGATTGTAAATTCTTCTTGATAGGGTTTCTTGAAGAGTGTGTGTGCTGAAATAGTGTTTTTCAGCAAGTGTGCCAAGTTTCTTGGTTCATGAACAGTGGCTGTGTAAGTGTGTTTGGTATGTTTTGTTTAGTGGATTTCACCTTGGATTAGGTGAGACTGGATGTAACTCATTTGAGTGAACCAGTATAATTGTTGTGTGTTCATTTCTCTTCAACCCTGTACTCGGATTCTTGCTTATCTATTAATCTGTCAGAAATTGAATCTGTTCAATAAAAAATAAATATGTTCTTTCTGGGCTTGTTCATATCGTTCTTATTTTCTGGAAAATCAGTTTGGTTCTATTAAGAAGATATTTGATCTGTTAAATACAACTTAGTTTTCTCTTTAAAAATAGTGTGTGTGGCTTGCAAATTAATCTGCATAACTTCAAGATTACTTGGTTATATAAACGTTTTTTAAAAACATAAATAGTGTAAAAATAAATATGTTCATTGTCAAATAAATCGATTTATTTTCTGTGTACTGTGATAAAATATGATTCTGTGCGAAACTTTTAAAAGGTCAATTCACCCTCTTGAACTTTGATACTATTAAACCCAACAGAAACTACCCCAAGACATTCTCAACAATAATGGAATAAGGATTTGAACATATCTTCAAAATAAAACATTCTTAACAATTGTGGAAAGCGGCATTAGTATTTAAGTAGATGAAGGTGTGATTCTTAGTAACCATTGTAGTGATCTTTTGTGTAAAACTTGTTTAAAAAAATGTCAATTTCTCCCATAAATAATCCAAAGATATTGGTGCTCTAACATCAACCGTGTGAACTCCTAAACAAGTTCAACATCCCACCTTCAGTGGACCACACCAAGAGTGCATATTTTTTAATAAGACCTAAATTGATCTAGTTATTGTACATATTGTTAGTGTACACAGTTAATGTTAGTAGTGTTAGTGTACGTGTTAGTATACGTGTTATTGTAATTGCTTCTAGGTTCTTGTTTTTTTTTTTTTTCAAAATGTTGATTTTTGAAAGTAACAAAGGTAGAGGTATGTGGTACAGTTTTCAAAACCTATAACAGAACAAGATTTTAATGAAGCGAAACTTTTAGTAGATAAGTATAGATATATTTATCCAGATAATGAAGATATACGTGAGACTTTGTATCGCTATGATAACAGACCTTAGGAATAAAAAAATTTCAGGTCCAAGAAATACATCTGATAATGAATATTTTGTTCATGGAAAAGGGAAACCCTGAATTCTTGTTCGGATTCTGGTTATACTTATGCTTTTATAAGTACTATCTGCTCAAATTCCTTATTTTCTTTGTTTATGAATATGATCCAATTATACATAGATTGTAGACCAATAACAAGAGCACATTGTCCATAATAAATTATTAGACTTTCTAACGGAATCGAGTACACTTATATATCATATACAAAAACTTAGCAGCTTCTACAGATTGGTTGAAAGGAAATAACTAGTCGTGTGAAATTCTTAAGGAAGAAAACATTCATTGTTTCACACATCTATCCAGAAAGGTCATTCAAATGAAACACAGTGCATGTGGAATAAAGAAACCAAGTCGATGTTAATCTAGAACAGTTATTGTTGTTGTACGCAGTTATTGTACGTGTTATTGTTAGGGTACCTGGTTAGTGGTTGATATTTGATATAACTTTTTCTATCTCATCTCTCTTCTTCATATGCTTGTATCTCATCTTTCCCTTTCTATTCTGCAAGTGCAACCAAGCAATTATTGTACGCAGTTATTGTTATTCTATGTGTTAGTGTTAGTGTACACAGTTAGTGTTAGTGAACGCAAGCAATTATTGTTATTGAATACAGTTATTGTACGTGCATGTAGTTATTGTTATTGTACGCAGTTATTGTTATTATATGTGTTATTGTTTGTGTATGTGGTTAGTGTTAGTATACACAGTTATTGTTAGTGTACGTGTTATTGTTAGTATACGTAGTGATTGTTAGTGTACGTAGTTAGTGTTAGTAGATTTAGTGTACGTGTACGCGTGTTAGCGTACGTGTTATTATAATTGTTTCAATAATACAATACAAGTTAAGGAGCATTAGAAAAAAAATCAATTTTAAACTAAGAGTTACAACATTTTTACTTTTTAATTTGAATATGATAAAAGCAACCACATCACTTTATCAATAATGAAAATGTTAACAGGTTAACAAACCTGGAGAAGGTACGTCAGCTTAGAATTTCTAAAAGGAATATGCTTTTCTTTTTTTTCCTCCCAAAGCAAATATGACATTGCTCAAAAATTATAGACTTTTGTTGATAGCCGGAACTTGATTTTATGATAAATAGGAATGCGGATCAATATATACTTGAGTTCCTTCAACCGATTTTTAGTTAACCCACTCTTTGAGAGTCTTTCACTTCCCGCAAGATCAATCAGGTTTAAGACACCTTGGACTTGTGGTTCATCATTCTATACAATAGAGCGTCAGCAAGTAATTTAAAAGGAAAAAATTAACAGAAACAAAATATGTATCGATTACTTTTCATTCATTTGTGTTCTTCCCACCTGAAAAAAAAATGAGTTCCACAATTCCTTATTTTCTTTGTTTATGAATATGATCCAATTATACATAGATTGTAGACCAATAACAAGAGCACATTGTCCATAATAAATTATTAGACTTTCTAACGGAATCGAGTACACTTATATATCATATACACAAACTTAGCAGCTTCTACCGATTAGTTGAAAGGAAATAACTAGTCGTGTGAAATTCTTAAGGAAGAAAACATTCATTGTTGCACACATTTATCCAGAAAGGTCATTCAAATGAAACACAGTGCATGTGGAATAAAGAAACCAAGTCGATGTTAATCTAGAACAATTATTGTTGTTGTACGCAGTCATTGTACGTGTTATTGTTAGGGTACGTGGTTAGTGGTTGATATTTAATATAACTTTTTCTATCTCATCTCTCTTCTTCATATGCTTGTATCTCATCTTTCCTTTTCTATTCTGTAAGTACAACCAAGCAATTATTGTACGCAATTATTGTTATTGTATGTGTTAGTGTACACAGTTAGTGTTAGTGTACGCAAGCAATTATAGTTATTGTATACAGTTATTGTTGCTATTGTAACATGTTAATGTTAGTGTTATTGTAATTGTTTCTGCAGTATATAATTTTGTTTCAATAAAGTTCTCTAGGCAGTGACATTAGGATTTATTAGTGTTAGTTATAATATTAAAGAATGATTATATGTGTACGTATTTTTACGTTTGGTGTGAGGAAGGAAATCTATCTTTAAAAGTTCAACTTCGACGGGAGATAAACTCCGAGCAGCCAAGCCTCTTGCATACCAGCACAGTCCTAAGGGCAAGCTCAACAACAGTATTAAAAAAAAAAAAATTATGTCAGTGTAACTCAAACCAAGAAACAAAGACTCTTAGATCCTTAATGAAGTCCCGAAGAGACCATAAGACAAATATTCCTTAAGTAGGCCAACTCATTGTTCCGTGTCCCCAACCAATCAGACATATATATATATATATATTAATCCTGTTCCATGCACGGTATTTTATAAAAAAAAATATTACAATAAGTTATATGTAAATGATGATCTTTTGAAAAAAAAAATCCAGATGCATTTTTTTCAAGAAAATAAATAAATAAATTATAAACAGGTATAAAAATAAATAAATAAAGGAGAGTTAACCAAATCCATGAATCTAAGCAATTTGCTATGAATAAAGGAGCAACTCTTTGTACAAGGCATAATAAACAAACAAAACAATCACTATGAACATCACCCACAGCTACTTAAATTTTCACATAACATCATGCATGCATGAATATCTGCAAAAGAATATATCCACTTCCACGAAACTGTTTCTTCGAGTTTTGTTCGTGCCTTCTAGAAACCCAACCAAAACTTCTCCATCTTCAAACAGCTACCAATTCAACGTGGAAAATTTAGAGAAATTGACCAAAAATAATACACAAGACTTGACTAATAAGATAATAACAGTGATGTTTGAACCGGTCCACGTTGGCAGCCACCACGAATAATAATAATAATAATAATAATAATAATAATAATAATAATAATAATAATAATAATAATAATAATAATAATAATAATAATAATCAATTTCTTAGAACTATGGGGAGAACTATGATCAAGATGATAATGAGGAGCAGAATGATGGCGAAGAAGGTCCATTTTCGGGTGTTTTTCTGGTGCTTCCTTGCTACTTGAAGCTGCTGGACCCCACCTCGCACGTACGAGTTGGCACGTGCCACATGGCTCTCGATGTCGTCCAATTGTTCTCCCTGAGACTGCACCAACACAGCCATGTCAAGGAAGACCTGGTGCAGCTCATTCAGGTTTCTCTCTATCTCTTTCACTGTGTCGTGCCTTTCTTGAATCTCTTGGATCGTCTCCATCACACTCGCTCTACCTTGCTGCTGAATCGCTTTCTGCAAAAATGTTTCACTCTCACCTGTTCCAACATAGTTAACACTTAAATTCATGTTTTTTTGGGTATTATAGTATCTCAAAACAAATAAATCTGTATTCATGAAATTGAACTAATAATTTAGTAAAACGATAATGATTTTGGGTTTAAAATAATGTCCAAATGATGTTTTGACCTGATTTCTTTAATTTAGGAGTCATCACTCGTGTTTCATTCACTTCTATCTTATTTTTCTTTCTATATTGTTTTTTTTTCATTACATCACTTACAATAGTTTCATTTCCTCTCTCTTTTTCCAATTCACTTCAAATTAATTAATTTTAGCTTAAACTTATAAAGAAGAAGTTATAGTAGAGGAGTTGGTTAAAATAACTTGTATCTATCTATCGTTATGTGTAATTAAATGTCTACTTAATGTCTTATCTTTCGTATATGAAAATATATATAAGGTGATTTAATAACAATCTAATAACGGATGACTCAGACAAATTTTTGTTTAAAATAAATTTTAAATGATTCTAAAGGAATTTTAAGTCTAACTTATAAAGTAAGATTTTCATCAATTTATAAATAATTAAATTTACCAATATTCTATCATAAACAACTTAATATGAAACAAAAAATTGAAAAGTGATACGCACCAGTAGAAATGAGAAGGTCAATGGTTTTGTCATCAGGGTTCTCTCCGGTAACGGTATAATATCTCCGCTGGACGGTTTCCCTGTACTCCGACGATATCTGTTGTCTAAGGCTATTGAAGTTGTCCATGGAGTCCTTCAACTTCTTCCTCAATCCGTTCACCACAGATGTTCTGGTCCGGTCCGAGGACGAACCGGGTCCAGAACCAGGCAAGTTTCGGCTTGCCTGGTTGGACCGGTCCAACGCTTCGAGCCGGATCTTGATCAGCTTGGCTTTCTTCAAAGCCAGTGTTACATCAGCATCCATGCGTGAGCGAAGCTCTTTCACAGCATTAGCACTGTGAAGGGTCTTGCTTTTTTCGTGGGAGCCACGCAAGTTCTCATGGAGAAGCTCTAGCTCTTTCAGCTCTTCTTTTACCTGCTCAACTTCCTCAAAGAACTTATCCAGGTTCACGCCGCCCTCCACCGCCGCCATCTCCACCACATGGTGATGGTTGTCCGGCGAGACTTGGTCGGTGTTGCGGGAGAAGGAGCCCGAGAACAAGTCGTTCATTTTAAGGTTTTGGTGTGTGGAGAAAGAAAACTGAAATGAATTGTAAGATGAGAGAAAAATTGTATTGAGAAAATTTGTATATGGCTATATAAATTGAAGAGGCTTTCGAAGGTTTGAAATTTTCTTTAATGATGATAATAATATTTTGGGAAAAGTGGGGAAGACTAGTTCAAATTGCAACATGGTTGTATTTTTTTATTACGTGAGAAATAATGAGAAAAACACGGTTTTATTATATGCAAAGTTGATGAGTCTTGCACAAATGGTGGCTTTACAATATGTGAGAAAAAGAAGAATGTGTGGAATGGTAGCAGACAGAGAAAAGTGATGACGGGTCAAAGGAGGTTGGGACTTGAGAAATGGGTTTGTGGGAAATTTCGTGTGAAGTGGAAGAGTAATAACCAGTCTTCAAATTTGAGGGCAAATAAGGCTTAGAAGAAGAGAGAGAAATTATCAGATAAAGGGGATTTTGGTTTAGCAGAAACTAATGGTAATATTACTGTAATTTCTTTATGCCAGTATATGTCTTTGTGTAGTGTTAGGGTGTGACAAGGGAAATAAAACTGGTGGGGTGAATTCAAATAAAACTGTTATTTGATTTTATTTTTATTTATCATTTTTATATATTTCCTGAATTAAATGGTAATTAATTGATTGACAAATTATTTATCTAAAAATATATAGCTAAATTGTAAATGTAAAAATGGTGCGGTGAATTACTATAGATTTCTCCAAATTTGACAAAATTTAATAAAGTTGAAAATGAGTATTAAAATTTTAAGCTCAGATCTTACAATTACAAAAGTGAAGTCCTTGATCACCTTTTGTTTGGATTTTGGTGAGTTAAGGTAGCCGGGTGAATCAGTCCCAACTTGGTTGTGACCCCAATCAAAAGACCCAAAAGTCTACAAGTCAATGAAGAATAAAGAATTCCAACACATACAAGTTTCGTGACACTAACCTAACCATCTTTCATCAAATGCAAAACAGAATTACACTTCAAGTACAGGAGGCCGAACATCAAAACAGAATTAGTCGGTCTCTCGGCCATTTTGTGCCATGTCCTGCAAATCAGTTAGCAACATCATTAAACAAATCATTACGCGATAATCACATGAAACCACAATCAACTGGAAGTCTGTGCATCCTGAGGTCCAATAGTGTGACAAAAAAGAGACAGATATTTTAAATGAAAGACAATAAAATTCGCATCCTGACTCAGGCTTATAATCTTTAAAGCTAACTTGAGTGTCTATAATCTTTAAAACTACCTTAAATGTCAGAGTGTTATCGTAATAATGCTGGAGTATTATCGTAATAACGCCGAAGACTGAGGACGAAGACTGGGGACAAAAGAACAAAGTAAGAGAAATTTCGTAAGGTTTCTTTCGTTTCCCCACTTTCCTCTTAAAGTTAACCTAAAGGACATTAGAAACAAAAATTTACTGCTTCTTTGTCTAAAGTGATTTATAAAAATAAAACCCTACACGTAAATCCCCTTTACCACCATTGTCACTCTCCACTCGCCTCTTTTCACTTGCACCACCGAAGACAAATTATGGAGATGTACATTGATACCCCACTCATATTTTGTTGAGTTCAATAATATCTTATAGTTACAAATGTACTAGATCAGTGGACAATGTAAACTTGTGTATTACTGGACTATAATATCAACAGATTCAGTAGAAACTGAGTTGAGCTTTTGTCTTATACTTCAGCAGCAGATACAGTTTTTAAAGTAGATAATTAGTATACTCATCTCTGCCTCTAAATTCAATGGACCCTAGTGAAGAGAAGTGTAACGATGACATATAAGACAGTATGAGGGGAGAGTAAGATACTGTACATCATATTTAGGGAAAGATCCCTCTCTCTATATATATATAAACCATCAGTTAGCAATACAAATGTTCAAACTGATACAATACTTACAGAAAAAGAATATGATGCTCAAAATAATGATCTCCAGAAATCTACCTCTACAGAACAACCAACCATTTCCTTCCCAGATTAACCATCCAACTGTTCCATGGATTGTAATAAAACTGTTGTTCCACCCCAACAGATTTTCTTTGGAAGCACAACCCAATCCATGTTTCCCTCACCCCTGCTAGATCCCAAAATATAAAAGCCCAATCTTCAAATCAAAGTAAATGAAACCAGTATGTTTCATGAATTATAGATCCTAATCCCTAAGGCTGAGCAGGAGGTGGAGGCGAAGGTGGTGTTTGAGCTGGTGTAGACTGGTTACCACCATTGCCGCTATTACTGCTACCTTCCCATGGCCTCACAATGGAGAGCACCACAACCAAGATGATCACCAGAAGAAGTATGATACAATAACAGGTCCATTTCCTGGTGTTTTTCTGGTGCTTTCGTGCAGTCTGCAACTGCTCAGTTCCAGTGTGCACAAACGATTGAGCTCTTGCCACATGGCTCTCAATATCATCCAATTGCTCACCTTGATGTTGCACCAATACTGTCATGTCAAGGAACACTTGATGCAACTCCTTCAGACTCTTCTCCAACTCTTTGACAGCATCATGCCTCTCTTGAATCTCATTGATGGTGTCCAGAATCCTACCCCTGCCTTGCTCTTGAATGGCCTTCTGAAGGAAAGTCTCACTCTCACCTGCATAAAAGTGAGAAACATATTACTATAGGACCTCCAAAACTTGCATCAAATCAGATTTAGACAAAATTGAACCCAAACTTAAAATCACGAGGACAAAATAATGCTTCACAGACTTGAATTTCGAAGACCACTTAGATTTCCAATAAATTATCCACTAATTTCATCAAGTTTTATTTTCTCCTCTCTTGAAGCAATGATGGAGAAAACAGAAGAGTCTAAACTAAGAACTTCCTTGAGACACCGAAATCCTTGGTTACCGCATTTCAACTTGATGTAACATCTTAGAGATTCAGAGAACGATTACATTATTCACAACACTCAAAATCAAACTCCAGTAATCATATCTCAAACTCAAACTCCAGTTTTCATCTCTGCCTCCTTTTATCTCTCTTTGTTTTGTAAAATAACGTCCAAGTATAATTTCCCTTCAAACAATGATCAACAAATCACACCTAGTTTATTATCCACATAAGACAATCTTATTCAACTCAAACAAGATTAGTCCAAACATAAAAAAAATCTCTCATACTAAGTATTAGATACATATCTAGTATTCAAACTGAAGACTATTAATTAAGTTAGAATCATGGACCACGCGATTTGTGGTGAATGGACCATTTAACATTGTATGAAAAGAAATGAGCTGGCTGTCACATGGAAGAAGAGAAGGCAGGCAACACCCCCACGACTATGAAATAACATTAAATAAATAAAAAATCTTAAAAAATAGACTTAAAATTAGCTCAATCTCACAAAAATGGATGCTATCTTATGTCAAAGTTTCTAAACTTTGCTGGAATAGAGTCTATTAACATTAAAAGTGACTAAGAAAATGAAGTTAAAGTGAGTTTTGAACTCACCTTATATATTATAATTTCTTAATGTCTCTACAATGATCACCAACAAAATTCGCCAAAATTAGATCAAATTAAGATAAACATATCATCATTACGCTGTTTCATGTGACACTAGAGTTGATCCCTTAGGGTTTGAACCTACTGGATGGAATAAGGATTAACGATAACAAACAAATAAATCCGAAACAAAACCTTACCAGTAGAGATCAAAAGATCGAGCGTGTTATCATCGGGATTCTCGCCGGTGACGGTGAAGTAGCGGCGCTGCACTGTCTCCCGGTACTCCGACGACACGAGCTGTCGAATCTCGTTGAAGCTCTCCATGGAGTCCTTGAGCTTCTTCTTCAGCCCGTTGACCACGGAGGTCCGGGTCCGGTCCGAGGAAGAACCGGGTCCGCAGCCTGGCAGGTTCCGGTTGGCGGCGTTGGAGCGGTCGAGAGCCTCGAGCTTGAGCTTGATGAGCTTGGCCTTCTTGAGAGCCACCGAAACGTCGCCGTCCATACGCGAACGGAGGTCCTTGACGGCGTTGGCGTTGTGCAGCGTCTTGCTCTGCTCGTGGCTGCGCCTCAGAC
This sequence comes from Phaseolus vulgaris, assembly GCF_051622355.1. Classification (NCBI taxonomy): domain Eukaryota; kingdom Viridiplantae; phylum Streptophyta; class Magnoliopsida; order Fabales; family Fabaceae; genus Phaseolus; species Phaseolus vulgaris. The sequence goes on from NC_143504.1 coordinate 58,463,314, forward strand.
TCTGCGCCAGTCCCTCCAACTCCTTCAGCTCCTCCTTCACGCTCTCCACGTCCTCGAAGAACTTGTCGAGGTTCACTTTTACGCCGCCGGCTCCGTCACCCCCGACGCCGGTCATCTCGATGACATGGTGGCGATCCGGCGAAGCCCGTTCGCTGCGGAAGCGAGAGAATGAACCGGAGATCAAGTCGTTCATGATTGGTACTCTGTGTTTCTGAGACTGAACAATGAGTTGAAGGTGTTTGTGAAATTGCGAAGTATGAGAATTAGGTGTTTGCGGAAAGCGCTTATTATGATTCTGGATTTTCCAACTTGATTCAACAACTACCGCGTAAGCGTAAGATAAGAGAAGTCAACGTGGGGTTTAAGACGACGTGGCTGAGAGGGAAAGAGTTGAACGGGTGAACCATGGAAGCGCGTCACGTTATTCTTTTCACTTTTCTTATTCATCTTAAAATCACTTTTTGTTTCAGTGTTTGTGGTATATAAGGAGTAATTTTCAAACATGTATGGTAAAATTAGAAAATAATAAAATAGTGTCTTAATTTCGTACTAAAAGTCATTTTCTCTTTTGCTTAAGCTTAAAGAGAAAGCGCGTTTGGAATGGATTATGTGAGGAAAGAGCACTTTTACGGTAAGATAATTTGTAATTCATTTCAGTTTTCAACCCTATTCGTCAGCGTAAACAGAAAGGTTTTATTTTGCATTAATTATCTATGATTAGTTTATTATTTAAACATCTGAGAAAAATATCTTACCTACTCAATTTAAGAGCATCATAACATATTTAGATTTTTTTTCGTCGGAGAAAATTAATTACGTGGACAATAAAATTGATTATTGCAAAAATATTTTTTCCCTTTAAGTAAATTTAACTGGTATAGAATTTATAATTTGTATATTATTTAAATTATACTGGTTGTTCTAGTTTATTAATCGACTCTTCATCTGCCACTTTTAAATATCACACTCAAATATAACTTAATTTTCTGAAAATCAATTTTACCAAAATTTTAAACCAGGATAATCGCTAGTCCTATTCCAATAGAATGAAAAAATAATGAATTTGACATATTTACAAAATACTTTAGTGTAGAAAATGTAAATTAATGCATATTATTTACCCTGAAAAAAAGCTAAATTAAAATAAAAAAATAACAATTGTTAAAAAACACACGAGGTTGTGAAGATTAAATAGTGATATTGTGTTTGGTTAAGGAATTTCAATCACCCTAAACAAATTATAAAATAATATTAAAAATTTTTATTTTTTAAATATTTTGTTTGGATAAAGTATTTTAAAAAAAATATTGTTTGTATAAAGTAATTGAAATATCTTACTTGTTTGTATAAATTAATAAAGACAATATTTTAAAAGTATTTTTTATAAATTTCCTTTTTTTCCTATTCTCTTTTTATAAACCAACACTACTTCATCAACTCTCCAACTAGGAAAGTTCATACAAAAAAAAATTATTAAATAGTGTTATAATGTGTATTTTTCTTGTCTTTTATTTTATTGTGCATATTCAACATCAAAGGTGAAAGGTATTTGTTTGTCATAAAGAACATAGACAAAAGTTTCTTTCTTATTATTTATTTCCCACCAACCTAGACACCTTGCTCAACATGACCAAATCCACCCATTTGCTTCTCGTTACAATTCAATAAGGCTTTTTTTATATTATTTTTAATTAATTTGATCTTACAAAATAAAAATACGTTTTTTTAAGCAAATTTCTTATTAAGTTTAAGATTATTCATCCCTACATGACGTGATTTAAAAGTTTTCACAGGATTCATTTCATATTTTTACAATAAATAATACTTTAACTATAAATTTCAAAGATTCGTATAAGAATTGTGAATAGTATTTTAAATAAAATGAGGTTACACTAGTGGAATTAAAGTAGAAATTGAATAAAGTAGAGAGATGATTATAGTTAGATTCATATTGAATAGGAAAATATAATGCATAGTAAAGTTACAAAAGTATATTTCTAAGAAAATCTAATTCACCAAATATCAAAGGTTAAAGGTTAAGATGCAAATAAAAATATTTGTGCATAAAAGATATATCAAGATAATAGTATTCTTCAATTTTCATACATATATTAGAGCAAACTCAAATATGATAATTAGACTTGTATATCAATATCATATTATGGTTAAAGGAAGTCTCATATTCTTTAATTTTTTTCTCCATCTAAAAATGTCAAGCTTCATCACATGTTTAAAATGCTTAGGACATAGGTCTATGTTTTTACTTATCCAATCAAAACATATGTTATTTTGATAGAAAGTCGATAAGTTATTTCTAATACTTTTTTTATCTCTCCTTATTTTTCACAAATTTCTAGTGAAAATGAGTATGTGACTGCACATGTGAAGAGCAAATAGTCAATGGTTAGATGAATATTTGAATAAGTCCATAAGGATTTTCATGACTCCTAAGGATAAAATGTTTTCCATAATATATAGATATAATAAATAATCATCAAGTTGTGAACATTAATCATTGTTGGAGAGAGTTGCACTACCATTACACACAAGATAATTTGCCAACTTTTCATCACTAGTAAAGTAAGTGGATAGTTTATAAATATACAAGCCTTAATTTCTTTTATAATTGATAAGTATGTTAATGAATTTCTATATGATATTTTTTTCATGAAAAATAGTCACCTGTTATTGGAAAACCATGACTATTTAATAATCAAATTGTTAATGTAAAGGCAATATAAGAAGAGGAATGAAATTGTATTTGTAAAAGCTTTTGCACTTAAATTTTGATGTTAAAGACATATATTTTTATGGTTATTTCTTAAACTTCTTGTCCATGTTTGTTGCGCAAATGAACTATTTTTTTTACAAATGTTTAAAATATAACATTCTAAAACTTTAAAAAGTTATTATGATTTAAAATACTTAAATATGTCTTAGATGTTGGTTTGTCATTTCCTCAGTGTGCAAATGTTGAATCACTCACTTAACATATATGTTTTATTATCTATTCAACATGTAAATGTTACATTGTCTACTATTCTTTTATACATGATATTTCATTCCGTGACTCGAGACATGTTTATCTATATGTTGTTCATTAAAACAAAGTTTTTAACAATTTATTGTCTAACACGAATTATACATGATGGTGTTACTAGTACATATTCTTAGCAAACAAGAGACATACATGCACATTGAAACTTTTATACTCAAAAAGTGGTGAGTACAAACCAAGTGAAATTAAGATAAAAAAAAAAAGAGTTTGATAAAGACGTAAAAATGGTGAAACAAAGTTTGTTTATTAAAATTGAAGAAACTTTCACTTCATCAAAGAAAATATTAATGGTAAGATAATCCTTAAATTCTTTTACTCTTAGCATTTGTAATTTATTTTTCATTGTTTTTTAACTTTATGTTTAAAGGTCTAATAAAGCAATGTTGGAGTGAATATGACCTCAAGAAACTATCAAAGTAGCTCATAAAATCTTAAATCTTCCCAAACCACGACTTTTGAAATGATGAATTTAATGAAATATTTCAACCCAAAGTAAAGAAGTTGGACCTTTTCATTTTAATTGAGTGTATAATTGGAGTTTGTGTAAGAATTGAGGAAGATGAAGAAAAATATTAGAATAATAAATAACTCTTATTCTCATTATAAGTGTCTTGTTTTGATATTATGATAGAAAAACATGTTTGGATATAAATACAATCTTTTATCATGTTTGTTTTCTAACATTTTCCAATGAGTTTTCTAATGAATGTTTGGATAACATTCATTATACACTTTATATGAGTGTAATTTAGTATTGATTATTAAGAAGTTGGCTTTTAACTTAACTCAACTTCATCAAACCGACTTATAAAGTGACATTTGCATATATTCATATATTATGAAATGTTTTAATCTCTAATCGATGTGAGATCTCTAAGAGTGATAAAAATGTTTGAATATAATCAATGCATTTAAGATTTATGATTTAGAAAACATTGTTATATAACCAATGTGCAAAAATCCTTTAACTTCTATTACACACTTTGTATGGGTGTAATTTAATAATGATTATTAAGAAATGAATTTTTAGTCTAACTTAATATCTTAAAAGCCGATTTATATGATGATGTTTACATTCACACTGAAATGTCTTAATCACACTTAAACTTCTTAATCTCTAGTCGGAAATACAAAGAAGAATAAAGATAAATGTGTTTCGATACAGGTAAATCTTAATTAGGATAAGAAAAGGAGTAACTTATGTTTACATTCATGGAAGATATTTGATTTGAAGGGCATGGCCTAAAAGCGTAAGCACAACACGTATGAAGTAGCATTTCGAAAGTGTCCCAAAAAACAAAGGTTTAAAGGAGAATGTTCCACTCTCCAGTGTCTCTCATATAAATGCCTCGCAACCTTTTCCGCCCTACTTTCAACACATCCCATCGTCGCCTCGCTTTCCTGCACCTGCCCGCACCCAAACCTTTCCCTACCAACCTTCCGATCTCCTCCTCCGTTATGGCCTACCGCCCCAATTACCAAGGCGGCGGCCGCAGAGGAGCCTCCTCCTCCGCCGGTCGAGGAGGCGGCCGCCGTGGAGGTGGTGGTGGTGGACGCGGTGGGCGCGGCGAGCAAAGGTGGTGGGACCCTGTTTGGCGCGCCGAGCGCCTCAGACAACAACAAGCCGAGGTGAATTCAAATCAATGTTTAAGCTAATAAGTAATTTAAAATTTTGTCAATGTTCTAAGTTTATTGTTATGGTTATCATATTATATTATTATTATGATCAGTAGTAGTGGTAGCAGTAGTAGTAATTGTTGTTGTAGTATTTGTGGGAAATAAATAGTTAGATATAGTTCATTAGCTATCTGTGCTGCTGGTGGATTATAAGTGAAGTTTCACCTCTGTAATCTACGACATTCTTTTTCCTAAACCCTAAACCTGTTTTGTCAATGCTTGAAGTTTATTATTATTATTATTTGTGGTGGTATCTTTTGTGGAAAAATAATATTTAAATACAGTTCTTTAGGTGCTATATGTGTTGTCTGATTAAAACAAGTTTCACCTTGATAATCTGGGAAATCCTTTAAAACAAATTACTATTTAAGTTTTTTTTTTCTGTTGTGTTTGATAATGGGCACTGCAGTTCTGTAGTGCTTTTGGTTAATATTTTGATCAATTTTTGTGTGTTTGCAGAAGGAGGTGCTAGTTGAGAACGAGTGGTTGGATAAGATAGAGAAGATGAAACGAGGAGGGGAGCAGGAGATGGTGATTAAGCGTAACTTTAGTATTGCAGATCAGAAAATCCTAGCTGATATAGCCTATCAGCATGAACTTTACTTGTATGTTTACTATATTCTTAATTGCTTCATCATTTGACGTGATAGTTAATCGGAACTATGATTTCAATTTTTGTATTTATGATGTTTTACTATGACTGAGGAGAGGAAGTTGTTGATAGGAAAAGGAAAATGAGCATGGACAAAACAAGGACACCTAGATCTTGTTATACACCTAGAGAGAGATAGGGATAGAAGAGAGAAAAGAGATAATGGGTAATACTGACTAGAAGAGAGATACAGAGAAATGAAGAATGTCAACTAGGTGCATACACTTCTGTGTAGGTGTTCATGTATCATTCCTCATGAGAAAATCAATGGTTGATTGGGGTGGATGACATGCAGGCATATGCAAAACAAATTGTGCCTGGTACTGGTCGTTATTTCTATGCGTGTGGGGGAAGGTTTGTAGTTAGTTGATATTCCTCGTTTTCTTTGTGAAATGGACTCTTCATTATGAACCAAATTTGTCTGTCCTAAAATGTTTTATTTTTATTCTAATATCACATGAGTTGAAGTATTTAACTTATTTCTTGTAATAGTTTCCCTTTTCTCTGGCTAATATTTGATTCCACTTTGGTGTTTGATTGTAGTTAATGTTGTTGTATGACTTAGGAATGTTCAAGTTTGGGGTCTGTTTGAGGATTAGGCTACCAAAACCATATGGCACATTCTGGAAATTTGTCAAGCCAAACTCTGATTTTTGATGAACTGAATAAAGCTGTGTACCATAAAAGTAGGTCACTGAGCAGATACAATGTGGACTAGATTTTCAGTTTAACAACTTGTAGGTTTATTGTATAGATTTTCAGCTGTAACTAACAAGGAAGCAACACATTTTAAACAAAGGTCCTGTTTATGGGATTATTTTGTTAGACACAAGTGAAATGACCTTGTGTGGAAAATTGTGGATACTCTTGGTTGGCCAAACTGCATGTAATGGTGGCCTGTCTGGGATTTGACGCTGGGATCAAGCAGTTCACAGCAGGACTTTGTGCCACTATCTCTTTGTAAATGTAGTATATTTAAATTTAAAATTGAAGTATAAACTAGTGGCTTAATTTTCCCTCCATAACTGTGGTATGGGCATTTTTTTTAGTTGTAATGAGCATTGAACCAAATGATACTGCAAACATTGTTTGGTTTGGATTTGTCTTAGTGCTGTACTTGGTCCGGCCAGTTTTTGGGCTGCCTTATGGTGCATATTGTACTTATCATAGTTGTCAATCATGCACTAAGATGGGATAGCAGAGCGGCCAACCCTGCTCTTGAGGATGTCTTTGCAGAGTGGCTTGCTGTAGCATCTGTCAGCCACTGTTCGCAGCTGATATTGCAGAAAATTGTAACCAAAAGTGGGTTTTGGCCGTTGAATTGAATGCAAAAAATACCCTGAAACCAGTATCATTGTACGGGGTGACAACCTGTAGAAACATCTATTAGTTCTTAGCCTTTCTGCTTTTCAATCTCCTTGCATTTTGTACCCTGTCGAGAGTACCTGCAGCTTCTTTTCTTGGGTGATCTATTTTTCTGAAAGAAGGGAGAGGAAGGTGATGGCTGATGGGATGGGAGAAACTTATTAGGTTTAGGATTTTGGGGTCAGTGGGTCTTAGGCATGAACTTAACTCTCTATGCTAAGCTGACTACAATTGGAAATGATTTTATTGTTTGCCTTTTTATCAATCATATATTATGTTATTATTAGACTATATGATACTCTAATATTTAAGAACTTTTAAAATATTAATCCATAATTATATATAAAAAAATATTATATAATAGAGACAAAATATATAACATCTAATAATGGTAGTATATAAACAGTAACCGAGTGAAGTTGAGCTCTGTCCCTTTCTTCCTCACTGCTTTGACTTCATTCATACGCTTGTCAGCTCAGTTAGTATATAAATAATAATTGTAGTAATTAAATAGAATTAGTATAATACCATGTAGTAACTGAATAATAACAATAATAAGCTAAATAAAGCATGATAGATAAGTTAATAAACAGAAATAAAAATATAATAAACTAAATAAAACACAATATATAATACAATAGGCTAAATAATAATAAAATTTGAATAATGTAATAATGTGAAATATTTACAACAACTTAATGTATACAAATAATATAAAAACTATTAATATATATATTGTTATGTAGTGCAAACTATGTATATGTAAAAGATCATAATAGTGGCCATCCTGCTACTACTACCCTGCTACAGCATATTCTGGGGTCGGTTGCTGCTATCCATTATTAATTACTATGGTACTTACACTATCAATATTATATTGGTATCTAAAAGTGAGGGCTAGGCAACTATAATATAACATGTAACATAAATTTTTAAATTCTTAATTGTAATTAAATTTGTGGAAATAATAATTTCTGGCATAGAATATGCTACATATACTAAACATAGATTTAATGGTACTTGTGAACATGTTGAGCTTAATCTGAATTTTCTATTTTAACTAACATCTTAATGGCTTGACTTGTACTTTGGGCAAAGAAAGCCATGCTTATAGTAAGGGGAAGATTCTCGTCGTTAGCAAAGTTCCATTGCCTGATTATCGTGCTGATCTTGACGAGCATCATGGGTCAACACAGAAGGAGGTGGCGTATACCTATCCTATTTCTACTTCTTTCTGCATGTTGAATTGTGCTAACTATGTTAAGCTTTTGGCAGATTAGAATGTCAACTGACATTGAGAAGAAAGTAGGAAATATTTTGAATAGTTCACATTCAAAGGGGGCAGCACCATCTAGTTTGCCTTCTGTGTCAGCTGACCTTGGACATAAACAATCTGTAATCACTATAAAAACTGTTTCTTCAGAACAGACTGATTCTTTGAAGGAGAAACTTAGTGTTGCACTCAAGGAAAGGCAAGAACTTGTACAGGTAGATAAGCATTTGGGAGTAATTTGATCATAATCCGATACCATTGGTTCACAATTTTGCACCAACTGTGCCAATTACCCGACTGCTTTATATTCTATTTTAAACTTACGTGAGGATTGGATATTATTTATGTACAGGCAAGTGATAGCTTGAAGGAAATGATATCATTTAGGGAGAAGCTTCCTGCATTTAAAATGAAGTCTGAGTTTCTAAAAGCAGTTCAAGAAAATCAGGTTGGCAGATATTTCTTATCTACCGTGACAAAACTAGCTTATTTACCATAGTTTATTGACTTGATTCATATAGTAAGAAATAATATCTATAGATCTTAATGGAAATTATGAAGGACAAACTTCAATACTAGATCTGTGGGTGGAGTGAATTGTGAATATGAATGATACATGGTCTGTTTAGACTGCTCTTCCTACTTTGTTTATTACTAATACTGATCCTGAATTATCATCAGTTGAAGTTATTATTGCTTTGGTTCTGCAACAGCATATAATTTGGCTTGTGTTTGCACAGGTATTAGTAGTTTCAGGAGAGACAGGTTGTGGTAAAACAACACAGTTGCCACAATTCATTCTGGAAGAAGAAATATCGTGTTTGCGTGGAGCTGATTGCAACATAATTTGCACTCAGCCTCGTCGAGTATCTGCTATTTCTGTTGCAACTCGAATATCTTCTGAGAGAGGTGAGAGTATTGGAGAAACAATTGGATATCAAATCCGTCTTGAATCAAAACGTTCTGCAGATACACGCCTGCTTTTCTGCACCACTGGTGTTTTACTTCAGCAGTTGGTAATATTTGATTCCTCTAAAACTGAAAGTATCCTGTTTTAAGATTCCAGTTCCTGTCCAAACTCGTTTATGTGTAGGTCTTTCTTCTATTGCCTCTAATTGGTACTTGCCTGAGGTTTTGATGTTCCCTATGCTATTTTTCCAATTTTTTTCTTTGGCAAGGGTGGGGTGGGGGAGGTTTGATGTCACTTATAGTAAATATAAACCCATTTTTATAAGCCACCTTCTAATAGTGTAAGCTTTTGACTTTTGCGAGAGTTGGTGATGATTTTGTATAATGGTCAGAAATTTGTTTCCTGCTATTACCATTATTTCAAATTAAAGAAAAATGAATTTCAACATAAGGTTTGTTTTGTGATCTTAGTCTTAAAAGCTCATGTAAGAAGTTAAATATAAGTTTGTAAAACTAATCATGATCCTTCACCTCGTAGTTAATGTTTTTGGGACAGTTTTTGATTGCAAATTGTGGAGTGGTGCTTGTATAGAACATAAAATAAAATTCATTCTATGAATAAAGGCTATAATAGTTAGGTGATCTAGACTGGTCTGTAACTCAATTTCTATCTTTAATTGGAAAGAGGTAAATATACTGTTGAGAAATTTACAGCCATATCATGTGATGTTATATTCTTCCTAGCAACTAGTGGCCTTGACTTGTCTTTCCTGTATTTGTTGTTTAATAGGTACAAGACCCAGAATTGAAAGGTGTTAGTCATTTGCTGGTGGATGAAATTCATGAAAGAGGCATGAATGAAGACTTTCTAATTATAATTTTACGTGACCTTCTTCCACGACGTCCAGATTTGCGTCTCATTTTGATGAGTGCCACTATTAATGCTGATTTGTTCTCTAAATACTTTGCAAATGCCCCAACTATACACATACCGGTATGCATTATTTTATATTTTATATTTCATATTATGAAGTTATTATTATTTTTTTCAATGCAAATAAAATATTCCTTTTCTATTTTATTTGGACATATGTGCCAGGGATTTACTTATCCTGTGGCAGAGTACTTCTTAGAAGATGTGTTGGAGAAAACTCGATACAGCATCAAGTCAGATTCTGACAATTATGAGGGGAATTCAAAGAGGAGAAGGAAACAACAGGATTCAAAGAAGGATCCCTTGACTGAAATGTTTGAGGCATGTATATTTGAACTATCAATCCATGTACTTACAATCTTCATGATATATAAGATGCTTTGAAGTTAAAGTATCATCTTTATTTTCTCCATACTTGTGGAATTTTAAGATGTAAGTGTTATTTGCAGATGATTTTGTTTATTGGGCAAGTAGAGTCTTGTATTTTTTAGGGACGTCAATTTTGTTGAATTATATTTATTCCCCACAAACAACCTCTACTAGCTTTTCCATTGATCTGTGTTCAATTTATGGTAGTAACAGAATCAATATGGATTTGAGGCCAAAAGATTTGCTTTCTTTTCTAGAATTTTTCTTGGAAGACCCAATTATGAAAGCAGTTCCTAATTGTTGTTGAAAGGAAGTTAGGATTTTACGAGAGATGCTGTTAGGAACCAAGAACTATAAAAGAAGAAAAGAAAGGTTTTTATTGAATAGAATGAAAGGAACAAGAAATAGGAGAGCACTCTCTCCTTCAAGGGCTTCCCCTTCCCAAAGAGCTAATGCTCAATCTACAAAAAATCGCTCTGTCCCTCCCCCTTTTCTTCTTTCTTATTTATATCTAACTAGCACCTCAAGTAACTAACTCATGACTATTCTAATTCTAACTAATTTCTCTTCTCTGTGGATCCTAACAATACACTCCCCCAAAAGTCAACCTTGTCCTCAAGGCAGTGAAGGTGTGATTCTTCATTGCTGAACCTTCTTCTCTTCATCATTAACAGATTTCTCTCCCACTTTAGACAAGTTCTGACTTTTCTTGATTTCTCGTAACAGTTCTTTGATATCAGCTTGCAGCTCTGCAAGAACCTTCTCTTGTTCACTGGCCCGCCTTTCCAATGCACTCAAACGACTTTCCATACTGTCCCTTTGCAGTAGATCCGGCAGGTCGGACCAAATTTGTTAGGAACCAAGAATTATAAAGAGAATAAAAGAAAGGTTTTTGTTGAATAGAGTAAAAAGAACAAGAAATAGGAATCACTCTCTCCTTCAAGGGCTCCCCCTTCACAAAGAGCTAATTGTCAATCTACAAAAAATCACACTGCCCCTCCCCCTCTCCTTCTTTCTTATTTATAGCACCTCAAGTAACTAACTCATGACTATTCTAATTCTAACTAATTCTGTTCTCTGTGTATCCTAACAGATTCTTTCTCTGTTAACATTGAGGGATATAATTTGACAACAGATAATTTTATTTGATTGGTGGATGTTAGTTGGGCCATTTTCTTGATTGAACTTCTTTGATGTCTGTTGACAGTTAAATATAATGTCCTGTTTCTATGGAACGCATCTCTCACCATTTTAATTAATTTTTGACAAAAAGCAGAGAGACCTAAGCTTGATAAACATTTGTGGTATAAACTTCCTAGCAAATTAAATATTTACTAGTCTTTTCTATAAATAAGTTATTTATTCTATTTCTTGTTCATTGAGATTTTCTCCTTATGTGTTGCATGCTTCTGTTACTAATTGATTCACCTCTTCCTGTAATCACAATATGAATAAATGTACCTAAGCTTGATGAACATTTGTGGTATAAACTTCCTAGCAAATTAAATATTTACTAGTCTTTTCTATGAATAAGTTATTTATTCCATTTCTTGTTCATTGAGATTTTCTCCTTATGTATTGCATGCTTCTGTTACTAATTGATTCACCTCTTCCTGTAATCACAATATGAATAAATGTACATAAGATACTCACACATCTCTGTTATTTCAGGATATAGATGTAGATACTAATTACAAAAATTACAGCTTGGGTGTTAGAAAATCTCTTGAAGCTTGGTCAGGTTTGCAGATTGATTTGGGTTTGGTACGTGTGTTCACTTTATTTTGTCAGATCAATCTGTATTTTATGAATTTAATTTATAAGCTGTTGGGCACATCTCTTTCATCTTTCTCTATTAGTCTTAGAAACTTTGTATGAATCTATCTGGTCAAGATGCATCAGATGTTTGAATTTTTTGCTGCAGATAGTGTGATAGCCTTTTAAAACAAGAAGTGTTTGGGATAATTGTGTTGTATAGTTCACCTTATGTATAACTTATTTCAACAATTGTGTTGTATGATTGTATCAGCTTAGAAGTACTAACTTCAGGGATAATTTACAACTATTAACTATGGTCGTATGATATGCTACAGTTGACTAATATTCTACCATGTGATAATGAACCTAGATTAGTATTCCAACAATCTTCTATTTGATTTTCCTCTTGCAATGAATTGTGCATTCAGGGACAGTATCCTACGTTGCTACTATTGCTCTGTTTCTTACTATTTTTTATCAAGTATGTAGCTGTACACATTTAATGAAATTTGACGAATTTTAAATGAGTTAGCAATATTATTTTCCTGATTCATTTTTCTCATGTTGAGGCATCCTTTTTAAAGTGTGCCCGTGTCATTTTATTGCTATGATATTTCAGGTAGAGGCTGCAATTGAATATATATGTCAGAATGAAGGTAGTGGAGCAATTCTTGTATTTCTCACTGGCTGGGATGAAATCTCTAAGCTACTTGACAAACTTAAAGCAAATAACTTAGTTGGAGACCCTCAGAAGTTTTTGATCCTTCCTTTACATGGATCAATGCCTACTGTCAACCAATGTGAAATATTTGATCGTCCTCCCCCAAACAAGAGGCAAGCATGTTTCTTTTGTCAATTTCATTGCATATCGTTTTTCCTTTTAGAATATGCTTGGAGAAGTTCACGAGTAGAAAGTTAACATGCTCTATAGATGAATGGGATAAAGATCAAGCCAGAAGCCAACCTACATAGCCAACCTACATATTGGACGTGGATGGGGATCTGGTGAATGCAGACTGGTTAATCTAGTTTACTTGGTTTTATTTTCAGGGATTTTCCCTGTATAAACTGTACTATTGCTAAGTCACCAAAATTCAGAAGTACCTTAAGTTAGCATCCAGTACAAAGCACTTCGTTTTTTTCATAAGAAAAGCTTAGTTTGGCAAGAAACATAAGTTGTCCTTAAAATATATTAATTTGGAGAAAGGCTACAAAATTTTCAGCATATTATTAATAATAACATGTGAAACTGAATATTATCATGCATTAGTGTTAATTTGCAGAATTTAACAGCTGATGTATGATATTATGAAAATTGCTAAAGGTTGTTTCTGGGAAAAAATGTTGTCAAAAGGTGTGGCTGTTCTTTAGCTTGAAATAACCATGGGAAATTAGGTACCTATTGAATAACCATTTATTAATTGGAGCCAGGTGCTGAGTCCATTTTAGGGGCCCTGCATGGTCTAGAGTTTAGACTCTAAACTCTTGGAAAACCCAACTTCTTGTATTGATATTTTTTTCTGCTTTGTTTTGTGCTTTACTGAATATACATCAATGATCTGTTAAGATGTGGGGTATTTTGCTCTCGTATATTTGATTTTCTCATCAGTTTAGCATCTAGGTTTTGATTGTCATTTTGCTGTTGTAGAAAAATTGTTCTAGCAACAAATATTGCTGAGAGTAGTATCACCATAGATGATGTAGTGTATGTCATAGACTGTGGCAAAGCAAAGGAGACCAGCTATGATGCTCTAAATAAGCTAGCATGCTTGTTGCCATCATGGATTTCAAAGGCGTCAGCTCATCAGGTATTGAAGTTGTTCAATATATTTTTCACAACATATTTATTGCTCTCATTGAACATAAGATTCTTCAGGGGCTGAGCTGTCAATGCTGAGTCCCTTAGTTGTTAAACATTGTATTTGACTCTAATACCCTGCTCCCCTCCCTTCCCCATTTCCAAAGATAAAAGACAGAGAAACATGCTATGTTTTACTTTTACTAATTGGTAGACTTTTCCAGAGACGTGGTCGTGCTGGTCGAGTGCAACCTGGGGTTTGTTATAGGTTGTATCCGAAACTGATCCATGATGCAATGCCTCAATACCAGTTAGCTGAAATCCTCCGAACACCTTTGCAAGAGTTGTGCCTTCATATTAAAAGTTTGCAGCTTGGAACTGTGGGATCATTTTTAGAAAAGGCACTTCAACCACCAGATCCTTTAGCTGTTAAGAATGCTATTGAACTTCTTAAAACAATTGGGGCACTAGATGAACACGAGGAGCTCACTCCACTGGGTATATTAGGCTGAATATGTTTGTCTCCTTAAGCTATAGAGTATAGATTTGGGATGTTATCTGAGGCTTAGCTAATTTTATACTTACAGGTCGCCATCTTTGTAACATACCTTTGGACCCAAATATAGGAAAGATGCTTCTCATGGGCTCTATCTTTCAGTGCCTCAATCCTGCCTTAACTATTGCTGCTGCTCTTGCTTACCGCAACCCGTTTGTCTTACCCATAAACAGAAAAGAGGAAGCTGATGCGGCAAAGCAATCTTTTGCTGGTGATTCTTGCAGGTAAGTCCATCATAGTGTACAAGAAAATTGTTCCTTTCAGGTGGTGCTCATTCAATTTTTACTGCATTGATAGTGCTCAATTATAATATTAATATATTTTTTTATTCAGTGATCACATAGCCCTTCTTAAAGCTTTTGAAGGATGGAAGGAGGCAAAGCGAAGTGGGAATGAAAAACAGTTTTGTTGGGATAATTTCCTATCCCCTGTAACCTTGCGGTTGATTGATGATATGAGGATGCAGTTTCTTAATTTATTATCTGATATTGGATTTGTTGACAAGTCCAGGGGTCCTAATGTAAGCCCCTAGTCTCTATTTCTTTTTTCATCAACTGAAATACTTATACCCTTGTTTCCCCCAGTTTAGTTTCCCTCTCTTCTGAATGTATGGCTAAATTCTGAGTGAGTATTAGGAAAATGTTTATCAAGCATAATGATGTCTTTGCAGGCTTACAACCAGTACAGTCATGATTTGGAGATGGTTTGTGCAATTCTTTGTGCGGGGCTCTACCCTAATGTTGTGCAGTGCAAAAGAAGAGGAAAAAGGACAGCATTCTACACTAAAGAAGTAGGGAAGGTTGACATCCATCCTGCTTCTGTTAATGCTGGGGTTCATCTCTTTCCTCTGCCCTACATTGTGTATAGTGAAAAGGTGAAAACGACCAGCATCTATATTAGAGACTCTACAAATATTTCAGACTATGCCCTACTTCTATTTGGTGGTAATCTAGTTCCTAACAAAAGTGGTGAGGGCATTGACATGCTTGGAGGTTACCTTCATTTTTCTGCTTCAAAAAGTGTTATTGAGTTAATAAGGGTAATGTTCCCTCTGACTTTTGCAGTAAATCTCTTATGCTTTGGCTTTATAACTTGAAGAAATGATATCACAATTGTTAATTCTTACAAAAACAAATGTATATATAGTAAAATCTGTAGCTAATTCAAGTTCAACTACTGATTTTCTAACTAAGTGTTATTATTGGATTTTATCCTCTAAAGTGCACTCCTCGCTTTAGAGGATCCTAATCCTATTTTTACCCATACTTGAGCATAACAATCTCTCTGTAATGGAATAATGCAGAAATTACGTGGGGAGCTTGACAAGCTTCTGAACAGAAAAATCGAAGAACCTGGATTTGACGTTTCTTCAGAAGGAAGGGGTGTGGTTGCCGCTGCTGTGGAGTTACTGCACAGTCAAGTCATTAGATAATTTCTTTTTCCAGGGCTCAAGCATTTTCTTCCGAGTCCTGGCATTCATTAAATATTTTTAGCATAAATTTTGGCGATTTTGGTAAAAGTTTTCATTGATTGCTAGCATATTAGTATTTATCTAGAATATTTATGTGCAATATCTGATTTCTTTGGTTAAAAGGAAAGGCCAATTATCCCTGCACCTGATCAACTAGATCAATTGTGATTTGTACCCAACACATAACACATAAAATGTTTATTTTACCATCTTCCGGATATTTATATCCACAACACAAATAAGGCTGTAAATCCGAAACTGAAATGTGTCATCCGGATATGATCATTTGTAACATAGGAAGGAATGTCTTCCTACCTATTTTTTATTCTGAATGTGAAAATCCGAAAAATGTGACAAGGACAATTTGGGATTTTAAAGAAAATGATGGGTGTAGATTGCAATTGATCTTGCGGTGGAAGGAGAATTAGCCAAGATAGGGATGGGAATAAACTGAGCCAAGATTTTGTTTAAATAGGTATGGCCTTTTTGAGAAATTCGAAGTAAAGGTTATTTTTTTAGTTTTAAATGAGTAAAGAATAATTTGTTTGTTATATGAACTTAATTTTAAAAGTTTAATACGACTGTTAGTATAACTTATTTGTTATAATAAAACATTTTTAGAAAAGGCCATCAATGTTTCGTTAAATAAATTTAATGTCACGACTTGACTTTATTTGTTGATGAACATATTTAATATTTAAAAATGGAGAAGTGTTAAATTATATTGGTATAATTTTAGTAGAGTTCCATTTCTCTCAGTCATTGTTGATCTTGTTCTAACACCCAATTTAGTGCGACCCATAATAAACATGATTAACAATTGGTTTTCTTCGCACGTGTTTTAGTACTAAAAGATAACTATGTTTTCATAATTATTAATTCTTGGAGTATTACCACATGATTTCCAAATTTTAAAGGTATTGTTAAAGGATTAAGACATTAAATTTAAAGTAATTATATAAGAGCACATCACTTAATAAACACGTCAATTTAACTCAAATCATTTTAGGCAATTTCATCCTACACCCAACTTTTTAAACCTGCACCTTACACGAAATTACACGAAATGCGAAAATTTAGAATTGAAAATAATAGCAAAAAAATTAGAATTGAAAATAATACATTATGGAAAAATAAATTTAAAATTTAGAGAGATTGTTATATTCTGAAAATAAAAATAAAAATTCTTAAATAAAAAAAAATCCACAATACAAAAAAAATTGTTATGAAAAAAAAATCCAAAAACGTATTTCAGAAAAGAGGGTCCAAAATGTATTTTTACATTAATGGCATTTCTCATTCTACTCCACGATAAAGGTGGCGTGTTTCTCCATTTATAATCTCCTTTTATATTTTTAAATTTTAACACTTGTTGATTATCTGTTTCCATTTGTGAGAATTTATATTCCATGGATTTTCTTTGAATTATTTGGATTAGAACTTAGAGTTAATGTATTCTTCTTCTTTCTTCATCAAGTGGTATAATAGGTTTATTTGTAATAACTTACATTATCTTTTTTTTACTTTAATTTTGTCAAAATTAAAAATACATGTAATTAATCACACCTTTTTTTTCTATCTCTATAACTTATTTATACAATTTTATATAAGGTGGTGAAAAAGTCTAAATTGTTTGTTAATCAAATTTTCAAATTTGACAATTTGGAAACATAGTATAGATGCTATAAATCCACGAGATATAATTATAAATTATGTAATGTAAAATACTTTTTAATAAAGAAATCTATTTTAAATTGTATATTTATTTTTTTCCGGATAACCTTTACACCTTCACCCCAATAAACTAAACTAAGGTTTTGCAAACATTTTTCTATTCCGACTTCATTAATTCTCATAGAAAACCTCAAAAGCACACCATATCCTACTTAGAATCCCTAATCAAACCTCAACCTTCGCTATTATATATTATGAGTTATTCTTCACAAATTTGGTTGGTTCTTGTTTTGAGTTGTGGAGTTGAGAGTGAATTGATCCATCTTTTCTTGATCTTCTTTGGGTTCACATAAGTTTAGGTATATGTTTGTTTAATATCAAACTTGCAAATTACAATGAGAATCCACTTTGTAATGAATTTTACTATTTTCTTCGTAATCCTGATAAGATTTTCTTTTTTGTTAGTTTGTAACTCTTTATTGAAAATCCCAAAAAAACTTCAATGGTTGTCCAAAAATTGATTTATGACACTCACATTTTAAGATCCTGTTATAGGTATTTTTTATTATTAATTGTTTCACCTCAAGTCCGATATAACATTGTTAAGGTTTAATCACCGCGAGATATTGTCCATTTTGGAGTCGAGTTACGATTTTATCCTTAAAAGACGCTTCAGTGAGTTGGAGGAGGAAAAAATATATAAATTATTCTTACCTTAACTTTTGAGCGATGTGAGATTATATTGGTGGTACTGATACATTAATATTTAGTTAAATTTAAAAGAGAAAATAATAAAAAATGTACTACAAGTCAAAAAAACCTTATTATCTTAATCCCCTAAGATATTACAATTGACCATAAGAATCTAATCTTATCAATATTATTATAACACACTTAAGTTCCGAACATATAATTGTATTTATTAATGAAATGGTAATAGGGTTAATCGTTGAGGATTAAGATTTGACGTGCAACGATTTAGGAAAAAGATGAATAGCATTATTTGAAATTGAAGCAATTTGGGAAAAAAAAGAAAAGAAAAGAAAAGTGAGAAGAATCCTTTCCCTCTCTTCTTAAGCACCACTCTCTCGTTTTCAGAGGTCGGCCACGAGCGCGGAACCCATAAAACCAAATCTGCATTCGAAAGAGGAGAGAGGCAGTCACATAAACCCTAGAATCCTAAACTTTCATGTCTCTCTTTTCTTGATCTCAATTCTCACATGGGTCGACCTGAGCCATGCGTTCTCTTCTCCCAAACCTTCGTTCATCCCCATCTCGATGAGTACGTCGACGAGGTAACGTCATTTTCCGCTTCTTACGCGATTCCTTCTTTCCATCGCATTGCTAACTGCCAATTTTCAATCAATTCTTTTCGGTAAGCTTTAAGCGTGCTTGCTGTTCGCTACTTTCTGCACTTCCTCATCGTAGTTATGTGTCATTCGCCACTGTCAAGTTTGGAATGCGTTTTAGTGGGGTCACTGAGTTCGTGTTATTGTTAGGGTTTGATGGGTTTTGTTGGTTGGGTGTAGTGGTAACTGATAGTTCTTTCTTGCAGGTGATTTTCTCAGAGCCTATTGTTATCACTGCGTGTGAGTTTCTGGAACAGAGTGCGTCGTCAGTTGCTCAAGCAGTGTCACTCGTCGGGTATGTTGTTTTTCTGTTGGGTTTTTGAAATGATAGAATGGTGGACTGAATAGTTTGGGAGTTGGGGGGTTTGGTTGTTTCAAATTGTGATGTAGTTTGTGGTTGCTCATTCTTGTTTTAGATGACCACATTGTGTAATGTAAGGTAGAAGAATACTTTATATGCTTGGGAATTGGTTGGAAGAGTTTATAGGAAGTTTATTCTATGTTTAGTTGGTGTCCAACCCTTTTTTTTACGCGTATGATACATTACTTTTTAAAGCTATCTGTACTATCTTTCACATTAATTGTTAAAATTACGTGGGATTGGCTTCTAAGCACATGCTTGTTTGTGCTAATGAAAATGGCTGATGACCTTCTTGGAAGATCTTTTTATTTCGATAGGTCTATGGTGGTGATTGGTGAAAGGATCAAAATAATATTTTTATTTATATTTCTGTAAGCTTCATGGCTAAGCTTATGATATAAGCTCAAAATAATTGCCGAATTTTAAATTGTTCACTGGATACGCTCTGGCTTGGTGTTGCTCATGTTTATTTTGTCATTAGGATTGTTTTCAATTTGTTTTTGGTTGGAAGTTTATACTATGTTTTATAGTGTCCAACTCATTTTCCGGTGTATGATACATGAATTTTTGAAGATATTTGTAGTAGCTTTCACATTAAACGTGAAAATTTAGTGGGATGGGCTTCCAAGCACCTGCTTATTTGTTCCTATGAAAATGGCTCATGACCTTGTTATAAGTTTTTTTTTAATCTTGTTTATTGCAATAGGTCTGATGGTGTCATGGTGATTGGTGAACGAATCAAAATAAGTTTTTTGTAGTTTATTTCTTTAAGCGTCATAGTAAAGTGTATGATATAAGCATGCGTGTTAAGCTGAATATAAGGGGTGAATTAAGTTGTTTTCTGGATGCGCTCTGGTTTGGTGTTGCCCATGTTTAAATCGTCTTTAGGATTATTTTGCATTTATGTTAATGTTATGATATCAGCTTGTCTGTGATAAGGTAAAAATAAGGTGTGAATTAAATTGTTTACTAGATGCACTCGGGCTTTGTGTTGCTCATGTTTCATTTGTCCTTAGGATTATTTTGCATTTATTACTTTTTTTTTTTGAAGTTCATACTATGTTTTTTGTGTCTAACTCATTTTTTTGGGTGTATGTTACATGAATTTTTGAAGCTATTTGCACTAGTTTTCACATTAAATGTGAAAATTATGAGGGATGGTCTTCGAAGCACCTACTTATTTGTTTTTATGAAATTGGCTTATGACCTTGTTATAAGTTTTTTTAATCTTATTGCAATAGGTTTCATGGTGATTGCTGAAAGTTATTAAAAGAAGTTTTTTAGTTTTTTTTTCTGTAAGCTTCATGGTTAAGGTTATGATATTATGCACAGATAAGCTTAAAATAAGTGCTGAATTAAGTTTTTTTCTAGATACACTCTACTACGGTGTTGTTCATGTTTAATTGGTCCTTAGGATTCATTTTTAGTAGATGCATTTTGCATTTATGGTTTTGGATAACTCTTGAAGTTTTTATAATTATTTAGTTCATTGCTGGTGACATTTTCAGGGCGACTTCACCTCCATCATTTGCAATAGAGGTTTTTGTTCATTGTGAGGGAGAGACGAGGTTTAGAAGACTTTGTCAGCCCTTTCTCTATTCACAATCTTCATCAAATGTACTAGAAGTAGAGGTATTTATGAAATTTTAGAGAATATTCTAATCTGGCTGTTATTAAGTGTCTAGTTCCTGGTTACCCAAACTGTTATGAATATGTTTTTGTGCTGCTATTTAGTTTGGATTTGTTCAAAGGTCTATTGATGCTGTTGTATTTTTCTGTTTGATCTACTAATTGTATAGTAGTGTAGTTATTTAGTTTACGGTTTTTCTTACAGATAAGATGTATCTCAAGAAAAGTAGTTTGTATGTCAAACTTATAGTTTCTAAGTTCTTTCCTTTTGATCATAGAATAGTTAAGTAGATCTTAGTGCTTAAAAGATCTTTTGACATGAATTGATGTAATATAATTTGGTTGGTGATTAATACTAGTGAAATGATATTATTGAAATTATGAGTAGGTATGGTTCCTGTTTGCTTATCATGTATGTTTATATAAGAGTAATGTATACTATTAGTTTCTAAAGATGTTTGTGGATGTATTGTCCTTGTTATTTGTCACTTTATTGCCCAAGGTTGTGTTCTGGTAGTTTATTTGAGAAGAATAATGTGTTATGTTTCTAATTTTCCAAGGGAGATTAATAAAATAATTATTTTTAAAAAATGGTTGCAAACAGTCTATGCTATTTTTCTATAGAAAGATTTATACTGTTATTGGTGTTTATTGCTTTCTCTTTCTCAGGCTGTTGTTACTAGTCATTTAGTTGTACGGGGAAGCTATCGCAGTCTGAGTTTGGTTATATATGGCAACACAGCAGAGGATTTGGGTCAGTTTAACATTGATATTGATGACAATGCATTGACTGATCTTGTGGATTCTACTGAGGGGAAGCTTGAGGACCTGCCACCTGCATTACACTCTACTAATTTTACAATTCGTGATTCACGTTCTTCTCTGAGTGTGTTGTCTATTCCAGTTCCTGCAACAAATATTGCTCTTGAAGTCAATCTTTTTCTACAGTTGATGCTAAAGTTTTTGGAGTTTTCAGATCCTGGGGATGCCGGACATAAAATTGTAAATTCTGTGGTGTCTGCAATTTCTTCTTACATTTCCAGTGACATATGTGAATCAATCAGTGGGAGATATCAGATGTGGAAGAGATCTGAGAATTTGGAAGAGTTGCACGGTGCTATTAATGAGGCAAGAAAAGAGCTTCTTGAGGTTTATAAGGTTCTTCATAGAAAATCTAGGAGTGACTCTTCTGAGTGTTCATCAGAGGCCAATTATCTTGAAATGGATGTTGAAATGTTGGATTCCAAAACATTGGTGGATATGTTTAACCAATACTTTAATTTCCAAATACACTCTTCATGTACAGGGGATCACTGCCTTTCTCAGGTAATATATTGTTTTCTTGTCAAATCTTCTACCAGTATCTTCCTATTAGTTGAGAAAGTAAGAATCAAATTGCATTTCCCCCTTCATTGCTTATTTGCTTGTGTTTTCTGTTTGTCTTTCTTCCC
The DNA here is from genome assembly GCF_051622355.1 of Phaseolus vulgaris. Taxonomy (NCBI): domain Eukaryota; kingdom Viridiplantae; phylum Streptophyta; class Magnoliopsida; order Fabales; family Fabaceae; genus Phaseolus; species Phaseolus vulgaris. The sequence goes on from NC_143504.1 coordinate 58,485,598, forward strand.
TCGCTTATGTAACTGTTTGCTTAACTGCAGAGGGAGCATGCCCTATTAGGATTGAGCATGGCTTATTTGCTATGTTCTGGTAGAGAGAGTGGCTTTCAGTTTGTTAGTAGTGGGGGAATGGAGCAGCTTGCGGTGTTCTTTTCCAAGGATGGGCAAAATTCTACTACTATTATGCTACTGCTTCTTGGTGTTATAGAGCGGGCTACTAGGTATTCAGTTGGATGTGAAGCCTTCTTAGGTTGGTGGCCTCGGGAAGATGAAAGTATTCCCTCTGGTATCAGTGAAGGTTACAGCTATTTGGTGAAGTTGATATTGTCAAAACCACGTCATGATGTTGCTTCTCTTGCAACCTATTTGCTTCATCGATTACGATTTTATGAAATTGCTTCAAGATATGAGGTATTACTTTCAATGATTGTGCTTGATATAAATGTTTCTTTGCATTTCTGAACTCCATCTTTATCTTGTAATAATTTAATTTTTGCCAGTCAGCAGTTCTCTCTGTGCTGGAAAATATCAGTACTGTTGGCAGGGTTACAGATGTCACACTGAATATGCTCAGCTCAGCTGAAATTTTGCTCAGAAAGCTCCTGGTCAGTTTTAATTTGATCGATTATGGCTTTAGTTGTATTAAAAAATAGTAGTATGCAGATTTTTTTTTTATATTTCCCCACTATTTTTTTTTTTTTACTTCTGACTAATTTTTTTGTAATTTTAACTTTAAAAAAAGTTTACTGTTAATGTTTGTTAACAAGTACTAATGCAGAATTTGATAAATTCGCGTGGTCCAATTGAAGATCCTTCTCCCATAGCTCGTGCAAGCAGATCACTGATTACTGGTCAAACAGATGGCTTGTTGTCATATAAAACAACTTCCAGCTTGATAAGCTCTTCAAGTTGTTGCTTTTCAGATTGTGATATTGATTCACATTTATTGGGGCTTTTGAAGGTATACCATTTTGTTAGGAAAAGTTTTTTTTTCTCAGAAATTTTGCCTGCTCTTGTTTGAGATGCATCTTGTTTAACTTAAACATCATGTGTCTGTCTTAAGTGAATTCTGCATTCTTGTCTGTATCTGTATATTAATAAAGGAAGATGGTATTGGAATGTGAGAGCTGGGGACTGTTTTCATTTTGCAGGAGAGAGGTTTTCTTTCATTATCAACTGCATTGTTGTCATCATCTATATTGCGCACTGGGACGGGCCATGTCATGGAACTCTTCATGGATGTCACATCATCAGTTGAGGCTGTTATTCTATCTTTTCTTTTTAGTCGTTCAGGTTGGCTACAAATAACACTCACATTAGTTTCATCAATTATTAGAAAGAAGCAAGTGAGATGTTGAGTAATTTGATTCACTCTCTACTGTTGTAGGCTTGATATTCCTATTGCAGGATCCTGAACTTTCTAGTACATTAATCCTTGCTCTTAGGGGTGGTCATCGAGGCAACAAGGAAAATTGTATTCCTCTTCAATATGCTTCCATTTTGATTTCAAAGGGTTTCTTTTGTAGTCCACTCGAGATAGGAATGATAATTGAGATGCATTTAAAAATGGTTAGTTGTGCAACAAAAATATAATGTCTTCACGCCCACTGTTTTCTTTGTTCCTGCTCTTTTTTTCCAATGAGTTTCAACTTTGTTTCTGGTTTGTATCTAATTGAGATAATTTCTGTGCTTGCCCTAGGCCAATGCCACTGACAGTTTGCTTTCATCGAATCCACAGTCGGAAGAGTTCCTATGGGTTGTCTGGGAACTCTCAACACTTTCACGGTGCCAATTGCCTTATTTGAATTGAATATTAAATATTCTTAACACAGTTTAAGTTCTAAATTAAACCTGTGGATGATTTGTAGATCTGATTGTGGGCGCCGGGCATTATTAGCTTTGGGAAATTTTCCTGAGGTATGTACCTAAATAATTAGCTATAATAATACCGCATCAGGAAGCTTATGCTATATGATTCTTTTTGTATGGTCTGTTGCCTTACTTGGATGGCTGGATTATTGTTATTTTCAGAAGTAATATGCTCATATATGTTAGTTGTGAATGTTTGGTCTGTCTCGCTCCCTTTTTGTATTTTTCCTGGAATTCTCTGACTCTTCGATGTCTGAGGGTGAGTTTGAGTGAACAACTTCAATAAGCACTTAATAAGCTCTTGTCACATTAGAGATTATCTCAAATTTGACTGTAAAACCAATTAAAGAAGTAAGTTAGAAATAACTTGTTTTGATAAACTTTGCCAAGAAGCTTATTTAAATAAGCTAAAAGGGATTATAAGGGTAGAAGCCCACATAATTTCTGTGGAAGCTCTTCCAAATGCCTCCTAAATTCAGTGGTAATGTGCAGTTACAGAAATTAGCTGTAAATGTTACAAAGACAGTTTAGGTTACAGACTGTGGCTGGAGTTTTTATGTGGTATTACACGCTTTAGTACGTAGTATATTGCTTATTTTGTGGCTTATATAGTATGATATTTCCATTTCTGTAGGCTGTTTCCATCTTAATTGAAGCACTAAGTTCCATCAAGGAATCTGAATCTGTTGGGAAAAACAGCGGTACTCAAGTCATTCTATCTCTTTCTTATACACAGACATGGTATTGACATGATTTCTTCTCAAGTGGTCTAAAGTGCTAGTTTTAACTCTATTTGTATTCAGGATCTTCAGCGGTAAATCTTACAATATTTCACTCAGCTGCTGAGATCATTGAAGCCATTGTTACAGATTCCGCATCTTCTTCTTTGGGTTCATGGATTGGACATGCTATGGAACTTCACAGGGCTTTGCATTTCTCATCTCCGGGGTCCAACAGAAAAGATGCTCCCTCACGGTTGTTGGAATGGATCGATGCTGGTGTAGTATACCACAAACATGGGGGAATTGGTCTCATGCGTTATGCTGCTGTATTGGCTTCTGGAGGGGATGCCCAGTTAACATCAACTAGCATCTTAGTTTCAGATCTGACTGATGTTGAAAATGTTGTTGGAGAGTCTTCTAGTGGTTCTGATATTAATGTTATGGAGAATCTTGGAAAATTTATATCTGAAAAGTCTTTTGATGGTGTCACTCTTCGTGATTCTTCTCTGGCACAGTTGACAACGGCATTAAGGATTTTGTCTTTTATTTCTGAGAACCCAGTATGTAATAATCTATTTTGAATAATTCCATTTATAATTATATGTCCTTTCTTATGACAGTTTTAACCAATGCAGACTGTTGCTGCGACTCTCTATAATGAAGGTGCTGTAATAGTTATTTATGCCATTTTGGTGAACTGCAGATTCATGCTTGAGAGGTCCTCGAACAATTATGGTACGTTTATTACAAATTTACAATAGATTGGCTACATTCTCTTCATAATATTTGATATGCATTACATATCAGATTAGTGAGTTAATGTTATGTTATGAACAGTTTTCAAGAAAATAGCTGTTTGAAAGACATGTTATATTATCTTAATTTTTTTCATAATCATAAATTTAATTGTTAATTCTGGTATCTGGTTAGTGTAGGCTACTAAATTTACACAATTAGATTATTCCCACCGTACATTGTTCTCTAATAAAATACTGTATCTCTTGAAACTAAATGCACAATGGCACTTGGATGGAGAAGACATGTTACTGAAATGGCTTTGTTTTTTGTTTATGGTTTCTCCTTCTACAATAGATAGAGAGGCACTTCTCGATTCCTCTAAAGTTATCTCTAATTTCAATGCCCCCTTTAGCCTATGTGTATATCTTATTCTACCTTATTTTTACTTCCTACACTGTACACCGAACTGCTACATGTGTACACCTTATTCTTAATTCCTACTTGTGCATAGCTTCTACACTTTGTTTTGTTGTTGAGACACATGACATGCCCAACATAAATTCTTGTTCTGAATTTCAACCACATCACAAGCAGTAAAATATTCCTCTATGATAAAATAATTCATATATGGCCTCCTTATAAGAAAAAATTCATTGAATGTACAACTAAAGTTAATAGGATAAACACTTGTACGATAAATGGGGTGTACACAACTAAGTCACACGAATCCATGGGCTAAGCTCAAACCAGTCTGTCATAACTGATTATGATTTTGAATTACTAATTACTGCCTTGCAAAGTGGTACTCTCCATTTGTTGTTTTTAAGGTTTTGGTAAAAAGTGGCCGAGTTCTTTGGTGTAATTGATGCAGACACCTGATTGAAGCCAAACACAAATTCAAGTGTTTGTTTAACATGCAAGAATCAATTTCACCATTTAAATGACAGCGATACCATGAAAATCACAGTGTTTATTTACTAGGGACTAAATAGTTGCTGATATTGTTCAAGAGGTCTTGGTCACTTTTGACATGTAGATGGGAATCCTTGCTGTTATTAGTGCCTCATTTTTGTTTTATGTGTTCTAGATTCTTAACCTTGATTTTATTTGTACTTTGCTTATATAACTTGTAATGCAACTTTCCTGTCAAAGAAATTTTCTGCTATCCATTTTCTCTTTAACTTTGCTAAATGTAATGTTCCATATCTTTGAACAGATTACCTTGTAGATGAGGGTACAGAATGCAATACCACTTCAGATTTACTCTTAGAACGGAATCGTGAGCTAAACATAGTTGATCTTTTGGTTCCTTCACTGGTGCTACTTATTACATTATTACAGAAATTACAGGTGTGTCCTTAATAGAATATTGGTGTTTTTCTGTTGTGGTTTTATTAGTTTGGAAATATGGAAACAATCTACATTTGAAATATGAACACATATCCTACTAACCTAAAAATAATTTATAAAATGTTTGTACAGTTTATAGAGGTGGGATTGATTATTACATTTTGATTAGTAATTAATAATTATATCTCAAACCTAAAAAAGTTATACATTCGTAGTTTCATTTAGCTTTTCGTTATGTTTGAGCCAAAAAAGGTCACCCTTGCGTCTGATGGCCCTAACTGAGGCCACTTGATGAAGCATGATATAATGTCTGTCATTGAGCAAAGGTTCTCTGCTCTTTTCTATTCTGGTGATATCACTGCTATGGGGTTTGCTAGATAACTATGGACACCAGTTTATAAAGGAGGATCTATTGGTTCAATTGGTTTGCTTTTTGATTGCGCCTTTAATTGAAGTTTCTGTGAAATTTAATTTGAAGTCCCTATTAGAGAAAGATTGAGTATAACATAACTTTAAAAGCTAGCTGAAGGGAGGAGAATTGCTCAAGTCTTATTTGTTGGAGTATTTTGGTCTTATTCCTAGCTTATGTGGGACATCTTAACTCTCCTCTCATGCCTAGGGCTGGACATATATGTGTGTTCTGATTGGGTTTGGACATATAAGTGCTTAGTTGGAATCAGTTAGTTTGAAAGAGGTAATTAGAGGCTACTTTAGAGTTCTTGGAGAGAGGTTTTGAAGCTTGGATAAGTAATGGAGAGATGATTGGCAAGAAACAAGGAGAGATAGGGCTTCAACTTCAAAACTGACTAATGAGGATGAAGATATTGGAAGATCTACTTGAAGGGTCAACTTCAACATTTAAAGAGGAGAAGAACCTGGTGAATCTTTTGGGTGGAAACAACATTAAAGGTGTTAGAAAAGTTGGAAATGGTGAAAGGAGGAGGAGCAAGAGCAGGATGGTTGAAGTATGATTCAGGAATTGGGAGATTACGCTGTTCTTTTAGAGATAATGTGTATGTTGGATGAATGGGTCAATTGGGTTTAATTATATTTCGAACTCAAAGGAGTGACTGATTGGGAAAGGCTATGACATGGAGGGTATTGATTGGCTAGAAGTTTAGTGCTCTTATGGTTTGTTTTGAAATCTCACATTGACTAGAGATATACAACCTGAACTGATTTTCTAGATGCTATTCCAATGGTGGAGCATTGCTCACATAATCTATCTTGGACTTATTTTTCTGGATGCTCCAATTGGAGGTTCCAGTCCTTGGTGGTGATGCAAAACCTGTATGAAATGGTGTTGGTGTTGAAAGAAACCTTGGTAGAAATCAGGTTATGGCGGCTCAGTGGCCCTTTGTGCGTCCCAAACCCAAACAACTACATCAGAAAATAAACCTAACACACCCTACCTCAGCTTCAAGCACCCCAGCCACAGCCTCCTCTTGTTCACACTCCATGCCGGCGCAGCCTGCTCTGTTTCCAGTGCAGCTGTGCTGCTGTCCTACTACAGCACTATTGCTGTCACATAGCTGCTGTCCTGCTGTCTTCATCCTGCTGCCACATGTAGTACCACTGCAAGTGCTCTTTTATTTTTATTTTTCTTTCTATTTCCTCTTTGTTCAGCACCTCCAAGCATTCCTAAATTCTTGTTTTCTTCTTTTCCACTCAATAATTATTCTCTGAATACCTGCAACATTTGGTCACCAGTTTTCCAGCAACCCAAATGGCAACTTAACAAGGTAGTTCAAGAACATCCAACATATAATTAGAAATTTAGGACATTATCTTATATTTTGTTGTTACTTTAAGTCTAGAACAGGATTTGGTGATGTTTTAATTTGATTTTATTGTTATTTGAACGTCTAGAAATATTATTATTACTTATTTTGTTTTTTTTTTCATTATCTTTAGCATTATAATTATATTTCTGCATTTTTTAATTATCTATATATGCATGTATTTTTTTTGTCCACGATGCTTCTGCCGTAACCAGTTGTGACATCCAATATTTTTTCATAAAGGATTTTGGGATCACAGATATTTTCTGTTATCGATATCAATAACACTGAAGAATTTACATGTTAACATCTTATGGTTTTTAACTTATGAGCTCGTATGATTATTGAGGAGTGTCCATAGGACTTCAGTGGTATATTATTTGTGTTATCTTTTTTGCCTCGGTTCCTTTTCTGGCTATTCCTTTTAATCTTGTGTGGATGTGATGATTTGGTTGGAGAACATTATATCTAATTTATTACTGTTATTATATTATTATATGTTATCTCTTTTTACCCTTCTCTGACTTTAAATTTCTTTTTTGTAAAAAAACTTAAAAAACTGGCATTCTTCTAGTACCTTGTGCAACATAAGTTAAATAAACTAAGGTTGTTTTGGTTGCATTTTAGGAAGCAAAGGAGCAACACCGAAATACAAAATTAATGAATGCTCTTTTACGATTGCACAGGGAAATAAGGTATCTCTTAGTTTCTTTTTCTTTCCATCTTGTTAGAGAATCTTTCTTCTTTACACTGATCAAATCCTGGTAATTGCAGCCCTAAGCTAGCTGCATGTGCAGCGGACTTGTCATCTCGATATCCTGATTATGCTATTGGTTATGGAGCTGTCTGTCATCTTATTGCATCAGCACTTGCTTTCTGGCCAGTGCATGGATGGAGTCCAGGTCTTTTTAACACCCTTCTGGCCAGTGTTCAGAGTTCTTCACTGTTGACTCTAGGTCCAAAAGAAACTTGCAGTTTACTCTATCTTTTGGTATGTCCATTCCATTTGAAGTTTTACTGTGCAAAGTTGTGTTGTTGATGTTATTTCTTTAAATACTATATATTGCTTGGTGCTCTTCCATTCTTAAATTTATGTTTTTATTTATGGGCTGTGTAAATTAATTTAGTGGAGTGTTTGCATGATTAACTCCTCTGGTCTTACTTGTTTTCTATTTCAAGAGTGATTTATTTCCTGAAGAAGATATATGGCTTTGGACTAGCGGAATGCCCTTGTTAACAACACGAAGAATGTTGGGTATTGGAACCATATTGGGGCCTCAGAAGGAGAGACATGTCAACTGGTATTTGGAATCTGGACACCTTGAGAAACTGCTTGGCCAGCTGGTGCCACATCTTGACAAAATTGCTGAGATTATACAAAATTATGCAATTTCTGTATGTAATTTCTTCCTCAATAATGAACTTCCAAATTTCTAATACGGAGTACACATTATTGGTAGAGCTTGCGTGAATGTCTTTTTTTCCTCTGATTTTTCGGCAGGCATTAGGGGTCGTTCAAGATCTTCTGCGGGTTTTTGTTATTCGAATCTCCTGCCAAAATCCTAAGTATGCATCCATACTTATAAAACCGGTGTTGTCCTCAATTGTTCATCTTGCTTCAGAATCATCATTTCCTTCAGATACAGATGCATACAAGGTAAGATTCATGTCTGCCCCTAAAATTTGTATCTTGTATTTCTTCCTTTCTAGTTTGACATTTTGAGGAATTTAGTTTCTTTATTTTCAGATTTTGAGGCTTCTTGATTTTCTTGTAAGCCTGTTGGAGCATCCACTTGGAAAGGTGATTTTCAATACTGTCTGTATATACTTGTGGATCTATTTAGATTTTTCCTTTGTTATTGTCTCTCGCTTTTGATATGATTATAATTACCAATGTAGTTTTATTAATTATTATTGATAGCAGTAATTTACATAAAACTGGTACACTTTCTCTCTGTCAGGTCCTATTGTTGAGGGAGGGCACTCTTCAGATCCTAACTAAACTGCTGGATAGATGTTTTGTTATTACTGATGATGGAAAGCAGACTCCTGATAGAAGTTCTGCAACATGCAGCTTTAATATTTATAGTTGGTGTCTCCCAATATTCAAGTTTATCATGCTCCTTTTTCATTCTGAAACTTCTCATCATTACCCCCGAAGACATGACTTGTGAGCAGTTTACATTCTAGTAAATATTATGTTTTATTCAAGTTTTACAGCTAAGTGATGACCTTTCTGGTGTTCTGGCAGTAAAAATTTTGAAAAATTGAGTGATGAAGATTCTGCCCTGATTTTACAATATATTTTGAAGAGTTGTCAGGTGACTCTCAATACTGTTTGTATATACTTGTAGATCTATTTAGATTTTTTGTTGATAATGATTTGCCTTTACTTGTCCTTGGGCAAAGGGGTGCCAATATCAATTGTCTTACAAGTCACTTTGTAGCTGTAAATTGTAGTGTCTTTTTGTTGCTCTCCTAATGTTAACAAAGAATTCTGTTGTTTCAAGGTCCTGCCTGTTGGAAAGGAGTTACTGGCTTGCCTTACAGCTTTCAAAGATTTAGCATCTTGTGATGAAGGCCAAATGGCATTTGGAGCTACTCATTTGGGTATCAACTCTCATGCTTACGAACTTGATCCTCGGAAAGGTGATAGGAATGTAAATTATAGTGTCTCTAGTGTAGCTGAATGGAGGAAATGCCCCCCTTTACTCAGCTGTTGGATGAAGTTGTTGAAATCTATTGACGATACAAAGGAGGGTTTGTCAACTTGTGCAATTGAGGCTGTCTATGCGTTATCTGTTGGGTCCATACAGTTTTGCATGAATGGGGATAGGTAAGTTTTCTTATTTATATCTGGATTACTGCTTCTGGTTAACTTGCACATGTGCTTATGATAACATGATTAACTTGCACATGTGCTTATTATTATCATTGTTCATTAGCATAATTTTGTGTATTTTTATTATTATTCATGTAACTGGAAAAGCGCATGTTATGAAACAATTCCTTTATCCAAGTATATGTATAAATATAAATGTGATTATTTTAATTTAATATGTAATTAAATGTGCTGTTATACTTATTAACTTTTTATTTCACTCTTTAGATAAAATATTCTAATATATCCAAGGAAGAAAAATTATGACAAACAGTAATTTGTCATGATTTTGAATCATGACATTATCCAACATGACTCAGTTAAATTATAAAAAACATTTTTTGACCAATCATCCCTTTGGTACCTATTAGGCACTGTCTCACATACTTTTCAGCTTCTTGATCAAAATATGTTGGATTGGACCCACTTCTCATCAGTGTCGGCCAAGCCCCCGGGTTCACCAGCCCTGCTTGCTTTTTTTTGGTCACGCTCCTTTTTTTTTCAGTTTTCATGCCCTTTGATCCACAATTTTCTGCTCTCGTTCTTTTCTTGCTTTTAGTTGTTGTGTTTGTCTGTTTGTTGATCCTTTTGTGTATAATAAATTATTTAAAATCCATTTCAAAACTTAGTAAAGTGGTCATTTAATGTTTTCAGGGATTGGTACTATGTACCATTATTTGGGATTGATAACGATGTATAGATCCTAAAGAATAGTGAGAGATATTACTTCAACTATACATTATTTGGTCAGGGTCATGCTTTTGAAAAATACAACAAATTACTGTACATTTACCACATTAGTTCTCAATACGGTCAATTTCAGATCTCCGAATACTCAAAATACAATTGTTAGGACTTGAATACTTATCTAGACTATGGCACCATGACATTCTTGGTTGTGTCAATATTGTTTCATTTTTATTGCAAAATTATTTGTTCTTAAGGAGAAACAACAATTTAAAATTTCAACCTATATTATCTATATATGTGAAGAAGTGGCAACAAACAGATTAAATATTACATCAAATAGATATCTGAAATCTTGATTTTATATGTTGATATCCCAAGTTTCTTAGAGCATTGAAAAGGAGGGTTTGATGTATATGAAAATTTTTGCTTACTTTGTCTTGCTGTTATTTTTTATCCTATGGCAGTATAATTTACAGTTTCTTTTGTTGGTTAGTTTGAATTCCGACAGAGTGGTTGCGTTGAAGTACCTCTTTGGGATTTCGGATGATATGACAAGATCAGTTGGCTTTCCCGAGGAAAATATAAATTACATACTAGAATTTAGTGCTCTATTAAGTTCCAAAGCTGCTATGGATGACTGTTTGGTTACCTCTTTCTCACAAATCCCATTATATCAGGTTTATACCCATTTGAATGTAGCCTCTTCTTTAGTAGTTTTTACCTGTATTAGTCTGTAACACTTGCTGCTCATTTTTTATTTAAGGTTTCCGAGTCCGTTAAGTCATTGTCATTAATATTGGAAAGACCTGCTGGTTCCATGAAGTTGGAGGATGCTGTTTTACCTCAATATGATGTTCTAGGTTTTTCAAATAGGCATCAGTTGCTTGAAAACAGTGTTGAAAAGATTGATGATCATCTTTATGTTGGAGGACTTGGGGACAAATTTCTTTGGGAATGTCCTGAAATATTACCGGATAGATTAACGCAGACAAATCTTGCTGCCAAGAGGAAGCTTCCATCAATGGATGGTCCTGTTAGGCGAGCCAGAGGAGAAAGTTTTCAGGGTGATATCTCTTCTCAAAATGCTTTTTCACGGGGTCCAGCACAGTCTGCTGTTTCTTCTGGTACTACACGTAGGGATGCTTTCCGACATCGCAAACCAAATACCAGCAGACCACCATCTATGCATGTGGACGATTATGTTGCAAGAGAGAGAATTGTTGAAGGGGTTACTAATGTAATATCAGTTCCCCGAGCAGGATCTACTGGTGGGAGACCTCCATCAATTCATGTAGATGAATTTATGGCAAGACAGAGGGAACGGCAGAACCCTTCAGCAACAGTTGTGGGAGAGGCTGTGGGACACCTTAAAAATGCTTCTCCTGTGAAACCGGCAGATATGGAGAAGTTAAACAAATCTAAGCAATTGAAAACAGATCTTGATGATGATCTTCAAGGAATTGATATAGTTTTTGATGGAGAGGAGTCTGACCCTGATGACAAGTTGCTATTCCCTCAGCTGGATGATAACATACAGCAGCCAGCCCCAGTTATTGTTGAGCAAAGTTCTCCTCATTCAATTGTTGAAGAGACAGGAAGTGATGTTGTTGATAGTGGTCAATTTTCACAGATGGGTACTCCGTTACGATCTAACGTCGATGAAAATGCGCAAAGTGAATTTTCTTCAAAGATATCTGGTTCACGTCCTGATATGTCATTAACTCGCGAATCAAGTGTCTCTTCAGACAGGAAGTATGTTGAGCAGGCTGATGACTTGAAAAATGTTCAAGTTAAGCCTTCTGGTAGATATGATTCTGCAGCGTCAAATACTTCATTTCCTATGTCTCTTTACAATAATCCATCCTCGTCTATGCAATTACCA